>NC_086375.1:83293335-84493335 GCF_036588685.1 Mytilus trossulus | reverse complement strand
GATCTTACATTTTTTTACGTTCAATCTCAAAGGTCAAGGTCATGCATGGTTCTAAAGACAATATTAAAGGTATTTTCAGATTCTGATTGTTTTGGTTGATTTCTAAAAAAAATAGTTTATGTATCAAATATGTATATTAAATTTACCATTTTCTGCATATGTCATATACAAATATAGTGTCCATATTTGTCCCCAATTTGTTACATACGGGGGATGCCACGCTCGGCATTGCCTTGTTTGAACTGTAAAATGTGTGCACTAGTCTGAATAATCACCCATAATTAGGCCCATGTTTACTGATCTATCTTAAAGGTAAGGCAATGGGTTCGTTGATCCCTTTTATTCAAAAAGAGCTCTTTCCAGGAGAATATCATAATAATATAGACAAAAGGAAGGATGTGTAGAAAGCAACAAATGCGGCAAAATATGACATATAGAATACAAAATAGTTATGGAGTAAACATTCGTGTGACAACAACCTAGAAGATACATAAAAAATCAGAATAATGAAGAAAAAGTTGTATCCCTAAATACGTGTACCTGCAGTGTTGGTGTACGAGGCGCGTTTATGATTTTCATTATGTTACTTGATACGAAAAATTGACAAAAAATAATATTTAACTTGTAAAAGTAAATCCTGAGCGTGTTATAGCTGCTCTTCTTGTTCCATTTGAATTAATAGAAACAACGCTGTCGCCTTTCTTGTTCTCATAGAATCATATGACATAAGCTCCATGTTTTGTGAACGTCTTTCTTAACTGTCGATTTAGGCTGACCAGTGCATATCGCGCATGGCACTTTAAATGTATTTAAGCGCGAAAATTAACTTACAATAAGCTGGATTTATTGCAGTCGTTGTTCCATCTTGTCGTCTTCGTACTTTTATTCGATGGCAACACGACGGGATTACGAGGTAATCACGAAGTCGTGTTGCGATTGTAAGGCTTTCGGGTAGCTTCTTGATTCATTCGTGTAGACATCGTAATGTCAAAACTGCCCGATGGAAACGATGGAATCACGAATGCAATACGATGCTCAAAGATGCATTCCCGGTGACATTACGATGGTGAGGATGGTGATACGAACTCAATACGAACCCTCAACATCGGACGCACCTTCGGGGATTTTTTAACTGTTAAAAAAATTAGAACCCTTCCCGAAGATGTCACTGAAGACTACAAAAAGTGGCCGATGGTTCTACGATGGTTAAAGATGGAACTACGAATAGCCCGATCTGGATACGATCAGTTCCGATTTTGAAAATTTCAATAATCGTGTTGCCACCGGCGTAAAAATCGGGACAGTGTGACGCGGGCATTAAGGAACACAATTTCTGTTTTAAATGTTTGACTTACAACACTTTAATCGTTAGTGTGTGTACATAAAATAGACGGTTAAGATAGGTTCTATCAGTCTTGCATCGCTTCTTGGTCTTATCATATTTGTGATCATGTATCCTGATTTATGAAAATTCCTTTATACAAAATATAGAAAATTTCTGATTTATTATTACTTAGATGGTTAATCTACATTTTATGGTTCCCTTGACACGAAATTTTTGTCATAACTAATGGCAATTATTTGTTGTTCAACTGGTAAAATCTTAAATATGATATATAATATCTTAAATCAGTATCTTATTGTCTACCCTTCAAAATGTCTTAAAACGTTTTCATCCCAATAGAATATTCTTAAATATGTCAGCATCTTTAGAGACAAATTGGTTCTATTCATTATTAGAAAATTACAAGCAAAGGAAGATTGAAGCTCAACATGCTTCAATGTACGTTTGTAAAATGAAACAGCAAAGTTTAGTTAGAACTTTTGCCGTAGGCTTGATTTAGCTGTCAGGATCATACATCCGTGATTCTCAATCACTAATGTTTAGAGGAATACTGAATTACCAACACTGATTAAATCTTTTAATACATTGAAATTGTTCCATTTGATATTAGACACTTTGTGGGAAACAGGAATTTCCCATAATTTTAAACAAAAGACATTCCGAATTTCATATAAAAAATTCGAAAAAAACCAGTTAATATGAATATAAAGGGATGTGGTAGGATGAGCAACGAGACAGCATACATACTGACCAATGGACAATACGGGAACAAACACAGATTATCGCGCGGTCAATGACAATAAGAAATATTCATTGATGGTTGTTTCGAAGATGATATTATTTAGAAGCATATGTGCCACAAAAGATTAACGTTTAGTATTATATGAGATCGGTTGTTTTTTGTATCTTTTTGTTCTTAATATATGTTACCTAACGAAACCATTGTGAAATATGGTCTTTGTCTGTTAACTGTTTCTTTTCTCAAAAAAAAGCTGGTTTTTTTTTCAGCTCAAAACATGCAAAATCAAAGAGGTAGCATAATGTCATATATCAATATTGAGTTGAAAATTACATACATTATCGGTCTATTTCGATATGAATGTTTGCAGAAAGCAAAAACATAAGACAGGATTGTACACTTACGCGAAATAAAAAAGAAAAGTTGAAATATGCAGTCAGAAGGGTTGAAGAAATACACAAACAGATAGCACTCGTTATAAAAATTAAGGAAAAACAAGATTCTAATAATATCAAAAGTTATATGAGGTACTCCAGGAATGAGGCTTGCACTTTTCTGAAGTAGTTCAAGTATTACGGTCAAACAAATTATTCAACTTTAGGGACAAAACTGACAGATGATACGTTATGACAATTTCGGCGAAACAGCAGCGCTCCTGACCGAGAGAGTGAGAGTAATACTTGTTTATATACATACAATAATACACCATAATTTAACTTTAATTTGCAATTGAAAGCTTTTATTTCGACACTCCAAACGATTTGAAACCCGAATATCAAATCCCGATTAAAACAATTATTTTACGCAAGGATTGATAGACATCCGATGAGATTTTGAAATGAAGAAAGCCATTTTGATTGTCATTTATTTTCTAAAAGCTCAGTTGATAATATTTTAAACTTTGATTGTGACATAAAATAAGAATCATTCATTAATAATTCAGCTATTGAGTAACCTAAAATAGCTGTTTAGTTTGTGAAATAAAAGCAGCATGTTATATTATAAATATTAAATGTGACAATATTGAATACTAACATCCTGAAGGCAGAGTTAAACGTAGTGACACCCAAAGGGAAATCATACATCTAATTCTCTAATCATAAACACTATAGTGGTTGAATTATTAAAACAAGCCAAATAAGTGAATATAACCTACAGCAGAGTTGCACTCAATCAAGGTTAATTCGGTAATAGATGAAAATGTATAGAAATGGAATCACTACCAAATCACACATGACTGGTTCATTAAAATGTTGTTTTGATTATTATTTTCTTTGGGTGTTAATATACAGAAATTGTTTTGCATTTTCACCGTTTGATTTTTTGACGATGTCCTGTCATTTTATATATACACATTTTAGATAATGATTGCATCTTATATATGTGTGTGTAACATTACGGTGTTGTGTCTCTGTTGTGTTGTAGTTCTCTTATATTTGATACGTTTCCCTCGATTTTGGTTTGTGACCCGTATTTGTTTTTTCTCTTCCGATTTATGAATTTTGAACACATCAAAAACTGAAATTGTCATTTATGCAGGCTATCTTGTTATGTCCCTCGATATTGACACTGAACTCGAATTCATACATGACAAATCTGATTTTTAGGATTTTCTAATTATATAGTTTCCTTTTCACAAAAGTAAAAGAGATACGAAAGATATGTAGGTCGAAGACAAAATGACAACGTCATTAGTAAGAGAAAAAAAAGTAAAAAAATATTCAAGTTAAAACATAAAGGACAAAAACGTTGTAGTGCTGCGGTTTGCATGTTGTGTCGACTATCATATTAGTTCTTTGTGCGTTGCTCTGTGATAAGTGTTCTTGTGTGAACGTAAACTGTCTTTCTGTCACATAAGAGGAAGGTTTTGCTACCCATCAAACCAAGTTCAATCACCAATGTTTCTATCAATGTCCTGTATAAAGTCAGGAGTGTGGCAGTTGTTACCAAATAGTTCGTTTCACTGTATGTTGGTCTTTTTTTTTGTTGCACTTTAGTGTTCTTGATATTTGCCCCGGTTTTAGTTTTTAATCCGAATTTTTCATACTCAATCGATTTATGACTTATGTTAACCGGTATTATGTTGTTATATTTTTTATGAAGGAGCGTCTTTACACGAAATTCGATCAAGCCCCAGTCAAAATCCCAACGCAATTAACAGCTGTTACATGCTGTGTTAACTTTTAACAACTGATTTGATCTGTAATTTTGATTGTGTCATATTTCCAATTGTGACATTTTGACTGGGTGCTGATTCGCATGGCGGATGATGTATGCATAATAAATTACCTTTCCAGGTCGATGCATCCGGAACTGCTTATTTCTCTTTGTACATACGAATCACCCAGGTTTCGTTTGCTACTTGAATTTGTCTCTTCTAAAAAAAAGAGAAGTATTTTATTTTCCTATCACCAGATTTTGGCTTTTGTGTATCAAAGGTTCGTAAAAGAAGTTAACTTTAGGGATTCTTGAGAATTTATCGGAAAGTACCAAAATTATCATCAGGTTGATGCAAAATGACGGTGGCTATTGGTACTATAAACAAGATCCGTTCAAAGATTGCAACACCACCATTTGACGTCACACATTATTGACTTATTCAGGTTTGTTATAAAAAAGGGTAACTTTAGAAAATTTCAATAAAGGTTTCATTCTAGGTTAATTCATAGGCATAGGAAACCGACAAAGGTAAACTAATATCGTCCTTTTTTCACCGTGAGATCTTGATATATAATGAACAGACTTTCGATATTGCCTCCGACATCAAGAAATTTCAACATAAGACAATAACAATCAAAACCAAGAGGTAAACAAAGACTCACAAAACCAAAGGACATTTACATCAACAGTTTTAAATAATAAATAATAAACAACACAAACTGCACTAAAAACCGGGAGTAAAATCGGGTGCTTAAGGTTTACAACTTAAGTAACAACCATAATGACATTATTCCATTAAGATGATAGGAATTGAATTGGAACTTAAATTGAAAGATACTTGAGGTTTTTTTTGTTCAAGTTAATCATTAATGAATAGATTGGTTATAGTTTTACATATTTGTGAGTTGCCATATTCTAAAATGAAGAATTTTTGGGTCAGATACTTATAAGGATGTCTCTCCGTTTACGTAGATCGAAAATTGTTTTCCAAGTTATATAAAATTGCCATTGAATTAACGTTTAGTTTGGATTCATCTTTTTAATAACAAAAATTACCATGTACATACGGTATAGTATGCTTGATTTGACAATGGAAGAGATGGCGTTATAAGAACACAGTGGTTTCCGTGCAAGAACAGAAGAAAATATACTTTTTGTAATATTTGAGTCAGATATTCCAATAAAATCTAATTAAATCTTACTTTCAACAATATGTGTCACATTTTTGTTCCATTAAATACAAATATAGCCTTTGACCATGACAGGAGCATGTATGGAAGCCTGGATTGTCGAAATGATTTTACACCATTGTAGTAATAGCTTTATTAAATTGATATAAACGCATTAACCTGCACTGAGAGGTTGATTGAATAGAAGTTGATGCAAGATATTCACGTTGGTTGTTTTGGGCGTGAAATAAACAAGAAATGTAATTTGTTTCTATCATTTGTTTGTAGTTTTTTTATGAAGTATGATTGATGTATTTGTGCATTTTGGTATTTTTAAGATGAATATATTTATAATTGGATATTAATATTTACACTATGAATACGAAGATTACTTATTGTAAGACCACCAGCAATACTTGAGTTTTGATGGGAATATATCAGCTTTTTGCGCAAGATAGGCTACTTTAAAGATAAGCTGAGTAAGACAGTATTAACATGACACCTGTACACTTAGCAGTGTCAGTGTGGTATATTTTACAAATCCAAATCCCCAACCAAAATTTGTGTCAGAACACGGATCGTAACGTAAAATCTGCAAAATTGTTATAAAAATATAGTTTTCAGTTATATGTTATTTTAGAACTTGGGTAATTATACATGTAACAGATATAAAATATATTAATTAAAGAAGTGATATCGTGGGCGATTATTTTACAAAATGGATGTTTCACACTAAGCGTCATGTATCAATATAATATTGTTGACAAAAATAAGAGTCATCATTATTCTTCAACACTTGTTCTTGTAAATGATGAGGCTGCAACAAGTAATTATTGTTTTTATTTATTTTAATCAAGAATTATATGGAAACTTTATTCATCCTACACTTTTGTAATTTTAGTTTCAAAATGAATGAATGTGACGTGGTATCCATTTCCTCCCTACAGCCGACCTGCGAGATGAAAAGTTTCCGCTTACATTATAGTATTCTAATTAATCTCAATGCGTTTTTAGTTCATTTATTTGAGTCAAGAAGTGAACAAGTATAGTACTGTAGGGGTTCTCAGAATTGACAAATACAGTATAATATATAAATTGACAGGTAAACACTTTTGGAACTAGATGCCGCAAAAATGTGAGAATAAATGTAACTGGTATATATATCTGTTTAGGGGCCAGCTGAAGGACGCCTCCGGGTGCGGGAATTTCTCGCTGCATTAAAGACCTGTTGATAACCTTCTGCTGTTGTCTGCTCTATGGTCGGGTTGTTGTCTCTTTGGCACATTCCCAATTTCCATTCTCACTTTTATACACACGGAATTTACATGATTTAAAGAACGATTTAAGCATACAACTTCAGACAGATTCAAGTTTTCCAAATCAGTCAAAACTTGGTAGAAAACATTTTTTTAATTGATACTTTAAGGTATAAAAGTGAATAATACTTCTGGAACTTCATGCGCTCGACAAAATTATTCTGAATTTACCTCCATCTGGAACTATCAAACCACATCATTTGAGAACAAAGTTAAATAAAAAACGAGCACGAAGGAAAATTTGAATGGTAAGTCCCTTATCAAGTGGCAAAATCAAAAGTTCAAACACATCAAACGAATGAATAAAACTGTCAATTTCCTAACTTTGTACAGGTATTTTCAGACGTAGGAAATGTTGAATTAAGCCTGGTTTTAAAGCTAGCTAAATCTCTCATATATATGACAGTCACAGAAAATTATTTATAATGACAAAGATGTGTGGATAAAACAAACAGACATAATAGGTCAAAAGGTAAAAATTATACAACAGTCAACATTGTGTTATAATCTTAATCACTATAAAAACGAACAAATATGTAGCAAAGAAACATGAACATTAAAGATAAAAATGGGGAAATATCTAATATGCATAGCTATCATGTTAATTTGTAACATACTAGTTCACAGATACGATCTCTGTGTTTTATCCCTGGAGACATAACTTGGGAATGTTACCTGTATTAAAAAACATGTTTAAAATCTTAATTTTAGGAGGTCTACGTAAAAAATTGAGTACAAGTGTTAACGCGTAGAAGTTCAGGGCATATAGATTTTGAAAATATGCTGCCCATCCCTATTTGTTTTACCTTTGAATAAAATAATTGTGCATATAATTTTTCCGTTCCGTGATATAATTTTTCACGAATCTTCATAGTAGGAGTGTAATAGTTAAGCCGCAAAGAGAGTTCCTATAGAAAATTGTATAGTCTATATTTACAGCATTGTAACCTATCGAACGTATGTTTGATATTGTCTTATAAAGTGGCAAAACAAGTTGGTTTTAGGAGAATAACAAAATATAACATAAAGGGTTATTTCATAAATACTGGTTTGGACGAAACTTTATATATGTAGACATCACGAAACAAAAGTAAACATCTTATAAATAAATTTGCCAAATAAAATGATAATGATATCACCACCGGTTTAAGATGGGGTTAATAGTACTCAGTCTGTGAGTTTCTGTGTTGCGTTGTGGGTATTGCGGACTATCGAGGTCATTGGTTATCAGGTTTAAATGATTATGCCAAAAACTACTTTGAATATATAATAAATTGTATCTACTTTGCTCTAAACACCACCATAAATGAAAATTGATTGTCAAAATCACGTTATTTATCAAAATATTATGTTACATACCCCCTATGTTATGATTTTTACGAAATATGATGCAATCAACCGTTACATACTTAATTTAAACAATGAGGTTTCGACATCATCTCTAGATAAATGTTCACATTGTGTCAAATTTAACGGATCAACAAGTAACCATATAAAAATCCTAATTATAAAGACTTTAATATTGCCTTTGTTTACTTTCTTGGAAAGCGTATGTCTAACCCCAGAAAATTATATAAAAGAAATAGAAAACAGTAGCTATAAATATATTTGGGATGGGAAACCAGACAAGATTAAAAGAAACATGATGATTGGTCCATATGAGAAGGGGGGTCTTAAAATGGTAGACTTTAAAAGTTATTTTGTGGCTTTAAAAGCATCATGGGTAAATAGATTTGTAAATGGTAAACTTGAGACTTGGAAGCTTATACCATTTAAATACTTAAATGTCTCAAACAATATTTTGTCAATATTTAATATGAATTTTAGTGAAATCAAATCTTTAAGATATCTTAAAGATATTCCTGTGTTTTATAAAGAAGTAATAAAGTCTTGGAATTTGACTGGCGGGGGGCAAACAAAACAACCAGTCACATTTTTTGATATTAGAAAGCAAGTAATATGGGGAAATAAATCTATAAAATTTTATAATAAACCTATTATATTTGAGAACTGGATTAGGAGTGATCTAATTTACATAAATGATATCTTAGATGATAAAATGTCATTATCAGAAATCTACATTCTAAACAAATTAAAGTTCAAAATAAAGTGGATCGCCGAATTTCAAAAATTAAAAAAATCTATACCAGCAGAATGGATTCAAATTGTTCAAAAAGAGAACTCTGTCAAAACTACAATTAATATTCAGAGAAATAAAATCGTATGGAAAAATAATTTTATTGAGACTACATTATTAACAAATAAAATGTTATACAACTCTTTGGTAAATACAAAACTAGAGTCGTCAATAGGGATAAACAGATGGCTTAGAATCCTACCAATACAAGAAACTCTTAATATGAATCCATTGTACAAATTTATTTTTGAATATATGACTGAAAATAAATTAAAAATATTTATATGGAAATTATTACATTATATTGTTCCAACTAAAAAACTGTTATTGCAGTGGAAAGTAACTAAGACAGATAAATGTAATTTTTGTAAGCAAGAAGAAGATTATGCTCACTATTTTTTGAAGTGTAGATATTTAAATAAATTTTGGCAAAAAATCTATGAACTCTTTAGAAGAAGTAAAATAGATTTTGATATTAAATTGCAACATCTGGTATTTGGATATAAAATCACAGATAGTAATTATTATTTTCTGAATTGTATACTAACAGTATTAAGTTTTTCTGTATATAAGTCATACTATGTATCCGAGCAGAGAACAAAAACTGTTGATGTCTTTAGCATTTTTGAAAATGAATTTAATAAAAGAATAGATGCATATAAATCAAGATGTCCAATATTATTGTCAATTAGAAAGAATTTTTAGCATTGATAAATCTCTGCATAAGACAACTATACAACTTTATATTATTTTTTATAACTTAATAAGTTGGATCAGCTGTTTATTTCCCTGGATAATCAGTGGAGTGTAACAGGGTAAATCAAGAGAAGCTTGGACTCTTTGTGAAACTTGTAACAAGCAAGATTAGATGAATAAATATTATTATGTTGTTAAAAAAAAAAAAAAAAAAAAAAAAACAAGTAACCATATTAAACGCTAACGTTAACGAATCATTATTAATAAATGAACATAAAAATTCACTGGATTGCAAAATTTAATAATTGAATACCTTGATACGTTATCATGCTTGTTTTCACTTGACTTATATAAAGCTTAAGAAAATTCTTTCATACGCTTTTTTGTATGACAATTTGCTAAATATAAAACGACATAGTCTATATCTTTGAAAGATGACATTACAGTTCAATTAGGAAGTTTTAAGAAATAATGAATATATAACAGTTTGTAAATTTAAATTCAGTATTCCCTATGAAACAAAATTCGCACAATACCAATCTCCCCATTATTTACGTTAAAATTTCCTGTTGACTTACAAGGCATGTCTATTGATATTTACTACTTGATATGACCTTGCAATAGTGGTATTAATTTGTGTACATGTGCTTCCGCTAGTCTATTATACTTACAGCAACGCGGAGATGGATATATGCATGTTAGTGGATGATAACCTGTTCGTTGAATCTGGTTTCACTCTGATCTGTGGCCATGTGATTCTGCTTTTATAGTAAGAACCATAAGAATGCTTATTTGGAGATGCTGACATTATGGTTAAATCTGGTGTCACTCTTATCTGTGTCCAAATGAATCTCCTACTCTACTAGGAGCAACGAGAAGGTGAATATCTGCATGTTAGGAGATGCTAACATTTTCGTTGAATCTGGTGTTACTCTGATCTGTGTCCATGTGATTCTTCTATATTACTTAGAACCAGAAATTTGATGAAAGTACAATATGAGATGACGGCATGTTCTTAGAATCTAGTGTCACATTTATCTGTGTCCATGTGATTCTGCTACTATACTAAGAAAAACGAGAAGGTGAATATCTGCATGTTCGGAGATGCTAACATTTTCGTTGAATCTGGTGTCACTCTGATCTGTGTCCATGTGATTCTTCTACTTTACTTAGCACCAGAAATTTGATAAATGCCCGATATGAGATGACGACATGTTCTTATAATCTAGTGTCACTCTTATCTGTGTCCAAGTGAATTTGCTACTACACTGAGAACCACGAGAAGGTGGATATGTGCATGTGAGAAGATCCTGACGTGTTCGTTAAATCTGGAGCCACTATTAACTCTGTTGATGTAATTCTTTAGCTATACATAGAACCACGAGATGATATATGCATGTTAGGAGATGCTGAACTTTTCGTTGAATCTGGTGTCACTCTGATCTGTGGCCATGTAAGTCTGCTACTTTACTTAGAACCAAAAGAAGGTGGGTGAATGCATATAAGAAGATGCTGAACTGTTCGTTAAATCTGGTGTCACTCTGATCTTAGTCCATGTAAGTCTGTTACTTTACTTAGAACAACCAGAAGTTTGATATTAGGAGAAGATGACATGTTCGTTGAATCTGATGTAACTCTGGTCTATCTCTATGTGATTCTGATACTATACTTATAACCATGTGAAGGTTGATGAATGCATGTTAGGAGATGCATACCTGTTCGTTGAATCTGGTGTCACTCTGTATGAGATGCTTACCTGTTCGTTAAATCTGATGTCACTCTGTGTAGATGTGATACCATTGTTGAAATTAAACCCTGATTAGGACGAGTAGTGTATTCCTACAGATGCTGATCGGGTCGGTGGATCTGATACCACTTCGGCTGATAACTTAAGAATTTTGTAATAGTTGATGTATTGGTATCAGATGATGAAAGTCGATAAATCTGGTGTTTCTCATACATTCCGTTGATCACGTTAGAACCATGAGAAAGTCAACGTATGTAGGTTAGGAGATGCAAAACTCACGTAAGAACCATGAGAAAGTCAACGTATGTAGATGAGGAGATGCAAAACTCAGGTAAGAACCATGAGAAAGTCAACGTATGTAGGTCAAGAGATGCATAAATGGTTACCGATCTGATGCTTAAATGTGTTCATTAGATTCCGGCTGATAACTTTAGAGTTGTGTGATAGTCGATGTTTATCCAATGATATTAACTATTCAATGAACATTGTGCAAATATTCACGTGATTCTATCTACTTTTACTTTTATGTTAGTCTATTTGAAACTGAACTCATTACTTGAACATGTTACACATGACAAAAAAAAACGGTAGCAAATCTTTTTATTTTCTACTATCATATCAGAACCATTCGGCAGGTGCTCCTTGGGATAAGTAGCCAGAGCCTTACTAAAATTTAAAACAAAAATGAGACTTCATGGGAGTGCAAATCAAAGTCTAAGGAAATAATGTTAGAACGTGAGTCATCTTATGACATCCAAAAATGAGTAAGACCAGTATCTTGAAGTAGCAACAAAACAAAAAAACAGCTTGATTTACGCAAAAACTACTAAACAAAAGATAAATTTCGCTGACACAACCAAGAACAAGCGCAATTTGGTTAAACTTTTTTGGGACACGCCAGATTTTTGTCTGGATTCGTATTTTCTATGCACTGTA
This sequence comes from Mytilus trossulus, assembly GCF_036588685.1. Lineage (NCBI taxonomy): Eukaryota > Metazoa > Mollusca > Bivalvia > Mytilida > Mytilidae > Mytilus > Mytilus trossulus. Next base: position 84,481,090 of record NC_086375.1, on the reverse strand, counting down.
GTTTGGACACGTTTATCATTTCGTCGTTATTCTTTTGACAAAGATTTTATTTGCCTACACTTCATTTTTGTTCTTTTAATTTATCTTTTTTACATGGCTTTTGAATGTGCAAAAAAAGTATGTAGAGGGTTTAAAAATATTTCTATTGGTTTTTCGACGGAATTTCAAGTCCGATATGTGTTGAGGTTTGTGTTGCTGTAAATATTGTTTTCATTACTATCTTTCTTGGATTTTTGTCTTTCCACCGATTTTCGTTTTGACTATACTTTTGTCTGTTTGAAAATATTTTCCCTCTTTAACTTTCTTCTCTTTTCTCAGTTTACAATCTTTGAAATATTTTAAATGCACATTATTCATAATAACTACTTAAACAAATCTTTTGACCACTGATGGATTTTTCATGCTTTGTTGCACAATTCCATATTTTGTTCTAGTTAGAAATTAGAAGTTGAACAGAATGAATGTTTTGCTGTGATGACCTTCGGGTGGACTGTATGTTGTTATGGTGTTGCTATTTATTGACAGATTTAAAACTTATCCACCAATTCATCTTAACAAAAGCTGAGTTAAGCCTGATTTTGATGTTTTTGTTATTGTGCAAGATTTAAGGTTCATTTTCTCGATTGAACATTTACAATTTTAGTTCTATGGATTATATACACACTTTGCGGTTATTTTTTGGCGCCTTAATGTAGCACTCTAATCGGTGTATTGTTGCTTTATTCGCGGCATTTTTCCCTCAGAGTATATACAAACTATGAACTATGTCAGTATAAATAACAGAAACAGACATATGTTAAATCGTTTTGTGTTTCCATGTAGGTTACTTGTTTGTTGTGATTCGTCACGGTGTGTCCTACTTTTCTTTGATCTGAATTTGTTTAATTCTTAATAGACATTGCTTCTAAGGTAATAATCATTATCAATTACATACTCATGGACTATGATAATCTCGTTCTGAATCTCGTATGATGATTTCCTTAATTTTGGCTTTGTCTAGTGTACATAGAATCTGGCTGTACAAACTAAAAACTGTTAGTCTTGAGGTTTCTATGTTGTGTCTTGTGTACTATTATTTGTCTGTTTGTCTTTGTCGTTTTCTTGCCATTGCGTTTTCAGTTTATTTTCGATCTATGAGTTTGAATGTCCCTCTGGTATCTTTCGCCCCTTTTTACAGATAAACTTTATCGATTAACAACATTATATATAATTATGCGCAAATCATATTACTACATTGCATATTTGATAAAAAGACTGTATATATGTTTGTTTTATACCTGACAGATCAGAACACCTGCCTCTTTATATTTTAGGGCCATTCTGTCCGTGGTAGTTAACAAGAAAGCTTTATGGATAACATATTCATAGTAATGTACGTTTATTTGCATTCAACCATAAAAACGAACGATCCATACTTCATCGAAAACGCAACAAAAATTGATTGAAATTAATTTGATTCCTATCACAAATACAAAGACATCAATTAACATAAAAACCTTTTAATAATATTAATTACTGTCTAGGATCACGAACAGTTAGATGCAAAGTGGATATCAATCCCACGGGAAGTTCAGTATATTAAACAGAGTTTTTGTAACCATTGTTTCGTATACAAACTTATTAAATTAGCATGCGCTGTGATTGGCGTTTCGGCATTGTGGACAATAATAGGGTACTGTATAAAGATCTGGTAATTGAGTTAAATACTATGATCAATAGAGGATTCCGTCAGAAATTATTATAAATCTGGACACGTTATGTTAACGGCGGTAATGACTGTGACAGTTCGATGGCAAATGCACAACATCTCAAAAACCTCCCTAAATTGTTTTCGTACAAATTATGTCTGACATATCTGCTAAATCAGTTCGTTTGGTTATTAATATAAGTATGATTTGTTGTTTCTAGTATTTGTCGAGGTTAGGCACATCATCTTATCATTGCTTTGTAGTCAAAAAGATATACTTGACTTTTGTGATTTCAAGAAAATATTATTTAATACAGTATTTTATATCATTAGTTTTGGTATAATTGTTTATTCATATTGAAGGACTGTTATGTAAGCGTAGATTTGCTTTATTTAGAGGTCTGTGCCATCTATATTGCCGGGAATTGTATATTATTCACCAGTTAAGTGAATGTATATGTCTATATATATTCCGGAACTCATCCTGTTGAATTTCAGTCAATGTCTATTGTAGAGTTCTAGTGGAAGAAGTAATCGCCCATCTGTATTCTTGAAAAATTCAATATATAATTTGTGAACTAACTATTAAATAGATTAGCAATTATACTACTTGACTCCGGTGAACATATTGGAATTTGTATTTAAGGAAAGATTTTTGAATAATTTTCTAGACGTTAGAAGTGTTATGCTTGTTCTGACAAGCTTTTTAATTACAGATATCATTCAAACAGCATGAAAGACGTTTATTGGATCGGAGTGTGCATTCTTATATATTCAATGAGATGTTTTGTTAATTCCTGGTAATAAACAAATGTACGTTCAAAAGCCTCGTTTGTTAAAATTCTCGTAAATGTTGTTACATATCGTCTTCTCCGAAATTATTTTTGACATCTTCAGAAAGTAGAAGCTGGCTAATTCATCAGAAAATAATGAAGAATTTTTTACCATCGTGTAGACAAGTAGTATAAACAAAAAGTTCATGTTCACCCATCAGAATGCAAATTAGTCGATTATCTCGAAACAATGCTTGCTGTGTCGTGATACTTTCTTCTTTATCTCTACGTCTTTGTATTTTGTGAAAAATATCGATGCATTGATGCTGACACAGAATAAGATTTTACAAATTGATCAGTATTTGTCAAAACTTCAAGTATTCGATTCTGCAGGTTCACTATTTTTATTCTTTAATGACCCTCTGTGATTAATCCATCATACTCGCATCAAGTCAGTGATTGCACAGTAACAACAAGTCGTGTCTGATGTTTATTCCATGCTGTTGACGCCGGATTGTTGTACAGTTTATCAAATCGTTATAGAAGTGTTTTTGATATTAGATATAGATTTAATTAACCAATACATCGTAGTTTATAAGATGAGTTTAGCAGTCAAACTCATGCAGGTATATTGCACATGAAATATTCCCACTTCAATAATCCTTGACGGAATATAAAAATATTGGAAGCCTTAGAAAAACTATTACGAACGCCGCCAAGATATAACTCAGATACTGTAATCATATTGCACCGGAGAGTGTTTCGTCATTGTTTGATGATGATTCCGCTATTTTGATACAATTGGAAAAATTTAATTTCGCCATTCAATTAGTGCCTGCAGAATGAACCGTGTTCTGTTTGATCCATAGGTGAATGTTTGCAGTCTTATGTCAACAAATACGTGTGATCGGGTGATTACGTTACTCTATTTATTGGTTTATAAAATCAGGAAAATATTTATCATTATGACAATAAATAACTTTCTACAGTTGAAGGAATATTGGATTTGTAATTCCTCTGGCTTCATAGGAACACTACAAACTATGTGAGCTTCTTGAACAAATGATCAAAATGGGTGTTACAACAATGACAGATTATTGGTTTTCGTTACTTTGTATGTGGCTGTTAATTTTTAAAGGATGTATAGCACCGGTATCAATTCATCAACTAGCACAAAGGCCAATTACTACCTCCAAAGGAAAGATAAGAGGGGTGTTAGTTGAATTCCCAAGAGAATCTCAACTCCGCACAGTTGAAGGATATTTTGGAATACCTTTTGCCTCTGGGTCATTAAGATTTATGCCTCCGTCTGAGGTTATCATGCATTCGAAATTTGTTAAAGAAGCAAATGATTCTTTAGCATGCCCTCAAACTAAATGGCGAGACAGATTATTTTCTGGAAGTGACAAACCGAAAGGTTCCCAAATCCACTTTTATCGGATAATGCAATCAACAAACCGACAACACGAATCTTGTCTCGTTTTGAATATTTTCGTACCTCCTAGGGGTAAGTACCTTAAACGGTTTTCTTTTATGTTTCACTCTTTTACATATTATTTGTTTGAGTCTATACTTGCAAAGCAACAGGTCAGACAACACGTTATCATTAAATGTAGCAAATGATAAACCGCTTAACACCGCAGAGTATTTAATGAACTGTTTATAGGGTTTTACAAATAGCTTTTTAGTTACTTGTAAATTGAACGAATCTCTAATACATTGGTCCATTTCTATACAATGTGTACACAATTACAACTTAAGTACTAATATCTAAATGTTTTTGGTTTAAAAATGTAGGTTTTTTAAAGGCATTACCAGTTGAAATTATCTAAATTTTCTACACATCTTCAGCATGTTGTACTATGATTTTCATATTTATATAGTATGTTAAAATGACCATGAGTTTTCATAATTTCAATTTATATTACCCTTTTCTATGTCAAGGTTGTTAACTTATAATTCTATACAATTTAAATGAATAAAGCATGTTGATCTTAAGGTGTTATTAAATTTCTGACAATTAATATTTTTTAATGTTTTTCTCATACAATAATCATGACAATATAAGCTTCTACATTCCGACTGATTGTTGAGTTCTTATAAAAACGTAGTTGAACCTAATCAATAGCAGATATCAAAGAAATCTAATGAAAATGACAAGATCTCCTAGTCACTGAGTCGTGAGAAATTCTTTCTATCTGTAACAAATGGTAACGTCTCTAATCATTAACTTCTGTTGGACTTTAAAGGCAATGCAAAGAAAGGCTGACTATCAAAGAAAAATCGGATATTATCGAAGAGTTGTAAAAAGCCCTTGAAATCAAGGACCTAATTAAAGAAATTGTTGGCCTCAGTTTGTTTTATTAATCGTAAATTGAATATATATTCTGTCTCTAGACATAAATACGACTAATTTGTAAAACAATTGGTAATCTGTGTATTAAGCGCAACCTCGCAACTTACCAGAAAGATACGTCAGATCTCATGTTCTCAACGGTAATTAAAGTATAAATGATTTTAAAATTAGGTATCCATTGTATATCATACAATGACTGAGAGAAAAGTGAATGCCATATGTCATTCTTTTATACGAATTAATATAAAAAAGAGCTTGAAAATCGATTTATAATAAATTCGAAATTAACTGAGAAATATATGAAAAAATATACAATTATAAAACTTAAACCCAATACCAAATAAAAAGTGTTAATATAAATTTAAGTGTAAAATAAAAATAACTAATAAACAATGAACAATAGTGGTCAGGTTTTCTAGACAGTATATGTATACCATTAGAAGGAATATAATGATAAAATGAAGGTTCTCTATACAAAACAAATTTCTGGGACGGTTCTTACTTCCTACAAGACAGATTTCTATTATTTCATTTATTGCTAGAAGAAGTTACAAGTAATACAAATTTTTGTAGCAAATTTTAACTAAGATAAAAAAAAAGACTGCATTTTTTCGTTTATTCCTGATTTTGAAATATACTGTAATATTAAAAAAAGGAGATGTTGATAACTTTCATTCTCATTCAAAGTTGTGGCTTACAAACTATCGAAAGTCCCAAAAAGGAACTAGTTATAATATGAGTACCAAATATTCTAAATTATTAAACACAAAAACAAAAAATTCACGTGTATACATTTTTGCATCATTTGAATGCTCACAAATACTAAAGTAGGCAAGCATTATTCATTCCAAAACCACAAATAAAGATTGATTTGTAGGTTTGTTCTTTTGATTTCAAGCCCTCAGCCTAATGGGTAATGGAATGTGTGTAAAACTAAACAATAAAGAAGTTTCATTTGGTTTCAATTTGTCGTATTACCGAATTAAAAACATTTGACGGAACCATGATGACATCAAAACCACAGAAACCATCATATCTGAATGGGAAGGGACAAACAATAATAATAAATCACAGAAACATATTCAGATGAGTCTTATTTTGTTAGCATGCACCCCGTAATAGCCAAGTGGACTAAGACGTTAAATTAAATAATGATTGATAGTTTCCTGTCCGAGGATGGTAGTTCCTCCATGGTCATCAATAAAGACTGACCACCATCACAACACAAAGAAAAACAAACCCAGATTAAACCAGATTCACTGGAAGATGCAGATAAGAAAGAAAGGTAAACTTGCCGTCTTCTTCGTCCCAGATGAGCGAGTGTCTTTTTGTAAAGTGAAATTCCTGAAGAGACATATAATGCCTTATTTACTTGTGATAATAATTAAAGCATAAACATTGAGCTGACACAAGTTAACAGAAAACCTATATTTTATCTATTTTCGGAAACTCTAAATCGCCATGTTTGTCAGGAATTTCAGGGTGATAAATTGTAAGGAATATTTTAATTCTACATTTCCTTAAAAACATGATAAATCTTAACTTAAATGTCTACAATTTTTCTTCGAATTGAGACTTTTATTGAACGTTTGAAACAGTTAATAACATATAGTTACCATCAATTGTAAATGTTAGTTGTCGCAAAAGTTCAAGAACTCGTTGAATTTTATACGAACTGATATTAAACTTTCAGTCACTTCTAATGATAGTCAAGGTCTTGAGTTACTTAAAACGAAATTATAGCTGTTAAATACTAGTTATATGTTCGATTCTATCTATATGTCTATCATTGTTAAACAATATTATAATGTATGTATCCAAATGTATTTGCTTCATATCGCGAAACTTACAATTTACATTTTGGTGGTACAGGAAAAGTGCAGCCAACCAAATATGTGTTGTAAACACTATATGCATAAGTATGTCCCACCCGGTCAGACATCTTTACTGTATATCATGTGTTGTAATAACTATATGCATTACCTGTATCTCCCACCCGGCCAGACATCTTTACTGTATATCATGTGTTGTAAACACTATATGCATAAGTATGTCCCACCCGGCCAGACATCTTTACTGTATATCATGTGTTGTACGATGTGTTGTAAACACTAAATGCATTACCTGTATCTCCCACCCGGCCAGACATCTTTACTGTATATCATGTGTTGTACGATGTGTTGTAAACACTAAATGCATTACCTGTATCTCCCACCCGGCCAGACATCTTTACTGTATATCATGTGTTGTACGATGTGTTGTAAACACTAAATGCATTACCTGTATCTCCCACCCGGCCAGACATCTTAACTGTATATCATGTGTTGTAAACAATGTATGCATCATATGTCCAACCCGTCTTGTTTTATACGTTTAAAATTGATTGCTCATATTTACAAATAAAATGTTCGAATATGAATACTGACAATATCAAATCGACCATACATTTTTTTATACCAATTTTCATAGAAAAAATTCTAAAATTCAAATAAATACAAAAGTCATGTGTTATAACAATTGTTAGTTGTCTGTAGAAAAATATTGAAAATTTAAACGTATAGAGTTATTCCTTCGTCTATGAACATTTTGTTTTTTTTCCTTTCTGAATTTAATATAAATGGAAATTGATTGAATGCAAAGTAGAATTTTCTCCCGAATCGTTGTGTCTTGATACAAATATTCATAGACTATCTGTTAGCCTTATGAGACACCATATTATTTTATTGAATAGTAACTTAATAAAGTAGCAAGTCTTTTATTCTGTCTTGAATATCAAGTTATCAAATACAATTGTCTTTGTTTTTTATCAAGTTAAGTGATAGTGTAAGGCGAAATAGCTATTCTCAGACTCACAGAAAAACATATTGCATGATTACATGAGTAATTGTTGAAATGGCACAATGATTTGGAAAATATCTGAATACCAAGGGCATTTAAAGGTGATCACGTCAGTCCAAGCATGGATGCGTTTGTAATGTTTTAGATGTTTTGTGACTTCGAGGCGACTGTGAAGTGAATATTGGTCCTAACAAATAATTCTACTAACATTTGAGTCCAACAATTTTGTGATTTTTGTTGTTGAAAGCTGTTTATGATCATATTAGTAAATAAAATGCTAGTATAAGAAGGTCTAGAATTTTCAGTCATGCTTCACAACATTAAACTATCCTTGATTTGGAACTTAACTAAAAGACTGTTGGGATATTATTTGAATTCCATATTAGATTGCCCCTCTCTAAAGCCTGGTGCCATTCATAACTATTACCATGTCGAAATGTCCTATTGTAATGTTTATTTGTATATTTCTTTGTTGTTCTGATATGAATGTTGTTCGTATTTATTTGTAATGTAAACCAGATTCAACCCACCATTTTTTCTTAAAGTGTCCTTTACCAAGTCATGAAAATGTGGCTATTGTTATTTTATAGTTCGGTTATGTGGGTGTTACATTTTAGTGTTTCTTTTGTGTCGTAGTTCTCGTCTTATATTTGTTGTGTTCCCTCATTTTTAGTTTGTAATCCGGATTTGTTATTTTTTCAATCGATTTATGAATTTCAAACAGCGGTATACCACTGTTGCCTTTATTCGACAAAACCCGATAATCTTAAAATATCTGTACAACAGAATGAAAAACACAGTTTTGTCAGAACCAAAGTGTTGTCACACGAAGATTGAATTATTGTTAAATGTAAGTTTATTTACCGAAACCCTTATTTTTCTGATAGATTCTTTTGCACTAAAAAACTAATTAAATTACTAATCTTATTCTGTATAAAATGTAGTTCTTAAGGATCATCTCTGAAATACGCCTAAACGCACTCGTCAGAAATGACAATTTAAGACTAAAGAAACAAAAAGACACGCATCAATTATTCATGTCTGTTATTCCATCTGACGAATTTCTAAATGTGACAAAAAAGTATTTCTTTATGGCTAGGTGTAATTTTCTGTTTTGTACGTAATTTAAATGATAAAGTCAAACATAGTAGGTAATTTAAATCATAGAGTCAAACATCAAAAGTGATTTAGGAAGATAATGTTCACATGTCTGTGAGAAGAATAAGAATGACTAGATATCACTAGTCCCGTAATTACCACTGACAGACCTCATTTTGAAATTGGCGCTTTATTGAAGACTTAATGAGTTTGAGAATGAGAAGGCTAAGTTGAGAAGAATATCTACATCTTTTGTAATAGGAGGAAGTCAGATTGATCCAATATCAAAGTTGAATGCAATGAAAGATGATAATGAATTTGTTGATTGGCTTATTGATAAGGTGTCATATTGTGTATAGAAAGTGTAAATGATGGGTTAATTGTTTGCTTGTTCGCTGTGTTGCTCAGTATGAGGACAGATCGATGGCTTTTCCTTACGATTTCAAAACATTTATTTTCCTGCCCCTTAATTGCATGTATTACTTCAAGAATGTTTTTGGCTTAAAATAGATAAATGCATTTGATAAATTTCCTCTTTACATTATTAACATTGTTCCATTGTTATAAATTAAAAAACACACACAAAACTGTTGCATTGAAAAATCCTCTTCCACTTTTGAGGATTATATATTCTTCTAGTTTTTCGCGTCTTCTACCATTTGGAAAATTTGTACTTGTGTATACTTAAATTACAATCAATTAACCTGTTATTAGACAGAAATAGCTGTCTTGGTACTAATCGGGTGTAAAGTGTTTAAGATTTAATTAAGTATGTTCGTGTACAGTGTAAATTATTATTTTATGGCTGTGTTCGCAGACTGTTAGGTTTTTTTATGATCATACACCAGGATCCGTATTTGATTGTCCTATCATGATCATGTGCACGGAATCTTATTCGTACCTCCTTAGGCGTAAATGGGCCTGAATTTTTTTCTTGAAGCTTCCTGTGTTTAATGCTTGTCATGGATTTTAATGTATTTTATTGTATCAGAGTTACATTTGGTAATAGCTATATATCGTACAAAGTATGATCGTTTTTGCACTCCCTTGTTTGAATCTTGAGCATTGGAAGTTGTATATGAATAGATTCTTACATTGATACGAGTGGAATATTGGATTTATTAAATCGCGATAGTTAAAATATCAATTTTAAAGTCCGAGCCTCGACGAGGACTTTATAAAATTTATAATTTAACTAACGAGATTGGATCAATCCGATAATCCACGAGTAACATTAAACTTCGCTAGTTTTTAGATTTTTGTACTTTGGGTGTAAGTCTGCAAGGGAATGATGAAAACTTGATATTAGCGTTGACATCAACGAGACAAGACAGTTTTACTCGTTCAAGAGAAGATACCACTGAGACATTAAGATATATCAATCTTCGGCAAGCCTTTCTGTTTCTTTTCTAGTTCAATTTACACGAAGAACTTAAAATTCAAAAATAACCTAAATAACATACAGTGTGCTTCAAAACGGATAGTCACATCATGCTATACGAATTGATTACAACTGTCATATGTCTTACTGGGTACAAACGCGCTTGTTACATATAAAATAATGTACGTAATTAAAAACAAATCCATCGTATAGTTGACTGAAATAACAACCTTAACATGGAAAATTGAGTAGATCGCTGTTGGAGAAATATACATGAGACATATATTATACCATTAAATGACAGACATACGAAACAAAAACATTAAAGAATATGATATTGTCATTTACTATAATCATATTGCATAATAAGTCCATTCCACGTGAAAAGCTATAAAAGTTTGATATATCTATTATTGTTTGAGCAGTAGGTTCGTAGGTTTAGATGGTAATTGCTGAAGCAATAGGTTTATTTGGTAGATGGTAATACATTGATCAGACAGAGAGAACTGTTATTATTAATGACTTGTCTCTCTCAATCTTGATAAGCCATATATAGTAATACACCAGGGGATCTCCTTTTGTGATTAGGTTCATCTTGACCACAATAATTATTGCCAAGATGCCGTTATAATGTAGATAAAGATAAGTCTTTTGTTTTACGGTACAAAGTCGGTTGAATGAGTTATAATTGCTAAGAAGGAAAAAAGACCCAAGTATGCGTGCGCTGATTCGTAATGCTATTTAGATCAGGATATTCATATAGTATATAGGAAAAAAACGAATATAGTCAAGCAACTGTAGTCTTAATTAACCAAATGCAGACCCAAACATATAAAACGGTATCCGTTTTTTTCTATCTAGAATAGGCGTGTTTGTGTGTGGATGTGTTGTTATATCATTGGCCTTTACTTCAGTTTGCGATACATTTTTATGTAAGGGTCATGATTTGAAGGTTATAAAAAATATTAAAGTATAGTTATAACTTTTTTTCTCTGACACTTATAAAAGCAGAGTATTGACATGAAGTTGCCATCGATAACACGTTGGGTCAAATGTTGTTTTAGTAATCAAAGACATCTTTGATTTACAAAGGCATGTCTAGCAAGACAATGATTCGACCTAATTTGAGACGGTAAACATGGAATTGTGAGTGTATCCTTTGTAAGAGATAACTTGTTCATGTGCTCAGCATTGCTAAGTTTTTGGAAAGAAAAAGTGTAAAAAATAAACAAATAATTAATCAAAAGAGCCACTATGAAAAATCATTTCATAGATTAATTCGACCGGCAAAACATATATTTTATATATTTAGTATAACGAGTTGAACGATTTATATATTTTTGTAATCTATTAAATGAATTCAAACATACCTGTAAAATCGCGCTTTAACTGATTGATATTTCAGTTCATTAAGTGCCTTCGAATTTCATCTCGCTGGTAATTAGCGATAGATGGGCGTTTAGTTTGGAAATACGCACGAAATGCTAATTTTTCATTAGAACTTGATGTATGGTTTATTGTTTTCTTTGTAATTCTTGTGCATATTTTAGTATCTTGTAAATCTAATTAAAGAGTTTGAGTCAATTCGGTGTTAATGAATTGTGCGCCCTTTAAAGGTTCGACGGTATTTTTGTAAGTAATACAATGTTTTCCATTGATCGTTATTTCTGTATTGTCATGTTATTTATTGACAGTTATTTCTGTAAAGTAGCGCCTTTCAAACCCATATATATTTCAAGCATCATTTTTTTTCTCTGAGAATTTGTTATCATATAATGCCCATAATAAGCAATATAACTAGTTTGCGGAAGCGTACAGAAATAACACCAATAAAATGAAGCCTGTTTAGCAATTTTATTGGTTTTTAGTTTTATGTCAGTCTGTTTTAAGGTTTTTACGTTTAAAGGAAGAAACCTTAACGTGCGAACGAGATCAATTAAGAAGTTGACGGAAGAAACCTATTGAAGATTCACTAAAAAAAAATAAGTATCTAAATATATTCATATAATGTCCTTTTTTTATTTTATTTTTTTTATTTTTGGAGCTCGTTGGAGGCCCCTTTCCTCTTTCATTTTGGAAAAGTTATAAAATAACAATGAATCAGTCAACCAATCACTCAATATCAAGTTAATATCTAGAGTGTGGCCATTATACGGATTTCTTATACATAAATGTTTGTGGAACATAGGAATGCCACCAAGATGTAATCAGTAACGATTTTAATTTTTCAAAATTTCTTTAAATTTCCCATTATTCAGATTGTCCGTTGTTAAAAAACCCGAGTGATCATTGTTCCCTTAAACTTAAGAAATTAAATATTGTCATAGTTATAGTTGAAGGAGAACTAATATGTGTATGGTGAATGTTTGTGTTTGTGTGAGTGTGTGCACGCATGTAGGTTGTTTTATACAAAATGTAGGCTGTCATTATCTGCTACATTCAATGGTTATTGAATGGTATTGTACCTTGATTACTTCAATAAACCGTTCTGTATATGAGGTACATTTTGAAGTTGAGGGTTGAGTGCTCAAACATTCGTTTATGTTCCCCTTTCCTACGCTCATTCGAACATACAACTTTTCTGATTACCTCAAAAGAAACAACTGAAGACGTTTTTGATTGTGAGGCGCACTAAAGCAGTTCCATTTATTACATTATGATAACATTCGCTGTGATCAACAAAAAATAACAATATCAATGTCAATTAAAACAAACCACACACAGTTAAAGACACCTAAAGGTAAATATGGTTTCAAAAAAGTATAGGTGTCTATATACACATTGTAAGATCCAAATCGTCCTGGCAGTTGTAAAGAAATATAACTGAGGCTGTAAGAAATTTACCATCAACATTTTCCAAAGAATAAAAAAAGAAACCATTTATATGTCAGGAACATACCTGTTGGTGCGTAATATGTACCATTGTTGTAGAATACTTATTACATGTATGTAAAATTGCTGTGAAATATAATAAGTTATAGATATGAAGATAAATATAGTCTGCTTACTAAACGCAGTTAATATTAATTTTCAAATTTTTTACATTCATGATATAATTCTTCAGTTTTGATGTAAGTTTTAGAGTTTGAATATTTGTATAAACAAACACTTGACAACAAAGAACATTATATATTTATTTTCTACTCTTAATCAAATATGATAAACTCTCTGATATAAAAAGTTCAAACTTAATGTTAAAGTATTAATAAATATCTTTCATGTATTTAAAAATAATATTAAATTCTGGAACTATAAATCCAGACATAATGTTTTTATTTGTTTTATTCTCTGGAATATCTACAAGTAAATTAATGTTAAGGTGGTACCTAACACTACAGGGAGATAACTCTGTAAAATCAGTAGAACGTTTTAATGACGTTGTGTTTTTAAGGGAATATTAAGCTTCTCAATTATCAAACTTAGTGTTTGTCAAACTGCTATATAACCAGTGTATTTTTCTGATAAAACGGTTGGTTCAAATTTTTAAAAATTTTAATATTTTTGTCAAAGGATTAAAGTAAATGCTTTGTTAAAATTTTATCAGAATTAAACGAGCCAAATTTTTTTTAGCTAAAGTGTTAGGTACCACCTTAAGCCAATATAAGTAATACATAGACGAGTGAGGCCAATAATAACATTAACTTCGAATTGACTGTAGACGAGTGAGGCCAATAATAACATTAACTTTGAATTCACTGGTCTCTTGTATTAAGTTTAAAACTAGAGAACAATATCTACAATAAAGAACTCTTATAAAAACTTCTGTACTATTATTTGTCTGTTTGTCTTTTTATTTTAAGCCATGGTGTTGTCAGTTTATTTTCAATCTTTGAGTTTGACTGTCGCTCTGGTATCTTTCGTCCCTCTCTTGATTACTGAATCGCTCGATATTTTACATCATTTTAATTAATATCTTTTTTCTTTGAATTAATTTTGCATATGCTTCTATTTAAACAGTAACATAACTTTGCAACATTACAGTTAATTCAAATACGGAGTAAATTGGTTGTAGGAGAAACTGTTTGTGAGATATGTACGGCGAGTCATCTACAAAGTTCGTGTCATCTACAAGACGGACACCAAAATATGTAAAACACACATTCATTGATTATAGTAATACTGTCTGAAAGTGGTTACCATGTTATTAAATTCGGAATGACTATCATCCATTTCTTTGGATTGTAAAACCTAAGAATGTAATATTGTTTTCCTTATCACAACACATATTAGATACTTCGCTCATCTTACTTGATTTATCAGGGAACTGTTGTACTTTCGAACCATACAATATTATTATTTCCTATTATTTGGCAGATTGCAATTTTATCAAAACATCTTTATTAGGCATAAGATGATATTTATGTTGGTTTTGTGTTAAGGTTATGTTACACGTAGTCAATATTAAAGGTTTTATAATGTCTGGACGTTTTATAGTTGAAGACAAATTATTTTGCACTGTTTAGCAAAAATTCAATTTATAATACAAGTGATGGCACAGAGAGCATTTACCAAACATGCAGCTCTAGACTTGGTGCTTTTTTAACTGCAATCGGAATATAAATTATAAAAAGATGTAAATACAGTTTTAAATGGGAATGTGCATATTCTAACACTATCTTTCATTTATATGTTTTAACGTCAATGTGTTAAAATAATCTTCTTCCATTCCCTTACCGATTGCTTCGAAACTTGTTTGTCAAAATTTCAATTGTAGTTTTAAAATTTTGTTAAAGTGAATCTAACGTAATAAATAGAACATGCAATGATTTGTAAGATAAGTTAATTGCAATACTTAAATTGAAGGACATAATGCCACTTGGGAATTATTCCGTCCGACTTAGAGCATTTAGTTGGTGTGGCTGACGTTAAACTCACTAAACTAACTCAATATTTATAATTGTACGATTGAAAGCATTTTAACAGATTCACTAGGAAAATATAAAGTTGTCCAGACTTTCTTCCTTAGGCATTCAAAATGATTGGCTAATAGGGTGTATTAGTAAAGAAATATTTCCTTCCTGTCAGTCGTTCGGATCAATCTATAAATTTTAAACTTGCTTCGTGTTAAATAAATGTCTACGATCCTCAAAACAATGTTTTCTTCGAAAATCTTGTGAATTGAATTTTCATTTTTATTTTTTTATGTTTGTTTATATAATTATTAATATTGTAGCATTACATAGAGGTACTTTCCGATTTCGTAATTTTGTTGACCTCCGAGGCATCTTATGATTCATATTTTATTTATATGGTTTTAAAACCGTAACACGTTTGCACATTTCAAGTCTGAAGCGCTTCTATGCTTCATACAAAATGTGCATGAATGAACGCTTTTACATCTCAATAAAATCACAAAAGAATCATTTAATTCTTATATGTTTAACTTTAAGGTCTAGTTCTTCAAGGCGTCAGTTATGTACACATGAAATTATCTAAATACAACACGATAATTACATATTTACAGTTTATTAAGTTTCCGTGTAAATATGTAGTTGTTTATCCATTAATTCGCAATAGTATGTCCAGTAATCAATATAGTCAATCTGTATGCAGATTGAAATGTCTTTGTACCTTTGACGAATGTGACCTTAATCACACTGTCCAACAAACTTGACAACAAGCTAATTTGTATCTTAAACATGCTGAACATTGTAGTTACATGTAGTAGCAGTTATTACTTTGCCAGAAATGACCAATTCGTCTTCTCTAAAAACTTGTCATTTTTCCTTGGTGTAATTTTCACATGCTGGAATAAATAAATGTTTGATATTTAAAAAAAAAAAAAATGTTCACAATTATGCCTGGATCAATCAATTCCTTAATTATTTTATTCTTTTAAACGCTAAAGACCTCTAGCAAACATCATACTTCAAGGGAACATATAGCTATATTTTCAAGATATTGTATTTCTCTCATGGAATATATTTCTTATTTGTAGGGATTTTATTTTATTACTGTTTATTAATAATAATCTGCATTAACTTTAACTGTTGTTTTTCAAAGAACGTTTCGTTTCCGACTGACAGAAATTAAGAGCTGATGGTTATTTCTTAAAACAAAGAAGAAGAGATTATCCCCATTATATGATCATGTCATTTTTTATTCGATGCGAGTATATGACAAGACAATTTTTAAGGATATATATAGAGTTTTCAATTAATAACATTTCAGAATTAATTTACCAAAGGATCGATAAGTTTAAATGATCGTATCTTAACTTACGGGCTTTATAAATAACATCGACGTACACGTTAGGATGAGGTATTCAACTGATAGTTCTACATGCACAAATTGTTATAATAGTTCTACAGGTTAATTCCAAACAAAATCTTTGTATTTCAGAGACTTGCAATATTCTTTGTTCCAAATAAAAACAGTAATGCATTCTTAGGTTGAAGTGAGGGTTTTAGTTAAAAGGAAAGACTGGATAACTAGAACACCTACTAGAAACCAAGTTGAAACATTAATAAAATTAACGGTACCAATTTTCTTGCACCAGATGCGCATTTCGACAATACATGTCTCTTCAGTGATGCTCGTGGCCAAAATATTTGAAATCCAAAGCTTATATATAAAAGATGAAGATAATTGATAGGTTCTCGTTGGTTGTTAAGGTGTTAAATACATGCAAGGGACCTTCAAATGATCCGAATAGACCATCAGCTGACATATGGTAATAACATTCCAGTCGTTGTCTAAAAGTTCATCTCTGTAGATCGCATGGACATTACTATTGAGGATTTACGTCATATACTTAACATTTTATACAACTTATTTCAATAATACAACAGTGGATGGTATAAATTCAGGATCTTCAGACATGGCATCAGACTGGTGCCCTTTAAGCTGTGTTCCATTTCGTTCCATTTCGTGAAATAAAACTTGAAATCTCATTTTAATCTAATGTTGTTGGTAAAAAGTTCAATAATTGTTGACTTGGTGTAATTAGGTTTAGAATTGACTAATTTACGAAAGTAAACACCATTGCAGCTGTCTAGAGTCTCACATTGGAATGTAAACCTTATTTAGTGAACGTCCAAAGATTCATTTGTCACAGAACCAGTTGCGTGTTTAAAATAGGAAAATAAAATAACTTTAAAATTATTGCTTTGCAAATTTGATTCCGAAGAATTGTAAATAGCCAATTTGTCATCGATTTGGACCCATGTTGTATAGAAGTTATTCTGCCTGATTACTTTTTCATTGAGTTATTGTGAAATTCAATATTAACTCTCAAGATGAAAGGAAGGAAGTCCCTAAAATACTTAAATGATCGGATAAGAGCATGATTTTTAAATAACATATCAATTTCAGAATCAAGTAAGCCATTGACGATAGTTAGCGGAAAAGAGAATTCAAATTTCATTTGTGGAAAAGATTGTTGGTTGAAAACAGTTACGTCTGTAGAGAATAGCCTTTTTAAAACTTAATTTGATTGGAAATCACAAAGTCTTTGTGTAATAAAAACATCTTCCAACACGTCATTGTTATAATGTTTTGTCATATGTAATCTAGTGAAGATATTCTACCTACTAGTTATCAGTAGCTTCTGAAAGAATTAGAAATGAATTTATAACAAAATTACGAACTAATAAATGGCCTGTACTAATCATGCTTAAACAGGTTTCCTATATTCTCAACTTTTTTTTGGTACTTCCAAAAGATGTTATAGTTCATAACTGTAATCATGAAAATCTAACAATTATTCAAAATCAAATCAAATAATTATAATTATGCAACTATACATTACTTTTTATAACATAACAGTCAATACAGATTATAGCTTCACGAGCCTGATCTGGTACGCTTAAACACGTGTAGTACGGTAAAACGTTATATCGAAATATTATGAGCCAGACTTGTGTCTATAAAACACTTGTAGAACGGACAACTTGCGTTAGACCAAAATATCACGAGCCTAAAGTGAGTGTATCAAAAACCCGTATAGTACGGACAAGCGTTTGATTCAGACATCACGAGACTAATTTCGGTCTAAAACCCCGTTAGGTACAGGGAAGCAATTATAGCTTAATAAACAATCACGGTATCATCTGGTACTCCTATAACAATGTAATACGGACAGGCTTTAGATCCAAACATCAACAGCCTAAAACAATGTAATACGGACAAGCTTTAGATACAAACATCAACAGCCTAAAACAATGTAATACGGACAAGCTTCAGATACAAACATCAACAGCCTAATTTAGGTCTTCAAAACACGTGTAGGACTGACAAGCGTTATGTTCACAAATCACGAGTCTAATTTGGGTCTAAAAAACACTGATTGTACGAAATGCAATTTTACCATACTAGTAAAAGAAAGTACCAAATGAAACGATGCAAGGACAGCAAAAACAACGATTCCAAAACAATATTTACGACGAGTAAATCTTATTGACCTCGTTTTAGTAGGTAATTATCTAACACTGTGATGGAAGACTTTCGGAATCAGAATGGACACATCAGAGAATGATATAAATCTTACTCCAACTTTGTGTCAGTCAGTATAAAGGAACAATAACATTTAGTGCTGTTTCATTTGCCTCACTTAGCCACTACAATAGAGCTTTTCGTATGGAAATAATACCATGATAGTTGTATAACGGCAAGTTGATATTAACCAGGCGCGAGCATCAGACTTAATAGGGAAGAAAATTATTAACTGCCGTCTTAACAAAATTATGATATCTCGCTGAGATTTTGTTCCTATTAAAATGATAAAAGAAAGGGCAGATAACTTTGTAAATTTTTATCAAAGAACAATTTAATCAATACAAGCAATATCCGGGTTTGTTGTTGCAGGACCGCAGAAACTGATATATAACTCGTCATGGCGGTCGGAGTTATAATTGAATATGTCAGTAGCATGCTCAAGCTTCGTTTGATCTGTAGAAATGAAGTTTTCCCTGGCGAGTTTTTTTAGACATAACTTTGTTACCATGTTAAATAATAAAAAATAATTTCATTATTCCTTTGTCTGTCATCTATAAGAGGTTGTAGGGAATAAATCGAGAATCTATTCTTTGAGAGAGAAATAAACTGATTGCTCTGAACGTATAAAATAAAGGTTGAGCTGGATATAAAATATGTACTCGAGTGTATAAGAAAATTGATGTAATGTCACTTTTGTATGACCGTAATTTTTATTATAAAAGAATAATTTTCATTTTTTTATTTTCATTGTTACAGATAATATAAAATGTACAATAGCTATTTCAGTAATCATTATTCAATTATAAAAAAAATCATAAGTTTGCCAAAAACATACGGAAACATAATTATCATCTATTGACCGAATCAATTTTGCAAATGTTTCTTGTGTTGCTCTACAAATATTCCTCATCCTAGTCTTGAGAAAACTAGCCAAAATCAATCAATTGACCAAATGACTGTTCCCTTAAATTAATTGATGAGATAATATGTACTACAAATTCCTTTTTGTGTATGCAGTACATGATGGAACAGAAAGGTTATGATTTGGGACACAAAATCGCTGAACCTGAACGAAAATTAAGTGTCCAATGTAAATCAAAGACGTTATTAGAATATTTCTGAATGAAAGAAAAAAAACAGAAAAAAACGGAAAATGAGATACTATCTAGAAAGACTTTTTTTGTCAGTACCTATTTAACATAATTTTTTATTTCATTTCCCTCTGTTTTGTTTCGAAATTCTGAAATTTGAATGCTTTATTTTTGTTTATCCCATATTAAAAATTAAATGAAATTTTTACTTGGAGAATTTAGAGTTCCAATATTGTAATTTGTAAATGTGCAAAAATTTTCAGTGGGCAAGTGCACGCTTTTACAATGTACTTTTACAGTTTACACTAGTTAGCAAGCTGATTCATACATGAAAGTAGACTAACTAGTCTCCCGATCAATAATTCATACCCTATCTCTAGATATAGGAAGATGTGGTGTGAGTGCCAATGAGACAACTCTCCATCCAAATAACACGAACCTATCTCTGTCTATTTTGAATTATATATTTATAACTATTGTCTCCTAAGGTAAAATAAAAGTGGCATTCATTTCATTACAAAATCATACCTTGTCCTGACTTACGTATAGTTGCCTTTACTTGCATATTAGAGCGGACTGGTTCAATGAATTTGTGTACATAAAGTACAAAAACTGATATTGTTGATCTGAGTATAATTTCATACACTTTTATTTTCTTGTATGTTTGTTTGTGTCCAGGTCAGATTAGTGGTTCTATATCTTATGGTCGAATTTGCCACTGGACGTAAAGCTATCAACAATCAACCAATCTAATAGTAGAACTTATTATTGAACAAAATGTCTCCGTTTTTTCCCTAAACGGTTATATATACAGTTCACAGAACTTAACACAAATATTAACAATAAATATTTTTTTCAATTAATCAAGAATCTATAAACATGACCTAAAACTTTGGTTTATAATCCAATAAATGTTTCAACATAAATGGCGCCAAAGTGATTACAGCAACAAATCATTTTCCAACAAGCAATAAGTTGTTCTACAAACAAGTAAGATCTTTGCAATTATAACTTTCAGCGCTCACTCTGTTAAGTATTATAAGATAGGCATATCAATTATTTCTAAACAAATTTCTTCTGACAGCAGAATGGTTCTGTGGAAATAATTTACTTTTTACAATCAGACATTGTTTTGGTTGTGGTTATTAGCAATATCTGGTCATTACTGAAATTACATGAAAATTACTAGAATTCAAGACATTTAAAATGAAAATAAATCACTTTCGAGCAAGTATAGTTTTGTTACTGTAAACTATGTAAGTGAAAACTAATTTTTGAACAATTTGAATGAGTGATACAGATTTTATCTATAAGCATTGATATTCTATTTTAAACGAATGAAATACATTCAAGCAGTCGTATTCTACAAAATTATATACATGTACATAATTTAAAGTGTAACCCAGTGTTACTATAAGTGTAGAGTAACTATTGTAACTGTGTGAATATCAAAATCAAGCCAGCTAGAAAACAGAATACTTCTGAGAAATATTAAAAGTGAATGTAACCTATGTAACCATTGTAACTGAACAACTCAGAAATGTCTAGATTTTAATTTAAAGTGTAACCCATTGTTGCATGAGTACACATGTAATCGTTGTTAGCTGTATTAAACTTGTAATTTGATTGGGAATGAAGCCGGTAGGGGAAAGGCACTTCATAGTTCTTATAAATATTGAAAGTGAATGTTTTAAACCTATGTATCCCAGCAATTTTGATTAACCAACCAAGTATTTCTGTATTATAACATAGCAATTGTTTACCCTTGAGAAAAAATGCCTGTAAAATGATGATGTGATTAAACTCTGTACATATATACGAAAACGGAGAATGGTGCTGTTGTCATTAATGCTAAGATTCTCATTGTTTTTAGGACACATTTCTAGACACGTGAAATGTGAACTGAATTGTAATTTGTGGATAGTCTTTCTTTGGCATGCTTACCACATGTCCTATTGAAATTGTTTTACATTGAATTATCTCCCGCTTACCAGGAAAAACATATAATATTCGTATGTACACCATCTCTTGATTTAACAACAAAAGACCAAAGTATAACCAACAAGGCTGTCTATGTAGACTTCACTTTCTCTTTATGATTGAAAAAGTCAAGAGAACAATGTAAATTTCATTTCAGTGCCAAAGTTAGTATATCAGACAATGTGCTTGAAAAGACATTTAAAGTACAGAACGCAGAGATCACAGTCATTACGATACTTATCAAACCATTTACATCGAGCTATGTAACACTCATCAGATTTACCATTATAGTTCTGATTATAATGTACTGCTACCTAAGGACCTCATAATTACACTTGAATATATTTAATGTTTTCATAATGTAATGTAAATTGAAAATCAGATAGTTACATCAAAATAAATGATTGTTCTAGAATTTTAAAGTACATTTGTCCAGGTCTGCATGATCACATACACCAACAAAAGAGCGCAAGTCTTCATTATATGCATTCATTTTTTACGCTTACATATGCACTTTTGTATAGTTACAACTACTTCTCAAAGTTTGTAGCATTTATCACATTCCTCCCAATTTGACCCCCAAATAAGACAGAATTAAATCAGGAAAAGAACAGTGCTATTGTAACATCTAATTTGTTTCTACTTAAAACGTACTTATGACGACTCTATAATAACTGTTACATAACATAATTCAATAATTAACAAATAACCTAAATGTTATTTTCATCACGAGATATCAGCACGTGGCAGATTAATGCAATGTTGTTTTAGCAACTTTTTTCAGAAGAGGAAATTGCATTCCATGGTATGCATAAATCTAAATTGCAAATGAAATACCTTTATCTCAGTACAATAATCTTCGTGTGTATACTCTTGAGATGTTTTAAGTAGAAATAAATTACTGGTATCATTAATGAAACCAAAAGACAAAAAAACTGGTATCAAAATAAACATTTTACAAAAACTAGAATTGAGGAGCACGAGCCTCAATAGCAATCTGTAATATGTTAAACTTGCGCTGATGTAGGGAATAGTAAGGTTCGTATATATAACGCTAACATGTTTTGTCCTATGAAAATTAGAAAAAGTTGTATATATATATACGTAAAGGAGCTCGAGATAGCAACTTAAATTTACAAGAAACCAAAAGACACAAAGAACTTTTATTTACACATTTTAAGTTTTGAAACATATCGCAAATTTTCCAGGAAAAAATTGTTACTCTGAAAATAAGTTTGCTTGTTAAAATAATTAAAACACATAAACATTTACATCGTTTTTAAAAACGTCGTTGATGGATGTGACATCTGTAGCAAAAAAAAATGTTATTTTTTTTATTTTGAGAGTTGTCGTTATTTTTTATTTTTTAACTTATATAGTATAATTGTAAATCATCTGAGTTAAAAGTAGGATCACGTGACTTCCTGTTCCACTAAGCGTCGACATTATTTCCTCTAAATTGTACTTTTTTCAAATTTTCATAAACGATTTCAAACAGAACATTTAACTGTATTTGACGAATGACGTTTTGCTGTTCTAAGTTTGATCCATGTTTGTACTATAATATATTTTAAGTCGCTGCATTTAACAATATTTTATGGCTACTTTCAGAATTTTAATCGTTTTAAAGGCGTTATGTAATCGACAATTTCGATATATTTTTCACGCTATCTTAGCTCTTACGGCAGAATAAAAACCAAAACGCCTAAGAAATCCATTGTGACGCATTATATATAAACAGCAGTTTTAAATCCTGTTATATAGTTATTATAACAAACATTACATTCATAATGATAGTTACACTAGCATTTACTATACTCCCTGGAAATTATAAATTAATAAACGAGCTATGCATTTGGTATCCTCCCTGGAAATTGTTATTAAATAAGCGAGCCTATGTTAGTGTTAAATATGGAATTGTCCAATCATTATATATAACTAAAGGTAACGTGTAACTGCTCAATAAAAGTTTGTGAACAGCCTCTGATTTCGATGGTGATTTCACATTCATTGCTGGTGTTAAGCTATGCGTATTATATGGTACACTCAGTTTGTATATAGAGTATTTTAAAGAATACTGTCATTACATTTACCCAGCTTCATTTACAGGATGACCAAGGATTTGTATAGTAGGACTTTCTATACAAATCCTTGAAATTACTTATATTGCTCTGAGACTTCTATAACAAAAGTCTCAGTATTGCTTAAACCATAGATCAAATAGTTTAAGCATAGATTTAACATCTAAAACTATTAAAAAAGTACGATATACATCTGTCTTTACTATCACACAAATACGGAGCGTACATAGTGGATAGTAACTTTTTCTATTTAGAAAGAAAGGTCATCTGAATTCTTATTTGACGAACAAATATAAGTTGAAAAGGAAAAACACATTAACATTTAAGGTAGACCACAAGTATATATTTTTTGAGACAGAATTTTTTTATAATTTGTCAAAATGAAGATTTTACTATGCTCTTTTCAAAAATTTAATAAAAAGTATGGGTCACCGTGCTATTTTTCAAGCTATGAATCGTTGAAAATTGCCAAAAATTTGGTGAGTTTGTTCATGAAAAAACACATTAGTGTGCATAAAAAAAATTCTATGAGACAGAATTTCGAAATAAATTGTGAGAAGAAAGGTTTTATAATATGTTTTTAGAAAAGAAAAAGGAAACATGGTGTCACCGAACTTGTTTTCTTGCTACAAGTAAAAATAAAAAAATTCCCGATAAGCCCAGTATAATTTTTGTACTAAAAGAGTTATCTCCCCTTAAATGGCTCATTTGAAGAAAAAAAAATATATTAAAACAAAAAAAATGATATTTGTTAAAATATTTTGTATGATAAGAATAAGTAACAAGTTTTCTTTAAATGGAAATAACAGTCTAACCATTGCATTGCAAATCTGTCTCCAAACTTGCAGATTTAGGCAAATAACTAGACCGATTTTGTTCAGGGATTAAACAATCCAAGATGCCGGTATACCATGAAGTTACCTTAATGACATATAAGGAATACCGACCGTGCAAGGGCTGTATAGCCAGTCAAGGTCGTTAAAAACTTCCATTTGTGACATATAAGGCAACACATAACCATATGTATAATAGAATCATCATGCAGACGTCATTACTTGTAACAAAGTCAAATCACAAGATAGATATCTAAGTATGTTCTTGTGAACCATTTAGAGAGATATTATTTTTTCTCAGATTTCACTGGTTCTGATTGCAAGGAGTGATGATTATCATTAGCTTTAAGAAAAAACTAGAACTGCTTGTCTGGAATTGGTACACACTTTTCGAAATTTTACAAGACCAGCTAATATTAGCCTATTTCGATACTATCTAACGTCCATACTGACGTGTTTGCAGGCTGTTATCACCTATTTCGATGCTATTTAACGTGCATACTGACGTGTTTGCAGGTTGTTGTCGGTATCTGGCATTCCTCTGTATATCTGTCTGAGTGTCCCATTGTCAATGTCCGACGGTATCTAAGTACGTTCATTAAAAGTGATTCAATACTTGCATATTTCAAATGATTCGTTCTGACAGTAATTTGTCCGTTAATTGATCAAGTAACTGTACTAATTGAACAAACGTTAAACACACTAGATAGGTTGTTCAACGAAACATTTATTGAAGGTCTTACGGTTACCTAAAGTTGTTAATGTTTGTTTCATTTTGATATTTTGTGGATAGTTGTCTCATTGGCAATCATACCACATCTTCTTTTTTATACTATATCCCGGATTGGAAAGTTGAAACTTCAGAATTGACTTAATATAATTTATTCATCAATGCAAGTTGGACCGTTGATCTCAGAATTCACTTTAAACCTCTTAAGTTCCCTTTCCATACATCTCTGCTATTACTCTAGATCTTCACTTGTGAGGGGTTATCATTATGTGTTCTCCATTTTCTGTTGCCATATTTGATGCGTTCCATGTACGTTGCAGTCTTGTACTTTTTCAGTATATTTTTGATGACTCTGTAGTTTATTATTGTTCATTTTGTAGCAACTATAATGATGTCTTTATCGACAGTTTTTTTTTCTCCCTGTTAATTGTTCCCAGTTTGAATATATTTTTGTTTCTTAATTAATATTCTGTTAGAATAACATTAGGGATGAGTTTTTATTGCCAATTAAAAAGATCAACATGCTTTTAATGTTTATTGAAACTTTCAGCTCCAAAGCCTATTCCAGAAACCTTAGAAATAATTATTGATTCTGCTATTTTGTTAGAACAAATTACAGTTTTGTGTTTACAGAATTTATTGCCAACCCGTTTGCAATCTGATGTTTTATTTTTAATATCTAATTTGTAAAAGGAGGTAAAGTTGATATTTTATACGATTCATTGAAGACACTTAGAGGTCACTCATCCGATCAGAAGTCAAGCTAAGCTGAAATTACTCCGAACGAACGAACATTGATATTATTGCTGATTATTCCAAAACGATGAAGGGTTCATCAAGGAACTTTACGATACAAACAAACCAGATGTATTTTACACTGAAACTATACATGGTTCTTACATGTAATGCATATTTCAACTAATGCTATCAAACGTTTCAATTTAGATTTATTTGTATTTATATACAACACAAAATAAGTATAAAACATGCGAATACTACTCTTGTAAAACATATTTTAAGTTAGTCCGAGATTACTCTGACTTCCAACGGCTGTTTTGCCTGACAAGCTGGGGCCGTGGGACGTCTGGCAAAACAGCCGTTGGACGTCAGAGTCTTCTCGAACTAGTTTTAAGTAACAAACGTTATAAAAAAGTTCTTGTTTGAAAATTACATTTTGGAATTTAATAACTTAAAATTTTTGAAATAACAACTCTTGCTCAAAATAGATATAAGAAGTGGTATGAGTGCCAATGAGACAACTCTCCAACCTAGATAAAATTTGTTTAAGTAAACCGTTATAGGTCAAAGTATAGTCTTCAACACGGAGCCACATCAACAAACGACAATTACTGAACATCAGATTCCTCAATTAGGACAGGTGCAAACAAATGCAGCAGGTATAAACGTTTTAATAGGTACCAACCTTCATCCTTAAGTGCAATAAGAGTGTAATATCACAACATAGAAAGTATTACATCAAAAGCATTTATAAAGCTTTATCAAAAGTCGGAATATTGACAAACATGCATGAACTTGTAAACTTTCGTCGAATAGTTTCAAACGAGAACTTAACGTAAATTTAATGAAGAAACGCATATTTACTTTATATCTGTAATAACAGTATAATGTACTTTAACATTTCCCTTGACGTGCCTTTTATCCTATACTTTGTCTACAAATTTTATAAAAATCTCGTTAATTTGTTTTTAATTTTCATATTGAGACATAAAGCAAAGCTGTGATTTTTATCAATCTCGCTCATTTGATCCAATGTTATGATTTTATCTCTAACCGTGATTATAAAATTCTTGTTTACATAAAAATTGTAATTCAACACATGTAAACTAAAATCGACAGTATGGTGAAAAGTACACCCGAAATAAACAGTTTTGAGATGATGTTTGAATAACATTTCTTGGAAATTACACTGATAATGAATAAGTTTCAATATCTTTTATAGAATAAATTGAAAACTTTAAATCTTAATTTTCTTTGTTAGTTAGCATATGACAGGACGTGAAAAGGTTTCATACAACCTTACAACTACACTAACTTAAGTACAGATCTTTGAGTTTTCCCAGTTACTGACATGTAGTTTAAATCCAATGACATCAAATAAAAAAGAATACATCTTAGAATAAAATATCAATCAGACAATGAGCACATCCAGCTTCCAATAGGTTAAGTGTAAACACAGTCAGAGATAAATATGAACGTGTGCAATGCTCGGAGACAATTATCGGCAGATTTTAGAGCCATACTTGTGCTTATATACATGTATATAATAATGATATTATTAATAATATAAGAAAATCATTATTGATAGCTTAATATAACAATAGTCAAAGATCTACTTACAGGGTTGAATCGGTAACTTTTTAGATTTGGTGTATAGTATTTATCTCAATATTTCGAAATAATTTAAAGCAGAAACTCCATTGTGTCTGTCAGGTGTGTAACCTCTCTATGGGCAATATAATGTGTTAACCATCGTATCAATATATAACAAATGACTTTTGTTATGAAAAGGTTACGAAAAGCATAAACAAGTAAAGACAAAAAAAAAAGTTGTAGCTAATTAATACGTTTTCTAGACATTTTGGACTTAAAATTAATACGTTTGCTTCAAAGCGTTTCCTTTCTTGAGAAAAAAAAAACTATAACATCAGACTTCATTTAGGCGGTATATTTAGTTTGTAATAGTATAGCTGCACTTTTGAGGTTATGCATTTTGGCAGCAAACAAGCGTAAACATATTTGACACCATTATACGTAGATCTACATCAAGTCACATGTCTAGCAAAATTAATCAGTCACGTCAAAGGTTATTTTGTATTGCTTTGATCAACGATGATAATATAAAGTAATGTGCTTTTCCTAAATAAATTAAAATAGGGAAATAATATGTATTCAAGATAGTTTCTTTAATTAATCAAATTTGAAATAAACCCAAAGCATCTCAAGTTTTGTTTCACAGTTATGTTGATATAGTTAGTATGTTGACAAGTTCTAAAAATTCTTCCGCCCAGACATGTAATATAAAAAGAGCTGAATGTTACAACTACAGTATTTCAGTTGATACATTATTTGATGAACCCGCACTTCAAAAACAACAGGTTTTCAATTGTCTTCCTAGACCAAAGTTATATTGTCAGTCAAATGACATGAAACATTGACTGAATCCTGAACGTTTTTTTGTGTTATGTTGTGCACAACGTCTTTGTTTATCACATCATATGTGAATGTATAAACCACAGGTAATTGTTTCAGAAAAAAAAATCCTATCTCAAAAACAGCATTGAAATATCAATATTTAAATTGAACTCAAGAATAAACTCAAACATGATATTTGTTCGAACTGTACTATTTTGTACTCGATCACACTTATTCAGGCGTTATATTATGTCACCGAGATAGTATCTTAACAAAAAGACAAGACAAATAAAGTCTTCAATAGCTTCTGTCTGACGCTTTACAAAATGGCTTTACTACTTACTACATATTTATATTTAGCACGAGTACAATGAAGCTTTATCATTTTATTTATCAACCGGGGTGTTTGTATACAAACTTTAACTTTCTACTTTAAGGTAGACTGGTTGCCTATTTTCAAAACGACGGAATTGTTTAATAATTTGCTGAAACGTTCTTTATAGTATGTTTGTTGTGTGTATGGGTTGCCTATTTTCAAAACGACGGAATTATTTAATGATTTGCTGAAACGTTCTTTATAGTATGTTTGTTGTGTGTATATGTCCAAGATATCTCTTCTTTGTACACATATAGTCATTTGTTTCATTTAGACCTTTGTCATTTGTCCTTTTGTCTTTTCTTTGTTATGTTTTGTGAAATGGAACTGCGCTGTCAATGGTTTATTGAACATTGAAAATGTTCCTGGTGCAGAGTCGGTATCCTTCGTGATGTTCATCGTGACATGGAAAAATAAAGTAACAGGTCTGTTTCGTTACAGTCATGAAACAAGAACGGATACATTTTAACAGTGTAAAGAGAGATAACTCTAAGAGATTTTCCATTAAATGTAGCATTGTATCTCATTAAGCAATTCATGACAATACGAATAAATGTTTGAATGAACCAAATTTGCAATAAAGTGTCCCAAGTTTGTTTGTCGCATATTGCATAACTCATTAAGTATAACATGCGTATATTTTGCCTGCGGTTACAATCAGCAAAAATCTTTAATCTTGCATTGTAACAACTTTAGTAATTCATTTTTTTTCATCTTGTTGAGCAATCTTTATCATACATTCACAAATATTCGTCAAAGTGTATTGCAGATAAAAACAAATAAGAATCTTACCACACAGATACATAGTGTTTCCTGATCGTTTCAAGCTGTTACTTTCAAATTTAAATTATCTACCAGCAGATCATCAGTGCCTTTGAACTTGTAATATTTTACGGTCTTAATGATATAATAACTTACATTTTACCTAGCTTCACAGTATCAAAACTGCACTGGGTGCACAATTTACAATCATTTACAAAATGTATGGTGATAATCTTCAAGGTTTTTTTATGAAATAAACCAATTCGTTGTTTTGTCATTTGTTATCATGCATATCTTTCAACACAGCAAAATATAGTTAAAACTAGACAAGTTGAAGGACGACTCCGGGTGCGGGAGTTTCTCGCTGCATTGATGACCTATTGATGGCACTCGGTTCTTGTCTGTTCTATTGGTTGTGTTGTCTTCGACACATTTCCCATTTACATTTTCAATTTAACAAAAAAGGTCAAATTGAATATCACCAGATAAGTCTTTAGTGACAAAAGTAAACTAACGGGAGTGTCCATGTAATAAAATTGAGAATGGAAATGGGGATTGTGTTAAAAAGACAACAACCCGACTTAATAGCAGAAAATACCCGAAGGCCAATAATAGGTATTCAACAAAGCGAGAAAATTGTTGACTTTTCAAAATGACAAATTAAAAAATGTCACAGTGATACTGCGTTGTCAAAGTGTTGAAAATAAAGAAAAAAGATACAATACATAACTTATTTTTAAAGTTTTAAGGATGCATAGTTAGTTAAGCACTGGTGCAATTTATGTACTCCTCACTACATAATCTTTGTTCGTGAGGAAGTCGGTTCAAACCTATTTTTCTATGTACTGTATGGATTTAATACTCAATTTAAGGAACTATATAAAACGTACATTTGTAAGTACACACGTTCATTATCACTGTAATAGTATATATTTGTTAAGGGGCCATCTAAAGGACGCCTCCGGGTGCGGGAATTTCTCGCCTGAATGGTGATCTGTTGGTGACCTTCTGCTGCTGTTTTTTTTTGTCAGGTTGTTGTCTCTTTGACACATTCCCCATTTCCATTCTCATTTTTATGCATATAGATAAAAAAAAAAATTAGAATGAGCAACTTTTGACTGTTTCTTGAATAAATGTAAAAACCAATCAAACCACATGTAGGTGAAGTTTGTGTACCCGCATGTTACTGATTACTAATTACACTGTTACAACATTCCACAAACATGCAGTCACTTCTCAGCTTCATTCATTTGTGTCTCAGAAATTTACTTGTCAGCTCTTTTTTAATTTTTAATAACCGTAAGAGCTAAATTCTGTCTTTTTCTTCTGACATTTATTTATTACATTTATGGTGGTCACAAGATAAAAATGCCGTATATGATCACGATGTTCATGTCCAAACGTATATATGATTTCCCAAAGAATGTTTTTAACTAATGACGTTGCTGTCTTATCAACATGTATCCCACATCTCCTACCATTCAAAATAAAACTGCACTGCCGTGGCCCATTTAGCAATGTTTAAGGCACAGCTGTAATTAGAAAGCTCCGTATATCTCTACACGGCACCAACTGCAACCTTAAAATCGAACGGAATCTTCTTTAACAAAACGGAGTTATCACGCTTCTGTTGATATTTTCTATATATATATATATATATAGATCTCTGACAGCATATACAAGGGAAGTTGTTGTTTCTGTAATAGATGTCTGATTGATTATCAAATTAAACAAATGTTTACTTCTGTCGGCTGGTGACTCTTTCAACAACGAATTTGTATTTCCTATTTTAACTTGACATGTGTTTGTTGCCCATTTATGTCAATTTATTCGTATACAATGTTTTAAATGCTGTCGCTTATTGGTACATAGCATAAAGTTTTCGCCGCCAACACTTTTAACATTAATTTTTTTTAGGATTAATATGTATTAAATATACATGAAAAAAATCCCTGAAACCATCGTTTGGTTTAAACTGTAATAAAATAATGAGCCAATCAAACAATAGATTACATTTTGATAGATAAAAATGGTACAGAAACTGTTTTTAAAATCGCAAACAATATAGCATCAACGTAATTAAGTATAATAATAATAATAATACTTTATTTCCGTAAGCAAATACAGCTTATTGGATTTACACAATATAAATATCCAATAGATAATATACAGCATAATATAACATTTATACACAAATTATACAAATCAATGAAAGAATTAAGCGGAGTATGACATATAGACATATTAAACTAAAAATAAACATTTGAATAATTAACCAATACGTGCTTTTTCTGCAGAAAATAAATATTTTCCTAGGTTGTTTAGCTCTTTGACATTTCTTACAGATAACAGTTGTACTAATTTAAAAGTTGATGGTTTCTCATAATAATAACTCTTTAAATATTTACATCTGATGTCGTTATATTTATCACATTCTAAAATAAAATGATGCTCATCTTCAATAGCATTTTTATTACACATACTACACAAACGTTCATTTCTGGCTATATTATAGTATCTACCTGTTTCTATACATAGTGCATGAGCATTTATTCTATATCTAGTAATATAAGATCTATACAAACTGTTTAATGGACGACTGAGGTAAAATTGCATAGTGTGGCCATCATGTAAATACTGATACAAAGTACATTTCGACGAATTTTCAAAATACGATAAACCTTCAGAAATATAATTATCTATTACTCTTTGTTTAAATTCACTCAAAAATAATTCACTGTTTCTAACTCTCTGTGAAAACCACACATAGACTTCAACAGTATCGATACAACTGTATAACAAGAAATTTGAAATGTTAAGTGCAAACAAAATGATCGTTAAAAGTTTGTGCAGATTTGTGAGTATATTTAATTGGTACATCCAAACATATGGTCTTGTTTTACCTATATTGATACGAAATATTTTATTTCAAAAAGTTAATTCAAACCTAGTGAAAGTTGAAAGTTAAAGAATGTAAATGACATTCCAATATAGGAGAATGCTTAGCTTGAATTGTTTTGTTTTTTCTTCTGCACATTTTGAGAAACTGCGTTTGTATTATTTCTATAAAATAACTACCGAATCAGTCATGCTATTCAATCTTGCCATAGTGTGACTGTATTAATTAACTACTTCTACGACTCCCAGTTTTTTAAGTAAATTCACTTGTGATTTATAATCTCTCGAAGACTTTTTTGTATCTAAAGCATTTCCAACAATTCCATTAGACTTAACGTATTTTTTTCATTAAAAACATCTGATAGGCAACGTTCTGTGGCGATATCCTATTTGCTTTTCTCTTATCGTCGGCTATTTTCGATGCGACATTTCATGTAATTCTCAAATAAATGAGATGAGGGTCGTTTCCGAGACCATTTAAATGGTCTGGGGATAGACCGAGGTGTTTGTTTTGTCTATAGACTCATTTAACAATCATAGATCTATACAACCTGATGTAGTGTAACTCAAAACTGGTAAAACTATATTATATATAAAAAAAAAATCTTTAAAAAAAGAAAAGCTAGTTTATACAACAACAAAACACAAGTTGACTGTTATTTTTGACAATCTTTTACATTTCCTATCTTGTTGCAAATTTTTCATTCATATTCAGGGCGAGGATAATTGAAAAATCAATCATAAAATAATATCGGTTAAGCTAAACTGGTTAAGCAAAGCTGTTGGAAGTAAATTTTGATTGTCACTGGACAAGGAAGTTGTGGTGGACGACATTTCAACTCATCAGTCAAACAACTGTTGCAGGTGTTCTTTAACGTCTTATATAAACGTATAGTTCTTTGACAGTGATGATATGATATATTGATAAAGTTTGGTAATACTTTGTCACGTACACAATTTGTCTTTGTGAAATTTGTGAAAACTACAATTTTTCATCAGGTTTTCAAAATAATTAATGGGATCGTAGAATAAAACTTTTGTTTTTATCGTAACAACTCACCTTTTGTTTTAGATTTCTTAATCATATTTTAGTCGTTTATTTTCTTTTCATGATGGAAGCATTGCATGTTAGCGATTTTGTTTATTACACAAAGAACGAAAAGTAATCAGCATTTGTTCCCGGAAATATATGAAAATGAGTGTCAGGAATCACTAGATAATTCATATAGTCATAATCAATGAAATCACTGGTTTGGTCATCTCCGCTAGCCAATGGTTACGATTCACCCCACCGGTCATTTTCCCCTGAAGACTGGATTGTAACCATTGCCTTGTAAAAACATGGTATTTAGTGTCCAATTTTATGAACCCGGTTATTTTTAACGGTTTTCTCACATCAAATTTTTTATTAAGAGAGATATGCCTCCATACTTATTTATCAACCTTTGACGTACGAGATTAACATTTAGAAACTACAGAGTTCGAATTAATTTTTGCTTTTCAAATTAAATTTTAGAAATGAACACCATTCAACTTACTGTCTTTTTATTGTTTTATACATCTATTTTCCTTTTAATACTTATTATATCGTGGAATCTTTGATATAAAAACAAGAATTGAAATGGCGTCTCCACTTGTTATAATGGACGATCATCTGACCTTTTATGAGTTAATATCTTATACTACTTCTCTTTCACCAGTTTATAATGAATCTATATAAATGTTATACCACACGAAATGGAACTTTTAC
Organism: Mytilus trossulus; assembly: GCF_036588685.1. Taxonomy (NCBI): domain Eukaryota; kingdom Metazoa; phylum Mollusca; class Bivalvia; order Mytilida; family Mytilidae; genus Mytilus; species Mytilus trossulus. The sequence continues at coordinate 84,446,867 of NC_086375.1, read as the reverse complement.
TTCAAGGGCATAACCGTTTAACATAATGATTATGCTGTAAGCCTTCATCATAAAGCAATCTGAATAATGAACAAGCTATTCCAAACCCTATCATCAGGCAAAACAAATTGCCTTACATAGTCTGCACCGTCCATAGATGTGATGATAATTCTTAAGTGAAATTATTATCAACCTAATCAACGAGTCCGACGGCATTTATCGATGACACAGAGTAAATCATCCCTGAATATGCCTAACTAAGCAAAAGTCCACCAACCCCGTCTCATTGATTGGTGGGTGACTTTCGATTAGGAGGAAAACAAGATATTTAGTTGATATTTATACTTGATGTTTGCTTTAGATAGCTTGACTTTTAAATTCAATCACAAGAAGGCTGGCGGTGTACTGACAGTAAAGATTAATCTTCTCAAATTTTTGTACCGATTACTTTATTATTAATATGTACGAAGACCAAATTAAATAACGTACAGGAGTTAGTGCTTGTTGTTATTCTTTTCTCTATCCTCGAATGATGTTAGAATATACATGTAGCAAAAGAAAACCTAATAGCAATGCATGTTTTTGATAGGATAACAGCCTACACTTGCTGTTTATTATTTGTAGACTTAATGAAGCTTTAAAATATATCTTATATTATTAAACCAACATGATTACATGACGTATTCGAAGGAATTTAGAAATGAAACACATAATATTTAGTTTTTTTCTTTCTATTTTGGAATAACATTTACATTTTTGAAATACCTTCGTTTTAAACATAATATAAAAAATGGCATTGAAATCCATTCCGATTACCAATACATGTTTTAATTAGTTTGTAGTATTTTACTTTGAATTATAAACCCATTTATTCACTAGAATATCTCCAAATTACCAATTGGATTTTAATTCAGATTGTTCATTCCACATTTCCACAATTTAAGAAGATACAGAACTCGTTTCCATGCACTGACTCTACCAATTTGTGTTTATCCTGGAAGCTTTATATTGCAGTTATAAGTCTATTATGTGATCAATTGTGAGCCGAACTGACAGTAAATGTAGTTATCTTTAGAGAGAATAAGATTTGTAATTGTTAGTTAACAATAGAGCTTGGAACTACATTTCGTGGAGGTTGTAAGAAGATTATGAACGATGTCATTAATAATCGCTTCATTTTAACTCGCTCATTCAGATCAAGGCAACGAATATTAATTTCTCGTGAAAATACAGTTTTTTTTGTTTGTATTCATTTCTGCTGTTTAAGTAGCTTTTTGTGTATCAAAATAATGCTTTTTATCCTACATCGTCTATAAAAAGTTATCATATCGCTGTTACAACATAGTATGCTTGGTAGGTACCGCTGCAGGTGAATTGTCATTATCCAAGGGAAGCAGCAGTTCAAAAACCAGCGTTTCGGTCTAGGTGTAATTTGTTTTTAAATTGCGGGACCTGTGGACTGCCAGCATGTAAAATAGATCATTTGAAAATATTTCATTTTAATCCCAAATAATCTTTCCTATCTATATGTCCTGAAATGACTACAATACATATTTGCTGCTGGACGTTAAATATTAATTTATTAATTTATCAAACGAAACTTTTAATTAAGAAAGCATTGGAAGGTTGTACAGATCTAATAAATCACACTGTTCAACTTTGACCTTGCACTGTTCCTAGGACAGATCATTTAATTGATACAAAGATAGTCGGGCCATTTTTCCTTTTAAGATAATTAGCAGAAGTACGCTCTGGAAATTTTCAATATTAATCATTATGATTTAGGCGAAATATTAATAAAATTGTCTGATTATGTTAGAAGGTTCATTCGTTCTGAAATAAACTTTAGGCAAATTCATTCAGAATGCACGATTTAGGTTTGCATCTTGAAATGTAAGATGTACTTTAGAAAGGCGATTTAAGGATGATGGCTCTATCCATTCTTATATTGCATTATATATCATATGGGAAGAAAATGATGATATTTTTACGAAATCCTGCATCAGATAGAACAATTAACAATTATCTTATACTATATATATATATATTGCCAATCGTTGTTGCTTATATTGTGTCGTCCTCTTTATAAGACCATTTTAGTGTACTTATGAATACTTCTTTACCCCTACAATCTAGTTTTTTTTATGGAACCACCTCTCTAATCTCGTGATAGTGGGCTCGCCTCAAATGAGAATATTTGCCACTGGACGTTAAACACCTAATTTATCATAATTGTTTATTGATATAGTCTCTATTTGTGGAAAACACTTTAGCGCTACATCTAAATATACAATAATCTGTATGTAAACTGATTTGTTTTTGCGGAATAGACAATTTTATATGTGACTCTTGCATCTCCTATAATGTTAGTTTATTGTCAGGTTTTTATACGTTTAAGTACAGCGACTAATAGAAGAAATAGATCGGAAGCCGAGACAGGAACCACAGCATGTTACAACGGATACGTTCTGTTGTTGTATCAAACAAACATTGAAAATTATGTACAAACATCTTCCGTGTGATTGCCTTAATTTTCTGAGTAGATAAAAGATCTTCTAAACTACCATAACCTATGTCTTGTAAGCTTTTAAGGTAAATTGTTTTATGAGCATAGTTGTTTGTAGTTAGGTAATGTGTGAGCGGATTCAGGAGATTTCAACTAATTTAGATAACAAATGATAGCAGTATCACGTAACATAGTAGCTTTACATACAATAAAGCTTGTATCCTACAATACGTACAATTCTTAGCTCAGTATAAGCTTTATAACTTGTTTCCTACTACTAGTATACGTACAATTTTAAGCTCAGTATAAGCTTTATAACTTGTTTTCTACTATACGCACAATTCTAACTTCAGTTTGAGCTTTACAACTTCTCTCCTACTGTACGTATAATTCTAACCTCAACTTGTTTCCTACTGTACGTACAATTCTAACCTCAGCTTGTTTCCTACTATACGTACAATTCTAACCTCAGCTTGTTTCCTACTATACGTACAATTCTAACCTCAACTTGTTTCCTACTATTCGTACAATTCTAACCTCAGCTTGTTTCCTACTATACGTACAATTCTAACCTCAGCTTGTTTCCTACTATACGTACAATTCTAACCTCAGCTTGTTTCCTACTATACGTACAATTCTAACCTCAGCTTGTTTCCTACTATACGTACAATTCTAACCTCAGCTTGTTTCCTACTATACGTACAATTCTAACCTCAGCTTGTTTCCTACTATACGTATAATTCTAACCTCAACTTGTTTCCTACTATACGTACAATTCTAACCTCAACTTGTTTCCTACTATACGTACAATTCTAACCTCAACTTGTTTCCTACTAAACGTACAATTCTAACCTCAACTTGTTTCCTACTATACGTACAATTCTAACCTCAGCTTGTTTCCTACTATACGTACAATTCTAACCTCAACTTGTTTCCTACTATACGTACAATTCTAACCTCAACTTGTTTCCTACTATACGTACAATTCTAACCTCAACTTGTTTCCTACTATACGCACAATTCTAACTTCAGTTTGAGCTTTACAACTTCTCTCCTACTGTACGTATAATTCTAACCTCAACTTGTTTCCTACTGTACGTACAATTCTAACCTCAGCTGGTTTCCTACTATACGTACAATTCTAACCTCAGCTTGTTTCCTACTATACGTACAATTCTAACCTCAGCTTGTTTCCTACTATACGTACAATTCTAACCTCAGTATGAGCTTTATAACTTGTTTTCTACTATACGTACAATTCTAACTAAGTTCAACTAACATGCTCATGCTAGTTTAATTGTTTTAAAATGGCCGCACGAAAAACTTGAACATGCATGATATATTCAACCGTTGAAATCGAATGGTTGTTGTTTGCTCTACCTTCTCGTCGCATAAGCGTTAAACAAACAAAATCCAATTCGCAACCTCTCTTTTTTAAACAAAGTCAATCATCAAAAGCTACACTGATATCGTTATGTATCATACTTATACTTATACCACTGTACTTTAAGGATTTAAAGTGAGTTTTCTGACAAAAAGATGGTTTATAATTGTTATGTTTGTCTTATAAGTCTCCTGCTATTAAAGCTCGACAGCCAAGGGTTGCTTGCATAATCCTGAAATCGGCTTATATCAATGTAGTGCGCGCTAAACTATTTAATGTTGTTTTTTTTTTGCTTTTCATTTGTATGATATAAAAAATCTTTATTTATTACAACATTTACCACCGTTTGTCTTCATGCATTCGCTAATTTTAATGATAATCGCTATTTAAATCATAAACATTAGAAGCTTCATAAAATAATTACAAAATATTGGGGATGTGTAGTTAAATTATTATTTCCTTTCAAATGATAATGTAAATGAAACATGCAAATCACCACATCACTAGATTATAAGTCGATGGAATTTCTTTTCATTCTAAGCGTACTTTATATCATATCACCAGCTTACCATTATTTAAAATCAGTTTAACATGCAATACACACATGCTATTTCCATATCGTAATTGTGGAATTAAGCAAAGAATTTTATAAATCACCATTTCCATTCCTAGTTATACAATTGTATTTGATTGAATCTGCTGTTACAAACTACATTAAGATTGTAGATAGAAAAACAAGACCTTCAGATTCGTATAATAAAGGTAAGGCTTTGTGGATAAACTATTTCATTTCAACACAATGGAATTCATCTCAATATAAGATCGAGTTCTTTGGTTTTATTGTTAGCAATCTTTGATTATTCAGATATCAGATTTTATTTCGACATTTTCTTTAACATCATCGAGATCGATTGACGACGTAATGTAAAGAATCTTTTGTTTTAGTTAAAACAAGCATCTCAGAGAAAAAAAAGACGTAAATTAACTGGAAAGGAGCGACCAAGCATGTAGAAACTATTGTAAACTATTTGTATAAAAATGGTATTCCAGACTGACAAATGTACTGTACTATAAACCACCACAATAATCGATAGCCATATCATAACTGTATTGGCGATATAAAGATTGGAATATCATCGCGATGTGTTTGATTTGTTTGATTAAACTAACTACTATATACAAGATGATTTTTCTTGGGAAAATAATGAATATGCCATTAGATTATTATCAAGCAAGGAAAAGAATAATCCGAGTCATCATTTATTGGTCGTATAAAGTATAATGAAATGTGACTTTTTAAATTATAAACTAGCTTGTTAACACGAGCACCACGATTGGTGCCACTCAAATTTGAATTCAGATATCCTTAACATTTAGATTAAGTATCTGAATTCAGATTTCCTTAACATTCAGATTTGTTATCTGAATTCAGATATCCTTAACATTTAGATTTTTTCATCGAGTAAACAAATCTTCATGTTAAGGATGACTAAACTTAGATAACAAATCTAAGTGTTAAGGATGTTTACATCAATATACCAAATCTAAATGTTCAGGATATCTGAATTCAGATAACATATCTCAATTATCAGGATATCTGAATTGAGGTCACGAATCTAAATATTAAGGATATCTCAATTCAGATAACAAATCTAAATGTTAAGGATATCTGAATTCAGATAACAAATCTAAATGTTAAGGATATTTACATCCATATTACAAATTTAAATGTTAAGGATATTTACATCCATATAACAAATCTAAATGTTTAGGATATTTACATCCATATAACAAATCTAAATGTTTAGGATATTTACATCCATATAACAAATCTAAAGATTCCAAATCTAGATATTAAGGATGATATATCTAAATGTTAAAGATATCTGCATTCAGATTCCAAATCTAATCTGTACCAAGATAAACTAAATGTTCAATGTACCTCAATTGTAAGGTATACCAACCGTCATTTCTATAAACAGAAAAAATCAAGGTTGTTGTTCATGTCATAATGAATGGGAGAAAGCCGTGACTATAAACACATTTTTCAAAAAAAGAAACATATTTGTCCGAAGTCATTCAGATCAATATATGAACAAGCATCATTATAAAGAAACCTTGTAGCAAATGTCTAACAGTCAATCAGCCTAAAACAAAATTAAATTAGCTAAACGAGCAAGCCAGTCTGAATAAGGTTATTTCTTACAAACAAACACCAATTGTATCTCATATCATTCTCTATCAAAGGAATCAATTTCGATATCTGTTTATATCAAGAGGAACGTTAAGTTATAGAGTTGTAATATAGTTGACAAAATCGATGTTATTTCATTCCATGTTGTGTCAGTCTAGAACTGGACAGATGAAGTTAATTAAACAGGCCATTCCTTCTAATCTTCTAAATGGTTTATGTCTGGTAAGCGCCTTAATGGTTGTGAAATGCTATGCGACCTGCTCATGTATGGTTTAAGAACAATAACCTGTTGTGATTTGTTTTTAAACAGTAAAATGTCTGCGTTTATAACTAAACCGAAAGGAACGGCTTCCCTTTAATGTTGTCTACAAATAACCAATTCATTATCTTCACTGCTTTTTAAAAGAACAACCATAACGGATGATTTTAAGATCTTCTAAACTAGATTTGTAAGAATTTTATACCTTTAATTTTTGACAGTTTTGTGCCATGGTTCTAGGTTAATGGAAAGCGAATAGTTTAACCACCATAACCCTTACATGAAGTCCTCTAAGATCTTACCGCACATTGTAGGTCGTAAGAAGTCATATAAGGCGTCTAGAATACTGTTGGTCACGATTCCGAGCATGAGCCAACCGGTATTGTTGGTCATTTTGTCTTCTTCTAAAGCTTACAAAACATAAGGGGCCATAAAATGAACTTCAGATATAAAAGAAGAATTGATATCATTATGATTAACTGCATACTTCGTTCAGCTTTGACTGGTACAAGCTCATACATTGTTATTACACGATTTATTTAGTTATTTAATAATAAGAGTTTTAAAAAAAAAAAAAATGTTATGGCTTTAGAAAACTATGAACTCTTTTAGTCTATCTGTTGTATTGCTTTCACTACAAATTTTTATTGACCATTCGAATCATTATACTAAGTGTTTTTCTACTATTTTGATGTAATGGAAGCCCATATAAAAATTTGGCAATGTAATGTGTTGCATTTTATACTCATTATTGGATGCAAAAGCCTAGATCGTTGGGTTAGAGGGAATATCTATTCCGTAGAAGTACAAAATTACAAATTACCAGATTTAAGCATATTTTATAACACATTGAAAAGTTCTAAATATAGCTCTTGGTTTATGTTAATCAAATACTCTGGCACCACTAGTGCAGAATAAAATTGAATTATTTGCCATAGCCATGCTGATTTATAATAACAGTTTAATAACCAAGTACAGTAATGTTTCTCGATGCAAATGACACATTACCGTATTCATACACTTCAAATATTCAATCCTGTCAATAATCACCGTCTTATAAACAATCATATGTCTATTTCATAACTAACGAAATCATTAAAATATCTTATAGCATTCTTTAATCATATTCAGTCTTCTTGGCATTAACAAATTCGTAGTATGATTAAATATTTTTTATAATATTGTCTATCAAAGGCGATTCGATTTTTCCCCCTTGTTTTGTTTTTATACTTTTGGATAAATGGTTTTTGTTTGGAATCTGATTTGACTCGTCAAATGTGCTTATGTATCAATACAAGGTAAGAAAACTCTGGGATATGACCAACGAATAAAACCAAGACGTAAACTGACGAGGAACCATACATCGTTAAACATCAGAACCATTGATGTTTTGGTCATTGGCTAAAACATAAAAAAAACAATAAGCATTGTATTTTTTTTTTTGCGTGGTTTGGTTAAACTTTCAAAATACGTGACATTTTTGGACATGGTTGACTTTAATTAAGTTTGATAGTTTGACATTGAGATTGTTCATATGACAAAATGTTCTTTCGATGAAGTTAATGTCAAAGTTAATTATATCAGACATGTTTTACTTTTAAAAGAATGAAAATCGATGTCAATAAATCTGATTGGATGTCTACAAACTAATTTTGATGGCTTTATGCGCTTTAAATTTAAACAAACTGAATTTCAAAGACAACAGATATAACCCAGTGCTTCCAATAATGCCGTTTCTATTGTGTCTTTTGTTTCATACACATAATCAAATCTACTTTTGAAGAAGGTGGACACTTAACTGGCTTTTTAAATAGCAATAAAAAAGACATTGACTATTTAAATGGCAATTAACATATAGTTTTAAAAAGGCAGACTGCATGCATGTAGGATATTTCAGACTTGTAATCGCGATATAAATGGCGTTTTTTTGTTTGATCAAATTAACTAGTGTAAAAGACGAACAAAACAACTGACTCGTCTTTATATTACCTTGTATGAATGTCATTCGGAAGGCAAAAAAAATCAACAATTGCATGCATGTGTATCAAATTTATATATAAATGTCTATGCTGTAGAGATAAAAAACACATGTTTAAATAGAAATGTTTTCGCGGTTGGCCAATATTCATATTGACCCTGAAATTGTTATTCATTAATTTCAAAAACATCATACATATTGGTATAAAAACTATATCTTTTCTCAACAACTCAGACGTCGAATATTACAGTTGGACGTCATAATTTTGTATTGCTGATGAAAACAATCTCAGTTTAAGATACATGCTTTTCGACTTCGTACTTTATTTGGCCTTTTTAACTTTTTTGGATTCGAGCGTCACTCGTGAGTCTTTTGTAGGCAAAGCGCGCGTCTGGTGTATTATACAAAATTTAGTCTTGGTATCTATAATGAGTTTATTTATTATGAATAATATGTTTTATTAAAATTAAAATTGCTTGCCACAACACGTCATAATCGTAAGTGAGCCAAATGCGTGACCACATGTATATGCGTTCGCGTTCACACGTTTACACCACTTTTGATATCGTGTATGTATGACTGTAATACTGTTCCAAATACCTGTGCCAATTATCGGAATTCACTCACATTAAGTATTGTAATAATTAAATTTTGATTATGAAAACTATGCGTATTTTAAAATATCCAACAATGAGGCATACACATTTGTATTTTTGTTGTTGTTTTTTGTTCATATATATCTGCCCATGAGACATAGCGAATTTCAAAAGAATTAAAATGTCTTAAATTGCTATTCCGAAACTCGTTAACTTTTCATGTTAATAAAAACGCACTACTCAAAGTTTTGCAATGCTTGATTTTAATGAACTATTGCTCTATAATTATGTTCGTATATTGTATAAATTGAAAGCTTGTCTAATTGTCTCTCGCCAAACAAGTTACTTAGCCGATGTCGGGAAACGTAATGACATTTTCAATATTCAACCCATTTTGATACATAAGATTTTTATCACCATGAGAGACCAGCGTTATAGATCAGCGAATGCAGTCAATAATAACTATTTCAATACGAGATTGTGATCGATTCTTATGATAGAAGAAAGTAACAAGAAAATTTGTTCTATGGAGTATGTTCATGTCTTTCTTTTATTAGAGAACGATATGCCTCTTTAACGCATGCGTCTCTGGACGGAAATCACCCGAGTGATTAAAATAGCAGATGGTTTATAGTTTTGACACTAACAGTCACAACTATTCTATTAAGTTTGTCAAACAGGAAAATGCCTACTTATTTTTACCAAAGTAAAACATGTTTTCATTGCAACTTTTGATTTTTTTCTCAGTTTTAAGATGGATGTGAAATTTATTGGATTTTAACGTGAGTATTGGCAGAGATGGCTTATGGTTTTATGACACGGTTGTATTACTTTGAAGTTTATCTTAATTGATTGATCATTTAAGATGAAAAGTGCCAATCATTTCTCCTTCAGTATAGTTCCGTTACCACATACTTACCAATTGGAATTATGAATTTTTTATTGACAAAAATTTTCTGTTTGCTTGTTGGATTTTTTACTGGTTGCATAGCACCTGTGTTGATAAAATCCCACGCCAGTACAAAAGTAAGAACCCCCTACGGTGAAATAAGGGGCCTGTTGGTGGAACTCCCTCATTCGGCACATCTGAAATCCGTGGAAGCGTATTTTGGCTTACAGTTTGCGTCAATTCGTAGCCCCAGTGGCTCTCTCCGTTTCTCAGTGGCCAACACTCCAAAGGAACGTTGGAACACAATCAAGTATATAAACGAAACAAATGTTCCTACGTGTCCTCAAAGGAAATTCAAACTGAAGGAATTAAATAGGAAGTGGCCCGCTGCTGTAGTTGAAAAAATACAAAATATAACATCATTTGTTCGCGATGTCACTGAGGACTGTTTGAGATTTAATATATATGTTCCGACAACTGGTAAGAATTTTATCTATATTGCATTTGGCTTGATAGGACTGATCATTAACACATTTGAGAAGCTGAAACATGCCTGGTTTTATTATCATTTTAACAAGAAGAGTTTTAGTAAAATTTCTTATTCTATTTTTTTTTTAAGTCGTTAAAGTTTTCACTTAACAATATTTATGGTTAAATGTTGTTAGAAGATGCAATATAACAGTAGTTTTAAAATAATGATGAAACATTCCCATCAAATGTTGAAAGCTATCTCAATTTCCATTTCAATTCCTTTTATTGTTGTGTAAGCCTTTTGGCATAGCTCTCTCAATTTTATCGTAGATAAGGCGAAAGCATACTGAGTGCAGATATCGTTTTGCTTAATTTCGAGTGTCCTGAGCGATTTTGATTTGTTGCTACATAAGCGGCACGTAAGATGCAATTCCAGATTGATTGCTAATTTAAGATGGGATGTGCCAAAAGATTTTCGTATGAGCTATAATTTACACACGAGAAAGATTCAAACATGAAAAAATCGTTTATTAAAGTTTTGTTTTTATTTGCTGCATTAATTGATACTTGCGTTGCACCAGTCTTTAAACAGCAATATGGAAGTTCTAGAATAAAAACTCCTTATGGTGAAATGCGAGGATTATTAATTGAATTTCCTCGTCACTCAAATTTACAATATGTTGAAGGGTATTTTGGATTACAATATGCTTCAATCCAGAGTCTGTCACTTCGATTCTCTGTGCCAAACACTCCGAAGGAACGCTGGAATATCGTAAGGGTTTTTAAAAATTTTAATGGCCCTGTCTGTACTCAACCGAAAATCAGAACCAAACGTTTAAATGCATTGCTGCCTAAAGGATTTGTTTCAAAATTTGAACGTTTGTCTTCCTTTGGTCATAAGATAACCGAGGACTGTTTAAGACTGAATATGTACATTCCAAAAACAGGTAAGTGTTTGTACTTTTTGTGCTCTTTTGTTTGGTACATAGTTGGATGTATCATTCGTTTTTAAAAAGTTGTTTACATTCCATGGATGATCTATTCCGTCAACTTAAAGATATATTATTATATAAAAAAAAAAAAAAAAAAATACTGGAATTTAGATAATTCAAAAGAAATGGGAAATATTTGGTCCATCAATTGCTGAAACCAACATAAAATGTCTGAAGAAAAAAAAATGGTTGTTCGTATCATTATGTATAACATTCTCACATTTTGCTGTTCTAACCCCCATGTTTTTTTCTGACTGTTGTAATGCAACTCCCCATGTATTCTCCTCATTGTTGTTTTTCAACTCCTCATGTCTTTTGTTGTGTGATTCCCATTTTATTTTTCGCACTGTTTTAGTCAAATTCCAAATACATTTACCAAACTCTTAACTGTCTGCATGATTCCCAATGCATTTTTACACAGTGAATCTGTACAATTTGTTCGTGTTTATATTTCGCTCTATCTTATTTCAAGATATACAATATTTTTATCTTTTATTGTCCATTCCATTACATGTATGTAAAACATTTCGTGCCGTTCCACTCCATGTTTTTGCATCTTTTTCTGATCATTTCTACGTTTCCATTCTTGTTCATAACCATTCGCATCTGATCCTTTCTAATTCCCAATGTTTTACATGAGGTATCCAAATATTTTGACCATTTCCGATGAAGGTCAATCAAGAAAACAGCACATTGCACTGTATTGTTCTTTTAAATGTTTATAGAATCGGGTAACATGAAATACAGAACGGACAATTACCTTTCGTTAGATACCATTAATTGTCATCTCGATTTTTTTTTTTTTTTTTTTTTTTTTTATGAGGTGGGCTATATATAAGGTTCTTTGGGTTGCTGTCTAATTCATGTTTAGGCTATATAAAAAGAAGATGTGGTTAGGCTATGCCTTTTTAGCCTTACTATTAACATTGACAAATTACAAATATTCTCTTGTTCCCTCTTCAGTGATGCTCAAGGTCAAACTGTTTTGAAAGTTGTAAGGGGCCATTGTAATTTTTTGATAAAAAGAAAAAGTTGATGGAATCGACTATGATGTATTTCGACAAATCTTCACCGAAAGGCATCACATGACAATGTTTGCTTTGATCGGTCATAGTAAACTTGAACAAACTATCTTTTAGAAAAATAAATGTTTGCCTGTATTGGCCATGGGTGATTCCTTAACATCTCCAATGTAATAATTCAATAACGGAGAATTGATATAACTTATTTAACCCCGCGACATGTTCTTGTGCCTGTCACAAGTCGGGAATATTTTTGTCCTCAAGGGAATTTGTTGTTTATGATGGATTGTTGATGGTCTCTGTTAAAATCTATTCACAACTGTTGTAGACTCTCTGAATTTAAAAGCTTGAGATATACTATAAACATTTGTCTGGTATTGACTTATTCCTTGTCTCTTAAATGCCTTTCGATTAAATTTTAAGGATTGTTTTGTTTGTTTCATTTCTCAACATCTATTTGTATTGACAATTGTTTGGTTTATTTTAAATACAAAAGACGACCAACAGTTAAAAAAATATCAAACACAAAACTGGAAGATCAGCAACACAAACCCCACAAAATTTAGGGGTGAACTCGGGAACTTCTGGAGGGAAATCTATTATTTTTCAACTAGTGGTTTATTCCAGTTTGGGAGTATGTCGCATTTATAAATTATCCTTGGGAAAAAGATGACGGGATTGTAGCTTCGGCAAGCGAGACCACAAGTCCAACATATCATTTGTCGTGAGTGACGTAGATATTTCATAGATGCCAACAAAATCGTGATGGCGTCCATACAGTTTCTAAGGAATGACCTAAACTTTACGCTTAGGAACCCATTTGCGAAATTGCTAAAAAAAATATGTTAACCTTTTTTTAGTGTTAATTTTGGGGTAACTTAAACAATAGCCATTAAATGTTAGAAGGTTGCCTTAATGAAATATGTTTAAGTAAAATACAATTCTTATATAATAATTTCATACAAAAAGATTTCTAAGAATTGATTGTAGTTGATTTTGACTGTTATCATATGTAATAATTTCAAAGATAGCATTGTCTGGATAGGTTATACAGTTTCTTAATTTAAAGGTTCTCTATGATGAAAAAGAGCCTTGCTCAACGATTTTGTACATAAGAAAATGTCTGTACCAAGTCAGGAATTTGACAGTTGTAATCCGTTCGTTAGAGCTTTTGATTTTGATATAATGACTTTCCCTTTTGAATGTTCAGTATATTTGTAGTTTAAAGTTTCGTCTCTGATGTGAAAGAGGTGCTTGGCTGGATATACTATATAGTTTCTTTATTTCAAAACTTCTCTGTTGTGAAATATGTGCTTGCCTGGGTACGCTATTTTGTTTCTTTATTTCAAAATTCTCTGTTGTGAAAGAGGTGCTTTCCTGGATATACTATATAGTTTCTTTATTTCAAAACTTCTCTATTGTGAAACAGGTGCTTGCCTGGATATACTATATAATTTCTTTATTTCAAAACTTCTCTGTTGTGAAACAGGTGCTTGTCTGGATACGCTATATACAAAAATGTAGTTTCTTTATTTCAAAACTTCTCTGTTGTGAAAGACAGGCTTGCCTTGCAATGCATTAAAGTTTCTTTATTTCAAAGCTTCTCTGTGGTGAAAGAGGGGCTTGACCGGTTATGCTATATAGTTTCTTTATTTCAAAACTTCTCTGTTGTGAAAGAGGTGCTTGCCTGGATATGCTATATAGTTTCTTTATTTCAAAGCTTCTCTTTTGTGAAAGAGGTGCTTGCCTGGGTATGCTATATAGTTTCTTTATTTCAAAACTTCTCTGTTGTGAAATATGTGCTTGCCTGGGTACGCTATTTAGTTTCTTTATTTCAAAGCTTCTCTGGTGTGAAGGATGTGCTTGCCTGGGTACGCTATATAGTTTCTTTATTTCAAAGCTTCTCTGATGTGAAAGATGTGCCAACTTGGGTACGCTATATCAATGTATATAGTTTCTTTATTTCAAAATTTCTCTGTTGTGAAAGACAGGCTTGTCTTGCAATGCTTTATAGTTTCTTTATTTCAAAGCTTCTCTGTGGTGAAAGAGGGGCTTGACCGGTTATGCTTTATAGTATCTTTACTTCAAAACGTCTGTGTTGTGAAAGACATGCTTGCCTGGCTATGCTTTATAGTTTCTTTGTTTCAAAGCTTCTCTGTGGTGAAAGAAAAGTGTGCCTTGTTTTGTTATAAAGTTTCTTTATCTCTATGTTTAAAGCTTCACTGTGATGACACCATTCATAAAGCATTGTAAAAAGAAGGTAAACAATTTCATCTTGTGTCCTATATTTTTCCATTTTTATTTTTAACGATCTAAATAATTGTATATTCAAATTAGATCATATACATTAGATATAGCATCTATTGACCTTAGAATAAAAGAGTCAATTGTTAAATTTGTATTCTGAATCAGATACATAACTATTTGAGGTATTTGACATTTCATCCGTCACTGTTTTTTCATATACTGGAGTTTAACATGCATTTAAGATCAAACGTTTTGAATATATATGCGTAAATATTGCATTTAAATGGATTAATAATTTAGATTCTTTTTTTCAATTATTTGATTGTGTTCTTGATTTTGTTTTTCGCTTCTCGTGAACTTGATGTATTCATGTTTTATTTTTGTCATTTCGATATCACGTAAAATTCAATACTTCAAAGTGAAAAAAAAGAGATTATAAGATAGTTGTCTCTGCTTAACAGTACACGTCATAATAATGTTGATAATTCATGAATAGTAATGCCAACTTTAGCAGGAACCAGCAATAAGTCAAATTATACGACAGCTATGTGTAATTATAGTGCTTTGATAGCGCCAGTACTAATACTAAAAAGAAATTCCATCTAACAAGTTTTATTTTTGGCTTCATTACTATTTTCATTTATAATTGACTCTGATTTATTATGAAACATATCTTCTAAAGCTCCGTATTCTTTCATAGCGTATGGAGAAAGCTTTCGCACCTGTCGTTCGTTGAAACACAAACACAGCATACTTTTCATCCTCCGCAACAATTGGGAGGTAGAGATACCATGTTTCATAATATAATGAATATGTTTCCTTTAGACAAATTGTTAATTAAGGTAATTTTTTACTCTTTATTCGCACATGTTGTTTGTATCTTCGTGCTGATTGATTCCTCGCGCTTATTAGAAGAACGTCTGCTTTTTGTAGAAGGAAAGTGCGCGTGACTAACAGACGAACATCATTGACTCTCGTGTGGATGGAACTGTCCTTGTTACTCTCTATGAAAGGTTTTCTGTGATAATCTATTTACTTTTCTTCGCTTATCAGGCCATTATGACTTTGATCATTGAGATGTATGCACATTTACAGACTACTTTGATGGTAGCTACTTCCTTTATTGTTTAACACCTTTCGAAGTTCAAGGCAAGGTTGTTAAAGCTAGCCATTAACTATACATTATAAACTATAAATTTCAAAGTTATATGTCTGAAAGGATTTTGAAAAGTCATGTTCCTAATATATAATTGCTCTAGTGTAGTCCTGCAAGTATATATCTATAAACATATCTGGAGTATAATTATTCTGTAAAGACAGAAACCTTAAAATACAGAAAAAAACAAGTGATGAAAGCTTAATATATTATATATTGATGAATCAGATTGCCGTGTTATTTTCGACAGGGGGTTTAAGTCAAGGCAATTGGAGTAGTTATGTCTTATTGCCCGCCAAAACCAAAGAACAAGATTTTTAAAAATATTTCAACATTAGATTATACAGCAACAGAAAAGTTATAATCACCAATAAACGGAGAAAGAACAATTCACAGCTTCATTTTTATTTATCTGTCACTTCTGACATCTGATCAGGATTTAGCCAATGAAATTGTCGTTTAGACAGCAACGACCTTTACAAAGGTGCAGGCACAAGTAACAAAGAAACTAACAGTAGTCACTAAAATGTTGATGGCGGAAAATTATTTTCGACGCAAGACTAACACGCATCACAAATTATATTTATCTTTCCTGATAGATCAATTTCCGTTTACCCACAAAACATTAATCAATACTGGACTAACAAAAGCAAAAACACATTAAAACATTTTCTCCTTCATGAGAAAATAGGATTTTATCCATCATAAAGTGGTCAATCACTGAACGTTGTTTGGTGGTCACTCCAACATTTACTGCTTCAGTAACCAACGATACAGGATACTAATTACGTGATTAAACGTCGGAGCCAATTCCGTATTAGCGACGTTTAATTCGTTTTTAAAGTTTAAAGCACTGCTAGTCATGCGCATTGATTTCTATCTTTTATACATAGACTTTTGCATCAGTATGTGCCTAAATAAACCGTTGGTAAAATTCGATTGCTATATCCTAATTGTCAGTATTATATATTCATTTTTCCGGAAATAATTATCCGTCCAAAGTTGATTGCTAGAGAAATGAGCGAGTTGGTCAATGAAACATAAGAAGTCAATTGAGACATCGTTGAAGACTGATTAGCTTTGTTTTGTAAATAAATTGTACAGTGTTGAAATTTCCGATGAGCCAGGTTCGTTATTCAACTTATTTGACATAAAACGAAGTTAAATTCCCCATTAATGACTACTGTTCATTTCTAAGTATTGACTTCCAATTTAATATGTCCTTAGGTATAACTGTTAACAGCCGGTTTAGTTGTACGATGTAAGGTAGTCTGAGGCTGTTGAGAAAATGATCTCCAAACTACTAGTATGCGAAAATTCGGCTGTTTGATATGTTTTGACCAAATGCCATAGAAAGAAATAATCATAGGCCTACTTGCCCTTCAATTATTAGAAAAACCAATATCGCACACTTAGCTATAAAGAACCTTGAATTGGCAAATGCCAAACTTACTGTACAAACAAGTAAAAAAACAATAATCAAATATGATATACTAAAAACGTCAACCACTGACTTACAGGCTCCTCATTTTGGCCAGGCACATGCAGAATGTTAACAAGTTATTTTCTAATAAATTGTAGCACCAAAATATTTCCTTGCATCTTTTATTAACAGTAGTTATAAGTTAGAAAATAAATGTATATGGATACCAAGTGAAAAAAAATCATGCCAAAAAGGTCATATTGCTGCTTTTCCATTTCCTTTTTCCAATTATGTAATTCATATAGGGGCAAACTGTTGACTTCATTTGATCCAGAGTAAACGGACAATGTCTGTATATAAGATATTAAACGGTCAGACACCTTTAAATTTTAAACAATATAGATGACAATGTTAAAGCATATGCATTTTATTTGAATGCAACACATAAAACTGTTTTACTTTTAAATGCAGTATGACATTTTTATGATGTTCTTCCCCATGCCAATATAGTTATCTGAATCGATGAGTAGAATCTGAAATTCTAGAGAAATATGATTTACACGTTTCCGTCATTGTAATTACTTGAATGAACTTTGTATCCGTGTGCCCTTAACATCTCCGTCATTGTGATGATTTTAAGAAGATTATGTAATTTTAATTTGTCAGTTCCCTTAATTTCAGAAACATATTGGACAGATTCAGTTCTAACGGTTTGATTATAGCTTGGGGGTTTTATTCATTCATCAGTATCAACATAAATTTCACCTTCCTCCAATATCGCTGTCATTAGAATTAAAAGAGAGTGGGGTATTTTTGGAACCTACTTGTTACAAAATAAATTACTAATTTGTAGAACATCATTTATTAACAAATGAAGTCCTTCTGTCTGTGCTCAAGTATTAGAAATAATTGACTAATCAAAGCTAACGACAGTAGTTGAAGAGCTCTTTGATAGTCTATATAGACCTCTTCATTTCTTCATTTGTTTTGATAAAGTTATCTTATAAAGTACAGCTAAGACAACGTACACTGCTGGTTATGTAAACAAAATATGTTCCTTGTGGTACTTGTCAATGTACCCTTGTTCACACGAGCTCGAGGAAACACGTTTAGAATCATTAGATATATTCCTGGTAAAGAATGGTTGGAACTCGAACTCGTAATAATAAGTTCCATCTTTGCAGTAGGATAGTGTGAATTGATTCCTAGTTTAAATGTTTTAAGATGTAAACGAGATTGTTTTATTATTCAGATGGAGTTCGATTGTATTTTTTATACCTTTAAGTCTCTTAAATCCATTTAATTAATTGGTGAATAAGGAGGTTTTATTGACGAAAGAGAGAGAAAATTACACACGCATAGTATTTTGTACTGATAATCGTGCTTTTATGTTGCTTGTACGTTTTAACAACTAATTTATTAGGAAAATTAGTATAGAGTCTTTAAAACCGGATACGGGATACATCTACTGTAGTAAAACAAATGTATAAAGCATGCACGTGTATTGAATATACACAAATTTATCATGAAATTTGGCATTATCGGAAACTATATACGCTTAAAATCAGAAGATATAAAAAGTTTAGCCCTGGCTACCACTACAAAAGACAGTAATTGTTAAAATTCTTATTATCACTATGTCATACTCAAAAAATGTAAAACAAGTATGGTAAGATTCTGGTAGGCCACATTTATTTCGTCTTCAAGGAGTTATTTTTTCAAATATCAAAATTAATGCGTGGGTGTATACATTTTCGAACCAAGCTGCTTTTCGGTGTGAGACAAGGCTCCGTGTTGAAGATCGTACCTTGACCTATAATGGTTTACTTTTATAAATTGTTACTTGGATGAAGAGTTTTCTCCTTGGCACTCAAACCGCATCTGCCTATATCTATTAGAACTTAAAACAATCTGTTTGGCTATGTAGAATACAATCAACAATGAGCAAGTTATACCTTAACCATATAGTCACCTATAAAAGTTGCATAATTTGTATTTCTATGCAATCGGCATTAAAACATTCATCACAAATTTGTCATACTGTAACCTATTAACTTAAATCCCTTCATTACCATCAAGTGGTTAAATTAAAATGGAATATTTTTCTCTGAAAAATGTCAATTACACATTGTAAATTACGAAATCAATTTAGCATTTCAGAAACAAATTATGTATTTTATTTGGTAATTATAGATGACAATTATTCTTTATTGTTTTATCAAAAGCATATAATTTTCTTTAATAAGTTGATGGAAGAAATTTGTGAACGCAGTAAACTTCAATTGTACGTTATAAATTTTCATCGTCATGCTATTTTACGACATCAAAGACCAATATTCTTTTGATTTAAGAAATGATTGGTTATGAAATATTGTCTTAAAAAAGAATATGTTCAAATTTGTGACTTTCTTGTAAGAAGATTAATAATAACATGCAAGATGATATAATCATTATCCGAAATATATCCTTTGAACAAAAGTAATAGTTATCCAAGAATAACAAAAAATACATGAGGAGAATGTCGCCATTCTTCTTTTGTGTTTTTTTTTTATCATATCTTATTACCATCGTTTCACAGCGCGGCGAAGTTCCATTTATATCGACGACACAAACATTGAACAACAATACATATCATAAAAATGTACAGAATATACCACAAGGCGATTGCATATACTTAAAGTTCATAATAAAGATGTAAATATGTATACTTACAGTATAAAATACACCGTTTGACCATAAACTAGCATACGAATCAGTCAAGTTAAATAAAAATAAAACAATTGAGGTCAACTTGAAGAGATCGGTTCACTCTCTTTATTCAAAACTTGTCCAGACGATGTCAGGGTTATATTAATTATAGATGTTTGTCTTTTTTATCGACTCGTTTCATTTTCAGTTAAATCAAAAATTATTTCTTAGAGAACAGTTTGCCATATGTTCGTGGATGATTGTTTCTGTCTCTTCTAGAACAGTTTGTAAAATTGTTTCTGTCTATTTGAAAACAATTTGTCATATATTCGTGGAAGATTGTTTCCGTCTATTTGAGAACAGGTTACCATATGTTTGTTTAAGATGGTTTCTGTCTATTCTAGAACAGTTTGCTGTATGTTCGTGTAGGACTGGTTCTGTCTATTTGGGAACAGTTTGTCATATGTTCGTGTAGGATTGTTTCTGTCTATTTGAAAACAGATGTTTTTTGTCCATAGATTAACGAGTTTTGAACAGCGGTATACTACTGTTGCCTTTATTTACCAAATGTTCGTGTAGGATTGTTTCTGTCTATTTGAGAATTGTTTGCCATATGTTCGTGTAAGATTGTTTCTGTCTATTTGAGAACAGATGTGTTTTTGTCCATAGATTTACGAGTTTTGAACAGCGGTATACTACTGTTGCCTTTATATCATATGTTCATGTAGGATGTTTTTTTGTCTATTTGAGAATAGTTTACCATATGTTCGTGTATAATTGTGTCTGTCTATTTGAGAACAGTTTACAATATATTCGTGCAAGATTGTTACTATCAATTTGAGAACAGTTTGCTGTATGTTCATGTAGGACTGGTTCTGTCTATTTGAGAACAGTTTACCATATGTTCGTGTAGGACTGGTTCTGTCTTTTTGAGAACAGTTTGCCATATGTTCGTATAGGATTGTTTCTGACTATTCTAGAACAGTTTACCATATGTTCGTGTAGGACTGGTTCTGTCTTTTTGAGAACAGTTTGCCATATGTTCGTGTAGGATTGTTTCTGACTATTCTAGAACAGTTTGCCATATGTTCGTGTAAGATTGTTTCTGTCTATTTGAGAACAGATGTTTTTTGTCCATAGATTAACGAGTTTTGAACAGCGGTATACTAATGTTGCCTTTATTTACAAAATGTTCGTGTAGGATTGTTTCTGTCTATTTGAGAATTGTTTGCCATATGTTCGTGTAAGATTGTTTCTGTCTATTTGAGAACAGATGTTTTTTGTCCATAGATTAACGAGTTTTGAACAGCGGTATACTACTGTTGCCTTTATTTACCATATGTTCGTGTAGGATTGTTTCTGTCTATTCTAGAACAGTTTGCCATATGTTCGTGTAAGATTGTTTCTGTCTATTTGAGAACAGATGTTTTTTGTCCATAGATTAACGAGTTTTGAACAGCGGTATACTAATGTTGCCTTTATTTACAAAATGTTCGTGTAGGATTGTTTCTGTCTATTTGAGAATTGTTTGACATATGTTCGTGTAAGATTGTTTCTGTCTATTTGAGAACAGATGTTTTTTGTCCATAGATTAACGAGTTTTGAACAGCGGTATACTACTGTTGCCTTTATTTACCATATGTTCGTGTAGGATTGTTTCTGTCTCTTTGAGAACAGTTTACCTTTACCCTATGTTCGTGTAGGACTGGTTCTGTCTATTCTAGAACAGTTTGCTGTATGTTCGTATATTATTGTTTCTATCTATTTGAGAATTGTTTGCCATATGTTCGTGTAAGATTGTTTCTGTCTATTTGAAAACAGTTAACCATATGTTCGTGTAGGACTGGTTCTGTCTTTTTGAGAACAGTTTGCCATATGTTCGTATGGGATTGTTTCTGACTATTCTAGAACAGTTTACCATATGTTCGTGTAGGACTGGTTCTGTCTTTTTGAGAACAGTTTGCCATATGTTCGTGTAGGACTGTTTCTGACTATTCTAGAACAGTTTACCATATGTTCGTGTAGGACTGGTTCTGTCTTTTTGAGAACAGTTTGCCATATGTTCGTGTAGGATTGTTTCTGACTATTTGAGAACAGAGGTTTTTTGTCCATAGATTAACGAGTTTTGAACAGCGGTATACTACTGTTGCCTTTATTTACACAATGTTCGTGTAGGATTGTTTCTGTCTATTTGAGAATTGTTTGCCATATGTTCGTGTAAGATTGTTTCTGTCTATTTGAGAACAGAGGTTTTTTGTCCATAGATTAACGAGTTTTGAACAGCGGTATACTACTGTTGCCTTTATTTACCATATGTTCGTGTAGGATGGTTTCTGTCTATTTGAGAATAGTTTACCATATGTTCCTGTAGAAATGTGTCTGTCTATTTGAAAACAGTTTACCATAAATATGTTCGTTTAGGTTTGTTTCTGTCTATTTGAGAACAGATGTTTTTTGTCCATAGATTAACGAGTTTTGAACAGTGGTATACTTCTGTTGCCTTTATTTACCATATTTTCGTGTAGGATTGTTACTGCCTATTAGAGAACAGTTTGCCATATGTTCGTGTAAGATTGTTTCTGTCTATTTGAGAACAGATGTTTTTTGTCCATAGATTAACGAGTTTTGAACAGCGGTATACTACTGTTGCCTTTATTTACAAAATGTTCGTGTAGGATTGTTTCTGTCTATTTGAGAATTGTTTGCCATATGTTCGTGTAAGATTGTTTCTGTCTATTTGAGAACAGATGTTTTTTGTCCATAGATTAACGAGTTTTGAAAAGCGGTATACTACTGTTGCCTTTATTTACCATATGTTCGTGTAAGATTGTTTCTGTCTATTTGAGAACAGTTTACCATATGTTCGTGTAGGACTGGTTCTGTCTATTTGAGAACAGTTTGCCTTATGTTCGTGTAGGATTGTTTCTGTCTATTTGAGAATTGTTTGCCATATGTTCGTGTAGGATTGTTTCTTACTATTCTAGAACAGTTTGCTGTATGTTCGTATAACATTGTTTCTATCTATTTGAGAACAGTTTACCATATGTTCGTGTAGGACTGGTTCTGTCTTTTTGAGAACAGTTTGTCTTATGTTCATGTAGGATTGTTTCTGTCTATTTGAGAACAGTTTACCATATGTTCGTGTAGGACTGGTTCTGTCTATTTGAGAACAGTTTACCATATGTTCGTGTAGGATTGTTTCTGTCTATTTGAGAACAGTTTACCATATGTTCGTGTAGGATTGTTTCTGTCTTTTTGAGAACAGTTTGTCTTATGTTCGTGTAGGACTGGTTCTATCTATTTGAGAACAGTTTACCATATGTTCGTGTAGGACTGGTTCTATCTATTTGAGAACAGTTTACCATATGTTCGTGTAGGATTGTTTCTGTCTATTTTAGAACAGTTTGCTGTATGTTCGTGTAGGATTGTTTCTATCTATTTTAGAACAGTTTGTCTTATGTTCGTGTAGCATTGTTTCTATCTATTTGAGAACAGTTTAGCATATGTTCGTGTAGGATTGTTTTTGTCTATTTGAGAACAGTTTGCTGTATGTTCGTGTAGGATTGTTTCTATCTATTTTAGAACAGTTTGTCTTATGTTCTTGTAGGATTGTTTCTATCTATTTGAGAACAGTTTAGCATATGTTCGTGTAGGACTGGTTCTATCTTTTTGAGAACAGTTTACCATATGTTCGTGTAGGATTGTTTCTGTCTATTTGAGAACAGTTTGCTGTATGTTCGTGTAGGATTGTTTCTGACTATTTTAGAACAGTTTTCTGTATGTTCGTATATCATTGTTTCTATCTATTTGAGAACAGTTTGTCATATGTTCGTGAGGGACTGGTTCTGTCTATTCTACTCTCTTGAAGATCTGTATCTACTTCATATATTTTGTACTTATTTAAAGTGTTTAAAGAGAACCATTAAGAATATGACACATTTATACATGAGATTTCTATTACGCCATATTTTTATGTTTATCTTGACTGAATCTCTCTTGTCGTCAATGTTATCCTTTTGAACTAATTTTGTTTTGGATGAGGCTTTCCTGTAATAACGAAGACATATATCATTAGTTTACAATGCATTTACTGTTTCTCCCTTTATATATATAGTAAATAATAATTGCTGCAAATGTATTACAAAGTACCTACTAATTTTCACTTTATTGTTTTTCTTCTAAACGCGGACGTCTTTTCCTAAAGAAACTGATGTAAAAATCTATTAAGATGAAAAAAAGTGAAATTTTACTCTCATCTAAATAATTCTTAGTTTAAACGTTTGCCCACTTTTAAAATCCTACCCATCTACGTACCTCAGAGGCCAATAAACGTGCAGACTTTGTAGAAGTTGACGTATCTATTGACACCTTTTATCACTTTGCGATTTCAAAAATGTTTGTGTATTGTATGAGCGCATCATTTTTTTAACAAAAAAAATAAACCAATAACATACAAAAGCATAACTGATTGACTTACAACAAATTGTTATCTGCACCTCCTGTTTTGATAATGTTATACAACTATCTTTTTAAAGAATATTCCCTAGTTATTGGCTGTTATTTCTCTTTTACCACGGCATCACGATAATCTTTAAATATGAAAAGTACTGTTTTAGTTGATGTTTTTTATTTCGGTTTTTTTTTGGAGGGGGGGATAAGGGTCGAGACAAAAAATACAATTCGATTCGAATCACATAATTTTCATTTGCCGAATGTGGAAGGGGAGACAGCTATAGCAAATGTGAATAAAACAGACAACCTTTGTCAAAGTTCAAAGTTGAAGACTATAACACACAACTTACAAGTCGACATCAGCCTTCAAAGGAATCGACAGAACTGTACTGTTTTCTTCAAATTGATTAACGAAATACAAAGTAATATGTTTTGCCTAGTATCATAAAATGGACAGTGATTAGTGCATATTGAATACTAATTGAGTAAAAGCGACGTTACAATTAATAATAGCAAGGTCTTTAACAACCTTGTTTGATTTTATCTCATCCATAACACATCCTATTGTATTTTGTATTTTATTATTATTCAGGTTTTATAACGACTATTGATTTCAAATTACATACAGTAACAAACTGAAGTAAATGAATTTCTTTGAAACTTAAGATAGATTTACACCTGTATATATCATTTAAATGTCTAAAACTTCTAAGATAAGATAACATTTAAATATTGGAACATATTTATAAATGATAAAAAGATATTTCAAAGAGAAGAACTGTAATTTTATGTGTAAATGTAATTTTTGTATACATTTGATATCTTTCTAACTCTGGAACAACCACTGTAATGAGTTTACTAGCATCTGTATTGATCATTATCTGCTGTTATGTATGTACAATTGATAGGAAAGTCAGAGGCTAACCCAAGCCATAATACGAGAAATTAGGGCTTCATAAAATATAACATTTTGTAAACCTTTTGCAATGATATCGTTTATATAGAAAAAAAAATAGTATATACAATTCACCTCTATTCATTGGTTTTCGTGGGCTGTTGTCTGTTTATATATTAATTTTTGCGTTTATTGTTTTGTCAAAATACATGCCGTTTTTTCGTTTTAATTTGTATCACATTATGTGTCGGGACACGATCTAAAGGTAAGAGGGTTTCTTAGTATTGTAGGCTATAAGGCAACCTTTAGTTCTCTCAATCAATAGAAAATATCTGACTCAATGGACTTTTCTCATACCACGTATCCTGTTTTTATATTGGGGAAAATAATTTTTGACCTCAACTCCTATTGAATATCGGAGCAGGAGTTTTATTAAGTATTGTCAATGGTAAGAACATTTAAAGATACAATATCATTATTGTGTCCAAACTAGTTATAGTCATCTGGGAAAGAAATATAATCAGGTTTCTTATTATTTCTTCGGATAGTCAACGAGGTGCGATGTTTCTAAAACGTACAATTCCGAAGAATGATCTCTTACACAAAAAAAATGCTCGGCAAAATACATACAATAGTAAACACATCTTAAAGGACACATTTGAAATATCTGGAGGAAAACACTTTGTTTATTTACACAAATGTTTTTGCTATCCTTGTATAGATAAATTATAAGACTTCAGTATTAGTCCGAGCGCTTATTAAACTTATAAACCAGGCAATAAATTAAGTAAGAGAAATGAGATAGGAACAGGAATAATTAAACCAATATTGTCTGTCACTTTAGTTGTTTGCATAAGGTAATTGGTCTGTTAATGTTCTTACAACCTAGGTTTTCACTATTCGTTGTTTAACGCTCCTCAAACTATAGCTGTTTCTAATGTTAAACAGATCATTTACCATTTACAGCTTGTCTGTATAATATCATAAAAACTGCCTATGCAAAAATTTGATTGGCTTTTGACGTCAATATTGGTCACAGTAAAATCATGAGATTCCGGACGAATAATAGTCATGAATAGAAACAAATCTATATTACAATAGATTGGTTAAAGATAAAGTTTAAACAGAGTTCTCTTCTTTGTTAGGCTTTGACATCAACCTCGTTTATAGCTTGAAGACAATTTTATGTATATTTTGATTGCTTTTATGATTGTCATTCTGTATTTCCGATCAATTCCAGAACACTTTATGACTCTTTTACTTATGCTAACATACAATAACTGAACGTCAATCAGACAAAATATGTCGTGTTTGCATGTTAAACGTCTTTTATGGCTAGTCTCTTAGTTTTCATGTTCGCGACAGTCTATATCATAAATCACGAGTGATATCCGGAGCTTTTTGTTCATTTTAGTAACTGGTTATCGTGTAGTATATGGATAATCATCTTAATATAACAAAAGAAAACACAAAATTGGACTTTTATATTAGAAAATGGCACGTTGTAAAACAGGGAGTAAATGTTGTTTGGCATAAAACTCCATCATGTCTAAGAGTTTCATGTGGTGATTTCATTAATTTGATCTTACTTTACTTCCGTTCGTAGATGACAGAACATGACAGAAACCTTCCGAATCAACTATGTATAACATGCAAACAATGGTTTAAGTTCTGTCAGACATGTCTACTTGACCAGCATTAATTGTATTTATCAAACATGAATCTCATTCCTGTCAAGATGTCATAATAATTTCTTTATACCAATCTAATACAATATTTTAAGTTGTAAGTGGTAGCAGCAAGCACACATATATACAGGACCCATATTTCGTTAACCATATTCCTGTAAATGAACTATTCACTCCAACAAAGCAAAAATAGAATAAATACACAAGCAAATAAACTCATCATAGATACCAGGACTAAATTTTGTATATACGCCAGACGCGCGTTTCGTCTACAAAAGACTCATCGGTGACGCTCGTATCCAAAAATGTTAAAAAGACCACATAAGTCGAAGTTGAACAGCATTGAGGACCAAAATTCCTAAACGTTTTGCCAAATACAGCTAAGGGAATCTATGTCTGAGTTAGAAAAACCTTTGTATTTCAAAAATTCAAAATTTTGTAAACAGTAAATTTATATATATAACCATACCAACCCTCGTCGCAGAAAATGTTCCTATCTGGAAAGCTTTATCATGTTTTGATTTGAATTAACAATGATCAGAGAAATTTGAATTCGCTGGTTTTTTACTATATATTCTGAAAATGATTACTCCTGTATCTCTCCAATTTCTTTCAGACTTTGCTGAAACTTTTTTTGAAAAATTGTATAAGTTATAGGAAGTGATTAATAGAGAAAATTACATCTCTGTATAACCTGTATGTAAATCATCTCTGAAATCATTACTTTTTATCAATATATAACAAAGTCTTTTATTACTTGCAAATATTACCGACTGCAACTATGTCATTCGATATAAAAACATGTCAGATAGAAATGTTTAAGTTGCATAAGAATATATCAACACTTTATTATTCGTAGATCGAATACATAGAAAACAGACAGAAATTGAAATTCAGCAAACGATGATATATATATTGTTACATCCTCAGTCATAAACCACCCCCGCACACGCCTCATCCAAAAAACAATAAAGGCACAGTTCTAAATAAACATTATGAATAATACTTGTGTCAATATTTTTATTCTCTAACTTTTTTTTCATCTTTTTTTTAACTTGCATATTTTTATGTCAATTCCTTTTCTTTGAACATCGGTATACCACTGTTGCCTACATGTCCCTCCATAGTCCAAATCAGTCGAGGCCGTCGTTTAAATCAATAAAAAAATCCAAATCTAAGCACTTGTTTATATGTATATTTGCTGAAATGTCAACCTGTAATGACAGTGTTTAAAATCTGTAGCATATATACTATAAATGCAAATTGACTTACATTCGCAACAAGCGAGGATGAAATTTACATCCGGAATAAAATCTAATCGAATTTCTCTTGGTTACGTAACATTTTATAGGAACCTTTAGCTACTGACGATACTTGGCGGCTCTGACAAAAGAAATGTTATTACTTCTCTCTCTCTTCAGTGATAAGTTTACAGTTAATTTTATTACAACCATTGTAATAATAACTAGGTTTTATGTTCTCTGTTGCTAAGAGGGGCTTAGAAGGCACAATTGACTTTTAAGATGTTTTGAATTGTAATAGAAATAAATCATTTACTCAAGACTGTCAAAATGAACGTTTCATATTTAATATCCGTTATCCTAAATATTAAATATGTCACTTGTTACGTCACATGCATTATGACTAACAAGCTCTACCATGAAACATAAACCGATTTCAAACAAGAATTACTTATTCTGTAACGACCATGTTGGATTTCATCCGATTTTCCCAGTATTAGTTTGTTGCCTTCATTTGTTGTCTTAATCGATTTGAGATTTGAACACCGGTTAACAACTGTTGCCTTACTTTAACTTCATTTTTGAAATCATTTTTAACGTTATTGGTGATCTCATCGCTCAATAATCCTGATATTAATTCAATAAAGTTTTGAATTACGGAAAACTACTTCGTTAAATTGGTCTGTTTCAAATCCGAACAATGGCATTGGTAGACAAACCAAAAAGCTAGGATTTACTGCAGCAAGACTTTAAGAACCGACTGGAATTACTACATAAGATGTATGGTCAACGTCACGAATTTCGTTGAACAGCTTGTATGTACCGTGTCAGTGCAGGCTCAGAGAGCGTTTACTCATGTTTCGATTATTATATCTCATTATCATTTTCCACTGCAACTAGTTTGATTATGGCTTTGACACTTAATACTAACATATAATTATCGCTCCACTGACTGATTTTAATCAGAAATTGTTAACCTGATGGAGGTCTCATTCAGTTCGAAGGTAGTTTCTACTATATGTCAAACTCTTAGTCCCCTTTAGCTTAGAGAAGTTTTGTATATATCTTACCAAACATCTGCCCTTAAAATCAATTTTTAAATGACAGAAATCATTAATATATAACTTGAGACTACTGTACTGGTGAGTTCTCTGACAAGGGACAGACATGACGTAAAGTCAGATACGATCGATGTACGCAATTAGAATAAACTTTTTCTTAAAAGTTATCAATTATACAGACAAAAAAATAGATCTTTGAATTTGTGTTTTTTTTTGTTCGGTAATAACATTGACTTGTGTCTTTTATTCGATTGATGCATAACTAAATGTGTAATGCCATCGGTTATGAACACTTAGATAAAGGCAACACTAGTATATCGCTGTTAAAACACTTAGATAAAGGCAACACTAGTATATCGCTGTTAAAACACTTAAATAAAGGCATCACTAGTATATCGATGTAAAAACACTCAGATAAAGGCAACACTAGTATCTCGCTGTTAAAACACTTAGATGAAGGCAACACTAGTATATCGCTGTTAAAACACCTTGAAAAGGCAACACTAGTATATCGCTGTTAAAACACTTAGATAAAAGCAACACTAGTATATCGCTGTTAAAACACCTAGAAAAGGCAACACTAGTATATAGCTGTTAAAACATTTAGATAAAGGCAACTCTAGTATATCGCTGTTAAAACATTTAGATAAAGGAAACAATAGTATATCACTGTTAAAAAGTCATAAATAAAGACAACACTAGTATATCGGTGTTAAAACACTTAGATAAATGCAACACTAGTATATCGCTGTTAAAAAGTCATAAATAAAGGCAACACTAGTTTATCGGTGTTAAAACACTTATATAAAGGCAATACTAGTATATCGCTGTTAAAAAGTCATAAATAAAGGCAACACTGGTATATCGGTGTTAAAAAGTCATAAGTTGGTTGAAAACAAAACTCAAAACGAGGGAAACACAGCAACTTTTTAAAAGAGGAAAACAACGAAACAACAGAAGACACTTAAAGTGAAACAAAACCAACCGACACTGCAACACATAAAAACGAACTATTAGATAACAATTGCCGTATATGGATTTATATATCCTGCCGATATAATGAACTCATATTTTGGCATTGCTTAATGTCACGGTGTTTTCACACCGTTTGAGCATGTAATTAAGTGGTTGTCGTTTTTTGTTGTCTGTAATATATTTTTTTTGTTTATTGTCTTAGCATAAATCAAGACGTTTGTTTTCTCGTGTGTCATGTCGCAACTGATTATTCAGCATGTGTTTTGTTAATACATGTTGTACCCGAATCAACTTTTTCTCCATGTAATTATAATTCCTTTGTCTAAAACAACATAGTATATGGGTCCATACTTTGAACTGGTACGTGAATATATATACATTGATTGACTTTTCGCTTTTAGTATTCAACTCGCCTACTTTTTGTCTTCAATACTAGAAGAACTATAGATACACGTTTAGGTTAGAAGCGAGAGTAGTTTACTGATTTTCGTTCAGAACATACAAACCAAGGGTAAACAAAAATAACAAAGGAAATCACATTTAGTTCGAACGGAGCGAGACCGGAAGCGTCAATAGCACAAGCGTCTTCTGCTATGCGTACAATAAAGTTAAGAACGTACAATAAAAATACATATCGTCAGTATAACTTGACATTATGACAGACGAGACCTTGATTTACAAATTTTAAATGCTAATTTTTAGTCAAGAATATAGTTTTGATATGTTTACATGTTATTACAGTCATTCCCTATGTAATATTAGTATTATCAAAGATGTATAAATCCATTACATCTATGGTATTATGTATTCAAAAAGTTTGAATACACTGGTACACGGGTAATTGAAAAAGTCTGAAACTATTAAATATGAGTCTCCACATTATTTTAATCAAAGAAAAAAATCAGCCAAACAAAAGTAAAACAATAAAAACTCAGAATGTCCAAAAATATAAGGAAACAACATAACTTAATTGTACATTAATTTTGATAGGAATAAAATTGATTTGATACCAAAGAAATTGAACACAAGACTGGTATCGTTCATAGATGATTTCTAAAATATCCATGAAGTATAAATCACTTTCATATTTGAACCACTTGATATGAAAGAATCTGCATATTTCAAAAGAATTCTTTCGTTCAAAGAATGTAAATATTGATGTATGGTTTTTTTTAACATCGATGTTTCAGTAGCAAATCTTTAGTGCATGCTTTTCCCATTAACATTTATACAAGTTTCCCTATTCTCACTTTTGCATCTGACAAACATAATTCGTGTTACTCCAAATCTTTTTTGCATCCCGTCTTTCAGCTTAATGTACTAGATAACTTCGAATGGATGGTTGATATTGAAACGTTTCTATAGAAATAAACACAAAAACTGAAAATAAAGATAGTTCTTTGAACTAAGGTAGTGAAAGAAATGGCGTGAAGAACCCCTTTGTCACATTATAACGGCTCATATTCATTAACCGCCATAACTATTTCTCTGGCACCTGTCTGTTGTCTTCATCAGAACAGAGAAATAGACAATTTTGTTATGCTATCAGATTCGCTTTACCTCCAAATACTTTTTTATTTGGAGAATTTTGGCCTAGGTCTTAATGTTGTTAACATATATTGCTTGTTAGATATTCAAGGTGTTGTGTTAAATAGTGCATCTTGATAATTACCAAGCTAAATTAACAGTTGATCATTAAGTTGCAATTATATTTGACCTTTTAAACTCTGCGAATTTTCATTGGGTTTTTTGTTTGTGCATAGTACCGTTCTTTTCAAATTCGATTCTTTATTCAAACTCAAACCTAAAATCGAAAAAGACGTACAAAACCAGAATCAAAAGAAAATTATAAACATTCAAACCTTCTAAAGATTTTCTACTATTTTATCTTTTGTAGATTTTGATACATGCATCGTTAAGCCTTTTCTTTGCTCTCATTCGGGTTTAAACGAAATTTAATATATATATATATATGTTAAGATAACCACTCAACTTAATTAATAATGAGACGCCGATGCTTATTATAAAAAAAGGTAAATTCACAAAAATACAGAACTCCGAGGAAAAGTTAAAACGGAAAGTCCCTAATCAAATGGCAAAATCAAAATTCAAACACACCAAACGAAGGAATTACAACTGTCATATGCCTGAAATGGTACAGACATTTTCTTTTGTAGAAAATAGTGGATTGAACCTGTTTCTTAACCTCCTCTCACTTGTATGACCGTCGCATAACATTCCATTATATTGACAACGACGCGTGGACAAAACAGACATAATAGGTTTAAATGTCAAGAAAAAGGGATTTTAACATACAGTTCACTTAAAAGAATCACATTGTTCCCTAAAACGCAGAATCTATTCGTTACCAGTGTTTTTATATACATATCAATATTCATAATTCAAATTTTATGATAAAATACCCAGAGCTGCGTGTACCATTTATCTTTCGATTAACTTATAATCAAGCATTCAGAATTTAAAACGGATCTATTACTGGTACAAGAAAAGTTTAAATCTACTCAAAATCTACAACGATGGTAGTGGGATGATAATACAGTTATCTCTTTTGAATTATGTTAGATGCGTGAGGTAAATAATAATCATATGTAATCGCGTGAAAATTCATATCCAATTTAATAAATGAGATTATTTTCAATGAAGTAAAAATACTAAATGATAATTTAAATCTGAAGTTGTTATGTGTTTATGTTTTTTCTCTTTCTTGAGGATTCATACATATGTCTCGCGTAATATTGATACAATCAAGTTATATTTGCTCTGCCTACTGATTTCTTAGTTTCTAATATAATTATTACAAACACTTTGAAGTCAGGGTATAATTATAAAACATGACTTTTGTCTTGATTTTATGAAAATATATTATATTGGTAGATATATAAATGAAGGAGAGCTCATGTTAAAAAGTCCATTTCTATGATTACTAAATTGACATTTTTTACCGCATTTGTAATTGACATTTGAACTAAAGAATATAAAACAGAAGAGCAGAACTGAATAGAACAGTTAATGTCCGACTATTAATCCAAATACATAAATCCACCTTGCAAAGAACAGTGTGGTCGTTGGTAAGTAAATTGTGGCCGATATCTTTAGCCACCTAGCCAAGCATATCATGGACGATTGTTAATCTAAAGAAACAAATCTAGCGTATATTATTAACACCACTTTATTTTTTCTAATATTATTGTTTTTATTGTTAGCTCGTTTACAACTGAATGCAGCTTTTATACATAATGATAAATAAATAAACAGTTGTAAAAGATACACATTGGAAATTACTATAACATCTTCTACTTGAATAGAACTGAAATATTCATGTAACTGTGTTAATGTCTAAGACAAATAAAATGGTTTAGTTATTTCTAGAAATTGCGATTTGTATGGCATCATATTACGTCCGGGTTGTTTGTTTTGTATGGTTGACAAATATAGAGAAAAACAATTCAAATGAGTAGTGATAATCTCAATTGATATGTCTTAATGTCAGATGGTATGTTGTCAATGCAAACGATGCTATCAAAATGATACGTAATGTTTCACCTGGAATTGATATTTGCACGATATCATTTGTCTTCACGTGTTCCATGTGCATACTCCGAAATGTGAACTGCAAAGACTAAACATAAAATGAATTGCTTCACAACACAACATCGCGTAATAATTTTGCGACTAAATTTCTTTTCTTTTAATGATTAGATTAAATAAGTTCGGTTGTACAATTATAGAACGTCTTTGAAAATGTCAATGTCATGCCGTTAAAGCATTTGTTTTTCTCTCGTGTAATGAATATGTAGCTCCGTTAGACTTTACAAATTATTGTAAACTAAATGTTTGGGCATTATTTAGTTCCACCAAATTGAAGATTTACGTTATTTTCCATATTGAAATAAACATTTCCTATTTATCTTGTAACAGATACACAGAATGTTTGATTCAGTTGGGACTGAAATTCATAGATGCTACATGCTTCAAGCAAATTGTATTACTATAATATAGAAATAGTGATTCATGTTGATCTTTTGAGTTAGTCACGAGGCAAATTCCAAACTAATCATAGTGCACGTTGTATGTTCCCCTTATGGTTTATAAAATACTTATAATATCCTTTGTTCAACATGCGAGTCCTTGATATACTTTAAAGTATTAGCTGTCGCATGTGCTTATCACTGCCTGGTATATTTACCAACGATTAGGTTTTGATCTGTTGGTGCCTTGTGTGTTTATTATCTATTGTTTTCTATCCTGTTGCTGTCTTGTTTGTTTATCGTCTATTGGGTTTGTTTTCTGCTACTAACTGAAATGCATAATTATCATTTTCAAGGATCGGTGTACGTTCTGTTGCTTTCTTATTTGTTAATTCTCGGATTGGTTTTGTTTGGTTGCTGTCAAGTGGATCTATCATTGCGTTTTGCTTGCTGCCTTCAATCTTTCACCATTGTCTCTTGTTTCATTGTGTTTCTTGTTGCTTGCTTTTATGAAGATTTTAGACTTTTGCATATTACTGCCTACTAAATATACCATTATCTTGCTTTGACTTTGTATGCCTTTTGTGTTTGTTTTATTATCTTACTATATTTTGTTCTCTAGTTGCCATTGGTGATTATAATTGTTAAGTTTCTTGATGCATGTGTTTTTAACATTGTGATATTTTTTTTGGCCATACCATTTCGACAAGAGAATGACCCGCCTGATTTAACTTGAAGTTATATTGAAGTTAGGTCATCACCGTTTATTTAGCAAGGTTCAATCTTTTTGAAATAAGTTCATCAATCAATCAATCAAGTCAAATAATACTTTGCGTATATGTATACATTTAGGATTGAGCTGAAACATTTGAATAATTCGAAGTTTTATATGGTACTTAAAACAATGTTTAGATATAACCGATTAATATTTTCTGTAAATACTTCCTTATTTGGTCTATGAACGCCAGTCAGATAGTCTCAGTTTGTACTAACTTGAATAGTGACCTAATCAAAATCGGACACCAAATTGTAGACCCCCATCAATACAGCCCTCTCAGAACTGTCAGATAAATGTATATCGGATTGATGTATGTAGCTCAATCCAGTAAATGAAGTATGCAATACAATTTGATTAAAAGATATTCTTTGATTTAGGGTGAATCGTGAATCTTACACATGATAACATTCGTGGATGAAAAGTGCAAGCTTTTTGAACATGTATAGGATAGAATGATAAGTGATTTCTACTTCATCTTGACTTAGGAAATAGGTAAATGACACGCATTGTATGGTTATCACATAGTGATCATTTATCACAGCACGGTTTTGTATTTTCTGTCTTTACTACTTGTAGTTCAAACAATAATGTATGATAAAATAAATATAAGTAAAATAAGTGTAAGGGACACATTTCTGGTTTGTTATCTTCACCAATTTCTCAGTATCGGTACGGCATTCAGAGAGCTTTTTGAATTTGAAATTATTTATGCAATTATTTATAGTTCATTGTGCTGGGTCAAATTTATAAACAAGATTAAGTTGATAAAACTGTTTTATTGTTCCTAACTGAAATATAAAATGTAGGTCCGTTGGAGAAGTTCTTTAACTAAAGTTGTATGCTGTTGTCAATTTGAAAGCTCTAAATTGTAGGCGTAAACCTCAAAGCTCGGATGTCGCAAAATATTTATTGAGAGTAACGTAAACGATTTGATTATTACGTTTTGTGTGTCCGTGAGTCTAAGTGTGTTTTTGTTTGCCCAAATGTTACCGCTTGAAGATAAATTTAATCAAAACGACGACATTCTAACAAATATGTGTCTGTGGCAATCACTTGAAAATTGCAGTTAAATTATACAAGTTATTCTTCTCATAGAATTTTGACATAACTTCGTAGACTATAAAAGATTGAAAAGCTTTAAATTGTAGTCCATTGTTGATATTAAGTACAACGAACTTTCATTTAACTGTATAAATGAAAATAATGATCTATTTTCAGCATGTATGTACCGAACGGTCGTGTATGCTTTTCTTCTTTTATAACTAAGTCAAGCAGTTTTGATTCTATAAATTTCGATGCATCGATTCTAAATTAATATCTGACAAGAAAAATTATTCATGCTGTTGATTGTAGAAGGAAATCCCTGCTGTAAAATCAAATGTAAAAACTGGAAAGGAAATGTTAGAATATTTTTGCTCAGTCAGTCTGGTATTTTCAAAGCTTGTACTGATGGAAAACTTTGGTTAATAATAACGTCATTTTCCGATAACAATATTGAAAGGTCTACATATAGAAAAGCTCAAAGGGCAACGCAAAATTAATATAACTTGTCAACTAGTAACTGCGTCAAATTCATAAAAGATTATCAATTTCATATCTTACTGAAGAAAGTAAAATAACTTTGTAGACTAACACTTTCGGGTCGATACTTTTGACGAAACATCATTTTCTCATTTTTGAAAATCGCTTACTGGCCGCCAACTCAATCAATATACAGATCATATCGTATCGGTAACCTAATCAGCAATGAATCACAAACGCACGAGTGATCTAGCTTTGCTATTATTTACTTGTCACAGTTTATTAGGAAATTACAGAACTTCTTTTGATCAGAACGAGGCGTATAATTGGCTAACGCTTTTTTCACTGAAGACAAAGAAGTTCAGGTCCGTTACCAACTGAATGCGTTTGTAAAAGACGTGAATATTACGATGTTAGAAAGTTTTTGCATCCAAATTATTGGCATTTATATTGTTTCATTTGATGTACTGTCATATGTTCATTCCTCTGATTTTTTCACTGACATTTTACCAGATCTCATAAGTTGTTATTGGCTTCATTGTCTCATGTTCATTTGAATAACAAGTAAGATGCACGTAAAATATGAGACTCGTGCATACCCGTCTCCCTGCATTTGTGACATTGCTAGCAAATGCATAAAATGCCTTAATGCTGACAAGATATACTTTGTTATTGATACGAGCGACTATTTTAATTGACACATTACATTTGTTTATTTCTAAGATTCGAATGTTGCGCATCTTGCAAATCTTTTATTCATTGGAGTACTATTTGTTTTCAGTAATGAATACACTAGAGAACCCAATCTATCATCAATCATTGAATAATTTCGCACCATTTTATGATGAACTGACAAACCTTTTAACGATTGAGAGATTGAAATAGTCTAAGAAGGAATCTGACTGTTTTCATTTACATGCTTATTTTATACGTTTAATTTATAGAATTATAAATCTACTGCTGTTTTAGACAATACAAAAATATAATACCGACGAAAATCCTCTTTGTAGTAGTTTATCTGTATAGTACAAGCGATCATACCGCATGCTATGCTGTACAATTTATTTAGAATATGTAATGGTGGAATAAGAGAACTAGATATGGAAGGACAGACATATAGACAATATGTTCCGCCATAATCCTTTTTTTATGTTTGTCTTTGTGTAATTCATGCACAAAATGGTTTCAAAAGAAAAGGACTTTCCCATTCATCTCTAAAGATTGCAACTGACTTATAAGACATCGTATACAATAGGAATATTACACTCCCAGCATTTTAACACTGCAGTATAACTAGTAAATGTGTTGATAGTCGTTAAAAGTCATATAAACTATGGAGTCTTGTCAATTGTTGAAATATGTTTGTCTGATATTGCTGATGGTAAATCTATAAGTTGTTCTGATTTATTCCGCTTGTAGTCAATCTTATACAGCTGAGTTACCTCAGACAAATCAGAGTCTTACTTTTAATCGTTATCTTCAAACATTTAATTCTGCTATATAAATGATGCCCTCTCGTTGGATATTTTAAGGTTTGGTGACTATGTTGAACACATTCCCTCCTATTGATTGAAATACGATGTTTTGTATATTGACTTGCACAATTGAGAGTTGGGTATTGTTCAAAACTAACGACAGAAGAATGACTTCAATTTCCTCATTCAAAACGTGTTATATATTAACATTAAATCAGCACATAATACTGTCCAAGAGCTGATGTAAAATTCGTCTTCACTGCATTTCAGTCGAAAAGTCAAACATTTGTCTTAGATTGTCTATCTCAAGTTTTCGATTTGATTTTTGCAGTTTCAGAGCGACGAAAAAATTTAGGCTAAAATGTAATAAAACGTGATTATGTGTTGCTTCATAATCCCCTCCACAGTCTATCAATATAGTAGAAGAGCAGTTTTTTTTTTCTCTCACAGCAGATGTTATTGTTTTTTTTTCAAATTCAATGAAATCAAACAACGGTTTATAGTATTGTAACGAGTATGACTATTATTCATTCTTCATAAACGCAGATTTAGATAAGTCTTAACCCCGATGAAATCAAAAAGGTACTTGAAAAGCAACATTCTCAACTTAACATCTCCATCAAAATAGGCGCCACCTGTTGAGCTAGATTTGGTTTCCCTTCCGGTGCAGCTGAGATTTTGAGTGGGTTTGTGTTCCTCGATTTATACTAATATGGACTATTTCATCGTTTTTTGTTTATTTGATGGTATTGTCAACTTTGTGATTGAAGATACATATAATAAAGATTATTTATCTTTTCTTTTTATCCTAAACCTAGTGAAATCTATCATGTGATGATATTTTAAGAGTGAAATGAAGTGTTTATCTCTTTTTTGCAGTCTGAAACGCAGCTGCTAATGTTCATCGAAATTAAACCGATGAAAGATATTATTGCAATATCACAAATTATATAAAAAATGTTTGATAACGATTGTGATATAAGTTAGATAAAAGTCATTTACTTTATAAATAAATCAGACGAATAATGATAAGATGATCAATTTATCTAACCTAAAGTTCTGTTTTTATAGTACGCGACCTTCTTCTTGTGAAAATGCCATATCAAACTCAATTTAAAAGGAGACCAAAGCAAAGGGTGGTTATACGAAAGCACATGCGTGAAAGTGCATACTTTCAACACCAAAACATATTATACACTGATACTCTTATCCAATAAATGTCAATTTTGTATTTTCCTGACTTTCGAATTTTATAACAGCATCAGCAGGACACGTCTGTTGTAATCTGTATTGATATAGTCTTTAAGTAAGATGATTTAAAAAGCAAAAGTCACTGCTTGTTAGTCGTATTTATGTCTAATAATGATCATAGTTTTGAAATTTCCTCAAAGTACAAACCCGATGTATTCCCGATTACAGTCTCTCTTGAGTAGGAATGAACATTTGTATACAGGGTTTAATATGTTTTTAATAGGAAATTTATGTTCATTGGGGTTTTACTGTAGCTTGTCATAGATTTAAAGCATTACATGTATTATCATGTTAGATACAATAGAAATCAAGCGATAAGATAGAAAATAGATTTATACCGTCATATTATATTAATTTTTCCTGTCTTTTCAGATTGGAACAACACGTCAAAGCTTCCTGTCATGGTTTTTGTACATGGCGAATCATATGAGATCGGAACCGGAAATGCATATGAAGGGAGTGTACTCGCTAGTTATGGAGAAGTTATAGTTGTTACTGTTAATTATAGATTGGGTGTCTTAGGTATGTAAAGCATTATCACAATTGCTATATGTCTATATTGTGGTATTATGGTATTGTGCCTATGATTTGCCAATGATAAAACTTTATGCACCAACGACTTGGAAGGACATGTTAAATAACTAACATGGTCGGGTTGTTGTCTCTTTGACACATTCCCACTAAAAAAAAGTAATGCAGAACATAACTATTTATTATCAACAACCTTGATATAACAATATTTAACAGAACTTTCAATACTTTTGAATAACCAAACAGTGCCAAAGTCGTAAATCTACTACTAACCGTGTATTGAATTAAGCCCCGCCTTCCTACTAAGCTAAAATTGAATATACACGGTCTCCACGAGGACGCTTTTATCCAATCATATTCATAGACATGTATAGGAGGTAAGATGATATGTAATACAGCATCTTACTAAATTAAAGACTGCCCCTTATCTGAATACTCATTTTGCATATTTAAATCTAAGTCATTCTTGGATTTATTCCATCTACTTTAGTCTTGCGCGAGTTTAGAAATTAACATTTTATATCAACACTGCTTCAGATAAATTGTTGAAGACCGTATGTGATTTTAAAGATATATTTTCAAGTTTTGTAATGTAGGGTTGCTGTCTTTGGCATGTTCATCTTATCTCTTTCTGATTTGTACAAAGCAAAACAACATGTTAACACTTGTGTCAGTATTTCATATGTTCTACGTTACCTGCCTCAATTATGATAGTAATGATTTGTTTTAGTTTTTGCTGTCTGAAGTATCTTAACAGTCTTGATCTAGAAATCTACATTTCTGTTTTATTCCACAAGTGACCTACTCTGCCCTACTTTATATTATGAAAAAGCTGTATGTTTTTCTGTCTGGTATATCTCTTTTACTTTAATTTTAATAGATATTCTTTCCAAAAATAATAGAAGTATCCAGCAGGCATACTTAATGTTTGTAATTTGTCTTGCAGTTGGAATAATCACCCGGCATTGACATATGAAGTCCAGAACTGAGTTAATTTTGAACTTAGCATCAAATCAGATTTACCAGCTATTTAGGTTAAAGTCTATCAGCCTATTTGGCAAAAAATAATTTCAAAGGAAGGGTGAAAATCTCAAACATATTTCTTCGGAGTACACAAACTGAGTTTATCTTGCCGAGCTTTTGGCAGTGTTGATTTCACAAACACAGATATCGTATGTTTAGCTGATTGAACAATAATTATACGATGACATTCGACTCCAGTCCAGAGAACTCACAGTAACACTCTACAGTCCACAGAACTCACAGTAACACTCTACAGTCCACAGAACTCACAGTAACACTACGTATGAAAAATAAACAACTCTTACTAGGTAAAATACAAAATGGTCAATATAAAACTATTAATTATCTTTACAATATAACGTTACTTTTCCTCTCCTAGGTTGCTTTAGTACTGGTGACAATGAAGCCAGTTGAAACTATGCATTATCTTTACAATATAACGATACTTTTCCTCCCTTAGGTTTTCTGAGTACTGGTGACAATGAAGCCAGTGGAAACTATGCATTATGGGATTTGTTTGCAGTATTGTCATGGATACATGATAACATAGGTGCCTTTGGTGGAGATACTAACCGAGTGACATTATTTGGACATGGTTACGGTGCAGCATTGGTCAATATTTTATTATTATCACCAATGGTATCAAGTTAGTACTCATATGATTTATTGATTGTTTTAGAAAAATATAGCATACATTGAATTATGAGGTGCGTTTACCATATGTAAGGGTACTAACGTTTCATATTCCTTAAGATTTGAAAATAATAATCTGGTCATGTGAGAACTGCAAAGATATAGCCTGGCCACAAAACAGAATGAACACAAAACATTTAAGCAGTAAAATACAGGATGAAAGTGTGGACAAAAGTTGAAATGTAAATTCTCGCGACAAAGTCACCAACTTCTGCCAGAAAAAGTCTCAAATTCCCCGAAGTGTTTAGAAGGTGTACTAGGCATTGCAATCACTGCACATTCAGCGTTTTGGTGGTCAATTTAAATGTTCTAACGAATTTCTAGATCACTTGTTTGATTAAGGCCGGTGGAAACGGTACTTAGTTACAGTTATGTATATTCTATAACAACTTGATATTCTTCACAACCTTCAGTAAGACCTGGACGATGTTTTATTAAATCCCTATGAATGTCAGAACTGTAAGAAGAGAAAAGTGACACTCCAAGACATTCACAAATCAATATCCGTGTTTCACTGGCAGCCTTGTGGATAAAATAATAACTGAACCAGTTATCGGATAAGCAAATGGTCAGTTTCTTTTTTTATAAAGCGCATATAGTTTTGAGCAAAATAACTGTTGATAGAAATTGAAAACAAGCATTACAAAACCGGTGTTAATAAGATAGGTAAATACTCTAAACAGCTAGATGGAAATTAGTATATAAACATCAAAACGTCATTAAGGTGGTATGGGAGTCTAAAATAAAAATACTTTGTCAAAATGTAGTATCTATTGATACATGGTCAAAAATATTATGAAAATGATAGGTCACCGCGCATTTTCTCAAGCTACAGGTTGTGACAAAATGACAAATTTTGTATGGATTATACAGGAAAAAACAACATTTTGTGAATAAAAACTAAACAAAATGATAGAATTGTAAAATAAATTAGGAAAAGATTGCTTTCAGACGATGATTTGAGAAAATCAAAAGAAAAGATAGGGTCACCGTACGTTTTTTCCGGCTAAAAGACAAAATAGGAAAATGTCATGTAATGTCCTTCAGAAAATGCACTGTTTTAGAGTTACCTCCCCTTAAATTGCTAAATTAATCTACACTTGTAAAAAGATTAATATTTCTAAGTTATATTCTTATAAATTGATTCTTTTAAATGACAATTCACATTAAACATCTGCATTCCTGCATCAAACTTTGCTAACTTTAAAGAAACTATGGACCTTAGATTCTCTGTTTTTTACAATCCAAGATGGCGAAAGACACCCATACCACCTTAAGAATGCATTTAAACATTTTGTAAACGATGAATATGAGTATTCATCATTATAAAAAAAAAATGGCGAAAATCCAAATATCATTTTACTAAATGCACAAATCATTTGCTTACCATTTCTGAGGACCTGTTTTCGCACCAGTTTTTGGAGTGGTTACTATTGCCCAATCTTTAGTTTTCTTGGTTTTATCTTTACATGTCTGTCAGTTTATCTTCGACATATGAGTTTGATATCTTCCACCTATTTCTGAAACATCAATACATTCGGATTATAACAGTTTTTTTGTAACTGACATCAAGATGCTTAATTGATTAAATAGTTGTTGGATTTGACAGATATGGTTTAAAACAGTTAGTTGCTATTTCAATGCGAGGTTAACATGTTTATGAGCACCCAACTTTTCCCGACCTTCTTATATAGGACCTTTTTGGACAGTGGCAAAACTGCACACAAACTAAGAAAAAATGTTAATCATCAGATTAGCACGAAGCACAAAAACAATTGGCTTAGGTTGACCAATAATATTGTGGAAGTTTATAATGAGTGCTCAGTCTTCCCTTTCATATTGAATAGGGTTTATAACACAAACTTAAAATATAATGTATAGTCACATTATTAAATATGATACAAATTTATTGATTTAGTACGGTAATTGAATTTAGCCAAATCATTGTAATATCAATGTTTGATCGTTTGTTGTTGCATTGATATTTGTTCAGCCTCCTGTATTCGTGATTGAGCAAATTGTAATTAACTGTTTATGTCAATGAAGAGTTGTGTTTGTTAGTATTTCGTTTTTATTCGTGATGTATTTTGGTTATTTGTGTTGTTTTATTACTGTTTCATTGACATATACCCCCGCATCTCTCTTTATTCATCGTTTGTTCACTAAACTGACAAATTAAAAATTCGAAAGACGGTTTAAAATAAAAGCAGTCATAAATTGTCTTTATATTCTCAAAAGAAAATGTTTCTTTTCCCTTATTTCTATTAGAGGGCATTAAAAATTTAAAAGATAAAAAAATATCATTAGAAAAACATTTAATGCAAATAATAATAGCTAAATATAACTGTTTACAGACAAAAATCGTCTGTCCAATTAGAAGCGAGATCACGACCCATCTTCGCATTAAATGATTATCGGTGAAATGTTTATATTGACAGTGGAACTAATTAGCCATGATGTTTGCTATTCGAAGTCATGGGCGAGCTGCGTTACTTTTAAGAATCATTTTTTGTCACGATTGTTTTCTTCTGTATGTGACATTTTTATGTACTTTTCTTGAGTGGAACTTTTTTTCAATTCTAATTAAACTGCTGTTCGGTAAATCATTGGAATGAAATTATTTGCTGAAGTCGTTACAATTCCTTGTCCAACAATAAATGCTTCAAAAAACTAACTTATTGGTCAAACTGAAAAATGTTTCTCTAAGATTTTGTTGTTTAACCTTGGTATGTTCTCAATGAATTTATGATATTTTAACATCAGTTAACTTCTAGTTCATGACATAACACGTTTTGAAACGACGGCATTATTTTTTACAACATTTAACTAAATCAAGTAAACGAATTTTGCTTAATACAATTAGCAACACGACGGATTTAACATGTAAAGCAAGATTACCTGTATAAAAATAATCCATTTCTTGAAAAACTGACATTATCCCTAGCATTTGTTTTTAATATTCTCTGTCTTTTTTTATCTTTGTTATTCTTGGTGTCCATCGTTTTTGTTTTGTTTTTTTGTTTGTGTGCTTGTCTCGTTGTTGTCAAGTTAAGCTAGCTAAAAACAAACAGGGTTAATCCCCCATCTCCTACATAAGAAAATGTCTGTACCAAGTCAGGAATATGATAGTCATTATCCATTCGTTTGATGTGTTTGAGGTTAGGATTTGCCATTTGATTAGAAACTTTCCGTTTTGAAATTTACTCGGAGTTCGGTATTTTTGTATATGAGATTTTCGTATCATTTGCCCATAGTCAATATCCGCAAGAGACGAAAGCTTGAGAACTTATAATGCCCGAGAGTTGATAGTACATCTGATATAAAAAAAAAATGACTTGTAATGATTTTGTTATAATAATTTATGCTACAATAATGAAGAAAAATTACAGTTTCATAT
Source organism: Mytilus trossulus (assembly GCF_036588685.1). NCBI lineage: Eukaryota > Metazoa > Mollusca > Bivalvia > Mytilida > Mytilidae > Mytilus > Mytilus trossulus. The sequence continues at coordinate 84,402,113 of NC_086375.1, read as the reverse complement.
ATTGATCCTTTTAAGTGGTTCTAAAGTAGTAGCTATAAAAAAAGGTTTACAGACGAAGGACTCAAAAATGTAATATTTCTGATATGAAATTTATCTATCACATGCATAAACCGAGAAGAAATACAACAACATAATATTTTTTTTTTATATTCAAAATGAAAACAAATCTACAAACATAACGATATCATACAACTTATATCATGAATATATGGTATTAGAAAGGTCAGGGTACTTGTTGCATTTTTATATTGTAATGAACAGTATTTCTGACTTTACACGAATGACTGATGTTAAATAGAAAAGACATAATACTTATGATTGGAATTGTTCTGTAATATATTGGAATGATTTTTTTTACAGCTCGACTTATTCAGCGTGCCATTTTACAGAGTGGTTCAGCTCTCAGTCCGTGGGCAGTATCATTTGACGCTGTAACATGTACTCAGTGGTTAGCTGTAAATGTTAATTGTTCTCAATATTTAAGTGATTCAGAACTACTTGTTAAATGTTTGCGCAATAAAACAGCTACTGAACTAGTAGAACACGTGCCTTTACCTCCCAAATATTATTCCTGTTTTGCACCAACACCCGGTGGTGGACAAATGTTTCCGGATAATATAAGAGAACTTTTAAAAAGAAGAGACACAGTATTTTCTCAAATCCCTGTTATGTTTGGTGTAACTAGAAATGAAGCTTACTCATATCTGAAGCAACGGGAACTTGAAGAAGGAATCACAAAGGAAAGAAAGGCTCAGATAATTCGAACATTTGTTCACAATTTGTATAAATTCCACAGACAGAAGTTATATGAAATCATTGACTTTCAGTACACTGAGTGGAATAAAGAACAAGATAGGAACACTACTCGTGATAATGTGATGGACATGTTAAGTGACGGTTTGTATGTCGCTCCTGTGGTAGAAATGGCACACGAACATGCAAAGCGGGGTGCTGGTACATACTTTTATAACTTTGGATATTCAACACAATCCGAAAATTTTCCTCAGTGGTCTAGTGGTGTTCATGGCGACGAATTACCGTATGTATTCGGAGCTCCTCTTGTTGATGGTATTTCGCCATTTCCCAGTCGTTATACGAAAAACGAAAAGAAATTAAGTGCAGCTGTAATGCGATTCTGGACAAATTTCGCAAAATCCGGGTAAGACGATTTATTTATCTAGCATCATCTTTCTAACAAATTTAAGATTATTTTTGATTTTGTTTTTTTCATTTCTTTTGCTATAGCTATAAAACCAGGTTTAATAAACCATTTTCTACCGAGCCATGAGTATGATGTTTTTCCCCATTCGTTTGATGTATTTAGGCATTGGATTTTACCTTTTAATTGGGTACTTTCCGTTTTGATATTTTTTTTATATACATTACAAATGAAAATAATCAATGGAAAATGTATTCAACAAATAAAAGTATTTAAATATATTAAGCTTTATTTATACTGGAAATTGTAATGGTAATGCAAAATCATGTTAAGCGTTAAGCCAATACAATAACATGTGAAACAGAATGTCAATGAAAATTCATGGTTAAACTTTGGTCTTTACAATACTTCTGATTCCAATATTATTCAGTGTCTTCAGCCTTTAACAATATAAGTAAAGATTGATTAATACAAAATATATTTTATTACTTTTATAGAAAGTCATTTATTCACACAAAACCGTATTTTACCCTGAATTGTTCACTACATTCGGGATGTTTATATACAAAATTTAGTCCTGGTATCTATGATGAGTTTATTTATTCACAAATAAAGCAACACAGTATGAAGGAAGATCAGTTCTGATGAATACCCCAAATAGTACTTACATACAGACCACACAGTTATTTATAAAGCTAGCAGACTATAATCATGTCTATATTGTTTTCGTCACATGATGTCTGTAAAAAAAACTTTTTATAAACAGTTAATACAACGTTGTTTTCAGTATCCAGTTGACATCTTTGTAGAATAAGATGTGATTGTTAGATTTGCTGGTAAATAGAATAGAATATCAATGAATTATTTCTAAAACACAGAAGTAGAATCTTCATTTTTTGTGTCTACCTTATAATTGTATTGTGGCTATTGTCGCCATAGACTATAATATTTCAGGTGGTGCGTTTAATTAAATACATTTGATCTAACTAGTAATATTGCTGGTTTGTAGACAAAAACAATAAAAACTTCGCAATCCATTCCAGTTCCCAATTTCAAATTCCGATATAATTAAACTATATGTAAGATATAAACCATATTTATATGACATTGTTCAACGTTATTTAGGAAATGTTATATTGCAGGGATCCGAACGTGCCGTTAAAGGATACAGAACAGGACAAATTTTCGGACGTGTATTGGCCGAAGTATGACATGGCTAAACAACGATATTTTCATATAGGTACGTATAGGGTGGTATATTTTGCTAAAAAAAACTCATTTTAGTAGACTTTTAGTCAAAGCTCTCCACTTTTAAAGTTGAAAATGATAACTTTTGAAAAAGTTTTTCTCAAGCCCATCAGTCTTTGGAAAATATTCATAGCACTGGAATATTTATGAACATTAACGTGAAAGTTATCTACGAAACTTCAAAATTGATTCAAGTGAATTGAACAAAATCAGAAAGCAAGTACTGACAATTAAATATTCAGAAATGCCATCGATATTGTTATTAATTAAAAAAAAAACACAGATTTTTCTAATATATAATTGCATGTTATTTATGCGTTCGTTGCAATAGTCAATAGGGGTACATACAGCCTTATATGTACATTAGTTGTAGTTCTATAACACGTGTGTTTTCTCATTTTGTTTTTATTGACATTTCGAACTAAATACAATTCAAGTTTAATTCTTACATCTATAACTTCTCATTTTTACTAAATCTAAATATTAATAATTGGTGTACTTGAAAGTATACCGTTGTTTATCATTTTTAAGATCATATACACACACACGCATATGTAATTCGTTGTTTCAAAGAAGAATAAGTTTCCCATATAATACATAAAAACTTGTCTGACTAAATGATCTGCATTGTTTCATTAAACAGAAGTTCTAAGTTACACAATGTAGATGGAAATTCGATGGACCTCATAAAGAATTTAGATATAAAGTGTTTAACATTCTTTTTAATGGATATCGATACGACAGATGCAATGGGTAACAAATATCAAAATGGCCATCAGAAAGTCATGAAAGCAAATCGTTTTCGATAGCAAACGGGAACACTTGTCAGATAGTATTTTATCTGCCAATTTTAAACACAGGTTTTCACCTTTAGATTGATCGACAAACCACCCTTCAGTTATACGTGGGACAACAGCATCATACTATGGTACGATGGTTCTAAACTTGTTTTTGCTAATATCCTCGTCAGAGTGGGATAAAACAAAAAATAAGATGTCATTAGTCCGATAGTATTTCTTCAGAAACTTGTTTAGAATCTATGTGTACTCAGTCTTTTTAAGTTGTGGTAAAGTGAAGTAATATTTTCACAAAATTACCCTCTTGTATCATAATTAGAATTTTAACTCCGTTTAAACCAAAACTAATAGTATTGGTTTTTTTCGTTTTATCGCTCTTTTTTGTTGATTCCTTTGAGTATTACCTGACAATAAATCAACTGCCTTAACTTAAACGTACACATGTGTAGAAGTTTCGAGAAATAATTCCTTTATCTGACAACCTGAGACTATGATATCCTAACCATAAAAAGATATAAAGATATAATAGGTATAGATATATATCCTAGCTATATAAAGATATAGTAGTAGGTATAGATATATATCGCGTTCATTTTTTGTACCGGAGTACAACTTATCTTGCAAAAATTGGCAAATAGTACAAGTAGTGTAAAAGTATTATTTCTCTTTTGACATCAGAGACTAATCCATGCTATGGGGAGATAGGTGAAGAAACATGTTGGGATACTTTGGGTATGTACTCTCTGTGCATGCAAACTATATAAAATAAATACTAACAATTCAATTATATTCTATAAAAGTCATTATAACAAATAAACATTCGTTCATACAAATTTCCTCTCTTTACATTTCTTAAAAATAAAATTTTAAATTGAATGTGCATGACAAAAACATTGATATTTAAATTTCCAAAACAATAACTTTGGGTTTTAATCTTCATATTTGCTGTCAGTGCATTGCATATTGAACTTACTAATACCTTTTGCATTGTTAAACTGTTTTTGGCCGATAGAAAAGCTTCATTGCTTTATTGCACGTTTTTTAACAACAAGAAATCAAAAATTGTACTTTCAACTAAAATTTCAAGATCTGTATTCGGCGGTTAAACTATTTATCTAGAATTTACCAATGTATCGACTCAGATGAGAAGTCGAAATACAAATCGATAGTTTATGTTTTTCTTATCTATGTTATACGTAGTGGCATTGCCTTTAGGTTTAGGATATTGTATATGTAAGTTAAACATTGTCTTGCTTAATTGTTACATAAGCCGTTTTGCAAATAGAAAAGATCCTAATGTATTTATCAAATATATCAATACATAGATTTGCTTGCAGACACAGTAGATACACATAAGTAATACAAAGTGCAGTACAGTAGAGAGTACATTAGATACTAATAAGTTTTAAGAAGTGCATAAATAGGAGGGACAGTAGATACAAATAACTTATGATTAATATATAGAATGTAAATAATTACTGTTAGAATAACGATTTTACAAAAGAAGTATGGCAGGATAAGGCCGCGTTAAAGACCACTCAAATCAAAGATTAGAAATTATTTCTCAGAAAGAAAGACTAAATTCATTAAATAACACCATTCATTTATTCGAATCCTGGTATCTATAATGACTTATTTACAACCACTGATTCGATGTCACTGCAATTGGAGGTTTCAACTTCGAAGATTTAACAAGCCCAGTAGTTAGCAACTCTGTTTTATTTTCTCTCAGTCGACTTACGACTTTTAAATATCAGTATACTATTGTTGCCTTTATTGACATGAATTTTCATTGATCTTGCCAGAACTAGATAGTAAATGTTCATATTTTCAAAATGCAGATCTGCCCTAAAAAAAAATGTATATGCAAGTTTTGTCTGTTTTTATTTCTGTATGTGTTGATATTGTCTGTTAAAAAAGAAATAAAATCATTTAGTTCCTTTAAAAAGCGTATCGAAAATTTAACAAAACATGGTTCTCTTTGTTTTATCTTGAAGACAGTGAGTTTATTCGATTGGTGTTTTTTGGCGCAATTCTTCTAAACATATCTATGGAATAATAGACGTGTTGTACAAAGTTATCAAATTCTCTGCTCAAACCCTTCTAAGTCTTTATTATCATTCCTATGATTGGTGTAAAGGGAATGATATAGCAAGACAAAAGTAGTTTACCGAAGTGCATTATTGTCAATGAGAAAGGTGCATGTACGAAGGACTTGATAACGAAAACGTTTACATTATGTAGCTCATGCAAATATTTGAATATATTCTGCAATAAATGATAATCACAAATATGAAAACTTGATAACATCATTCACAAAAACAGAATATAAAAAAAAACAGAATCTTCCTGTTATACCAGTCTCGTTAAATGTAGTTAAAACAGATGCTTTGGTTTGTTTTAACATTTTATTGGAAATTTTACAGGCGTATCTCGAAATATTTCTATATAAAACATATGTTTTGGAAAATTATACGATATGCTATCTTTGTTGATAGAATATCTCGTATATTTTGATAAAAACAGATCATTCTATTTAGTTCTTTAAGTCTATAATGGTTTCGATGTATATGATGATAATTTAAAAGAACATATTTTGCTTACCTCATCAATCTGTTTGAATTCCAGTTTACATCTGCTAAAAGTCTGTCGGTTTTTTTTATTTGACCTTGTTAAACTAAATGATTTGATAACTTTGCCACATAAACTATCAAATAAAAAGTAAATCGAAAAAAATCAAAAAGGGAGAGTTCATAAAAACTGACGACACAAACGCTATCAACTGACAGAACACGTTCTGTAAAGTATATTTTATTAAAACAACTTTTTAAAAGCCACAAAAACATAGTTTCTGATAGATTCATTTATATAAAAGACTGACAAAACAGTTATACACAGAAAGTGCAGACAATTGCAAGAGGTAAATAATCGAACAATATAAGATCTATCTTATCAGATTTGTTTTGTTTTACATTCCTTTTTAGCAATCTTTACTTTTTTACTTCAATGCCTATAAATACCTTTCTGAAAATGTGGTTATTAAGACATTGGCGACTATTGCTACAAAAGGTTCTAGCCTTTTTCAGGAATTAAGATAAAATAATTCTGTATGCGAAAATATTGGAATTTTGTGTCCAGAATGAGTAAGATGCTAATATTATCACAAAATCCCACACTTAAGTTATTCACAGGATTGTTTTAATTGAGATGAACAAGATATATAAACGATCGTTTGTTTTGTAATATTTTACAGGTAAACGTCCACAGATAAAACATCACTACAGAGGATCAGAACTGGCTTTGTGGTTGAATTTAATACCACAAATAAACAAGAAGCAAGATCCCAATACGGGTATCAAACCGGAGGCGTCTCAACACGAACTTCTCGACTGGAAAAACATATCTACGTTTGACGATCCAGACGGACTAGTATCTAAATTCACTCGTTTATTTCCATTACCGCCTCCGACTCCACCGGTCACGCGGCTACTCAATGATGTCCACGTGACTAATCATCCGGCGTTTGATGGAATGGACCGCAATTACCATAGATCAACACCGAGGCAAACATCACAGGAAGAAATTACAGATCCACCGAAAGACATTTCTACAAACGAGAACACTGCGATTGCTGGAGAAAGAACACAAGAATCTTTAGCAACAACTTCCGTCCCACTAAGTATCACTGTAGCAATAGGCTGTTCTTTATTATTCATTAATATTTTAATATATGCCGCAGTTTATTATCAAAGAGAAAGAATAAAGAAAATAAAACAAGGTGAAGCAGCTAACGCTAGTAGGAATTCACAAAGTAGGGGGAATAGCAACGAACCAGACGGCGACGAAATTACAACTGTTCCGGTTAATCATTTATCTGGATCACTTTCGAATTCTAAACCAGATATTCAAAACAATCCTGTATATTCTGTTATATCGAAACAGTCAGACACGGCTGATAAATATAGTTACACACCAGTGCCAACAAACACTAATTCTCCTATGCATCGAACGCGAGTACCTCACTCGCAGACAAACTCAATTGCTAGTTCGAGTAAAAGTGGCAATTCTTTAAATCATATTTCTGGCAAACCACCGGAACGTTCACTACATGGCAGTGATCGAAGTGTTAATAAACATAATCAAACTTCTGGTTCTGGTTCAAATAATGCAATAACGATAGTATAGTGAATGTAGGTAGTTACTTTGTATAAAGTGTGTGTACATTTAATGATGAACTTTTTTGTAAATATTTCATTTTTACCATTGTGTACATGGCGACAAATGGATTAGTATGTATGTGTGCTATATGTGTTGATATCATTCCTTTACATATCCGGTTTGAACTGATTTCATATCATTCTTAATGAGACGATTATTTAATAAAAACTTTTGAAAACTATGAAGAGTTGACATGACAAGGTATTCTTTACCATAATGTCTTTTAAAAAGAAGAAAAAATGAGTGAATACGGGAAGCTTGTTCGGGGTATTTTAGAAAAAAAATCACTCCACACAAATTATCATCTTTTCAAAGTAACAAAAAAGTATAAACATATGTTCTGTATGCAAAATGTAACAAACACAGCTTTTCTTTGCTGGTTTGAATGTATTTCTGTTTTCGGAAAGCACAGTTCACCAACATTGATATGAAGGATACTATTAAATAAAAAAACATCGTGGGAACCATTCATTATAGTTACTACCTCAAGTCAGTTGTGATGATATAGTGTGTTCATCCTACAGATAACATGTTCAGTACAATAAATATCGGCGGTGAAAGTGACTTGAAAAAATATACTACCTGTTATGTCCAAACTAATAAAATAGAATACAATGAAATATTTGGTGATTCAAATGAATCCTGGTTTACCATTTTTGAGCAGATAAAAGAGTAGTAGAAAACACTGTCTAGTGAATTTTGTTTTTCTGTTGTCTTAAATAAACGTGTTTTTATTTTCAAATTAACACGTTGTCAAGTGTTATGGTTTTACGTCTACAAAAGATTTATGTATTTGTTGATGTATCAGCGATTTGTTTTTTCTTTGTCATTGTGTTTTGTTCCTACTTAAATATTTTCATTACCACTTGGTACCTTCTCAATATTTTTCCATTTACTGAAATATATTAGTTATATTATAGCAATTCGGTTATCTAGCACGATTCCTACATACATTTGCACCTATAAACAGGTTGAGATCTCATAAACATGTTTAACCCCGCCGCATTTTTGCGCCAGTCCCAAGTCAGGAGCCTCTGTCCTTTGTTAGTCTTGTATTGTTTTTAATTTTAGTTTCTTATAACGGATACACTGAACAATGCAAACCATACTTCAATGCGAAGTTAGTAGGTAAATGTGCAAATTTTGAACCTTAATCCACAACTTTTATTATTATGCAAGACAGATAATATCAAACAATAAGCAAAACATAGAAGATATGAAATTGAGATCATTGATACACATCAGAATAAAAAAACAGATATATACATATGATCAACCGTATATACGCATATATGTCCGAATGTTGTTAAAAACCTCCTATACTTCTATGACACATATGTTGTCTCGAAAGAAAGACTTAAACACAATTATATAAACTGCTTGATAAAGGAACTTATTGATAATATATCTGGTCATTTGTAACACAGTTATTGGATACTAGTCAATCATAGCATGATGGCTTTCTTCAACAAGCAACTGTCTATAAAGAAAATTTTAATTTAAATTGGCAAGGGGGGGTATTTCAAAATCCATAGGTAGAAAAGAAACATGTGAACGTCATTGTGAAAAATGAAAAACGAGGGATAGACCAACAAGTATACACTACGCCAACAAAACAATAATTAAAAAAAATACTTAGCTACATTAACCCAACAAAACAAATGTGGTTTCGCGAGTTTTCCAGAATGCATCGTGTTTCATTGGTGGCATCAATACATTTACTCATGGTAAGTAAATTTTCGGTGATAAGTCTAATTCAGCGTTGTCAAAAATCTATGAAAAGGTGACGTGATAGTTTTAATAATTCGGACATATCCTTGATCACTTTTGTAATACAAAGGAATAAAGGCAGTTGTTATACTTTTTCTCATTTCTATGTATGTTATTTTTCGTTTCTATGTGTATTTTATGTTTCGTTTCTACGTATGATGGTGTTTGAATTTCTTGTACTTAATTTTACTGTTGTTGTTTTGTTTACCTCTTATAGTTGACGTGTTTCTCTCGGTTTTATTTTATGGCCCAGAATTTTTTTTCTCCCATTTAATTTATGACTATTGACACCGGTATACTTGTGTTGCCTTTATTGTAATTTTTATTACCTTAAGGTCAACCAAATTCGTTGCAGTGTCAATAACACTTTCAAAAGACGAATCAACTTTAACACATGCAACCGGGGGGTTCATTAACTTCATTGTTAGTGGCAACCCTCTATCAAGGACATCATGATAAGAAAAGCAATGTCTCGAATATCAAACGGGAGAAATATATTTCATATGCCGACGATGCTGGAATGATGATACATAAAATGGAAACTAAACGATTGGTAAGATGAAATAATTTCTTTCATTCTTAACCAGTAGATATGGTTTATTTCTAGATGTAAGTTGAAATATAAAGCTCACTTAATTGCATTAGTGGTATCTTTCATTTCAATTTCGATGGGTCAGATGAGTTGAACATCACAAATGTTCTATATCAGCAGGAGATGACCCTTTTATGACTTGCATACATGACAGCTGAAAAGAATAAATTCAGTTTTCTTTCATGAACAAATGGGACACGTAGATATAATGTGTATATTTTTTGAAGGAAAAGTCGTTCTTAGTAATAAGAAAATCACTAATTATTTATCGCTTAATTATCTTCAATTCAAGTTCTACATCTCTCTGAATAATTTAAAGTATGGTAATTATGTTGATCGCATTCATCGCTTTGAACTTCTAATAAAGGTATCATATTAACGTTTCACGCTCATTATACATGTAGTAGTATAAATCTGGCCGATAGCTGTTTTCCCTTTTAAAACGATTCACATTTTGTTATGCTGGTACTTTTTATAACTTTTTTATATGGATTAACTCAAACATATCCTCGCTAATCATAAAACATCTCTTTATTTTATGACCAAGAACAGTAAAAAGGCTGTGTCACTGATTTAGCTTGATGTTTTCATACAACCGTGGCTCGTTGAACTATAACTGTAAATCTAAAAGAATAGAATTATCTTAAAACTACCAAATCTCAATGTTGATACATTTTCGTTTTAATGGTATGAAATAACCAAATAGTCATCTTTTGTTTTTTTGTCTTATAATCAATCTGTCCCCTGTTTGGTATTCGTAAAAAACAATTACATGTTGCTGCCTGCAACGCAAAGACGTTTATTAAAATTATTTCAACATTTTATGGTAAGTTATTACATACATTATCACTTTGAATGGTGTAAACCGTAAAACACGAGTTTCGTCTACAAAAAGTCATCAGTGCTGCTCGAATTAAAGGCCAAACAAAGTATGAAGATGAATGGAATTAATGACCCAAACTTCCGAAATATTTTGTCAAATACAGCTAATGTAATATGTTATTGTGGATACAATCCTTACTATTTTGAAAATCTAAACCAAATGTTAGCAAAAGTTGCGAGTACCAATAATGTATTGAACTTGATCTTAGTTCTACGTTGGTAACTCTTAAGGCCAAGTTCGGATGGATATCTAGAGTAGATAGGATTGACATGGTCATATATAACACCTGTTATGATTGGATATAGCTTTCCCGCCATTAGAACTCAATGAGCCCTGAGTTGTGGCAGGGTTACTAGAGATCGACTCGATTTCCCGGATGTTATGATGTCGATCCAATCAAATTTGAATGTAAACATATTCAGAGTAGGGGCCTCGTATTTCCGGTAATCTAGAGTCCTTACTCTTCAAAATTATTTATCGTTCATATGGAACTTGAGTCAGTACTCGAGTTCCATCCGAACTTGGCCTTAAGTGTTCCGCAATATATATGGTACGTCACATTAACTAATTTGTCTTGCTACTGTTGAACAAACAATGGCAGGTAGATTCTATATCATTGAACTAATCGGAGAGAAACACATATGAATGAATTACAACATTATCACATGTATACTTAAAAGACATTACAGCGAAATCAGTAGATTGCGTTTCACAACAATGGCAAAATATCGCGATAAAAGAAAGGCAAAAGATATCAAAATGATAAGTCAACTCATAAGTCGAAAATAATCTAACAATGATATGACAAAAACGTAAAACGACCAAGAGACAAACAACTTACATAACACAACATAGAAAACGAAAGGGCTTTTCTCACGTGCCATAGAGAGGTACTCCAATTTTGACGTTGCTACATTGAAATGGAAAGTTCATAATTGGATGCTGAGAGCATTTCTCATGTCGTACATTTTTTATCTCAACCGACCCTCATTATCGAAATCTTGATTGAGAACCTGATAGAAGATACCTAGTCAACTCTGATAAAGTGCAAATACGCAAATCGAAATAAATAAAAGCAAATATGTGTTCGAGAAAAATCTAAGATCAATTGCACCTGTTTTGTGATTCTTGACAAACATTAAACAGACGTTGCAGAGAAGCTAATAAAATTTGAAGAACGTTTATTTTAACAGGAAATGTTTCCAACATATTATGCTGTGTAAACGACTATATTTGTATTCTCAAGCAATAATATCTGGCTCTGAATGCACCACTCGTCGTATTTGAAATGTGTGCTATTCTGCTCTACAGAAAACACTCATCATCTTTAAAAGAAGTAAAAATGCTATCTGCTTAAAATGTTACTTCTATCGTATTGTCAAGATGTTAAATCACACACAGCATCATTTCGACAGTTATCTTATCAGCAAGTGGTATTAAACTCTCTGGTCTTCAGGCGACCCATATTACATAGAAATATAACTAGTAAGTAAATAACAAACTTTAAAGTAAATGAACAAAAAGAGTCCATGAAAACTGATGTAATCAAACGCTTTAATATATCAACAAACAGAACAAATAGAAAACAACTGACATATACCTGACATGGTACAGGCATATTCCGGACATAGTAAAGGCAAATTCCTCACATGGTAAAGCATTTAACTGCCATGGTACAGATATATTCTTGACATGTAACAGTCATGTTTTGAGGTTCATCCTGTTGTAGAAAAGTTGCCTGTAAGTGGTAAAATCCTGGTTTGCATGTGACAGGTTTTTTGGCAAGTTTTTATTATCTATGTGATAATTTCCCTGCTCTATTTATGGTATTGGTAAGTTGTAAGTATTTGCTCGTTATATGGCAATCATTGTAGTTATTCAAATCAGAACCTGTAAAAAATTGTTTACGACAAGGTTCTTAATCGACATTAAAATGTAAAATTGTTTACGACAAGGTTCTTAATCGACATTAAAATGTAAGCATTTTTACAGTTGTGAAACAATAATCCTATAGTTTGAACTACTTCCGATTTCACTTTGTACACTTTTTGCATAGTTTTATAATTGGCAATCCCAGCTCATTATTTAAAAAAAAACGTTACAAAAAAAAAGACGTTTCTTGCAAAATGCTGCAACTTATTTACAAAAAATCTTACACATTTGTTTGTTTTTATAATGTTTTATATAGTCTTGCAATGTTGACTGATGTACACTTATTTTGACAATGTCCCCTAATATATAGATATATGAAGATGTGGTGTGAGTGCCAATGAGAAAACTCTCCATCCTCATAACAATTTATAAAAGTAAACCATTATAGGTCAATGTACGGCCTTTTAAACGGAGCATTGGCTCACACCAAACAACAAGCTATATAGGACCCCAAAATGACTAATGTAAAAGCATTGAAACGGGAAAAACACATGGTTAAATCTATATAAAAAACGAAAAACGAAAAATTCGTATAAATTACATAAACAAACGACAATTACTGTACATCAGATTCCTGACTTTTAACCTTCTCCCTTTTTCTGTAACTAGTATAACATAACAACATAGAAAACACACCATAAAATATCAATTGGAAGACTTAACTCAATCAAAAAACGTAAATTAACACGCTATGGACGAATATATTAGGTATTCTGAACACACATCGTTGTAAATATATGGAATTTTATGCGACTGTCATTCAAGGAAGGGGTTAAGCTGGCTATAACACCAGATTTAATCCACCATTTTAATTTCTAAATAAGAAAATGCCTGTACCACGCTTTTTGATTACGGACTGCCCGTTTTAAATTTTCCTCGGAATTCGGTAGTTTTATTTATTTTACTTTTTACTTCCGATCAATTTAAGTCGTAAGAAACTTTTTTTTAAAATAGCTGGTGTAACGTCAAGAATGGCACATTTAAAGTTTTCAAAACCTTCCTTGATCTGTAAGGTGGTGAATCATAATCATTAAATAAACAAAATGCATTGTTAAAAGTGTTGCACCTTTTACCGTTAATATTAACACTTTAACGATTATCATTGGATGACAATAACTATGTGTAACTAGTTAACGGAAGCAATAGCATTGTAACTGACTATATCTGTGCACATTCATTAAACAGGAAATGCACTTCGAATATTTAAAAGCATCTTTTAACATTAACATTATTTGCTATCCTTTTGAACAGAGATTACTTTAGTCAGTACTCTTGTTTATGGGTAGAAATGTTTCTTTTGTATTTTAAACCTAAAAAGATCTTAAAAGGGAATGCACCAATATGAACAATCAAATAAGGATTGATTGTTTACTTGCCAAAAACAATGCGCCGTCAACAGAATTGATCAAGTATTAACATTGTTTTTTTTAATATCTCAAAGTTATTCGTAAGCCTTTTAATTGCCTACAAAAATCAATTAAGACCAATTAAACACTACCGCATTTTTTTTAATTAAGCTTGAACACAATTTAAGGTTAACAGTAATTTTTACGAAATGTATAAGAAGTATTTTTTTACAGAAACTTTTAAGATCAGAACAATGTTAAAATGAATCACAATTTTAAAATTCAGTTTTTTCAATATATGTAAAACCATGACAGATATTGAAACGTACAACAAAAATGGAGACAATGCATATCATAAGTTGAGGAAAGACAAAATAAACCAAAAAGACTAAAGATAATTACAAACAAAACTAAAACATTGAGCATCATAAATGCGGCAATAACCGGGTCGAGCTCGAGATTACTGGAGTGAAAGATATATACTAACAATGAAATCATACTTAAACCTATTTTTGCCAAACCTTTCAGCGATATAAGATTCTGCGGAAGGGAGAGACAGAACGGCTTCAATTGTGGTTCATGCTAGATGGGAGTGGCCACTTGATATCACTTTTAAATTTTTCCGAAATGACTATATTGTGAGGGTCAAATCAGTAAATGGATTAAAAGCGCAATAAGAATAAGTCTAAGAATAATATTAATTTTCAACAGTCTAATTTCGAAGGCTTTAAGTCAAACTATAAATTTGAGTTCTAATTAACTGAAACATTTATATTTTTTTCCAAGTTACGATTTAATTAAAACTATGATAGAAAATTGACTCCGTGTCATTACAAAAAAAAAGTCAGCTAAACACATATCTTAATAGTCTTTAAAAGTACTTGATTAAAAAAGATATATATTTTGATGATAGCAACAAAAGCATTTAGTACAAGAAAAAACAATTATTATTGCGACAAAGTGATGACACATATTGCTTCCAGATATGCATCAATTATGTATAAACATAGACATAGAAATAACTGTCTAGTCCTTAATGTGATTAGAAAGATCGCGATAAATAGATCATGTCAATTTATTTTTCATACCACCCTTTAGATCAAACCTCGACCATTTTGTATCGGGTTGTACGTGAGTGCTCTTACCTAAACCACTGTTAACAATCATTTCTCATACTATAATACATTAAAACAAATTGAAAAAATTTCTCAACTTTGATTATAAAAAGAATAGTCAACGTAGAATCAGAGT
This sequence comes from Mytilus trossulus, assembly GCF_036588685.1. Classification (NCBI taxonomy): domain Eukaryota; kingdom Metazoa; phylum Mollusca; class Bivalvia; order Mytilida; family Mytilidae; genus Mytilus; species Mytilus trossulus. The sequence goes on along the minus strand of NC_086375.1, from coordinate 84,386,917 downwards.
TTGTGAATACAATCTCGGATTAAAACAAAACGTTCTCCCAACCAAAATTCACCAACGAATTGTACATGTCATATACAACAACATATGTGTTATGATTTTAACAAACAATCAACATTCATATGTGAATTGAACAAACTGTGCTTCTCTTGTCGACTTGTTCCTTAATTCATGCGACTGAATTTATTCCTGAGCTTCTCAGTAAGAATGGACAGAGGCTAGCCTTCTCATTTACCTTCACTGTCCGCTATGTTACTAGCGTCATTGAACTAAACAATTTTAAAGTGTCGAACATATTCATAACATTGATCTTAAAATAAGACAATAACAATCGAAACCAAGGAGTTGACAAAGACCCACAAAACCAAAGTACATTTACATCAACAGTTATACATAATAATTAAGAAATAACACGAACTCCACTAAAAACCGGGAGTGAAATCAGGTGCTTCGGACAGGTAAGCATTTCCCGCACCGTATACGGCACCCGTTGTGTTATTTCTTCGTTCAGTTCGGTAATGATTGAAGGTTATTATGACTGAGGAAGAATATCAGATATGGATTTCTGACACACTTTTGTCATAATGGCCAATCAGCTCATGATGGCGACCGTAAAAGATACCATAAATACAGCAAAAGCTAATTCATGTTTGGATTTACATCTACAAATGATCAAAGAGGGTCGGTTTAGCACAAAGCTTAACGACAACCAAAATAATTTAAACTTTTCAAATAGTGGTATTTCAGTTTTTGTGTCTAGGAAGAACAATGATAAAGTCCATTTGTCGACGCCACAATCCCGTCTCCTTTCTCTGCTTTTGACATCAACCCATTTGATGTTGTACTACACTCCACCATTTTTGTTTTCTTAATAATGTTTTTTCTTGTCTATAGTCGTGTGCTAATCGTTTTGATTATGTGTTAACAGTAGACAAAAGTTATTTGCCTATCATGTCGTATCACCAGTTGTGACTCATCAACGGATTTCAACCGATGAGTTATTCTATTTATAGTACAAATGGAAGAAAACATTCTGACCATTCCGGGACAACTGAGATCATTTCCAGATTCTGATTGGTTAAGTTTTGCTCAATTATAATTATTTCTTCTGTCTGGTGTTTTATTGACTGTTATATCTCTTTCCGTCTTTTATTAAATTCTTCTTTCTTTTCGTAGTTTTGTTTTGTTTCCTCGTCATGATTTTCAATTTTCCTTTTTGAAACCGTCTTCCGTTTCGAACATAGTCTTTCATCTCTCTTCAAATAATGGAATATTAAGGTAACTTAATACAGAAAAAAAAACAACAGAGAAATTAAAAATATCCAGTTTTTTTAAACCGTTTATGTTGAATATCAATTTTGATCGAAAACACGTTACAGACGTAAATCTGCAAAGTATAAGAAAACAATGTCTTTCTAAGATGTACGGTGTACTTTACTTGACTTTTGAACATAAATTTAATATTAGCTCGAAACTCCTAAGAGAAAACTGTAATAATTACGCTTTAAATATAGTCTTTAATCTAAACAGTTCCTGTCACTGGTGGAATTTAGATAATGAAGTTCCAGAGACATAATTTCGTAATGATTTTATTATACTCCGTTAGCTTGACATTTTCAGATATAACTTGGTTTAAGTTTTGCCTTTTCCTCAATTTCAAAACTGTTTTACTGTTAACTTCGTACACAGGAGAATAGAAAATCCATGACTAGAACAAAAGCTAATAGACATTTGGGAAATGTGGCCCAACAGATAGAACTCATCAGTATATTTATCTAAATAACATAATAACATCATAATGATTAAGGCTGGTAAAACAAAAGGTCTTATTTGTCCATAATTATAAACAAAGAAACCATTGTGTTCCCTCAAATGCCTTTTAAACAATGAATGTTTTGTTTGTAATATATACGGATTAATCGTCGGCAAGTGACCGAGGCAAACTTACATACACCTTCTTCTAAACATGTCGTCGTCGTAATAATCGGAAACAAAGTTTTAGCATGTGGTAAAAACTAAAATATTAGTCCATAATATTTGGTGCATCCAAAGCTCTTCTTTTATCTGGAATGTTGATATATAAACTCCAAACATGCACAAGTTTTTACACACATCAAAATTAAAAGTGTTATCATAAGTGGGCACAGTTGAGATGTGATTATGGCATTATTGCTTATGAAATTAATCATTTTGTATTGGCTGTACACTTCTACGTATTCTTTCTTCATATATTTGTGAAAGTTAATGAATTAAGGCAACAGTAGTATACCGCTGTTTAAAAGTAAAAAAATCGGTTGAGAAATAACAAATTCCAGTTTGCAATTAAATCGGGGGAAACACATTAACTCTAAGAGTAAATCAACGAAAGAAAAGAAACACTGAAGTGCAACAAAAGCAAACGCCAATTCACCATACATAGAAACGAACTATTTGATAAAAACTGCCATATTCCTTACTCTTTAAGAAAGTAATGGTGGGTTGAATCTGGTTTTATGGCTAGCCAAACCTTTCTCTTATATAACAATGTTAAACAATCGTTAAAATCACACAATTACGTGACAGGAATACAGTACAAATAAATGCAAGTAATTTCATGATAGAGAAATGTATAAATAAATAATATAATAGTACATGTCGACATGTGGTGAATTTCATTGAATTTTAGTGTTATTATCAAATAAAATTAACGGTACCAATTTGCCTGCACCAGATGCGCATTTCGACATGTCTCTTCAGTGATGCTCGTGGCCAAAATATTTGATATCCAAAGATTATATAAAAGATGAAGAGCTATAATCCAAAAGGTCTAAAAAGGTCCAAAAGGTCCAAACCTTCATAATATATTTTCTTTTAATTTTTAGAGCAAAAGGTTTTAAAAAGGAGCGAACGATACCAGATGGACAGTCAAACTCATAGATCGAAAAGTCAAATTGCAATTGCTATATTGGTACTTCAGTAAGCGACAGCTTGCTTTAAACCCTTATTTTTTGTCTGAATCTTTTTTTTAACATAAATCAATGTGTTTTTTATAAGATATGTCATAAGTACTTTTAAAAAAGTAACTAGAAATTAGCTTAAGTTTTGACACTTTCATTTAATAGCATCTTTAGTAAAAACAACATGAATTACATATAAAATCAACATGGTTTTACATATCATGTTTTCGACTTTACCAATCTAAAAAGCATTTTATTATCGTCACATATAACTGTTAAGTCAGTGGCCTTTTTTGTGTTTTACTGTTGTTATATCTGAATGTTTATCCTTCGGGGATATATTAATATTGCTCATTGTAGATATCAGGAAGTCTATTATCAACATGTCTAGAGTAGACCGATCTTCAGATTTTGACAAATTGAAAAGACCTTATTTTGAGATTGTCTTCATAACTCCTTTGATCATCTGAACATGAATAATCCATCATAGGTTATCAATTAAAAACAAATTTACTTTTCATAGTAACGATAACAAAATACACAATCATTGTATTAGGCTTAAGGTGTCGTCTGTTGCTGTGATGGGAAAGAACTTCGAACTATAAAAGGACAATAGTTATCAAAGGTATCAGTATTAAAATTTAATACGCCGGACGCGCATTTCGTCTAAATAAGACTCATCAGTAACGCTCAGATCAAAATACTATAAAGTCAAACAATTACTAAGTAAAAGAGCATTGAGGACCAAAATTTCAAAAAAGTTGTACCGAATACGGCTAAGATAGTCTATTCCTGGAATAAGAAAATTCTGAATTTTTCGAAAAATTCAAAGTATTGTAACAGGAAATTTGTAAAAATTACCATATAATTGATATTCATGTCAAACACCGGAATGCTGACTACTGGGCTGATTATACCCTCGGAAGCGAAACGTCCACCAGCAGTGGCGTCGAACCAGTGATGTAAATAGTTATCAAAGGTACCCGGATTATAATTTGAAACGCCAGACGCGCGTTTCGTCTACATAAGACTCATCAATGACGCTCAGATCAAAATTGTTATAAAGCAGAACAATTACAAAGTTGAAGAGCATTGAGGACCCAAAATTCTAAAACACACAGCGAAATTATTCATTCGTCTCAAAAACCAACTCAAAATATTGTAAACATATATGTTAATCGTTTACAAATCCATATTTAGAATTATTCTTTGAGTTTTGCTCGTTTCGTTTTTAGAACGGTCGTCCATATATAAAACAAAACGGAGACCACATTGGCAAGCGAAAAGTTACTTTCGAGGTGTAAAATATTAAATATAACCTTAGCAAAAACACGGAAATGAACATCATAATCACCAAATATTATGTGATCGTTTTATTAAAATAAAATCGTTACCAGAAATATTTTTTTATCAGTGAACACTGTAAACGAACGTATGACTGCAATTATAAATGGAAACAACTGTGACTTACGCACTATTGTTAACTATACTTTGGTGAATCCTAATACACTAATGACTAATACACCAAGGTCAACTGGAATCAAAGTTTAAAGGTTATAAGAAGTTCAACAGCAATCAACTCAACAAAAGATATAAATCGCGACTCTTTTTTGCTCAATGACACAAAGCTCATCTTAAAAATACTACAATAAGGAAGCTTTAAATTTACATCTGCCTTTTCTTTAAAGATCAACTCTTGATAAGATTACGCCTTGTTAAAGACCATGTTAGAAACAGAAACAATATGTACTTACTTGGGAAATCAGAATGGCTTTGTTACATGTATTCAACGTTCGAGTAAACTTATAATACCGCCTTCAAATGAAAATAGATCACAAACTAACAGAAGCATGAATATAATCCTATTAAAACAGACCCACCTTTGAAAGAAAAGACATAAAAATTCAAATTCAAAATCAGTTTGAAACGTAATTTTAAAAGTAAAAGTTAACTTCATGTGTGGTATCGAAATCAGTGATTTGATAATTTAATTTATTCAAAGTAACTTCCCAACGTTGTTCTACTACTTTTTACTCGTAGCAGTGAGTGTTATTTACTAATTCTATTAAATATAATTTAGAAGAATCTTTACTGAGAGTGGAATATATGAGTTGGTATAACTTGTGTCACTGCGTTTATCATATTCACCCACACAGTAAAACTGACCCCTATCATTCTTAACATGTACCAATGTTTTAATATAGCATATTAGTGGATTATTATACCCCCGCTTTAAAAAAGGGGGGGTATACTGTTTTACCTCTGTCTGTCCGTCCGTCACATTTTTCTCAGGAACTACAATACATGGATTTCTGAAATTTGGTTTCAGGGTTTATCTAAGTCAGCTATACCGTGTGATGCGTTTTCAGATTGATCACTTGACAACTTCCTGTTTACCGAACACTTGTATGATTTTACACATGATAGCATATTGAAAATTTTCGTCACATTTTTCTCAGGCACTACAATACAAGGATTTCTGAAATTTAGTTTTAGGGTTTATCTTAGTCAGCTATACCGTGTGATGCGTTTTCAGATTGATCACTTGACAACTTCCTGTTTACCGAACACTTGTATGATTTTACACATGATAGCCAAGTTGAAAATTTTCGTCACATTTTTCTCAGGCACTTCAATACAAGGATTTCTGAAATTTGGTTTCAGGGTTTATTTAAGTCAGCTATACCGTGTGATGCGTTTTCAGATTGATTACTTGACAACTTCCTGTTTACCGAACACTTGTACGATTTTACACATGATAGCCAAGTTTAAAATTTTCGTCACAAATTTCTCAGGAACTACAATACAAGGATTTCTGAAATTTGGTTTCAGGATTTATATAAGTCAGCTATACCGTGTGATGCGTTTTCAGATTCATCACTCGACAACTTCCTGTTTACCGAACACTTGCATATTTTTACACTATTAATATTATCCACTTGCGGCGGGGGTATCATCAGTGAGCAGTAGCTCGCAGTTTACTTGTTTTTTCTTCATTTTTGAAGCGAAGGAGACAGCCAACGATCAGATTTATGTACAAAAGAATTATCGTATAACAAACATGATAGACAGCAATCATCTGTAATTGCATGCTCATGATAATTACATACAGCAAGAATAGTGAAAGGGGTGGGTATTCGTGATTGATAGTTCCTAACCTGAGACAATAGTATCACAGCACAACATAAGAGCAAAACTGTGAAAATCAGCCTAACATCGAAAATACATACATGTAATTTATTTTTGATTCGGGTTAAGCACTGAATGGCAATTATTTTCTTTTTGCATTCTTCAATGAAGCTTTTTAAACTACCAATTAAGCTTAAAAAAAAATCAGGACTAGTACTGAACCAATTATGGAGGGATACATTTTACAAGGTACCTAGTACATCATGGACCGCACGACACTATGATGGTGCGTGATGTATCCTAAGTGTTTCTATGCATTCTATACACTGGTATACCAGGGACCGTCCGTCAACATTCTAGTAAATGATGTATTATAAGTGTCCCTTTCTTTTCAAAACACTGATACATCATGACCGCTTTCATCAGGGACCGTCCGTTCATAACAATATTGAAATAACGTCCTTACATGCTTACAACTCCCTGAAACAATTTGACTTTAGACGATTTTTTGGTGATTTGGACGACATTGCTAGCAATACTTTTATGCAATCCAAACATTGGATGCCCCGTTTCCAAGTGCTGCATTTTTTTTCTTCAAAAAAGACATTGTGCATGCACGATTCTCGTATCGTTTTTTTGGGGTAGGTATTTGTAAACCCTGTTCATGTGTTTGATGATTTAGCGAATTTCTTAAAGAAATAAGGCGATAGCTAATCAATTTAACATACCCTTTCTAAAACGTTTAAAAAGATAGTGTAGAATATTTTTGCTTATGTTCCTATTTCATCTAGGTCTAATATAATACTGAATGTTTATCAATTGTGGAATATGTCATTGCAAAGTTAAGGTGTTTACGTCATTTACATTAATTTTTGGTAGCTGACACGACAAAATAAAACATTTAACGAAATTGATAATTCCTTTTTCATGTCCACTCGTATGCTTAAAGATTCGTGTCCAGTAGCCATTGTAGCAGTCATTCAACATTCTTTATTTCTTCTTATTTATTTGATATCTTGAAAAAAGTTCTTTCTAATATACATATAAAAACATTTCCTGGTTCATTTCTTGCTTATATGCTATCTCTGTGATTTCATTTCGCACAATCATTGTTATGTCCATTTTTAGGCCTTGCTCTTTGTAAAAATAATGTGAAAATGGTTGTCATTGATATTATAGACAAACTTTATTACTTGATCGTGTTCATTTTTTATCATTTGATTCATGTCTTTTTCATTTGTGATGCTACATAGACAATACGTTTAACAGCAATAAAAGCTATAAACACACATTGTTATCAGTATTGTGTTCATATTATACTTCGCGTAAGGTTTAATACGCTAAGCTGAACCCGTCATTTTTGTCTGAACCTTATATCACAGATATAATGAGATAGACTTCTCGTAGGATTAACAGTAATATTGGAATATCGTATTAAAGCAAGACATATTGTCACAATTTGAACATAAAATCACAATCTTTATGTCTGATGTAATCCAGAATGTATCATTATTCTTTTCACCAATAATTTGTTTCAAGAATTAAAAACAATATCGTCGAGTTAAAGACAATGAGACAGTGGCATAACACCACAATAAAACAACACAGCCTGGAGATATCGTGAGGCCAACATATCGCCATATAGAGGTCAACATACGGCCTACTTGGCACTATGACAAGACAATCAAGATTTAGATTGATTTAATTTTGAAATAAAGAATTTTGTTGTGAATTCCATTATGAAGTAGGTGCGGTGTACACGTCAATTAGATGACAAGAATCAAACGACAAGAATAACAAAAAGGCAGAGTACTCTCAATATACAACAGTATATACAAAATACCAAAACATTAGTCGACAAATCAAACACATCATAATGTGTCGGGAATAAGCATTTATTATTTATTTTTATTATTGCGTTTTTCGGACATTCTAATTGACCGTAATGCTGTGGCGTTTGTTGACTATGTTAATGATCGTATTTGACTTCATTTATGGTTACATAGAACTTCCTCTCCAATGTATTAAGAGGTTTCGTAATGAACTTATCAGGATGTTTATAATACGTAGTTGTTAGGCTGTTGTTAGTTGATATTCGTCAAGCAAGCCAGGGGAAAAAAATATATAAATATATATTCTTCTAGCCATCCGGAGGTTCCTGCTACAATTCATTTTTTCCAGCCATTCATGACCAAGAATCTTAAATATGCGTATTGTAACATCCAATCGAGAATGTAATGGCAAAAAATTTCTGAGTGTTAAAACAATCATTACACCAGGTTAGTATGCCAACCTCCTTTTCAAACACTGAGAATAAGAACTACTCATATGGTGCATATTTCCTGCGCGCACGTTACTCATTATAAACTGAAGATAAAACGTTCTTGAAAAAGTAATAATGAAAAATACCGAAATAAAAACAGAATTATTATTGGAATAAACTCCTTAAGAACCTACTTTGATTTTTCTACTGGCTGTTCACGCCAATTCCCCGTAAATATAGAAAGCTTGTCAAATATGACATAAAGAAGAATATTAACATCGAGTGTTATGCAACGATTACGCTTCAGAATTAAAATCCCTTTGCTATAAATTGTACGAAAACGTTTCCATTCACTAAAACAAATTAAAATGTATGATTCCTAAAGAAGATCCTAAATTCATCATTTCCATGAAGTTTGAGTCATTTTTTAACACAAAGAAATAAGAGAAAAGTATATCGTAGGCTCGTGTAATTTTTCCTCAAAGCAAGGAATTGATTATGATATTGAAAACATATATTTTTTTAAATAAATTAAACGAAATGAAATAAAATAAAAGGGAGGAATTAACCTCAACTCTGTTACAATACAATCAAAGGTACCACGCAAATATATACTATTCACTGTCTAGGCATATCAGTGCATGTTCATATGTTTCCGTTGTAGTAGAGATTTCCAATAAAATGACTTTACTCGACATAACCGACCTAACTCAACGTATTTCGTCCTACTGAATTGAAGCATGACGGAGGGGAGCATACACTGCATGCATGTTTTGCTTTTTGAACACGCATTGTTGCTGGAATATGCCTTCAGTAAAAATCAACCACAACTATTTTATTTACTCTTTAAATATTTTGTCTTAAACTTTGAATGATTTTATTAACATAAATACTATGAAGGAACAAGTACATTACCAACTTGTAATCAAACACACCCATCATTTCTTGTCATTTCACTTGACCCATATCTTAGTTCTTCTCACATTATGAATTTTAAAAACTACCAAGACGACATTTAGCATACACATATTAAAATAACAAATTCCGAAGCGAGAAGGTTGCCTTTTTGTTGTTTTAAAAAGAATTAACGTTTAAGGTAAATTCCAACACACCCGAATGAAAAAGGTGTACTCGACTTGTAAAACAAAATAATATTTTTCTATAATTTAATTGAAGATAATTTGATGTGGGCAGAAATTCATATCAATGATATATTTTTCAAAAGTACTTTTTCGTCTTTAACTATACCAAATTATGGGGCGAGGTTTTCGTTTAAGTATACCTAAACTTGCATCCGAGGATACAGGGGTAGAGGGCGTACTCCCCCTTTTCAATCGATAAATAAGAAATTAAATATTATAAAACATTAAAAATCGAAAAGAAGAATATATCTGATAACGACACACAAAATCAATACAAATATCAAATAATAAGTTCATTAAATTTTGCAATTATATCTGAAAATCAAAGTCATTGTCAAAACCATGAAAGACAACTCCAATGAATCGTATGATAGGTAAAGGTACGTATATATACGTGGTCTTATGACAGTGAAGTTTAGGCGGGAATCTCAAGAATCACGTGATATATAAAAATCATGATTTCTTTCGTTTTTCATCGTCTTAGAAATATTTGATATTGATTAAATTTATTATGAATTGGTTTCCTAGTTTATAAATACTTAGTTAAAACTTGAGTAACGCATTTTACAAAATTAATTGGTTAGCAATAACCGGTCCCGTTACGTGCGTACGTCGAGTTAGGTACGTATGTCATTTTATTGGAAATCTCTAGTAGAACGTTTTAGTCGTTTAACTTTACTTTGTTTTATTCCTTTTGCCTCCATCAATACAGATAAAGGTACTGATGGAAATAAATCTAAATCAGCAATTTCAAAAACCGATTAAGATTTCACGCTTAATTCCTCTCAGTTTACGAGCATACGCTATTATTTAAAAAAAAAAAGTAAAATAACAAAATACTGAACTCAGAGGAAAATTCTAAATGAAAAGTCTCTAATCAAATGGCAAAATCAAAGCTCAAACACATCAAACGAATTGATAACAACTGTCATATTCCTGACTTGGTACAGGCATTTTTGATGTAGAAAATGGTGGATTGATCTGGATTTAAAGCAAGCTCAACCTCTCACTTGTATGACAGTCGCATCAAATTCCATTATATTGACAACGATGCGCGAACAAAACAAACAGACAAAAAAGGTAAAAATGTCAAAAATACAGCAGTCAACATTGTGTGATAATCTCAATCACTAAAAAAGAGGGGGGAAAACAAACAAATGTGTAACAAAGAAGCACACAATGGCATATGGACCAAGCATATAAGCAAAAATTAAAGGCAAGAATACGCAAATTTAGGTGTCTGTCCTATAGAAATTTGTTTTTAAAGTAATCACGTGCCCTCTTACTTTCTATCATAAGATATTCATTCCGATCATCAATTCTCAAAGCGTCCATTGCATTCGCATTTGGGTCTATTTTCGCGTCAAATGACACTGCTGTTGATAGTGAACATTTTCTCATGAGCAAACGGATGTTCGAAAAAAAGAGATTTTAAATGATTAGTTCGTGGACACTCTGTATGTGTTATAGCTTGGAAACCTAGTAAAGCAATGCCTTTGAATCTTGGGGATGACTTTGGTATTGAATTTTAGTCTTCTTTCCATCGATAGTAAAAACCCTTTTCATCGTGGGATGTTCGTATGGTTGTGCTTTAAATGTCAATTCGCAGTTACGTCTGGTCAAAATCGGGTCTTTCCGTACGTTATAAGGAGTGAATGCCATAAAAGACAACTCATTGGAACAACTCTTTGAGGGGTCTGAGGGTGGCTTGTTGGAAGCTTAAGACAACTTTTTTCCTGTCCTACATAACATTGTTTTCCAGTAGCAGTTCCTTTATTACTGTCTTCCCATCTTGCAGAAACTACCTATTGTATGAGGTGTTGATGTTCTTGTCGTGATTTATTTACCACAGAACGCACGCCACAAAACCAGGTTCAACCAACATTTTTTTTAAATGTCCTGTACAAAGTCAGAAATATGGTCAGTCATTGTTATATTATAGTTCTTTTCTGTGTGTGTTACATTTTAACGTTGTGTTTCTTTTGTGTCGTTTGTTTCCTGTTATATTTGAGTGTGAATACACTTTATTATAAGACGTGTCACGGTACTTTTCTACCCTATATTTATGTTTTTAGTTTTGATGTTATTTTTGTTATTCTCATCGGATTTTGTCTATTGCATAGTTCGTTTCTGTGTGTTTAAATTACATTGTATAATGGTGTGTCGTCATTCTCTTATATTTCATGCGTTTCCCTCGCTTTTGGTTTGTGACCCGGATTTGTTTTTTTTCTACATGTATAGGTGTCCAATAATTATCGACCACAGTATTGACTGGGGTATAAAAAAAGAGTCCTCTAGAATATTCCCATATATACATTGGTAAAACCATTGCTTATACAATTAAGCAATGGTTTTACCAATGTATGTATGGGAGAATTCTAGAGGACTCTTTTTTTATACCCCAGTCAAGAATCAGTCAATACAATTAAGCAATGGTTTTACCAATGTATATATGGGAGAATTCTAGAGGACTCTTTTTTTATACCCCAGTAAATACTGTGGCAGATACAAATCTACGTCCTATCGGAATGGGTCAACAGATGTGTCATGCAGGACGGATATAACGCTCTCTACAACCTGGAGATATTCCTTTAATTTCACTGTGTACTACACATATGGCGGACATCAAACCCACCTGCTGGATAGATATAATATATCTGTGGTATATATAACGACATAGTCTGGCTATGGTTTAAATTAGGAGTCTTATCAATAGAGAATAAAAGTACTTGTCTGTGATTATAAAGTCATTTAGATCTGGTTATAGTACCCACGTCAATAGTACTAAGTGGACGTCTTAACTGAAGAGACTCATTAGGAAACGTATCATTGTGTAAAGATCCTACTATTAACCGACATCCAACAGACCATGATGGTGATATTCATAATATTACTCCCACTGCTTCTCATCTAAGGTGTCTCTCAATATAAATATGTCTCCCAAATTTAACCTCTCTACTAACTAATTGACAAGATTAGCGATTGGATTATGGCATTTAGATGTGGTACAAGAATATAAGATAAATGGTTACCTCTGGCTAATAAAACATGTAAGAGTCAAGTGTACATGTAATCCATTAGGGGTGGATCAAACATGAACAGTCACTGAAAGACGGGCTTCTTTTATTAAACCGTTAATGCTAAGGCTAGTTGTCACTTAGAAGGTTTTCTTTTAGCCAAAGGATTGTTGATACTGACATCCGTAAAGAAAAACTTTGATATAAAACGTTGAAATTCTTTGGTGGAACAGAATCTTTTCCTAATTCTTTTCAAACTTGGATTAACTTTGACAGAATAGGCCATTCAAAGTGTCGTTTGAAACTGATGATTATCGTCGTGAAAACTAGAATGAGTTCCAAACAGAGTGCTTAAAAATAATGCGGAGAAAGGAAATAAAAGACAAAATTATTTCAATCACTGGTAAAAATTTACAAAGCAACTCATCAAAGCTGATATATAGACGAGATAAAACCCTGAATGGGTAAACACTAAATATTCAAAAACGAACATTCCAAATATTATCAACAAGTCAAATTAACCCAAAACAAGTACGATTTGAGAGTGCTCTTGGTAACGGACAGCTAATTAAAAGCCAAAAACAATAAATAATGAAAAAGCATGCACCAGAGACTAAAATCAACAACAACACATCCCAGGGATTTAGTATTGTAACGCCATGGACGGTCAAAGAAGACATGACTAGTGCAAAACTAAAAATGAATGTATCGACAGGCAGAATGATAGTTAGGGGGTTATCTTTGTATAGAAAAACATCAACGTGGATGTGTCTCTATACATCCCGCTTGAAAAGAATACACATTTAGTTTTGTTGATGACAAAATCGATATTTGTGCCAATGTAAACTTTATTCAAAGTTCTTATTGCAACATTGGTAAGATAAGTTTTGCTAAGCCTTAAATAAATGTACACAAGCACTATTAGTTCGCTTTGATTTTTATAAGTACGAGCAGAGAATGAATATTATGAATTTGAAAGTAAACCATCTATCTTATACTTTTGAACTTTCTGTATTGTAGATTCACTAAGATTGGTCAATGTCTTTTTATATCTAATGCGTTTCCCTCGGTTTTAGTTTGTTACCCCGATTTTGTTTTTTGTCCACGGATTTATGTGTTTTGAACAGCGGTATACTGCTGTCGCCTTTATTTAGAAAGAAAACAAAATCATGTATAATTCAGATCTGGAGCGAACCCTTAAAAAGAATAACCGACTCAGTTTATGTCAAGAAACGAAAAATTGTATATCAATGGAGTTAGAAGAGGAGTTATCGATAATCTATCTGTACGTATGCCTCATTGGAATTGATTTCTTGATTAGATTTTTTCTATTCTAGACATAAAACATAACGTTGTATCCATTGAGACCTGTAAATTCTAATTTTAAGGTCATTTTAGTATTTTCATTAACCGAAATAATACTCTTTTCAATTTGAAACGAAATCCCTTTCCACTTAGTTTTTAATTATTAAAAGAACGAAAAGCCTTAGAATTCCTATATTTCCATTAGTATTGATATTAAACTGCATGTTATTCTGGAATGCGGCGCCATTTTGTCATTTATTTCTTACTTTTTTATTTCCAAAAAGACTATTTCTTGATATCAAAAATCAGTGTAATTCTTGATACCAAAAATGTGCGTTCTCTCACACACGAGCCCTTACACTGTATCTGATGTTTCTGTTTTGTTTCAATAAGGATTATCTCAGAGTTCTGAATTATCATAAATCGTAGGAAGTTTTGTGTTTCGTAAATTTTCAGGTGTTATGTTGAATAATGATAGTAAGCTCTTGTTTCTTTCATAAGCAATTATTGGTTTCAAGTAAATCATATTTGCGAAGCCAAGCTTTTGTGAATAAAGTCCAGGTAATCTTGTTTTTAGTTTTTGCCCCCTTTGTTTATATAAACAATACCAAAATTTCACATAACTTTTTCGAAATTGTCACTAAGCAACAAAATTTCAATTTTCTTTAATGAAAAATGCAAACAAAAAAATTGATTGCCCATAACCCTTCAGTTTTGTATGTTTCATGAGCAGATGATTATATAATATAGTCAAATATGAACTTATAACGCCATCAAAGTATCATTCTTTACATAAATTTTAAGAAAATCAACCAAAAACTTACAAAAAAGTACTAATTTTTGCGGAGTTATCTCCCTTTCCAATGTTAATTTCCATAGGAAAATAAAAATGCTGATTTTGAGTTTTTCTCAAGTTAGATGTTATGGGACTTTTTTCTATGAATATTTAGGGCTTAATGCTATTAATTAGAATTAAAACACTGTCTGTCTGTCTGTCTGTTTTCGTCATGCTCTAAGTAACTGTTAGCATTCTTTGGACATTTTTATTAATGCTGCTTTGCTTGCATATATATTTTTATTCTCTTTTTATAACGTTAATATATCAGGCTGAGTTCATTTATATTGTCAGGCATCTTTTTTATTCTAGTTATCGATTTAAGAAGATTTTTTTCTAGAGATTAAAAAATGACATAATATTTTATTGACATCATATGCTCACGTGCTTTTTTTTTCAATTCGGAAACATCGTTACTGACTGTCCTATATGTCATATCTTAATGTGTTGGTTTTTTTACCATACAAAATCAGCTGTTGACGGCAGATAATTTCATTTATAGTTTTTATCTTTTAATAACTTTTAAGACTCGCTCAATTAAGAGCTTAAATTGACACATATTGATAGATAGTGTTGTCATATTAACCAATTCCACCTATTTGACAAATCATGTTATGTACCGTGGTTCAAATGTTTTGTTTGTTGCTTGAATTTTGATTCTGAAAACAGGTCTCGGCATCATTCGTGTTTGTGCGTCAAACGAGTGCAAAGTTTATTCGTTCTTTGATATTGCATATGTTTTATTACAGTATATTCTCCGCTAACTCCGGAAAACAAGTCATATTTAAAGTTGTATTTACTTTGCTAGCTAACATATGCATATATTTAGATATTATTTTCTTCGTTCTCTGTTTTTCTTCATAATTTGAACGACAGGTTTATTCCCGATTTTTACGCCGATAGCAACACGATTATTGAAATTTTCTAAATCGGGACTGATCGTATCCAGATCATAGATATAGGAAGATGTGGTGTGAGTGCCAATGAGACAACTCTCCATCCAAATAACAATTTAAAAATTAAACCATTATAGGTTAAAGTACGGCCTTCAACACGGAGCCTTGGCTCACACCGAACAACAAGCTATAAAGGGCCCCAAAATTACGGTAAACGGACAGAAAGTCACAGGACAAAAAGTCACAGGACATAAAGTCACAAATTTGATAGGACGAAAAGTCACAGGACAAAAAGTCACAATTATTTTTTTGACAATTGTATGAATATATAAGAGAAAGATCTTGAAATATTTTCTTTTTATTACGTCTATTTATTTTTCAGTGTAGGACATTGATCATAAGCTTTGTTAAATGAAAAGTTATCAAATTTTAATCATGCAAAGGGGACATTTCTTGGCACCATGAAGCCATTTAAGTACAAAGTCACTTTGACATTTTGTTTTCAGAACAATTATTTGTTCATCATTGATATTTATTGAATAAATTTTAATTACAAAGTTGCTTTATATATAAGAGTTCAAGAAAAAAACAAAAACTTTGTTTTCAAAACTATTTTTTCTTGTTTAAAGAAAAATACTCTAAAAACTGAATTGTGACTTTTTGTCCTGTGACTTTTTGTCCGTGACTTTTTGTCTGTGACTTTTTGTCCTGTGACTTTCTGTCCTACATTCAAAATTACTAGTGTAAAACCATTCAAACGGGAAAACCAACGGTCTAATCTATATAAACAAAACGAGAAACGAGAAACACGTATATATTACATAAACAAACGACAACTACTGTACATCAGATTCCTGACTTAGGACAGGTGCAAACATTTGCAGCGGGAAATATATGCAGGCTATTTGTAGGCCATCTTTAACCATCGTAGAACCATCGGCCACATTTTCTAGCCTTCGGGGACAACTTCGGGAAGGGTTTCTTAATTTTTTAACATGTTAAAAAATCCCCGAAGGTGCTTCCGATGTTGAAGGTTCGTATTGAGTTCGTATCACCATCCTCACCATCGTAATTTCATCGGGAATGCATCTTTGAACATCGTATTGCATTCGCGTTTCCATCGTTTCCATCGGGCAGATTTGACATAACGATGTCTACACGAATGAATCACGAAGCTACCCGGAGGTCTTACGATGGCAACACGACTTCGTGAAGACCTCGTAATCCCGTCGTGTTGCCATCGAATAAAAGTACGAAGGCGACAAGACGGAACTACGACGGCAATAAATCCAGCTAAATGTAAGTTAATTTTTGCGCTAAAATACATTTAAAGTGCCATGCGCGATATGCACTGGTCAGTCTAATATGGCATTTAAGAGAGACGTTCACAAAACATGGAGCTCATATCATATGATTCTATGAGAACAAGAAAGGCGACAGCGTTGTTTCTATGAATTCAAATGGAACAAGAAGAGCAGCTTTTACAGGCTCAGGATTTAATTTTACAAGTAAAATATTATTTTTTGTCAATTTTTCATATCGAGTTACATAATGAAAATCATAAAAAGTAAAATCACAAAAATACTGAACTCAGAGGAAAATCAATTAGGAAAGTCCATAATCACATGGCAAAATCAAATAACAAAACGCATCAAAAACGAATGGACTGTCATATTCCTGACTTGGTACAGGCATTTTCAAATGTAGAAAATGGTGGATTAAACCTGGTTCTATAGCGCTAACCCTCTCACTTTAATAACAGTCTCATCAAATTCCGTTATATTTACATGATGCTTTAAATAAACAGTCACAATTAATAAAATAGTCAAAATATGGGTACATCAGTCATCATCGTATAACAATTTTAAAAGGGGACAATTTAACCGAACACAAAAACATCTTCTATCTACGAACACATTAATTGATTTGAGTGTCTGACGTCAGAAAAAATTTGTCATTCAATGTGCATACAAACAGTTTTAAAATTTACACAAGCAATGTAAGCATACAGGGTAAAAAATCAAAAGTATGTAAGAATAAATTACAGAAATAGACCGATATTAAAACTAGTCCAAAAGTTATAGGTAGAATTTATGAGAATCCAAAAAAAGTTAATACCACTACGCGATTGAATGATTTTGACGTTTGTGGTTCAACGTATATAGTAATTCATAATAGAAAGATATCATAATGACATATAATAGACCAATATAATACTGACGGGATGTTTTAAAAAACAGAGTCACGTAAACGCGCCTCGTACACCAACACTGCTGGTACACGTATTTAGGGAAACCAACTTTTTCTTCATTATTCTTATTCTTAGCTCACCTGTCCTAAAAGGCCATGTGAGCTTTTCTCATCACTTGGCGTCCGTCGCCGTCGTCGTCGTCGTTAACAATTTTTCAAAAATCTTCTCCTCTGAAACTACTGAATGGATTTGAATGAAACTTAGCATGATTGTTCCTTAGATTATCCTGCACAAAGTGTGTGCTTCGATTTTTGATCCGTCAAAAAACATGGCCGCCGCTTCTTAAAATAGAACATAGGGGTCAAATGCAGTTTTTGGCTTATATCTCTAAAACGAAAGCATTTAGAGCAAATCTGACATGAGGTAAAAATGTTCATTAGGTCAAGATCTATCAGCCCTGAAATTTTCAGATGAATCAAACAACCCATTGTTGGGTTGCTGCCACTTAATTGGTAATTTTAAGGAAATTTTGCAGTTTTTGGTCATTATCTTGAATATTATTATAGATAAAGATAAACTGTAAACAGCAAAAATGATCAGCAAAGTAAGATCTACAAATAAGTTAATATGACCAAAATTGTCAATTGACCCCTTAAGGGGTTATTGTCCTTTAATGACAATTTTTCACAATTTGTTCATCATAGTTGCTAACTTTAAAAAACCTTCTTCTCTGAAACTACTGAATGGATTTGGATGAAACTTAGCATGATTGCTCCTTAGATTATCCTGCACAAAGTGTGTGCTTCGATTTTTGATCCGTCAAAAAAACATGGCCGCCGTTACTTAAAATAGAACATAGGGGTCAAATGCAATTTTTGGCTTATATCTCTAAAACGAAAGCATTTAGAGCAAATCTGACATGGGGGTAAAAATGTTCATTAGGTCAAGATCTATCAGCCCTGAAATTTTCAGATGAACCAAACAACCCATTGTTGGGTTGCTGCCACTTAATTGGTAATTTTAAGGAAATTTTGCAGTTTTTGGTCATTATCTTGAATATTATTATAGATAAAGATAAACTGTAAACAGCAAAAATGATCAACAAAGTAAGATCTAAAAATAAGTTAATACGACCAAAATTGTCAATTGACCCCTTAAGCACAGGGACTCGGTTAGGTTTTTTCAGTATATGGATATGGATAGTAAACTGCACATTGCCAGAAAACAAAGAAATAGCGATGGCAACTTTAAATACGTTAATATAGTAATGCAAATAGACAGGAAATAATAAAAAATAAATTAAAAACATTGATTTACAAAATTTTAATCTGCTAACCGAGTCCCTGTGCCCTTAAAGGGTTATTGTCCTTTAATGACAATTTTTCACAATTTGTTCATCATATTGCTAACTTTAAAAAATCTTCTTCTCTAAAACTACTCAACCAAATTCAACCAAACTTCAACTGAATGATCAGTAGGGTGTATAAAATAAAGTTTGTGCTTTATTTTTTATTTCGTCAAAAAACATGGCCGTCATGGCTAAAAATAAAACACAGGGTAAAATGCAGTTTTTGGCTTATATCTCAAAAACTCCAGCATTTAAAGCAAATAAGACAAGAAGTTAAAGTATGTATTATGTCAAGGTCTACCTGTCCTGAAATTTTGCAGTTTTTGGTTATTATCTTGAATATTATTATAGATACAGATAAACTGTTAATAGCAAAAATGTTAAGCAGAGTCAGATTTACAAATAAAGTTACTTTAAAAAATCTTCTCCTTTGAAACTGGTATATCAATTTCAGCCAAACTTATGCTAAATGAGTTTCAGAGTATCTAGTATAAATTTAATATTTTATTTCCTTGTATGTCAAGAAACATAGCTCCTATGGGTAAAAAAGAACATAGGAGAAAATGATTATTTTTTTTTGCTTTTGAAGAAAATAGGACGATTCAAAGAACATTTAAATAAATTGAGAAGCCAAAATAATCATTGATGAGAGATTTAACCAAAAAAATTAATCTTGAGAGCCTCTTGTTTATGTATCGTCTGAGTTGTTGTCACACGAATGTTTACTCAATAACCATTTTGTTTTCTATGTTTCATATTTTGCCGCATTTGTTGTTTTTCCCACATCCTTCTTTTTGTCTATATTATAATGATATTCTCCTGGAAAGAGCTCTTTTTGAATAAAAGGGATCAACGAACCCATTACATTACCTTTAAGATAGATCAGTAAACATGGGCATAATTATGGGTGATTATTCAGTCTAGTGCACACATTTTACAGTGCAAACAAGGCAATGCCGAGCGTGGCATCCCCTCGTATGTAACATCGTAAGCTGTACACCACGTCTTTTAGACATCGTATGGCCATCGCGCCATCATCGTAATCCATTGTGTAGCCTTTGTGATCCATCGTGTAGGCTTCGGCTGAGATATGAAGCTCAAATACCCGTCTTCGGTTAACATTCGTATGTCCATATTTTGCTATCGTATATGATTTCGCGGCACTATCGTATAGACTTCGTTATTCATCGTACTTGCTTTGGTAACTTTTTGGTATTTTAACGAGATCGAGACCAACTTCGTACGAACTTACAATTTCCGCATTCGGATGTCCATCGTATATAAAAATCGGGACAGTGTGACACGGGCATTAGTTTTCTATGTTGAGTCATGTGTGCTTTTGTTTTTTTCTGTTTGTCTTTTTCATTTTTAGCCATGGCGTTGTCAGTTTGTTTTAGATTTATGAGTTTGACTGTCCCTTTGGTATCTTTCGTCCCTCTTTTATAGCTTGTTGGCTCCGCGTTGAAAGCCGTACTTTGACTTATAATGGTTTACTTCTATAAATTGTTATTTGGATGGAGAATTGTCTCATTAGCACTCACACCACATCTTCTTATATGTTTAAATATCGTTTTATTGTGTACCTGTGATTTTTTTCATTATGATTATCAATATGATAAAGCTGCCAGATTTACTATTGTACTATTTTTTATTGTTAAACTGTTATTTCGCTAGTTGATATTAAAAGTGGAAGAATGGTATACTCAACCGAGATACTAGCAAAACATTCGTTATGAACCTGTCCTAAGTAAGAAACTGTAGTAGACGTTTTAGTTTTATCAATTCATAATGCAGTTATAGGTCTAATTAAAAAGAAAAATATTACACTTTTATTTGTACACTTAACTTATCTAAAACTATTTAGAATATATAAAAAAGAAGATGTGGTATGATTGCCAATGAGACAACTATCCACAAAAGACCAAAATTACACAAACATTAACAACTATAGGTCACCGTACCGTCTACGGCCTTCAACAATGAGCAAAGACCATACCACATAGTCAGCTATAAAAGGCCCCGATAAGACAATATTAAACAATTCAAAGAGAAAACTAACGGCCTTATATATATATTTATGTTAAAAATTAACGAAAAACAAATATGTAACACATAAACAAACTTCAACCACTGAATTTCAGGCTCCTGACTTGGGACAGGCACATACATAAATAATGTGGCGGGTTTAAACATGTTAGCACACACTTTCGACATTCGACACACTTTAGAAATCCCTTTACCAATACCATATGTTGACTTCTAATGGCATGTCCTTTGGGGTCTTGAGTTGTTAAAATAAATGGAATTTAACACGCACACATCAAAATTCGTATGAATTTTATTTCTATGGCAATATAAAATAATTATTCCAGTACCTTTGAGAATTTTAACATGAAAAAAGGAAACACGAGGTATGTTTCAATGATGCATCAACCCCTTGACACATGCATGTAGAAGGATAAAATAACAAAAATGTTATTGTTTTCCTATAAGGTAGCACTACAGTCTGGTTTTTCTTGCACTTCATAATTTGAACTAACAGTCTATTATAAAGATTTTAAAGAAAGGAGTAGGTCCAGTAAGACCTCTTTTTGGCCCCAAAATTTAGCGGTTTTACAAAATTGTTAAAATGTAAACTTTTACTTAGTTATTGGATAGAAGAATAGTTCTGCTACATAAATATGGGCTGTTTTTGACAATACAATGCACATATATTGTGTACTAGAACCATGAAGTCGTGCTAAATTACTGAAATCTTCACAATTCCAGCATTTTAGTTAAATTTAAGACGGTTTCCGGGTAAAACGAAAGTGGCCGCATTCGTGTTCATCCAAAATATTGAAATGGAAGTTGTATTTGATGATAATACATAACATATGTAAAGATTGAGGATGAACACGGATGCGGCCACTTTCGTTTTTGACAAAAACCATCTGAAAAGTGAAATGTTTTCGCATATTTGGTAGATTTTTCATATTTGAGCTTGAATTGGATCGTTTTTAACGACTAAATAAGTTAAAATCTTGCACATAAATTAATTGAATCATATGAAGTAGACACTTAAGTGTTTAAAAAGTGGTCAAAATCTTTCGTCAGATGAAGCTGGAATTTGAGGCCAAAATAGGTCCTTACCGGACCTACTCCTTTTATTTGTCATTACTGGAATCTGAACTGCCAAAATATGTAATAATAAATTTGAATTATTTTCTGTATATTCATAAAAAAAAAAAAAAAAAGTACGAGGTATCCAACCAAGACACAAAATCAGTAAATAGATAAACGAAGTTGTGGTATGAGTGCCAATGAGACAACGTTCCACCCAAGTCACAATTTGTAAAAAAAAAATTATAGGTCAAAGTACGGTCTTCAACACGAAGCTTCGGGCTCACACCGATATGCACAGACATTTTTTTAGAACAAAGTCAATGTACCTGACTTTCTTGAGCTATTATTGTGTCTACACAATTGGTGCCCCCGGCAAAGTGTTATCTTTAAATACACATAGGTGAGCAATGTGAAATAACAATAACATTTAATGCTTATAACCCCGTGAAAAAATGACAAAGTTCAACTTTCTCACAAAAGAGCAAATATTAATAAAAACAAAAACCCTGACCACATACACACCTTCAATATATATATATATAATTTACAGATCTAACATTGTTGGGTTGATGTTTAGACCAGTTGTATATACATTATGTACACAGCCATGTATCACCATCATTGATGGCGATCCGATGGATACATCTGTTGTAGGGTTGTCACTGACTCAGACGTACTTATGAATATAATTATTTTCTGTGACTGTATCTTACATTAATTTGTAGGATCCTTTACTATAGATAATTTAGCTGATCTGTAACAATAACATCTTCATGCCTTATATATCATGTACTGTAGTACGCCGCTAGATTAAAACTGACGAGGAAAGGTAACATATGGCCACCGAAAGCTCTTTTTTTGAGAGCCCAGGTGGTCGTGTGGTCTAGCGGGACGGCTGCAGTGCAGGCGATTTGGTGTCACGATATCACAGTAGCATGGGTTCGAATCCCAGCGAGGGAAGAACCAAAAATTTGCGAAAGCAAATTTACAGATCTAACATTGTTGGGTTGATGTTTAGACCAGTTGTATATATATATATATATATATATATGTACAAACAGCCAGTAAATTAAACACTTCCTAGGATTCAAACTGTTGGAGGAGTTATGTGGAATAACTATATATGCCCATAACTTTTAGTTGCGGGGGGGGGGGGCATAAAAACTCACCACAAATTGTAAAGAAACAACGCTTATATTGCTGATCTCAAAGTCCATAAACTCTCACCTCACTACAAGTTTTAGACAAGGTAGTGAAATTTGTTAATATTGTTGAAGACTGTTGCCTTCTCAGAGGCGGATTTAGGAGGGGCAGTCCCCCCCCCCCCCCATTTCGGAGAAAAACCTTAGGTTGCTTATACATTGTATAGGGAATCATTGAAGCGTGACGATTTCTGGCCCCTCTTAGGCAGTCAGTGGGTCCCCTCTTATGACATTTTTTGGATCCGCCACTGCTTCTATAAGAATTCTGGTTAATTTTGTCGTCGGGTTGCTGTCTCTTTGAAGTAAACATGTATTATGTTGATTATTGATAAGAGAGATGACAAGACACTCGACATAACCCATATTAAGTTCCTGGACTGGTCGATTTGAGTAAAACTAATTTTCAGGTTAAGGAGAGATAATCCAAAATAATAATGGTCCAAAGCTTACTTAATGCAGGTAATACAATGCCTTATAGGTCCAAAGGGCCGGGTGTTGATACATGTAATTACAACTGCTTATTGAAATATTGTATAATGTCATAAAACACATGTCACTATAATAAATAATTTGGTATTATTATTACAATGGAAACCAGGGGCGGATCCAGCCATTTTAAAAAGGAGGTTCATAACCAAGGACAAAGGGGGTTCCAATTACATGTCCCCATTCAAATGCATTGATCGTCCAAATAAAGGGGAGGTTCCAACCCCCGGAACCCCCCCCCCCCCCCCCCCTTCTGGATCCACGCCTGGAAACCATCATGTTTCACTTTTTTTTTTAACCTAGGTATAATCCAAGATTGGAGGACAGCTACATGTAACATATAATCTCAGTCTTAAACCCCCCTGGCTACGGGTATGATCCCTGACATCAATCACATGTTAGCTGTTTTGAACTTCAAGTAAAGTCACCGCATATATAAGTAACTGAGGTATGAGTTAAGATATGGGGCGCTGTCTTCCTCGCTATATATCTTTATTCTGTCAAACCTTTGTAGTTACAATGGTATACAGGCATTACATGACATCAATAATACAGACATAAATACATGAATACACAGAGCAAAATATGTACACTATTTACAATTATACTGATAGTATTTAGCAAAATGGGCAAAAGAGGGCACACATGGGAATTTATAAATCTAATGGAAGTACAATTTAGATTTTATATTTAAATTCATAATGTTTTTAAACATAATTATATTTGGACAATTTACATATTTTTTATCAATACATTCGTTTCTTTTTACTGACATCTCTGTGCACATCATAATATAATGATATTCATCTCCAAGATCTTTAGAGTTACATAAATTACAATTTCGTCTATCTCTCTGAATATTTGTCCATCTCCTTATCTCAATGGGTAATTTATGGTTGATGATTCTAAATTTGCATAAAGTATAAATATCACGAAATTCTGAAATATCAAAATAGTTCTCAAACCCAAAAGTATCCTTAAAAATTCGATAATTTAATGTCTTCGAACATGCTTGCACATTTGAAAACCATGTTTGTTGAAACTGATCTTGGAGTGATGTTCTGATTGTATTCTTTAGCCAAATGTCACTACATGTTTGAGATAACCACACAAAAGTTAATCCTGTTTCATTAAAAATAGATTCAACATGGTTTAACCATCTAAACTTTAAATCATTTACATTGGACAGTTTAAACAGTAGTTTATAAATGGTCGCTGATAATTTAGTCGGTTTACCGTTTACCACATACTAATTTCAGCCAAAATGATACCATACGGACTTTAATATCTAAATTAATGGGATATCGCCAAAGTTCACCATATATTACGCAATTTGGGGTAATAGACTTTAGGGGCAGAAGAAGCTTACAGAACTTTAATTGAACTCTCTCCAAAATGTCGTTATTCCCAAACCCACAAATTTCACAACCGTACAATAAGACCGGTTTTACTAATTTGTCAAATAAATCTAATTGACAACTAATAGATAACCCATGTTTTTCCCCTTTTTGATTACCTCATACACTGCCTGCGGATAGTTGTTCCAGTGTACTAGCACTACAAAGTCCTGCAACTACGGTAGGCTAGCACAAAGCAGTCAAAATTTACATACACCCTTTGGTTTTTCATTTATTTTATCTTATTTTTATTTTTACTTCTCTTTTCTTTTAGTACATACAAAATATCTCACTAATTATTTTTGAAAAACTCACATACACAAATTTAGGCTTATTTCGGTTTATACAAAATATTTGGCATCTAAATTCACATACACAATTTGGCATATCAAAATTATCCGCTCTTTACTTGGCTGCTGGTGTACCAGGACAACGTTACTGCTGTTCACTGCTGTTTGCTTGGCCTCGTCGCTTTCCTCCTGTTCCTACATCTGGTGGCACAGTGTTTATCAATAATTTATTTGTTTTCCTTTATTTTTATTTTTTTTTTTATTTTTAAACAAAATTATTTTTATATTATTTCATAATACTTATTTTCATATTCTTTAAAAAAAAAATAATATTTATTTATTTACTTAGGGAGCTACCATTTGATTTTTATGGGGGGGCTAGGATGAAATTTGAAAAAAAAAGGCAGGACAGGATTTTGAGTAAAAAAAAAAGGCAGGATGAGTAACTTGGCAAAAAAAAAAAAGGCAGGATGACAATTGTTGTAAAAAAGTCAGGATAAGCTAAGAAAAAAAAAAAAGGCAGGACCGAATAGACTGAAAAATAAAAAGGCAGGACAGAGATTAGAAAGAAAAAAAAAGGCAGGACACAATTTTTCATCCTAGCCCCCCCCCCCATAAAAATCAAATGGTAGCTCCCTTAGTCATTAAATTTTTTATTTTATTTTTTATATTCATTCATTTATTCAAATTTTTGCTTTTTTAAATTTTCATTACACTTTATTTTTCATTCTAAATTATGTCAATTACCACATGGTAAAATTTAAATTATTTAATGCCCAAAAAGGCGTAAGCATGCAGGGCCGACCGTGCAAGAGCTGTATAGCCAGTCAAGGTCGTTAAAAACTTCCATATATATATGAGGAGAGGGGCTCATATATATATTATACAAAATTATTTAAATTACCACATGGTAAAAATATAAATTATTTAATGTCCAAAAAGGCGCAAGCCAGGGCCGACCGTGCAAGGGCTGTATAGCCAGTCAAGGTCGTTAAAAACTCCCATTTGTTGTATATATTATATAAAGAAAGTCAGTCCCTGGTCACCGTGCATAGTCCACAGTACTCTGAAGGATAATTTCTTTTTAAAAAAAATAATTTTCCCGCCATTTTTCTAGAGGAGTTCCGAATAGAGAAAAGCGTCTTTGGCAACATGATCACGATGAAAGTCATAAATATTTCAGGGACATAAAAACATCACTTAACTTCAAATTAGTTGACCAAGATTAATTGTAAACATCCTTTAGCTCAAAATCACCAATATTCACACAGTTGCACGCAATTATGGAATAGTCACGCAAACTGTAAGTTAATTCATTTTTAAAAACACAGTTATTATGTTGAGCCGACACAGTGTCAGTGGTTTTTTTTAATCCTTAACTGCCTCTGTCTTCTTTTTGCTGTTGTTAATATGAAGGTAAATTATCCTGACATCCTTAAATATTGAAAATTAAAAATCCCTCATATAAATTTATTCTTACATCTATTAGAAAAATATATCACTGTAAAAGTAAACCATACTACTCCTTAGTCCAAATAATTATGACGTCTTGAAAGGCTATTATAATTTTTTTCTTTGACACCTTACATTGATGTAAGGCATCAAAGAAAAAAATTATAATAGCCTTTCAAGACGTCATAATTATTTGGACTAACTACTCCTCATCGCTATTCATGGCTGAGGGGGATAGGACCTTTATCTGGACTCTGGGATCGGGTGTTTTTTATGAGGCTCTGGATTTCAGGATTGACCCTTTCGCGATCCGGAAATTCTTTTTTCGAATTTTGGGACGTCAGGATTTCGGGATTTCATGTTTTTAAGCTTGGGATATATAAGGACCCCTCCTACCCTCCCTCATGGCTGACCTTGGAATCTGTCCTGCTTGAACTATTGACTTCATACAACAATCATTTTTGTTTGTATGGTGCCATCAAAATTTTACAGGAACCTGTGTGGTGTCCAGTAACTGTGAACAAATAGCGGAACCTGTGTGGTGTCCAGTAATGATGGACATATAGGGGAACCTGTGTGGTGTCCAGTAATAGTGGACAAATAGCGATAAGGTCCATGTACATGTATTTTAGGTCAAAGTATGGTCTTCCAACACTGAACACGGAGCCTTGGCTGAGTGCACCAAACAGTCCAAATAATTATAACATCTTGAAAGGTTATTATAAGGGGTCAAAGCAAAAAATTGAAATAGCCTTCTTAGACGTCATAATTATTTGGACTAACCAAACAGCAGATATAAAAGACCACAAAAATGACTAATGTAAAACCATTCAAAACGGAAAACCAATGATCTTATCAACATGTATGTAAATAAAAAATGAAACACTTATTAACATGATGAACCACATCAACAAAATACAACCACTGAACATCAGGTTAAACTTGTTTTGTGTGATGTCAACCCTCCCCCTAACCTCTAACCAAAGTAGATAAAACTAGCACACAGCAATGTGTACAGTAAAAGTCTGTTTGCAGTAGTACAAGGGAGAGGTCTTGTAGTTAACCGAGTAAGATCACAGCATACAAAAAAGCTATCATAAAATACATTTACATGTATATACTGTGACAGTGGATTCATTTATATTCGTGGGTATCAATTTTAGTGGATTAAGAAAATCGTGCTTGTTCGTGGATATTTAATTTAGTGGTTTTGCAGAGTCTGTATATTTAAACCTATATAAAAATTTGTATTCATTGAACATTTAATTTCGTGGTTCTGCTGTACCCACGAAATCCACGAAAATTGGTATCCAAATCCAAAGAATAATAATGAATCTACTGTATATAGCAGTTCATTTCTAAAGATTTTAATTTTTGATTAAAAGACAGTCTTTGCACTGCCACATGTACACTTGTTTCATGGTAAAACAAAGCCATTCAAGGATTTAGCAACATCTTTTTTTAATTTAGAGATTCATATGACTTTAAGTGAGGTTTATTACCAGCTGACAGTGGGTACGTACCCTGGTTTTTAGTCTTGGTCTAAAATGAGATTTCTTTCTTGTGGTCCTACATTTTTTTTGTACAGTATACAAATGTAATGAGGTTCCTCTAATGGCACCTGAAATCACCCAGGTAGAGACTTGAGGCAATGTATATGTACATGTACATGTATAGTGAGCAGGGATGGATTTAGGGTGTGACAGGCGTCCTACCCCCCCCCCCCTCCTTTGTGGGAAAAATGTGTTGATTATGTACAGAATCACTGGAGCAAGCCCCTCTTAGGCAGTCAGTGTGCCCCCTCTTATGAAAATAACTTCTGCATCTGCCACTGGTGTGTGCCCATCTTTATTTCTCTTATAACAATTTTGGCCATGATGATCATACATTTGTAATTTCATGCATGTTTACTGATTTGCCAAAAATATTTATAAATATTTCAATTTGTTTCAGCATTCAAACAAAAAGTGAGGACTATGAATTGTTGCAATGGCAACAACAAAAACAACAAATCTAGGGTTGTCTTCCCCTGGTGAAGAAAGAGAGCGGCTTGACCGGCTTTTAAAACTTTTTGACAACAGTATTGTATTTGGCCTGAAAGATAATAAAGTGAGTAAAACATGTTAACATGTTCCCTGCCAGATAGGTTAAGTGACATAGGTCCTGTTAATCTCCCTTCTTATTCTGCGATTAATTTATACATGTAGTCTATCTTTAAAGCATTTAGTGTCAGCATGCGTGGTACAGGGCTTCATTAATGAATTAAAAGTTAAAGATTGTTTCAGATGTAACTGTCAAAATATTTAAAAAGTCTATTGAAGTGATATAACATGTACATGTATAAGTTATACATGTATAATATAGAAAGTATAAAGTTTTCTCTCAACTTTTGGATCGAGGTAGAAAAATACACATATAGACAATACACAGTAGGATTCCCTGGTAAACATGATAATGGATATAGAACAAATATAGAACCAGTACACTCATGGTAGTCTTGTTAATATTCATTGATACATGTATTTGTTAACAAAACAATTACAACAACTCATTGAATACAAGCTTTGGGTTACATTTTGTAGAATGATAATGTGCACTCCTTTTATACTTAATTACCATTATTAAGTCATTGGATCTTTGCTCATTTTGGTGCATTCTAGATATAGATAAAGTTTAGCTTTAAGAATGTTGTTTTCAATATAATTTGTATGTATACAAGTTGTTCTGACGACAGCTTATTTCATGTTTAAAAATTAATTTAAATATTGTTTACTAGGAAGGAGATACACGTAAAGTAAGTTAATATTTTGTTGTTAGCTCACCTGAACCAAGGGCCAAGTGAGTTTTTTGCATTACTTGGCATCTGTTGTTGTCATTCACCTTTACAAAGATCTCCTCTTACTATATTTGGCCAGTTTTAACCACAACCATCAGTGGATTAATATAGTCTAGAAAATGTGTCTAATCAACCTGCCACAGTCAACCAACAATGGCCAACTTGACTTTGATATCATTAAGGGGTAAAATGCAAGTTTTGTTTGCTATCTCTAATTAGATATAGGAAGATAAAGCCACTTAAATAAATATGAATAGAGAAAATCTGACAGGAAAAGGGCGGATCAGAATGTTGAGATCTACCTACCAACCATTTATGTCAAAACTGTCAGACAATTTCTTTTAGGAGTTAACTTGCTACCCTTAAATGAAAAATTTTATGATTTTTTTTCAATTTTGCTTTTTATCTTTAAAACTAAAGTAGGCAGGAGAAACATGAGATAGCAAATATGACCATAAAAGGCCAAAATAAGGACATTGTGAAACAATTTATACAAGAAAACAAATGTCCTAACTTATAATGAAACAATTTACACAAAAAACAATCAGACAGACATGAAACAACAACAACCACTGACCTATATACAAGTTCCTGACTTGGGACCAGCAAGACAGGATATAACAAATTCGTCAAATTGTGCAAAAATCATTAGTAGTGTACTCTTCAAAGGAGTCATTGACATTAAAAGATGATTCATCTACGTCTTTTTTTTTGTGTTTTGGGCAAAATGAACAGAAGATTGAGAGAAATTTTAAACAGAATTATTGATCCGCATTTCAAAATTAAAAAATTAATAAAACAGAAATGTTTGTCATGAATTTAATCTGGTTTTTAAAGTTTGATAGCGTCCTTTGTTAAAGATGCACATAGACCTAGGTGTATGATACAGGCTCTTGAGACCTCTATTAATCACACTTAACTTTCATTGAACAGTTTAAAATTTTACTTAACTAAATCTGCAATCTTCCTTCACAATTTCTAGTTTACAAACATTCATGATCTGGTTTAAATTGTTCATTTTCTCCTTGCAACATCTAAATGATGTGAATATTTTTGGCAAAAAAATTATAAACAAATTTCAGTTTCAGGTACATATTGGCACTTATTGTGACACTTATACAACAGACTTGTTCCTGTATTGTTGAGTATCACAGGTTATGGTAAAACTTTCATATTCAAATCATAAACTGTAGCACTTATTCTTACCTTGATGTTATTTTTTCGTATAAAAATACTGTAATAATACTACAGATATTTAAAAAAATAATGAAGGTTAAAGGGAAAATTCACGATTTTTTACTTATGGTTTAAATATGTTCATTATGACATAATATATATATTCACAGAGTTTTATCGCTATATGTGCAGTAATATAGGAGAAATTCAATAATCAATAACAAAATATCAACTACTTCCTGTAGGTTGTGACGTTTTCTCCTGATTTTTGCATGCCGGGATTTAAAATACAATCATTAAAAGTCTTGGTTTTTAATCAAATTTAAACGTAATCGTAAGCGCGCCGATGACTTATGCTTTATCTAATAACCATCCGATAATAAGAAGATAAAACACACAGACGTTCAATTGTACTCATTCGTGAGATAAATTATCTATGTTTTAAAACGTATATATTCAAATTATTTTTGTAGACAACACAAAAAGTTATAAATTTATTTTTAATAAATGCATTTTTGGACTGATAAGGTGAACATATTAAAGTACAATAATCTGTAAAGACAATATGTTGGTGTACTCTTATTGACCTTTTACTATCTCTGCTATGACAAGGTTTATACGGTGTGTGTATTCACGGTTCTGTGGCTATACTCATAGATGGCTTGTTGAAAGGTAAATTGTTATTTGCGCTTCGGTATTTAACCACGCCTCTAGGGCACACCTTGCCAGGTGTGACTGTCTATTCGGATCAGTGGGAGCATTTAATACACACCTTAAAAATACATATTCAAGTTGGTGACAAATAAAAATTGATCGCCGTGGAATTATTTAATTATATTTGGTGCTATTATTTATTCGAATTCAAATAAGTTAATTTACTAAGAAATACACAATTTTCGGTTAAAGATGGGAAACTTAATTCATATGTCAGAATGAAATGATATACAAGTCTTGTCCTTGATTTAAATCTCATAAAAAAGGGGGACTTAGAAATTAGAAATAGCTTTACTATAGCATTTTTATTTGTCTTTATTAGGCGAAAAAATGTACGAGAACACTTACATTTAGACTTTTGAAAGCCATGTATTAATTAATATCTGAAACTATCTGAAGATAACTCTACTGAAGTGGAATATAATATGTATGAATAAAGAAAAAATACTTTTGTACTTCATAGGTTTAATAATTTGACAGGAAATTTAAGGATCTTCATGGAATGGAATCGAAAAATTACGAATAGATATTCTTTTCAAGTGTGAAAAACGTCAACCAAATTTATTCATAATCGGGAACGTCCTTATTAAAATCTGATACTACTATAATAGTCGTCGTCTCCCAACGTATATATATACTTAAATAACTATTTGACCAATGTTTAAAATTAAAAGACAACGAATTTAATGGTATCTTTCCCTATTTTTGAATGTTATTATAAGTCTGTACAACTTGCAAGAATACCCCTAAAGCGGACAAATATCCGACAAGCAGTTTATTCTTTAAATTGCTGTCATTGAATATCAAGAAAGAAAATAAATCCCGAAATTGATACTCAATAGTTCTCCTAGAAAATATTCACATCCCTTGGGGATTATTAGTGTACGTCCAGTTGCATATATTTCACATGAATGTCGGAACTATTGTGATGATGACGAATTTCGTCCTTTATTCGAGAACAATCTAATTGATATGTAAATCTGTGAGTTTACTATGTTCTTAACTTCGATGAACCAAAGCAAGTTATAAATTGACCTGTATCTAAATCAAATTGTTTCTTTTTTTCTTCTTCTACTTTTGGTATACAATAGTCTATCGAATTCGTTGATTACATCAGAGACATATAATACAATTGTATTATATGTCTCTGATTACATACTGTTGGCATACGTGGACAAGTCTATTTACAAAACTTTTACCACAATTTACACAAAATGTATGGTTCTTTCTTATGTTCAATGTATACATGTATACATATTTTAAATTGCCCTATAGTTCCGTAACTTTCTATCTAGGCTTATGTATACACGAATTGTCTACAAGTGCACACATTTTTTTAAATCAATTATTCTGGTATGTTCCAATCTGTCCTAAACTATTGACAACGAGTATATATTACATTTTCCCAAATTATCCCTTGGAAAAATATGTAAATAGATTTGTATTTCTTCAAATTTCTTTTTATTTGTATTATTTTTTTTTTATAAATAATATTCTTTACACCAGAAATGTTATTTATAAACAAGCGTATGAGTTAAGTAATGACTAGTATATTATATCACTTTCGGACACGCAAGACAAAAATGTATATTATACATTCACCTGATAGTTCAAAATGAAAAGATCTATTGAATACCTGGACGTGTCACCTTGCACCCCTTCCAATACATTTGGGAGTAATACCTTTAGCCAGGCTGGTGATCAGATGAGGGAAGATCCGAATTTATTTAAATAAAGTTTATTACTTTAAAGAATTATGAACGAATTAGATTTTCGAAAACAATTTCCAGGGAACACTTATTTATGATTTGAACTTTGACTTTTTAACTAATTCCAATATTATCAGTTTGAAAATAACAGACTATATGGTTATTTAAAAAAATAAGACCATTTTCCGTATCAAGTTAGTCAGTTAGATAAAACCACCGTACGATTGACAAGATATCGACACGCAATTACGACTACATTGTTTACTGTAGTTTTGTTCCTTTGTGGTTTATAGACATATCGGGATTTTTCATCGGAGAAGGTGACAAAATGGCAGAATGCAGAGAACTGATACTCAAAATTTAAAATCAATGGTGATCTCTTATTTAGCGGAATAAAACTTTAATATCTATAAATTTGAGCATTTTTATACAGAATGGACATAATATCAATTTTTGATTTTTTTGCGAAGTTTCCCTTTAAAGGTTGAACTCCTTATAAAAAAATAAGTAAACCAACAAAAGATTAACCCAGTATCATTACTTTTGTTGAAAATTATTTAATAGTCTTTCAGTTTTAGGATTGTTTCATTAAATTTATTCTATATGATGTTTATAACCAATCTTGTTATATCTTATATAGTAGTGCTATAAAACAAACCTATTGAACATTACATTGACAATTAAATCTTTTTGTTAAATGTTCAGGTATGTTTTTTTTAGTATCTATTGAAAGGTGTACAATTCAACTACATGTTCTATTAAAATTCCACAATTGAACCACTAAACTATTAATATAGAAACCAGCTGATGTTTCAGTGTTAACTACTCATCAGAAACTTGATAACGTTTTGTCACTTTCAAATAACATTTTCTATTAGATTTTGCACAGCTCTTTATTGCATACACTAAGTATTGCACTTAAATATTTGGTTCATCAACAAATATTCATATGTATGTACCCAATTCTTGATTTATTAATAAATGCTGGTAAGAGATTTCCTTAGTGTGCATATATATGTGGTCATCAGACTGCTATAAAATGATGGTTACTTGCCTATATTTCATGGCTTTTCACTCCCTTCTATAACGTTTTTACAATTACTATAGCAAACAGAAGTCCTGACTATGCATGAAAAATGTGCCACTGGACAATTGCTAGAAACATTTGATAACATTGCACAATTGTTTTGCCCTTGTTAGAAATTAAAGCAACTGAAAGTACTTTAGTATATTTCATTATCATGATTATATTTATTGATTATAAGTGAAACAATGTAAAATGTTAAATATTGACAGTATTGCAATGAAAAAGAGTAGGATTTAGTTTTACATTTTTTATATGTGATAATTACAGAGAAAAAGAGTTGGATTCCGTGATGTTGGAGACGAAGAGGAAGATGATCGACCTAAACTTACTCAAAGGGTCAAGACATTTTATGTGGATTCATGGCCAGAGGTCAAGTTCAATGCAGGTGAAGCTGATAATCTTGCTGAGTTAGACATTAGACATGTTAGAGCTGGCCAAATATTTCACCTCAGACCATTCAATCATTATACAGTTTGATTAGCTATGTTTGTCTGTTTTTACTTATAAAGTATGATTCAGTGTGGAGTTGTACTTTTGGAATTTTACCTCCATTTCTGGCTTTTCTCAAAAAAGAAATCTTAATATTTCAATGTGAAAGCAAAATATGAAATATAGAGAATTTTGGACTAATTTGATTTTCTTTTAAAGTACAGTAAGTATATAGTTAATTTTCAAACAGATGCAATAAAGTTTTATTGGTAAAGTAGTACTTAATCATTAAGTCACTTACAATGAATCCATAAATATTTGATAAAAATGAAAACAATTTTGACAGATATTAAATAGGTCCTCAAAACTGAAGTATCTTCTACACTACCAGGTACTGTTTATTGTGTTATTTATTGAAATATATGATATATAGATCAATAAATAGTTGTCCATGTTAAAATTATCTGTATAGTACTTGAGAATTAAATGGTCTTAACAACAAAATAAATAGATTTAAAGATAAGCCAATCTATTTTATTGCAGTTGTATACTTTTATCTAAATTTTCTCATTCAGGTAGGTATTCAATATTGACAAAACATTACAAGTTTGTGTGAAAATATTTATTATTATAAACTAAATATATCTATATATGGTAATTTAAGCATTATGTGAGTTTGCATATAGATATACATGTACAACATAACAGACATAGGGTTAATTATGAGATTTTGCCCTCATATAATATTAATTATCAAGTCCATTTTTTGTTAAATTTTATTTTGTTTATCTCTCTTATGATAAAATTTTGAATGTGATTAGGCTGTACTCTGGTACTTTATGATGGAATGAAGCGCTTCACGGTATGAAGTTTTATGCCCTCCTGAAAAAATGTAGAGGGGCATATTAATTACCCTGTCCATTTATTCATATATATACTGCAGCTGTGCTATTTGAGCAGTCAAATTGCATTGACCGTATATTCATATGTCATATACAGTCACTGACCGTATATCACCTTGTTTATGACGTCGACAATGCGTTTCCTCATGACGTCAATAAAACATACAGGTTCACAGAAATTTTACGTCGTCCGCTTCAAATTAAAAAAATGATGTTTTATACCCAAAATATTTCATTTAGAACAGTTTTAAGAGTTGCAGCATATAAGAATAACCATACATTGTCTCGAAATATCAATCGGTTATTTGTACTCGGCTCGAAACATGTAAAAATGCTCGGCACAGCCTCGCTTTAACCTGTTTCTAAGCCTTGTACAAATAATATTGATATTTCGAGACAATGTACGGTTATTCTATATATATATATGATATTTCTGACTATCTCCTACAGTATTTGAGCTACAGCTTTTTTGTAGGTTTGTTTGTAAAGATAATTGAGGTGTGCATGTCACCATGATTTTGAATTTACAATAATCACTTCATTTTTTCTTTATCATTTATGAACTTATTAAACACATATTTAATTCTAGAATTAAACATACATGTCTACTAGTAGTGATTTTGAGACATTTATATATTAACTTAAAAGTAATTGTATTTAGAATTTTAAATGCTCTCTGATTCCTTACAGCTCCTGTTTTGCACCAACTGAATTATAATATTAATTGTGCCAAATTATAGTTTAATTTAAAGTTCATTTTAAATGACATCAATGTATTTTATTATTTCCAATGCATTGAACTGTTATCAAAACAAAGTTTGAAATGTTCAAGTCCAATTGATTTTATGCCTTTGAATTAAACGTTACCTTGGTTCAGTTTAGTGATATAATATGGAACATGCAAGGTCATACATAGTTGTATACAATACAAAATACATGTACCCTACAAAGTGTGCCAATTTAAATAGAGCTTATAGACTCATATCTTATGCTGGATGTGAGTTTAACATTTGGAACCCCAAGAGAAACATAGGTTGTCTGTCTTTCATCCTCTTCTGATGGGGTCATTTCATTAAAATTTTATTCCTTTCAATTTTCCTGACCAGTTGAAGCCAAGCTAATTAAAAACTTTAAATATCCTAAGTATAGTTTATGGTCAAGGTAGTCTCTGATGAAGTTGGAGTCCAATCAAATTAAAACTTAGTACACATATTCCCTTTTATATGAGATTTCTAATTTTAATGTCAAATTAGAGTTTTGATCCCAATTTCAGTCAATGAACATGATGCTGCGAGGAGAGTGGCATCTGTGTATTATGGACACATTCTTGTTACCTAGTGTTTGATGTTTTGAATGGAAACTATCAGATAATACTTCTATTGCATTGTTCCAATTTTTCTAAAAAAAAAATACTGGATGGGCCATGCAGCTTACTAGTTTTAAGCATTGAACTTATTAGATTCAGACCAGGCATCCAGGTAATAGCTAGAAAACCTAATATTTAATTGGATGTTATATTTTGTAGACAACACAATACGACCCCGTTCTAGTAGATTACTGGGCGGTACACCTATTACAATTGATACTGCTATAGTAAGTATCTAAATAGCTCTTCCTACCAACTTTTACCAGTCATTAACAGTGGCTCTACACTATTTTTTCATATTTAAAAAAAAAATGACTTTATTGACTTTTCACTATTTAAAGCCTCGGCCACACCTTACCGGATAGAACAAAAGGACGCCTAACAGATGAAAATTAAAGTTGTCTGTTGACAAAATTGTTATCCCTTGGGAGTCTGTTGATGTACTGACCAAATATATGGACGCACAATGAATGCATAATGGACATACACCAGATATGCACTGTACGAGAAACGGAAATGTACCAGACAGAAGGGATGTCAAACATATATCCAACAGACGAGTACTGTATAGAACAGACACCTAACGAAAACTTACCGGATAAAACGATGAACAAGATATATTGAAAAATTAAAGGCAACAATAATAATACATGTAAATTGCATAAATATTCAAAACGCTTCTGTGTAACTAGTTTTGGTTTGTTCTTCAAAATGCTGCCGAGGTTAGTATCTGGCCTGAATAAAAGCTGCTTGACTGTTAAGACGTGCCCTCCCTCTAATTTAAAGATAGATTTTGAATAATAAGAAGTCATGAACCTTAAGAAATGTAATTGTCATTTCTGATGTGAAATTTTGAATTGGCATTTATCTTTTTCAGATCCATTCATCATCCGTTTAATCTCTAATACTTTCGGTAGAAATTTGTTTCACATTCGTTCAACATCCTTTCAGCATCCGTTTTATCCTTTAGAAGTCTGTTGGTGAATTTATCTGCCAGACCTCCAATGGATGTATAACGGACACATAACTGATACAAAACAGAAACAAAACAGACAAGTACCTTACAAAACGGACCCCTACCGGACAATCAACATACGTTTCATCCGCTGGATGTCTGTTTTGAACATGCTAAAAAAAAAATTCCAACAAACAAAACGGAGATTGACGGATAAAACATACAACGGATATGGACTGACGTCTAACAGATAAGAAAGTTATCAGTTAGGCATCCTTTTGAGCTATCCATTAAGGTGTGACCAAGGCTTAAGATTTGTTGATAAACAGTATAAATAGATATAAGAAGATGTGATATGAGTTCCAATGAGACAACTCTCCATCCAAGACTCATTTTTTAAAGTAAAAGTAAACCATTATAGGACAAATTACAGCTTCAACACGGAGCATTGGCTCACAGCAATCTGCAAGGTATGAAGGGCCCCTAAAAGGACTACTGCAAAC
The DNA here is from genome assembly GCF_036588685.1 of Mytilus trossulus. Taxonomy (NCBI): domain Eukaryota; kingdom Metazoa; phylum Mollusca; class Bivalvia; order Mytilida; family Mytilidae; genus Mytilus; species Mytilus trossulus. The sequence continues at coordinate 84,348,249 of NC_086375.1, read as the reverse complement.
CATTCAAACAAAAAATCAACTGCAGTATAATCTGAAAAACGAGAAACACTTATGGACCACATTTTAAAACAAACATCCACTGAAGAATGTTAATGATTAAAGACAGGTGCAAACAATTGTAGCGAGTTTTAAGGGGCACCAACCTTCACCCTAACCTGAAGTAGTAATGTAACATTACCATATAGAAAAAAAGTCTACAAATAAATATAAGACCCAATTGTTTGTTTTGCAGGCTTTACGACATATAGTGTATGGATCACCATTTCACTCCTTTAGTCGGGAATGGAAGAAGTCTACGTTACAGTTTCAAGATATTTCTAGTCTGTTTCCATGGGGACTTCAGACTCACAGGGTAAGAATATGTTAATCTGTAACGTGGTCTCTGACATGAGCAGATTGAATTATTTAATTCAATTTCATTTTTAAAAGTGATATTTTAATGGTTTGTCATGTTGAACTTGAAGTCTATATAATGTTATATCAATGACTTTATAAAGTACAACAGTAAATGTTTTGGTATACCAGATAGTATCAGGCTTTATGCAAGTGAATGAACAACAGGACCATCTACAAAATAAAGCATCTTAAATGCTTTCAAAGGACTTTGACTTTTTACATTCCTTCATTGACAGAGGAATATTTAACGATTGGTGTGTCTCTTTGTTTCTCTGTTCATTATTACATATCCACCAATCCTAAACCTGTATGTAGAACAATAACAATTTTAAGAGAACCTTTATATACAATTATGTTTTCTCTGGTTATTTCACCAGTTAAATGTAGAGCCTACATAACATGACATTGTTAACTGATTGTTCACCTATTAAATGGCTGATTTTATATCAATTGATTTCCTTTGTTAAAAGCCGAGAGGTAAAACCGTTAAATGACATCATTGATTTCTTAAGCATGAAACAAAAGTCATAATAAACACCATAATTGATTCATTATAAGGCCACTGGTAGAGAAAAATATTTATTTTGCAGACATTTTTATAAAGAAATGACATATATGCAGCCTTTACTTATAAATGATTAAGACATTAAAATGAAACAAAAATTTATGTTATTTGGAATAAATTAAAAATGTACTACAGGTTATTTCTCCTCTGTAACATGTCAGATTGACTATGGTAGTCAAACCAAAATATCTCCACTGAGCAGGCAGCATTTATGAGTTAGAACAAGGATGGTCCTCCCAAAGTCCAAGATTGGGTACATGTTTACTGCAGATTGTTGCCTATCCATTCCAACATTTTTTCCTTCTTCACATTTTTCTCGGAACCATATTATGATTATAAGTTAGTAAAATTGGTATGCAGTTTTAGTAGCACTGTCATATCTTATTTCCAGAGATTATTTGAACCTGCAGCTTCAGTCATCATTTATTGACTTGAGTTGTTTTGTATATTTTACACATTGAAGTATTGCACTGCAGTTTGGATTTTCAAATTTTGCATTTTCTATTAAAATAACACACAAGAGAAACATATCTCTGTGGCAACTGTTTATTGAAAATGAATTAAAAACTGTCCACCCTTCAATACAATTATTCCCTGTTTTCCAATGCATTGGATTACCAGTTGGGGGTAAGCTTTACATGACAACGTGTGCTTTCTATTTTACAAACCTATCATTAAATCAATCACTGGTGTAATATATCACTATTTTTTTAATCATTAATTTGTATTTTATCAGGCAGTCCATCAGGTTTACTAAGGTAATGCATCAAAGTAAAACATTTCACCTTGATATATATATGCACTTCAGAATATTGCAAAGAATTTCACTGTTAAGATGGTTTAAGTATAGGGTTGGTTTTTAGTTTCAATATCTACAAGAGGTTTTGATTCAATTTACACTATCATTTTGCATTGACTAGAAAGTTAAGGTCATGCAAATTCAATAGACCATTGTAATAGTAACATAAGAAAAAAAGACATGAAGGTTATTTGGGTTATATTTTATGAAATATTTTTCATATTCTGTTTTGGGAACTATTTTGCTTACATTTTTTATTTTCCTGAATATTTTTTCACCTACTGGCTTTTTTTCTAACACAGTTTAATTTAAAATTTTGCCTTGCAACTGTCCCCCCCCCCCCCCCCCCGCCCCCCCCGCCCCCCCCCCCCCCCCTTTCGTGTTCTATTTAAAATATACAAACAGCAATGGTAATATATTGTAGTGTGCTGGTCTTGAGTGATGGAGGTCATGGGTTGAAGTTATGGAAATGTAGTGATTTTCTTTCAGCTGCAATCATTCTTTTGTGTGAAATAAAAAACAAAAAATTGAATAAATTGAAATAACAAATATTTTATAATTGTTTAAATCTTTGTCCTTTGGTCTTAATGGGGAGTTATCACATTGGAAATTATATCATTGGTACCACATCAAATTATTCTTTTATAGTTAAACTACAAAAACTGAAGAAGGTATTGTATAAAGTTCTTGACCTTCAAGAAGGGTTAAACTAGTAAAATGAGGTGCACCACCAATGCAATATATAAATACAATATTTACAAAAAGTAGTACTGTTCACAAATTTTGCATTGGAAATTTGATGAAAACCTTGTTATTAGATATATGAAGATGTGGTGTGAGTGCCAATGAGACAACTCTCTATTCAAATAACAATTTAATAAAAAGTAAACCATTATAGGTCAATGTACGGCCTTCAACACAGAGCTTTGGCTGACACGGAACAACAAGCTATAAAGGGCTCCAAAATTACAAGTGTAAAACCATTCAAATGGGTTAACCAACGATTCCTTTCTATAAAAAAAAAAAACGAGAAACGAGAAACACGTACAAATTACATAAACAAACGACAACTACTGTACATCAGATTCCTTACTTAGGACAGGTGCAAACCTTTGCAGTGGGATTAAACGTTTTAATGGATCCAAACCTTCTCCCTTTTTCTGGAATAATAGCATTACATCACAACTTAGAAAAACACACGGTAAAATATCAATTTAGGCAGGCTTAACTCAATCAAAAAACGTAAATCAATACACTATAAACGAATAAATTTGATCTGCCATGTCTGAATGCAAATGCACAGTTAATAAATTCTTAGGGACAAACATTCAAGGCCAAACAATGCCATGGCAAGACACCACTGCGAAATATTTAACCCTTCGAAAATATTCACTTAAAAAAAAAAAGGTTTTAAAAAAAATACAGGTAAATCTTGAAGTTTATACAAATGTAGTAAGACGAAGTTAGTGAAAATTAGAATATTCCAAATAATCAAAGCTGGTATATTATTGTATAGTTTTAAAGCACCTAATAATTATATTTTAGTAATAGAAATCATCAAAGCCAAATAACTGTGGTACATAATTATGTATGTTACTGTAAGGGTATTATGATAATATATGTTTATACTTTCAGTGTGGATCTCGTGGATTGGTGCTTTGTGTGCAAGCATTTTTGTTGAAGCATTTAATTTTTGAAAGAGAATATTTTTCTGTGGAACTAGCAAGAAGGTATTTTAATGTCTTTTTGAGTACAATTATAAAATTTCACCTCACAAAATGTTCCTCCTTATTTCTGGTACTTAATTACTTTTATACATGTATATACAATTTATCTATAATCATCACAAACTCTTTAATGCCTTTAAAAAAGGAGAAAGAAAAAAGTTATCTGAGGAATGTGACACAATTAAATGATAATATATGTTTGCTAACAGTTTTCTGATTAAATATGTATGAATATGTGTTATCAGCCAAAAAAGGGGATAAAACAGAAGGAAAAAACGATACAGCAATTTTCGAAGAGATAAAACAATCATTCAGGAAAAAATAGTTTAATTTTAAAACTAGTAACAGTCTAAGGGAGGTAAATACAACCCATCCCATGTTACTAGTTTCTCAAAAGTTAGTATTAGGTGTAAAAAGTATTTAATCTAAAATATCATATATTTGTTGTAGAAATATTTCAAAGGCAATTACTTCTTATCTTGCAATCATATCAATTTATATTTATTTAATATTTAGCGACAGGGTCTTGTCAATTATTTTTCAATGACTCTTAATCAGTGATTTTTTTCTAACAGTGCCTTAAAACCAAATGAATTTGAGAGAAAACGTGCATTAATTGGTGCTATATGTGAGATGTTGTGGGCTGCAGGTGAAAAGAAACGGTGCTGTATATGTCTCTTACAAGACGATAGGTGTTATGATCAAGATTATCGTGTAAGGAATGATGGGATGACAGAGAAGGTATGAATTATCTCCCCTAGATATAACATAGCAAGGTATAAATTATCTCCCCTAATTTTGACATAGCAAGTTAGGAATTATCTATCCTAGCTTGAACACTACAATGCCATATGATAATGAAAAGAACATGTTTCATAGATGTCAATGAAACGTGAACTAAACAACACAAGTAAACTAAAGAAAATGTTTCGAAAATAATATTTGGTTTATACCCAAGTATTGTTTTACTTTATACTTTACTCTATAACAATTTCTTGTTTGGTTGGTGAATCATCAAGACATATACTTCATACCTGCCTTTTTAACACCTGTGATGTCAAAGTGTAAATATCAAATGTTTTTATCACTTGTCTAAATGGGTGTTGAAATGTACAACTTGATTACTCTTGTGTTGACCAATACTTACTACAAGTTATTTGAATGATAAGCTTTCCAACGCAATTCTAGGTTTGAACGTAGTTTTCAATTTAGACTTGTTTTTATATATATATCCTTTGATATTTCAGTTGTTTTCATATGATATATACTCCTTTGATATTTCAGTTGTTTTTATATGAGTTCAAGAAATTCCAGGATCTTCAACTTTTTGTTAAAAGGAACATTGAACTTGTGAGTATTATTATTCAATTGATTAGTACATTTCTTTATTTTAAAATAAAGATCATTTATAGTCATATTGAATACAGTGATATTTGTTGTAGATTACTCTAGATAAATTTGCTTAAAGTTATAGATCTTAGTTTATTTAAGGGTCAATAGAAATGATAAAGATGTATATTATTTAACTTTTATGCTCCTCAAAATTTCTGGAGTATCTGTCATTTGGTCTGTGTGTTGGAACCAAATGGTTTTTAGATGATAACTGGTGAAGCCATTGCTTGATTGGAAAGAAAAATAACTTCATATTAAAGACGGTGGAAGAGAAGTGGTCTATAGATTTTTGGAGACTAAAAAAGGGTCACTGTCATGACTGTTGCCCAAAACAGAAAAAAAGGAGGAAAAGGAAAATTATTAAAGCAGATAATTTACTTTAAGTTGGTTTCAGGGTTGTAACTTTAGTTTCCTTCCCCCCACGAAAGGTGATGCTGTGGACATTGAAATGCAGGGCAGCATTCTGTAAGTCCATCAGTCCCATCTTGTTAGGGCTTTCACAGTGACAATTCTTGCCAGACTTTTGAAAACCTTATTTTATAGGTTAATTTTAGCAATACGGCAGAAAAATTCTATGATGGTGGACTATAAAATAATAAAAATATAGTAATGGCCCTTGAAAATATTAAATTTATTGAAAATTGCCTCATTAGCGCTTTCAAGGGTACAATTCTTGTCTGAACTTATACACAGGATCATTGAAGCCTCAAGTTACTTTTTTGGCTGTTTGATATCTATATCAACCACACTTGCATTAAAATGCATTAGTTTTTAAAAAAAATATATATATTTTTCAGTTCCAATCAGAAGGGAGTAATGGATGTATATTATTTCTTTATAGTTTAGCTCTGTCTAGAACTATCTACAAGTAAGTCTGTAACAGTTATCACTAAACACAAGTATTCTGCATACATATAAAAGAATACAGTTGGCTGAAAGTAAAACAAAAATATACTGAGAAATGTCATGACTCAGTTTGACTAGCATGCATGAGCACTTTCACAGCTTAATGATAACCAAAGCTGATGTTATGGAGTAAATTGAGCTTATAAATTCAGAAAATGTCAGCACTGAGCTGTAGTGAAGATTAGAATTTACCTATCAATATGTCTTGAGAACTTTATAACCTGTGGGGAAAGAGAGATAACTTAATTTATATACCTAAACATGCTAAATGAGAGAAATTGAACTGCTATAAAAAGCTGTTTTTTAGCTGTTATTTACCAGTTCTACATTTTTCTGCCCCACCTATGATAGTAGAGGGGCATTATGTTTTCTGGTCTGTCCATCCGTTTGTTTGACTGTCTGTCTAAGTTTTTAGTCATGGTAGATTTTGATGAAATTGAAATCAGAACAACTTGAAACTCAGTACATACATTACCTATGGTATGATCTTTCTAATTTTAATGCCAAATGAAAGTTTTTATCCCAATTTCACATTCCACTGAAGTTAGAAAATGATAGTGTGAGTGGGGCATCTGTGTACTATGGATACATTCTTCTTTCAACAGTCTTTCCACTGGGGCTTTGGTATATGATGCAGAGATATTTTTTTTATTTTTGTTGTTGACTAAATTATTCAATTTTCTATATTTATAATACATATCTATTACTTCTGTGCATGTCACAACTAGTTGCGGGTGATTTAAATGACTCAGAGGAAAACAAAATTTTTACTATCCATACTTAGAAACAAAAAGGCAACTAACTTGACGCCATTTTACTGCTATAATTAAATAATAAATTTGACCTACCTGGATCCCTTGGCGTCAGATCGCAGACATCATTTATATTTATCAAATTGGTATCATTCGTAACATTTTTAGTCCATCTCTTAAAAAGATTTTAACTATTTTGATTACTTTCAAATCTACTTGCCCGAAAGTTAACGTTTTTACCAAACTTTTGTGAAAGGGAAGTAATTTTTCTCAGACTTTTTCGAAACATCTCTGCAGCCAGTCCCTGAAATTTTCTCACCAGAGCAGGGATTGAACTGCCTTATTACACCATTTCTTAGAATTTATCTAAAAATGTGAATCCTTATAAACTGCTTTCCTCTTTTACTTGGAGATTCTCATGAATTATCTGGATACTTAGTATTAGTACAGACCTATAATTTAAACATTTTACAGAATTAAAGAAGATATACAGTTTACAGAAGAGAGTAAAGACAAACTGTTGACAGACAATGAGGAGTGTTCACAAGCTCTTATCAACTTGTTACTGACCGGACAGGCGGTCAAACATCTACACAATGGAAATATGGTGTATAATCAGTTTGGTAAAATGCTGGTATGTCACTTTACATTAGCCACAAATGTCATTTATTATACACAAGGTCAACAAATGTTATTGTTTATACACATAGGTCACATATGTCATTATGTATACACACAAAGTGAACACTTGTCATTGTTTATACACAAAGTTAACATATGTCATTAATACACAAAGTTAACCAATATTATTTATACAACTTTTGTCATTGTTTTTATTCACAATAACATACAGAGATCACATATATGTCAATGTTTATACACACTTATTACACCAATACAATTTTGACTCAAACTTGATTTTAAAGATATTTATACAAACGAATAGTTTCCAACAAGGCTTAAAATAAAAGTATTTGTGAAAAGGGCAAATGGAAAAAGAAGATGATAAGAAAGATATATCTTGCTGCTTTCTTAGAGGTAAAGAAAAAAACTAAATCAAAACGTTCAATAGAATTTATGTCACTTGTATAAAATAATACTTATAATTGTACAGGATTTATCAGTAAGTAATTTTGCCTACCATTAAAGCTTATAGAAAGTTATACTTACTAATTACTTCCCATCTTATTTGCCTACAACCAAAGCTTATAGAAAGTTTTATTTACTATTACTTTCTATCTTACTTATCAAGAGACATGGGTATTAATTTCCTTTCGTCCTTAACACCATATAAGTTATAAATAGTATAAATGTTTCTTGTTTGTTAGTAAATAATATGCACCAGCACTCGTGTCTTATTTTTACAGTTTATACTTAGTATATTATTTTCAACCTGATTTCACATTTACAAACTATCCCTCTCCTAAATATGACAAACAGCTAACATTCCAGTAAATTTAACCACTAAAATACTGTAGTCCTAAAAAAAACTCTTCCTCTAGAACCATGCACTCTATTATTGGCCACTCTTATTACAGAAGTTTGAAGCATTATTTTTACTTTTATGAAAAGATAATTCTGAATCTGAAATTTAATGATGAATCTTCAGGTATACAGTATGTTTACTAATAGTGATTGATGGATCTACGCCATCATAAATCTTGACATAACTGTTTTTAAACATCATCTTGTGTAATAGACTAAATGTGCCATTTTGCTTATGACTTACCAGTATCTTATGTGATCTGAGTTATCTATCTTTGAAACCAAAACTCTGTGCATATTTTCAATGAACAAAGCCATTGAATCTTGCTCAGTTGAGGCAGCGTTTTTGAGAATGGCATTACCTCCATCACTGGAAATATAATTGTGCTGTGTATTCTTTTACTTTCTTGTACCAATTTTAGTGGTTTGAGCCAATATGTAAAATATGTTACCCTACCTGGGAGGTCTTCATTTTCTGGGTTAGTAAAAACTCTACACCTTCTCCTGGGTACCGATATTGGAAGACCTAATGGTATTCAATCTTAAATACACTTCAAATATTTGCCACTGAACCTTAAGTAATATAAAAAAGAAGATGTGGTATGATTGGCAATGAGACAACTATCCACAAAAGACCAAAATGACACAAACATTAACAATTATAGGTCACCGTACGGCCTTCAACAATAAGCAAAGCCCATACCGCATATAGTTAGCTATAATAGGCCCTGATAAGACAATGTAAAACAATTCAAGCGAGAAAACTAACGCCCTTATTTAGGTAAAAAAATGAAGGAAAAACAAATAAGCAAGAGTCAGTTATATTACTTGATTCAGTATACAACAAGTTAAATGTTAATTTAAATTTTTAGATAGATTATAAAATGAGATATATCAATTTTGAATATATAAGGAATTTGATTAATGATTTATGAACCACATTAGCTTCATGGTATTGCTTTGGTTATTGTTTCGGTACAGTTCTTTAAAAGGTTCTTTGACTATCTTCTATAGCACACATACATGCTTCAATAGAGCTTCAGCACCAATTAAATCTCTTGGTGGTTGTTTCAGTACAGTGCTTTAAAGGGTTCTTAAATGTAATCTTCTATAGCACTTATACATGCTTAAATTGAGCTTAAACACCAATTAATTCTCTTGGTGGTTGTTTGGGTACAGTGCTTTAAAAGGTCCTAAGACATAATCTTATATTGCACATATACATGCTTAAATAGAACTTAAGCACCAGTTAATGCTCTAATTGTGTATTTTTTTTGGTACAGTGCTTTAAAGGGTTCTTTGACTTTATCTTATATAGCACATATACATGCTTCAATAGAGCACTAATTAATTCTCTTAAAGCTTTCTTATAAATACTTCAATTTCTTAATGGAAAGGTGTATTATATTGGTGAAATCATTAGTATGTCTTACTTAAAATTCTCTTTAAATTGCAATGTTAGCTTATCATTATTATTAATCGGGATGATAGCTCTAAAAAATCAGTTTTCAACACAGTTAGATAAAAAGCTGTTTTATTTTGGTTCTACCAGTGTTGATATAATTTTATATTATTTATAGAGTGAGTGACCCATATTCACTGCATAATTTGTTCATTTTCACTTACATCCGACCTACATTGGAATATTTGAAACTTTTTATGTAGGTTTCACAAATTTTACTATATGAAAACAAAATGTTTGATAAAGGATAACATTGGTTAATTGTTAAAAAAATGAATGTAAACTCAAGAGGAAATCAAGTTGTTTGACTTGTGTACCATGGGGGACACATTTTCACCGCAATGTATGATACGCAATGTATGATACGACCATCCTCATTCTCCTAGTTTATTATAAAAACGAAAGTTTGTAATTAATTGATTATGCTTGAGAGATCATTCCTATACAATTTTTCTCACAAATATTTACTTTAAGACATCACATGATTGCCATATAAATCTTACATAATAGCTTAAAAAATATTTAAAAACAACTGCATATTTCTTTATATGTGTGAATAGTGTTAGAAATGAGGTAAAGAGGAATATCAACTGTTCGAACAATACAAACAGTCTATTTATGCAAGTCCTGGGTAAAGGCACACAAATTTACAATAAAAATAGCAAAACGACGAAAATGTGTTCATGGCGAATGGGCGCCACCCACTCTACATCTATATTAAATACATTAGATTTTTATGCCCCAACCATGATAGTAGATGGGCATAATGTTTTCTGGTCTGTGCGTCCGTCCATCTGTTCGTTCTTTTGTCCGTCTGTTCCACTTCAGGTTTAAGTTTTTGATGAATTTGAAGTCCAATCAACTTGAAACTTAGTACACATGTTCCTTATGATATGATCTTTCTAAATTTAAAGCCAAATTACATCTTCACGGTCCACTGAGCATAGAAAATGATAGTGTGATTGGGGCATCCGTTTACTTGGGACACATTCTTGTTATATGTACTATAAAGATCTGATTATTTATGCTGAATGAATAAAAATGATAAGTTGAATATAGTTGTTGCTTCGTTTGTTTAACAATCCAAATGTATTCAAAAGGTTCAAGAATAATGTTAATGTTTTCTCTAATTATAAGTTGAAATATATTTTCATCTGCATAAATTAAAATATAAGACTTTTAGAGAACTCATAATAGCATTGATATTGACATCTATTGCAACTAGTGATCAAATATCTTCTTTTTTCATTAGTGCAGCCTTTATTCCAAATTAAAATTTGAAATTGATCCAATTACTGCACCTGGGCTGTTGTGTAAGTGTTAACCCTTAAGCACATGCCATTTTAAATTCAGAAAAGGGGTCAGTTACATTCCAACATATCCGACTTTATTTTATGGGTTAATCTCATTGTTGAAGGCCATATGCATGGTTGCCTATAATTGCTTACATTCACTTCATTTGAACTTTGGTGAATAGTCGTTTCATAGGCAATCATTCCACAAGATTTACATATAATGTATATAGATTTCTGCATTTAAAAAAAAAACTGTCATACATGCTATTCTGTGGTGATATTTCTTAAATTTGTATTTTGAGTCGTATGATTGAAAATTGTTTTTTTCATTTGTAGATGAAACCATTGAAAGGTATAAAACAAAGAAGTCAAATAGGATTTTTATTCTGGGATAAAACTGAAGATTCTGATGCAAAAACTGAGGTATATTTAATAAATTGCTTGAAAATTTGTTTCAGTTTTGGGGTTAGGATTGCATGAAATGCAATGCAATCAAACCCTTTAGGACTATCAAGAACTTCCAAGGTTTATCCCTACTGTTGAGATTCACAAAACATAGTGCAATTGATCATAATATTCTATACATCCTTTCCATGAACTTTTCCAGTAATTTATCAATGAAATGTATGCTCAGATATTCAAGTCACAAAAAACTGTTATACTTACAAAATAAAATTGCATACAGTAACTTTTCCAAGGTGCAGTAATCAACATCTGTTCTTAAAATATCCATGATGTCATTGTTAAAGTCATCTTTAGAAATTGGAGTTACCTTCCTTTGTCCAGAATCATAGTTGAATCAACTACAACCATTGCATTATGCAAAGTTCTGTTTAATTTTACTTTCCACTGATACATTAAAGCACTCTTCACCCTTCAGTGCTTACAGGCACTTAAATTAATCTTTTTATTTTATTTTGTATGTGTTAAATGCTTAGTATTAGTACTAAAAGGGGTCTAATATTTATAATGCTACACATCCTTACAAAATTACATAAAACTTTATTTACATTCTTGACCTTATATTTTAGTTTGTATTTGTTAGATGCTCAGATTTACATAACAAAATGAAGACTAGTATTTACAATTGAAAGCTATAATTAAGAAATAATTCTTGGGGGCTTGAATATATCGTTATTTTACCACGGGTTGGCCCTTTATGACAAATATTTTACCCTGAGCGATAGCGAGGGGTAAAATATCGGCATAAAGGGACAACCCGTGGTAAAATCTAGATATATTCAAGCCCCCATGAATTATTTCGATTCTAATAGGACAATACGGCATTTTTTTGGATCGAAGCGCCCTAGGTGGAGGCCATTATTTGCCGTTCCCATAAATTAACGCACTTTTAGATTGGCGTAAAAGAATGGAGCAAACAGAATAAGTAACATGCTCAAACTGTGCACAAAACTTAATTAGATGGATTTGGATGAATTTTAATGATAACTTACTTATATGTCTTCTATATGTATATAAAAAAAATATGGGCTTATACCACATTTTAGCATCGTTTGTTTACGTTTGTTGTGATGATTTTCGGTATCAAAAGCGTGTATTTTCCCGTAAAATGCTTAAATTATAACGTCATCATTCTATGACGTCGGGTACTTCATTCATAAAAAAACATATGACGTGGGAGTATGATTGGAACAGCCAATGCAATATATTCATATTTTACCACGGGTGTGTACGCAAAGCGTTTGAAGGACGTCATGTTAGAATTGGGAATATAAATTCTGAGTTGACTGGAGATTTTATTAGCAGACAAAGTGTATTGCTTATTTCAAATTATCTTTATTACATAACTGTATTCTTATTGTTTTGTTGAAGGTTGGTAGCATGTTAAAGACTCCCAAGTTTCCAATGTGGATAACAAACATTAACGGACAGATAGGACTATTGTTCAGTATAAACCTAGATCTAGTCAGTGATTGGAGGATAGAAAATAGATTTACTTTATATTACTATACTGGCTTGCCAAACCATCCAAAATGTTTTCTAAATATTGGTAAGTGTTATATTACAACAGTAGGTGGCATGGTCAAGTACAATTGACCACTTTAAAGCTATGTTTTACATCGCAAATTTTGTCAATAATGCTTGCCTTTAAGATGTTGTTTACTAAATAGAGGGAACTGTCTGTATCCCTGCACTATTACAGTTCGTCAAGCGTCTTCCTGATTGTCATTATGCAGGCTAATGTTTGTTCTGTAGGTACACAATATCTTAATAACAGCAGTGCTGATTATTATAAGAAACTAATTTGTTGAATAATTTGTGCAATACAGCATCATATTATTTCAACCGCCCTCTCAACTTTGGAAGGAAGTGACTATGCCCCTAAAAACCCGAATGATGTTCACCAAAACCAAAAGTTTTTGACGGAAATGCATCGTACTTGAAATATGCCTATGTTATTGAACAAGTGTTTAATTTCCATTGTAAATTGTCTTGTTATTCAAAATGTTTGCTAAAAGACTTAATTAAGAATTATGATATATTTGTAAACATCTTTAAGAATTTGGTCATTTGGTCCTTTTCTTGTTTTGATTTTTGGTCTGAGGATAGTTTTCATTGGCAACCACACCACATCTTTGTATTTCTTTACAAATGAAATTATAAAATGTATATTAAATTTAAGATTTCAACCCAGATTTTGCACTGAACATAAAAAAGTGATTTCCAATTGTGCAGAGAAACACAAAAAAATGAGACTTTTGTGTATTTTACTGTTAATTCTTACACACAAAAAAAAGGTGACTTGTATATTGTCATTAATTTTTTAACAGATTTCGCATTACCCTAAATTGTATATTCAAGATAGTTAAACAATTCATATTTTATTGTCTTGTACCTCTTTTTACCAAATTTTAGAAACTCGACATGGACGTAAAATATGTGGTAGGACAAACTTAGTGAGACTGAATGAAGAAGGAAAAATTCCTCAGCTAGATCAATGTATTATGACAAAGTAAGCACATATATATATGGAGAAGGAGAATTTGACCTATAATAAAATTGAGAACAGAAAGGGTGAATATGTCAAAGAGACCAAAGATAAAATAACAGCCGATGGCCACCAGTTGGTCTTCAATGCAGCAAGAAAATACCGCATTCTGAGATGCTCCTCACCTAGACTGTAAATAAGAATGTGGACTAGTTCAGTAAAATGGTGTCATACTAAACTTCGAAATATATGAAAGAAACTACAATTAAAAATCATACAAGACTAACAAAGGCCAGAGGCTCCTGTTCTGGGACAAGCACAAAAATGTTGCAGATTTAAACATGTTTAGGAGAACTCAACCCTCCCCCTATATCTCTAGCCAATGTAGAAACAACAAATGCACATCAGTATGCACAGTAAAACTCAGTTTAAAAGACGTCAGTCTGATTTCAGAATAGGTAACAAAAGAAACTAAGCAAAATGACAATGATACATAAATTAACAAGTGACCATTTTATTCTAACAACATTGAATTATGATTTTTACCTGTCATGTACCCTTCTTTAGAATTTAATTTTCTTTTTAGATGGTTTGGGGCAGCTGTCAACTGGAATGGTACACCTTACTTCTATTGAACAAGAATAGTATACTATCCTTCTGTGAAATAAATGGGCAGTCGATACTAAGTGTCCTACAATAAACTCTGCTTGTAACTTCATGACTTTCAAATTGATCATGTTGTATTTTATTTACGCTTCATTTTGTCAAACAGACGTTTCTCTGCAGTTCTAATAATTTATTTGTTTTGATTAGATAAATACATGTGCCTGAAACCAATCTATAGAAATTCCTTGAGCAAGGGCTGCCCTATGTACAGTTTTCTAATTTCTTATTTAGTCCATTTCAGTTTTAATATTTTTCATTTAAGTAGTTTCTGTTTATTGACATGATACTTGGATGAGTACCATTTATTTTTAAATTCTGGTAAGTTAACTCTCTATTAATCTGTCAACATGAAATGTTTACAAAATTTTCATTGGGTTTTTTTTTCACTTCTAAGCTATTGTTGGTCCAGCTTTACAGGACTTCATTATGAAGAGAGGAGAGGGAAATCCTCCTCCCCCATTTCATAAAATAATGTACTGCTGACAAAGTTGTTTGTTTTAATCAGTTGTTAAGTTTGAGACATGGTCAGATGACTGACCAGAAATTGTTTTTGCTTTATTTACAGAGTGCAATTACTGAATATTTATACTGATTTTGTTACTTTGTAAATGTGTAACCTTTCCCTTTTTTTATCATGTTAAGATTTAATTATTATAATATTATAGATGTGAATCCATCAAATCGAGTTGTAATAGATAGACTGTTATGATATTTCTCATCTTGAAATCTATTTGATGAAATGTCAAAAAATAGAAACACTTAAATTAAAATGAAAGAATATGAAATTTAACTGAACTGTATTTACTGGAACAATCTGGAATAGTGCCAATTTTATATTTTTCATTTAAATTGTACTGAACAGTATTTGGGTGTACTTAGTTTTCTTAATCTTTACTGTAGTTGGTATTATGGCAAAGTAGAATATGTTAAGCTCAGGTCTGTTTGAATTTATTAAAGACTTGAAAGAATATGTTTAGTGTATTCTTTTTTACAGTCAAGTTAGTGTTTTACATACAATTCACAAAGATTAAGATTAAATTCCCCCTTTTGCCAGGCCGGTTGAGTAAAATGATGGTGGCCAAAGTAATAGATTACAGAATGATACTGACTTGATATTTAATATTTTAATAGAAAAATTTGTACAAGATCTGTCATAGAAATATTTATCTATTTCAATTTAAATCAATATTTATGTTAATGATTAAGTAATTTTTATTTTGTTCTTGATCAGTTTTCAATCAAATATGAAACTGTCAGTGATTTTATTCTATTATTTTATCAAAACGTTGTCAGTTATTAGAATACCAACAGTGTCCATTTATTGGAGTGCATTCATTGTCCATTTCTAAGATTCATTAGATATATAGCCATACTGTTGTGAAAGTGTTTAAATAAGAATTGTATGGAGATACAATATGGAAAGATAGAATCTAGTATTTATTTGGCAAATACTCTTTTAGCCTTATAGAAAAAGTTAGCAGTGTTTTGTTGTTTAGGCCAGTTTTGACACCCTCAATGTTTGAAGTAAAGACTTCATACACATAACCTTGTTGACCCAGATTTGCATTCTGTGCATTCAAACTTAATTTGATGACCTTTTTCTTTCATGATAATCACAAGTACAAGTATAAATTTCATAATATTTTTTGCATTTTGCTCATTATTGAAGTTTATAGGGTGACCTATAGTTGCAGGAATCCTTTTTTGTTCTATGATCCATTTTGGATAGATGTGGTTATGACAATCTTACCTTTATACTTAGTATATATATATTAATGTGACTAAAAATAAAAATAATATTAAAAGGAGAACCTGACAACAGTTGGGTTTTTTTTTTTCGAAAATTAAAATCATGGTTTTAAAAAGATACTTTACAATTACAATTCAAATTAATCATTTTACTAGTCAGCCATAATATGGGGTTACTTTTGTCCAATTTTACATGGAACACTAAGTTTAGAGGCTTGAATGGGAACTGGACCTATGTAGACTAGCTTTTATAATGATAAATAGCATTTTGTGATAGAATAATAATGTTCAAATCTTTCATTTAACAAGACTTCTAGCAATCACCCTAGATTTTGGAAGTTTGTTTTTACTAAATTCATTAATTTGTGTTATACTTAAAGACATACACACCCAAGCTCCATCAAGACTTTAACATAAAGAGTAGCTAACATTGTAATATTAAACTGGAATTGTACATTGAATGTTTGTAAATGGTTTCTGTAAAATTAAAAGAAAAAGTCATCTTTTTATGGATAAAGTACATTTTTAGCTCACCTGGTCCAAAGGGCCAAGTGAGCTTTTCCCATCACTTGGTGTCCCGCGTCCAGCGTCTCCGTCGTCGTTAGCTTTTACAAAAATCTTCTCCTCTGAAACTACTGGGAATCTTCTCCTCTGAAACTACTGGGCCAAATTAATTCAAACTTGGCCACAATCATCATTGGGGTATCTAGTTTAAAAAAATGTGTGGTGTTACCCGGTCAACCAACCAAGATGGCTGCACGGCTAAAAATAGAACATATGGGGTAAAATGCAGTTTTTGGCTTATAACTCAAAAACCAAGGCATTAAGAGGAAATTTGACAAGGAGTAAAAATGTTAATCAGGTCAAGATCTATCTGCCCTGAGATTTTCAGATGAATCGGACAACCCTTTGTTTGGTTGCTGCCCCTGAATTGGTAATTTTGAGGAAATTTGCTGTTTTTGGTTATTATCTTGAATATTATTATAGATAGAGATAAACTGTAAACATCAATAATGTTCAGCAAAGTTAGATTTACAAACAAGTCAACATGACCGAAATGGTCAGTTGACCCCTTTAGGAGTTATTGCTCTTTATAGTCCATTTTTAACCATTTTTCATAAATCTATGTAATCTTTTACAAAAATCTTCTCCTCTGAAACTACTGGGCCAGATAAGTCCAAACTTAATCACAATCATCTTTGGGGTATCTAGTTTAAAAATTGTGTGGCATTACCTGTTGAAGTAACCAAGATGCTGCCACAGCTAAAAATAGAACATAGGGGTAAAATGCAGTTTTTGGCTTATAACTCAAAAACCAAAGCATTTTGAGGAAATCTGAGATGAAATAACTATGTTTATCAGGTCAAGATCTATCTGCCCTGAAATTTTCAGATGAATCGGTCAACCCGTTGTTGGGTTGCTGCCCCTGAATTGGTAATTTTGAGGAAATTTTGCTGTTTTTGGTTATTATCTTGAATACTATTATAGATAGCGATAAACTGTAAACAGCAATAATGTTCAGCAAAGTCAGATCTACAAATAAGTCAACATGATCTAAATGATCAATTGACCCTTTAAGGAGTTATTGCTCTTTATATTAAATTTTTAACAATTTTCATTAATTTGGTAAATTTATGTAAATTTTTACCAAATATTTTTCTCTGTTACTAATGGGCAAAGTTCATTATAGATATAATTGTAAGAAGCAAGAATGTTCAGTCATGAATCCATTTGTGTCCTTTGTTTAATATGCACATAGACCAAGGTGAGCGACATAGGCTCTTTAGATATCCTTAAATATTCTTTTTTGCATTAAGCATTTAGTGCAAATCTAATTTAACCCATGCTATTGGTGTGCCACCACACATTTCATTTTTATTAATTCTCATCCTGTTTCTATGTGTATCACTACACATTTGATTTTACAGTTGCTTACCTTGTATCTTGGTGTGTCCCCAAAGGTTTCTCAGTATGCTGAAGTCAATCAAGATTGGAAACTTATGTGAAACAGTTTGTTGTATGTATTCACTTAGATAAGATTTATTGGCTGATTTGAAGTTACCCGGCTGGAGTCTGTTAAATGGAAGTACTATCTGTGATAATTAAGATTGACCTGGCTGAAGTCTGTTAAATGGAAGAAACTATCTGTGATAATTATTGCATTTGTTTGATGATATATTGTGTATTGTTAATAAATATTGTTTGGAACTTTTCAATTTTAATGGATATATGCAACAAAACAATTTAGCACCACTTTTGAAATACTACACATCTTAATGAGTATGTCAGACATTTGGGCCATAAGATTGAATTCACAGATGATAATTAAACTAATTATTATTTGAATTTAGCCTAATATAGTTTTGAGTTAAATGAGTAAATACATGGAACACTGTTTACATGGGAAATCAAGTACCACTCAGATGTGACTATGTATTTATACATCCCAAACAGCAAACCACATTTCAGCAGTGTTATTGTTTGTTAAAAATAATTCATATAAATGATGAAATCTGTATATTCCTATGGACATCTCAACAGATGTAAGATGTAGTTGTAATATTTGTATCTGAACATTCATATGGCATCTCATTTCACATTTTGATACAATTGTGTGCATTGGTATATGCATATTCATATGGTCATCTAATTAGAAATTTAGATATAGTTATAGGAATTGGTATCTGTATATTAATATAAACGTTAAGATACAGTTGTATGCTTTGGTAAAATTGAGAATGGAAATGGGGAATATGTTAAAAAGACAAAAACCAATGAGCAGACAACAACTGAAGGCCACCAATGGTTCTTCAACGCAGCGAGTAAATACTGCACCCGGAGGTGGTCTATGTATTGGTATCTGTACATTTATATATGGACATTTGGATACAGCTATGAGTATTGGTAACTGTTTATTCATATTGACATCTCAGACTTTTACTTTTTAAAAACATTCAGATACAGCGCTAGCTGTAACAGGAACATCGCGACAGATGTAAATTTAGTTATATATATATATATATGGGTATCTATACATTATATAGACATCTAAAAAAAGGTTTATTCAATTGTGTTATGATGTCTGTGCATGAATTTCTCGCTGCATTGAAGACCTGTTGGTGACCTTCTGCTGTTTTCTGTTCTATGGTCGGGTTGTTGTCTCTTTGACACATTCCCCATTTCCATTTTTAATTTTATTCGTAATAAACAGTGACATCTCAAAATACACAAGATACAGTTGTAAGTATAGGTATCCGTTCATTTATAACAGGGACATCTCAAAATACACAAGATACAGTTGTAATATAGGTATCTGCTCATTTATAACAGGGACATCTCAAAATACACAAGATACAGTTGTAATATAGGTATCTGTTCATTTATAACAGGGACATCTCAAAATACACAAGATACAGTTGTAATATAGGTATCTGCTCATTTATAACAGGGACATCTCAAAATACACAAGATACAGTTGTAAGTATAGGTAACTGTTCATTTATAACAGGGACATCTCAAAATACACAAGATACAGTTGTAATATAGGTATCTGTTCATTTATGACAGGGACATCTCAAAATACACAAGATACAGTTGTAATATAAGTATCCGTTCATTTATAACAGGGACATCTCAAAATACACAAGATACAGTTGTAATATAAATATCCGTTCATTTATAACAGGGACATCTCGAAATACACAAGATACAGTTGTAATATAAGTATCCGTTCATTTATAACAGGGACATCTCAAATTACACAAGATACAGTTGTTATATAGATATCTGTTCATTTATAACAGGGACATCTCAACAGATGTTAGATTTAGATGTGGTAGTGCTATCTATACATATATGGCCGTACTTTGACCTTTAATGGTTTACTTTTATAAATTGATACTTGGATGGAGAGTTGTCTCATTGGCACTCATACAACATCTTCCTATATCTATTGATATGTACATCTTAACAAAGATTTAATACGGTTGTTATAAAGGTTTGATAAAGTTATATAGATATAAGAAGATGTGATTTAGTGCCTATTTTAAAATCCATGACTAGGTGGAATATTTCCGTAACGTCTTTGCAGAATGTATAAGGTCACAGCCACTTTCAGTCGAATAAGGATGTTGAAAATCCGAATCCTCAAACCCAAGACACAAGTCTGTACGAGAAGTGCTTAACAAATAAGATACAGTTTTAGCATTATTGAGTTGCTAAACAAATAAAGTACAATTTTAGCATTAAAGTCCATATAGAACGAAGGGTCTGGTTGTCAGAAAGAGCTATACAACTGACAAATTAAAAAAATAATCATTTATACTATATATACTGATATAGATAAAAAGGGAGAAACTATTTGATTTACGTCTTTTACATGAAACTATCAATTTTAAGTTGCAATGAATAGAATATTCATGCAGGAGTAACAAAATACTACACTCATTATGTTTCAAAAATAATTCGCCCAGACGGTACCTTGACAAAACTGAATCATCTGATTTTAAACAGTTAAACTGAAATTAGCCGTACATGTATTTGGAAATCTTTTAGGACTTGTTTGGTCCTCAAAGCTCTTCAACTTCGTCCTTTATTTGGACTTTTTAACCATTTTTGATTCGATCGTCACTGATGAGTGTTTTGTAGACAAAATGCGCTTCTAGCGTCAATATCAAATTATTATTGTGGTGTTTATGATGAGCTTATTTCAACCCATTTATTAATCCAAATATATTATGTTGACAAGTTCTATTTTAAGAATATATAATATATTGGAAAGATTGATTTTGGCATGTTGTGGTCGAACTCTTTGAAGCCATATATTATAGATATGATATTTCATCTTTAAATCCAGCGATGTTAAAATGAGATACCTATGATCGATCATTCTATTAAACAACCGATAGTATCTCATTAGTAATAAATCTTTATAAAAATATAGTTTGATTTGGATTTAAAGTTTCTTTTCCAATTATTACAAAAACGATTTGTACAAGGTTGCGAAACTCATCAACGACGTGGTTGAAAATAATTGTATTACTTTCTAACTTTCTGTCACTGAGTAATGAAAAGATTTCTTTGATCTAATACATATTTATGAAATATCGGTTCATTTTTCACTTAACCCAAGAGCAGACATTCTTTATGATAAATCTAAATTTGATGACCTAAATTAGAGTTCAAAGTTATTAAACACTCAATAAAAATAGATTGTAACCTCGAATAACATGCTTAAAGTTTTAATATCGACTTTTCGTTTCCACTAGTCCCTGTACAAAATCAATTCCTTTTATGAACTAATTCGAATTTTACGATGTTCTTTCGTGATTTTAATTTCCACATTTCCCTATTTATTCAACCGATATAAATTTAAGTTAATGTTTTATCGATAGACAAACTTTACTGTCGATTTTTGTACATATTATTTGCTGTTGAGAAGTGAAATTCGACCACCGTGTTAAATTGTGTTTTGGAATAAGGTAGCGAAAGTCGTTCTCTCGCCATCCGCCTCCGTAACCAATCAAGCATACTTGTCAGTCATTTGAAAGTCATTTCCTACAGAAATCCTGACGACAGGAAACCTATGTGACAATCTCTTCACATTTGAATATACCTGACGAAATGTGGTCACAGGTAAGATTTTTTATCACAACAATTTTCATATTTTTTTACTATTGATTTTTAGTACTACATTGTAGTTACATTTTTTATAGTCGAAATAAGTAACGACAATATTTTATCATTTACATTGTAGCTTGCTTTTCTAGGCACTTTATAAATGTTCTAATGCCTGGTAATTCTTAGTCATGAAAAAACGATGGTCAAGATATGATTGCAGTTGTCATTACACTTACTTTTGAAATTTCCTAATTCAATTCTAATAGAACAATTAATCCTTTATTGAATTTCCTGCTTTTCTAAGTGTTATAAATTGTATTCGTTATTGGAGCTTGTTCCAAGTTAGTTTGTTTGTAAGGAAATGCTGAAGTAATTACTGCATACTTATCAGTTTACGGTTATCTTAACTTTGATACATAGGTCATTGTTAAATTAACCGAGGGTTAGAGGGGACCGTTCCAACGAAGTGAGAGAAACATAACCGGGAAATTTCATATTAAACACAAACGTTCTCAAACCCATTCTAGCTAATAACTCGGACTTGCAGTGGGATGTGAGCTTTTGTTCCAGGCATCATACTGAGTAACATTGAAAAGGAGACATAAATCTCTGTACTTTTTGATTATCTTTGATATTTTGAATGTGCGATAAGTGTTTTTCGTCATTAAAATGATAGTTCGTAAACCTAGTAAACCTTTATTTGATTTCGGTGCATTTATAAGTATAAAAAGCAACATGACCTTTAATGAACATCGTAAGAGATACAGTACATCAAAAGATATAATAGTTTAAATAAGTAGAAAATAAACAACGTGTAACTTCAACAGTAAAACAACTGACAGAGTAATAAAAATGTCACAATCATATCCTCTACAGTGTACCTAGGTTTTAATTATCAAACAATTGACGAATTGCAAGCACTTTCATACATTAGAAATTATAATTTTAGTTACTTGATATGCAACTTAAAGGCTCGTGTTTTCGATAATTCGAGATTCACACACAATATAAAAGCCTTAGATTTTACTTGTAACAGTTTATGAAACTTCGCATATAGTACCGAAAACTATCACGTGTCTAATATTCCGGCTGTTCGGAGTTAAAGTTCCATCGAATTTATTTCACATGGCCCTGTACCACCAGACTGCTTGTAACGAAACGTTAGCGAAGGGACACAGTGCGATCGTTAAAGATCTTTTTTGCTAGCTGCATACAAACTCATTAAACATTTCCGCGATGTCATATTCTGTGATCACTCAACAAATAAAAATAATTTTCAATCAAAATTGTACGGGAAAAGGTCGTAATATTCTTGGGATTTGTAAAAAGTAAAAAAGAAAGCAAAATCTCTTTTTATCTTGGATACCTTGACGTTTGAACAAAGTAAAGCTTTCACTTTGGAATATTCCAAATATACCGTTAGAGAAAATTAAATGGCTTTTACTAAAAGTGTTAAAATTTTCCATTTTCGCGTCATTCCATTCCTTCGATTCAGACGATTTGTAATTATTTAATCAATGAAGCGGTTATGTTAAATGAAATGAAACAACATAAAAAGGGTTGGTAAATAAAAGTAATCTTAAAAATATTTGATGTTTCGGCAACAAAGGCTGGCGAGTAAATATACATGTTTAATGTTAAAATTTATTATTCACAAACATCAAAATTACATATTGATCCTTCATTTCATGTTTAACCAAAATGAACATTTTCAACATTTTCTATTTATTACAACTATTTCCTATTTCTGTGTTATCAACGAACATGTCAAATGTGTTTTAATTTTATTTGATCATTCATAATAAGCATAAACACAATTTCTTCAAAGCTTTGTTCTATCATTCAAAGCTTTTCGAATGCAAAATTAGAAAAAAAAGAATAATATAAATGTCAAATACGAGTTAAAAGGTTAGAACTGATATTGATTTTTGAATTGTAAATAAAAATACAAATGTGTCATATGATATCATTTGACCGTTATAAGATCATTTCGATAGCTAAAAAGAAATCACAAAATGCTGAACTCCGACTAAAATAAAATCGTAAAGTTCTTAATAACATGGCAATCAAATGACAAAACACATTCAAAAACGATTGGACAACAACTGTCATATTGTCATAAATTAACTAGAACAATAAGCCAAAAACAATTAGAACAATAAGATCATTTCGATAGCCAGAATAACTAGAACAATAAGATCATTTCGATTTCAAGAAGAACTAGAACAATAGGATCATTTCAATTTCAAGAATAACTAGAACAATAAGATAATTTCGATTTCAAGAAGAACTAGAACAATAGGATCATTTCAATTTCAAGAATAACTAGAACAATAGGATCATTTCGATAGCCAGAATAACTAGAACAATAAGATAATTTCGATTTCAAGAATAACTAGAACAATAAGATAATTTCGATAGCCAGAGTAACTAGAACAATAAGATCATTTCGATAGCCAGAATAACTAGAACAATAAGATAATTTCGATTTCAAGAATAACTAGAATAATAGGATCATTCCGATAGCTAGAATAACTAGAACAATAAGCCATAACAACTAGAACAATAAGCCAGAACAACTAGAACAATAAGATCATTTTGATGGCCAGAATAACTTGTACGTATGACAGACAGATATATGAACCCTTGCTGTGACCGTCATCAATCTATAAATTCTGTAGGACACACGACTGTCATTCGGGATGAAAGCCATGTTGCCATTCTGAGACTATCAGCTATGTTTCTCAAGTATTTTGATTAAGTTGTTTTAAGTTCTTCGGTACAATCATTTGGCTGTTAGGACGATATTGGAAGTGTATTGACGCAAGTCCTAATGCGACATTCTTCATTATATAACACTAACACTTTATAAAATCGAATGTAATTTTTTGTTCGTTTGAAATTGAAAAACGTCGTTTGTCATTGTGATTTATTGTCTGGTTCAAACCACAATAAATATTTTAAGTAACTTTTACCTTCTTTGATCCACATGTTAAATGACTTTTAATTTCATAAGATTTCAATAATTTGCTGTTAAGTTATTTATATGAGTGATTTTTTTTATCAAGTATTTATACCAACGTAAAGCAGGTGTTGACTTATTAAATGTTTGTTTCCAATCAATTATTTAAATGTGAAATAATGTATTTCCTTGTTTAAAATAGACTTTTTAATTAAATACGCTACTTAACAATTCTATGCATGGGATGTCAAACATGTGAATGTCGGGTTGAAGTATGTAGATTCAACTCTGTGGAACTGAGTAGAAATCAAATATTAACTTGTTATTATTACGGTCTATTACAGCTTCTAAATCTGCTTTGTCACGAGACAGAAAACGGCATCACATCTTGAGGTCTCAAAATGATAGATACATGATAATTTAATAATAATGCATGGCCTATTTTTAAATTGACCCTGATTTTCTCATACTATTTATGACGTGTTTACACTAAATCTGTCGGAGGAATACGAATACTAATACAAATTCTTTGTCCGTCCAATTAATGGGCCCGTTTCCGAGCATACTAATACACACACATATACATAACTACTAAGAATATCAACCCAACAATAATATATCTGCACCTGATTTTTACAGTTTATTCTTAGTTTGTGCTATTACATCCCTGTTCCAGATAAGGAGAGGGTGTATCGCTTACAAACATGTTCGCTGGTTGGTTGTTTTGCAGAGATCAGGCCATTGGCCGTTTCACTTTTGAATTGTCTTATTGTTAATCATGCCACATCTCCTTGCTTTTATAACTATCTTATCCATACTATAGGTTTACTGCAGTAGTATATTTACCAGTATAATGTCCTTCGGAAATCTTATACATTTTAACTTCGGTGTATAGTTTTCTTACTATCAATCAACAGTATGTCTTTATTGGTATATAGCTGATCCATTGTATATAAATAAAAGAAGATGTGGTATGATTGCCAATGAGACAACTTTCCACAAAAGACCGAAATGACACAGACATTTACAACTATCGGTCTACGTACGGCCTTCAACAATGATCCAATCCCATACCGCATAGTCAGCTATAAAAGGCCCCGATAAGACAATGTAAAACAATTCAAACGAGATAACTAACGGCCTTATTTATGTAAAAAAAAATGAACGAATAACAAATATGTAGCACATAAACAAACGACAACCACTAAAATATAGGCTCCTGACTTGGGACAGGCACATACATAAATAATGTGACGGGGTTAAACATGTTAGCGGGATCCCAACCCTCCCCCTAACCTGGGACAGTGGTATAACAGTACAACATAAGAACGAAATATAAAAATCAGTTGAAAAAGGCTTAACTCATCAGATGGACAAAAATACAAGTGGACGTGGCCGGGTACTTATACATCCCGACACAAAAAGACACAATGAACAGATCTGAGAGTACTCGCAGTTATCTGACAACTAGTTCAAAGCCACTAACAACCAAAAAAAAACCATGCATCTAAGAATAAACTATCAATCCGTACACATCCAACATCCAATGGATTTAGTGTAAAGACGTCATAAATAGCCAGAGAACAACATTACCTTGTGTATAGGTCATTTTCAAAAACGAATAAGAAAAATACAGGAAAATTATATTTGAAATCTAATGCATTCTAAAATAATAATATGTGGTATGAATACAAATTAGGAACTTTTCCAACAGAGATCAACTGATGTAGAAGCAAGTCACTATAGGTCACAATAAAACATTAAACATGCGCAGACGCTTGGGTACATGTATATGGCTCATAAAACATTAAACATGCGCAGACGCAGACGCTTGGGTACATGTATATGGATCATCAAAGTGGATTTTATCAGAGTGGATTAATTCATCCAAAGTCAATGTATTCTCTTTTATAGGACAAAGTAGTATGAAATGTGTCTTGTTAAAATAGAAAACGCTTTCGAACTTATTTTAAAAACAAAACAAAAATCATATGTGTGTAAAACTTCATACTAGAGATTTGCAAAAAGCTGAAATAGACACTAAGTTGAAATTAAAAAAACCCTCATCAGAAAACATTATGGTGATGTACAGAATAGACCCATGCGTTTTGGACACTGTCTGTAAGGCGTATACGATAGACAAGATTCGCCTGCTCCACAAACCATTATATCAAAGCTATATGTTGAAACAATAACATTCCAAATTCATATAACTGAAAAACACAAAAAATAATTGGGATAACTTCACGTGGATAACTTACTTATTTGTAAAGAAGAATGAATAGAGTATGTGTTTCAATGTCTAAATAACCTTGTGATACTATAAGTGTTAACACCCCTAGCTGGACTTCTTGTTTGTAAATCTACTTGAGATTCTTTAAGACATTGTTAAGTTAAAGTAAGACATATTTGAATAATCTCTTTCTACAAAAAATATCGTTCATTAACATTCCCCTTAAATGTTTGCTCAACACCTTAAACCTGCATATACTTTTAATTCTCACAAACGTATACGTCAAAATGTATCTGTTTTTGTGTTAACATATGCGTATATAGCATTAAGTCTATATTTTCTAAACTTATTTTCAGTGTGTGTGGTCGAGAAGTATTTTCACTTAACTTTCTGAGCATATTATTGAACAGTCCAATCATCAAGTCAGACATTAATTGTACGCTGTATATCATGAAATACATTAGAATGAGCTAATAAGTAGAATAATCGTTTTTGCTTTTAGAAAACAACTTTCACAACTCTTGTTTTTTAGAGAAATACACATGGACAAAGGAAATACAACGTAGAACTCTATCAACAAAATGATATATATATTTTTTTTTTAATTGATACATTTAGACATATTCATAAGGACCAATACTACCAACTCATCATTCAAAATTCGATTTGTTTTTAATTTCCTTTTTTCAGTCCCGAATATATATATTCAATTTTATTTGGCAATCGTCAATGGCAGTCAGCAGGGTTAAATAACATCAGTTGTTCACCTGTTAGTCAAATGCGTTTTGTTCAAATATATTTTTTCACGTTTTTGGTCTTTTGGAAAATGTTGTTTGTGCTGTTTTTAGATCCTTCTACAACGAAATTTGTTTGACATGCACACGTATAAAAATTGCGGTTTTTATCCAACGCAATCATAGGTTTGAACGTAGTTTTCAATTTAGACTCGTTTATATATATATATATATATATATATATATTGAACTATAATCATGATCGGTTTGATGGTTTCAGTTGTTTCGCTTTTGAGATGAGGATTCATTTCTTTAGATACTAGTATACGATTTTGGTTTAATGTAAATAATCTAAAACTTAGGGTGATGTTAACTGTTGACATTTGGTGTTTTGGGCCGTTCTTTTTAGGTCGGTTTTGGTTGTCATGTTTCTCCTAGAGTGTTCTGGTCGTGTAGCTTCTCATGTGTTTTGGTCAGGACGCTCCTGGTGTGTTTTGGTTATGTATCTCATCATGTGTCCTGTCATATAGCTCCATATGTGTACTGGTCGTTAAGCTCCTCGTGTGTCCTGTCGTAAAGGTCCTCATGTGTTCTGATCCTGTTTCTACTTGAGTGTTCTGGTCGTTTAGATCCTCATGTGTTCTGATAATGTAGCTCCACGTGTGTTCTGGTCGTTTAGCTCCTCGTGTGTTCTGATCATGTAGGTCTTTATGTGTTTTGAACATGACGCTCCTGATGTGTTCTGATAATGTAGCTCCACGTGTGTTCTGGTCGCTTATCTCCTCGTGTGTTCTGATCTTGTAGGTCTTTATGTGTTTTGGTAATGACGCTCCTGATGTGTTCTGATAATGTAGCTCCACGTGTGTTCTGGTCGCTTATCTCCTCGTGTGTTCTGATCTTGTAGGTCTTTATGTGTTTTGGTAATGACGCTCCTAATGTGTTCTTGTTAGGAAGCTCCTGATGGGTTCTGGCTATGTTGCTCCCCATGTGTTCTTGTCATGTATAAAGATCGTCATGTGTTCACATACCTACACATCATTGGATATCAAACTTTTCGGCGTTCCTGAGGAAAATAAAAAAGATATAGTGATGAGATTATTTTCATTTTCGTGTAGCAGAACAATTCAATTAATTAAGGAACATACAAGAACATCTTCTATTTTTGAATAAGCAGGAACTTCTGTAATGTAATGGTCTCTGGTTTTTACGGGTTTAATTTAAGTATCTCTGTTCGTTTTAACACATTTGATGGTTGGTCATCAGGGAAGTTCTCTCTGATGGACAGTGCTGATAAAACGATATTATTATATTTTAATATAGTTTTAAAATCTGTTTGGGTAGATGTCACAGAAAACTAAGATATTTGAAGAAGAGTGCTGATTGTGGCGATTAAGTCTGACCCGTAGTTAAATACACCTGTGTGGATTTAATGACCACTATCTTTACATGGGAAATAATGACAATTAAAGAGGATTACCCAGCTATCATTAGGTACCCAATCCGAGGATTGTACTAGTGGTCATAAACTGCAGGAACCCAGCGGACATTGAAAAACAGTATTAAATATCTGATCCATGACCAACATTTATTTTCTTTTGGAAATGTACATTTCTACAACGGGTAATTACACCCTAGTATCAATTTATCAGCCCTCATAAAAACCACGACACGTTAGGTACGATTTAATTAGCCTCCATTAAAATCATGACGACATAAATTGTGTATTTATTTGCCCATAAAACAGCTCATCGACGAAAAATTCTATAGAAATCAATTTGACTTTCACCCATGTAAAGAAATGCTTACAATAAAGCAAGAAATAATTGTCGTTTTTTTCTGGTAGTTATTAACATGAAACGTTGCTAGTGAACGGAATTTATACTGAACATTCGTGAAATGTAATAGTTCAACACTGGAAGTAAGGAAATCTCTCAGAAAGGTAAATCTTTTAAATTAATTATTCAAACTTTGACATTTGGAACATTTTCACTGTTAATAAATCCATACGAGTTATTTACAGTTTCCAATTTAGGGAAAGTGAGAAAAAACTTTGTTTTCAATCAAATAATTGTGATATCCGATGCATGTGTGGTAAAACAGACACTACAAAGTTACTATATGTTCTACATGTATATTGGTGTGATTTAATGTAAATATATGTTGATACTGTTTTTTAAGATATTACTAGTCTACTAGTTTGTTAATACTAAATATTACATTAAAAAAGTTATGATAGTGTATTAACATATTATACAAAAACTCGTATTTAAACAAAGCTTGTAAAAGTCAAGGACGTATGTTAGTTATACGTCCTTGTAAAAGTTGAGGAAAACTTTCGGCAAGAAAAGTTGGTGGAAAATGAAAATGATTTGTTGATCGAAATTCCTAAGATTGGCGTGTTTTGCTCCCGTTAGATTTTTTTCCATGTGGTCAAATATCATCTATTCAATCTGGGACTAGTATATTAATTAAATATTTTATGTTCCAGATTAAATATACCTTGAAATTAAATTCCTATTTGTCTAAACTGTTTCGAACTGGAAATATCAAAACATATAAAGTGTTGATGTAACATTTTATTTAACTGCGCAATGCATATAAAAATGTAAATACATTAGAATATGTACAATTATAAAGGACATTTCCTGCGGTTCAATTTCCGGAAGACATTGTACATTGTATAATCAAATTGTTATTCACCATTAGTTAATGTATATTCAATTAATAATGTAAAAATAGTTTACAACAGTAATAACATGATTAAATATACAATATAACAAGGCATCAACCTTATTGTATCATTTTTTATGCGAAGCTATCACTTACTCATTCAATAATGATGCCATCTTTGAAATTATTTCACTACAATAATCGGTTCTGATTGGTTGTCGTATGATGGGTAAAATTTGATTTTACCCATCATACGACAACCAATCAGAACCGATTATTGTCTATTAGACCACCGATTATTGGTCTATTAGACCACTTTCGAGTTCATCCGTCACCGGCAAAAACTCGTCAATTATGCACGCCTTTATGACGTCATTTACCAGATAGAGGGGCTCGCCTGTATCCCTGCACTATTTACGTTCATCAAGCGTCTTGGTGGTCGTCTTTGTGCAGGATAAACTAGAAATAATGGTTGCTCTGTAGGTACTTACTGACAATTCCTTAATGACAGCAGTGTTGATTGTCAATTTTGAGAATTCAATTTGCCGAATAATTCGTACAATATAGAATTATAGTTTTCCAACCACTCGCTCAACATTGGAAGGAAGTGACGACGCCCCTAAACGCACAAATGACGGTGATAAAGGCGCGTATAATTGACGAGTTTTTTCCGGTGACGGATGAACTCGAAAGTGGTCTAATAGACCAATAATCGGTGGTCGTATGATGGGTATAGGTAGGTATTCAATACCCTTTCAAAAATAATTGCTTCATATTGACGTAATTTATGATACTGCGAAGCACTCCGTACATTTTTAGAAATTTAAAACTTGTAAATGATTACATCTGTCGTACAGCATCCGGGCATTTTATTAAAAGAAACAGATGGAAAAGTTGAAATAGTTTCAAATTAAGTGTTGTGATTATTGCCATTGTGACATTTATTCACCTTAGAAAAAATAGAGGAGAGATGGAATAACAATCATCTACACAGCTACTATTTCTGTACTAAATATCTGTAGTGCTGGAAATCTACTTTTAATTTGTTACTCTAAAATTGTTGTAATATTTAGGTACCTGTATTTTACAGTACTTTATCTGTACTTGAAATTTAGGTACTACAGATTTTTAGTTACTACCGTTAGATTTTCAGCATTTTGAAAGTTTTTCTATTTCAAATCTCTTAAAGTTATAATTTTCAAACATGGAATATTGTATTATTTCTGAACCAAAATATTTAGTGCATTTTTATCAAGTACTGTAAAATACATGCACTTCTAAATATTACAGTAGTTTTAAAGTAAGGAGATAGTACTAAATATTAAAAGTGAATTTCCAGTTTTTTTAGTACAGAAATAGTACCTATGCAAAAGTAGCTATATGTAAACATGCCGAAAGTTCTTAATTGTCAGTTAAAATTTGAGTTATAAATAATTTGTCATTGAGTAAAAACTTCGTCACCGTCACTATATAATGTGTACGTCAAAAGCATAGACGGAGAGCAAACATAAAACAATATTCTACTGACTTATGATAGTCGCATAAATGCCATGGATTGAAGTGAAAAGCACTTTAACATAGTATTTTTATAACTCGACTGTTATTTGGCATTATGGCATCTTTTAAAACTTGTTACAGCTAAATGATTTTGCATTTAAAAATTCCACATTACAATTGAACCATGTGAGCTGAGTCTGTTGAAACTATTGTAATAACTATGGTTTAATTTGTATTTCAAAAATGTCCAGTGGCAAACACTTCATATTTATTCAAAATACATTTGCTCAATCATAGTGATGACAACATATCGCCATTTGTTGGATATTTTTCTCATTGGAAACAAATTTCCTTATTTTAATAATATGTTTAGAAGTTAGGGTGTTCAATACGGGTCGACTGGGAATACGGACAGAAAATTGAAACTGTCGCTAGAAAAGATTATTGTTCGATATAAATTTGCCTTAGAACAGGCCAACGACGAAATCTTCAATAGTTGTTTAAATAGTTCGGACAGATAGTCAAGCACTCTTTCTCAATATCACTGGTGGCAATGCGGTTACGACTTGAATCTTATTTAATTAAGGATTGCCAGTTTTGCATTCGATGGTTGGTGGTTCACGCCGACTTTACTTCGGGTTCGCCCACTGGTAAAATCGTGCCGCCATTTTATTTAGCCAAGAGTGCTGAAAGTAATGGTAAAACGCAGAGTTGTCTGATTGACATGCATACCACATCTTATTTATATTAAACGCCAACAATTAATCAATTAGTATATTACGAGATTGCTGCCTCGTATAAATGTTAATTATATTGGGTGTTATGTCCCTTCTGTGTGACATACCAGACTTAACAGTATAGTCCGTTAGTCTCCTATTCTAGGTTAATGTTCGTACACGGTATCGAGCACTGGTTGGTTAACGACGTATTATATCATTTATATTCTATTGAAAGTATCTACTTGAAAGAGACTGTGTAAATGTATGATGGATGCAGACCATTTGATGTCTTTGTCAGTTCATGCATTTATATTTGTTCACAATTGAGAAATATTATTTGATAATTACATAATTACAACTTTCATAGTTGACACGTAAATAAAAAAATATAGCAGGGTTTTGATGATCAGCAAATAAAAAATGATTTAAAAAAGGAATTTGTACTAAAAATGCTATTTAATATCAAAGTTAAGAATTACATAAATACGATTGATTTAAATTATAAAACAACGAAAATGTATGTATAAACTTCATAGATATACTTTTGATATGTATAATAGAAGATTAGAATCATTGTTGCGTATTCCTTATCATTGTTCTTGACTTGTCATACCCTTTTCTTGATACATTTATATAACGATATTCTGAAGTGTTAAAACGTATATGCACATTTACATGATTAATGCAAAAAAAAATATCTCAATTTGACTTTACAACAATAAAAAAGAACAAACTTTTATATCATATATATATATATATTTCTACCCGACTAGTCAGCTTGACTCGTCCCTTTGTCTATCATTGCACATACCTCTCCTGACTTGATATTATACACTGAATGGAAAATAAATTAATATGATAATAAATCTATTAGATTTTTTGTTATAAATCACAAATTATTATATATGGAGAAAAAGTATACAATATTTTTTTCAATTATGCATTAAAAATAACACTTTATCAAAGTTTATGAATTTGGTGCGTCCGTCAAAAGCTCTTTTCTGGATTAACCTTCATTGGGAACGCTCAAACCAAAAATTTCAAATGACAAGGATGTATCAACTTGAATTAAAAAAAAAAAAAAAATCTCCTTTGAAAATTCAGAAAGGAAAGTTTCTAATCAAATTGCAAAATCAAAAATACAAATATATCAAACGAAATTACAGTAGTACGTGGCAGGTATACATTAGTACTTGCTGCAACCCAATCTACCCCAATCTAGGGACAGTAACGTAACAGTATACACCGGAAGACAAACGTATAAAAATCAATACTTTGTTTTAGTTTAAACATATTTGTTTATAGTGGATTGGGAAACAAGTTTTGCAACTTATATTATTAATCCCTTTCCACTTTGCGGGTGCGAGTGCTGCCTTGTAGCGGCATTAGCCTACTCTTTTTCGAAATCTACAAGGGTGTCTTTAACGTGCAAGAGATATGGCTCTCTCTTAACACGGGTCAGCCATTTATGGTCCCCTTCCGACGGACTATCATCGTTTCCTCAAGACAATACTCGCAAATGGTGTCAAGGGAGAGCCGAAAATTGAGTTCCTGAAATTTTCATCCCGAACGGGAATCGAACCAGGAACCTTTGTGATAGTAGTCCGATGCGCTAACCACTACACCACGGCTCTCTTAAAATAATTATAGTGGATTTAGCGTACAGGCGTTCTATTTGTTGTAATTTCCGTATAGTCGGGGTTTGCAACTGAAATACTAAGGAAAAGGCACTTATTGTTGTGTAATGTTTTTTGGTCGTTAAGGTTATACTCAAGTAGAATCTTTGTGTATCAATGCATGGTTTACGTTTGAGAAAGAGTTAAACAGATTTAGACGTTTGGCTGAAGAGTTTGTGGTTGGGTCCATCGGTATGGGGTGTTTGAGAGGTACTCTTGTGTTCGGTATCGGGAACATTTAGAGAACATCTCTATCAAGTAAATAGTATAGTCGCCCTGGGGTATATAAGAGAGTGAGGAACGGCATTTGAGGCTGTCGGGTGGCTGTCGATGAGCCGTCACAAGTCAACAGAGCGTACGTTGGATTTAATTATTAAGCGCCAGTAAGAGCCTTAATATTCAAATGACACTTTGTACCGGGTACAAAGTAAACGTACAAGTTGAACGGATTGACAAGGGAGACTGTCCCACTCGGAGGACAAGTTGTTTCAGCCCGCACTGTCTGGTAGTGACAGGTTGTCCCACTCGGAGGACAAGCTGTACCAGCTATACTGTCATTTAAGTGACACATCGTCCTATCTTAAGGACAGGCTGGTTTATTGTATTATATTTGTATATATATATACATATATAATTGTCCGTTGTAACTTAATTTCGACAAAGAGTCAGTGTGTATATTTTAGTTCATTGTGCATAACGTAGATAGTTGTAGTTTTTTAGTATCACCATATTGTTTGTTGACAACTTGGATCCAAGTATTGTCTGGAACGGACGTTTGGGATATAAACGCCTGCTTACACGATACAGTTGTTAACATAAATTTGTGACAAAATAAATTTCCTTAGGTGGATTTTCGACAGTTTATGGTATGTTTTGTTTTATTTTGCACTTATACTTTTTATTTCAATTATTTATTCTTACAGATGATGATACTATTAGCACTAATTTCCGTGGTGTCATGTCAGGGAGACGTTTGGGAAGAACTGTTTTCGGTTAATAGCCTTGAACCTGTCAGTTTGGATGTGTATTCTGAAATTCCGGTAAGTACTTCAAGTAATGAACTTATTTGTTGACCAATGCGATACGTTTATAAATGCTTTTCCGTGTTCATATTCGTTTGAATAGTTCTGGTTGTTATTGTAAGCAAAATTCTATAAAAAACAAGGAAAATGATGCAAAACTAGCAGTAATAAAAACTAGCAGTAATAAAAACTAGCAGTTATGTATCAAACTGTTCTTCAAACAGTAATGCTGAACATTATATTGGTTTTATTACTCTTTATGGATAATTGTAAATCTATAAAGTACGCCAGTAATTCTTCTACTTACATTTACTCATGTTTTACCTTTAGAATGTTATGCTCTTTATGGATAATTGTAAATCTATAAAGTACGCCAGTAATTCTTCTACTTACATTTACTCATGTTTTACCTTTAGAATGTTATGCTCTTTATGGATAATTGTAAATCTATAAAGTACGCCAGTAATTCTTCTACTTACATTTACTCATGTTTTACCTTTAGAATGTTATGCTCTTTATAGATAATTGTAAATCTATAAAGTACGCCAGTAATTCTTCTACTTACATTTACTCATGTTTTACCTTTAGAATGTTATGCTCTTTATAGATAATTGTAAATCTATAAAGTACGCCAGTAATTCTTCTACTTACATTTACTCATGTTTTACCTTTAGAATGTTATGCTCTTTATAGATAATTGTAAATCTATAAAGTACGCCAGTAATTCTTCTACTTACATTTACTCATGTTTTACCTTTAGAATGTTATGCTCTTTATAGATAATTGTAAATCTATAAAGTACGCCAGTAATTCTTCTACTTACATTTACTCATGTTTTACCTCCAGAATGTTATGCTCTTTATGGATAATTGTAAATCTATAAAGCACGCCAGTAATTCTTCTACTTACATTTACTCATGTTTTACCTCCAGAATGTTATGCTCTTTATAGATAATTGTAAATCTATAAAGCACGCCAGTAATTCTTCTACTTACATTTACTCATGTTTTACCTCCAGAATGTTATGCTCTTTATAGATAATTGTAAATCTATAAAGTACGCCAGTAATTCTTCTACTTACATTTACTCATGTTTTACCTTTAGAATGTTATGCTCTTTATAGATAATTGTAAATCTATAAAGTACGCCAGTAATTCTTCTACTTACATTTACTCATGTTTTACCTTTAGAATGTTATGCTCTTTATAGATAATTGTAAATCTATAAAGCACGCCAGTAATTCTTCTACTTACATTTACTCATGTTTTACCTCCAGAATGTTATGCTCTTTATAGATAATTGTAAATCTATAAAGTACGCCAGTAATTCTTCTACTTACATTTACTCATGTTTTACCTTTAGAATGTTATGCTCTTTATAGATAATTGTAAATCTATAAAGTAAGCCAGTAATTCTTCTACTTACATTTACTCATGTTTTACCTTTAGAATGTTATGCTCTTTATAGATAATTGTAAATCTATAAAGCACGCTAGTAATTCTTCTACTTACATTTACTCATGTTTTACCTTTAGAATGTTATGCTCTTTATAGATAATTGTAAATCTATAAAGCACGCTAGTAATTCTTCTACTTACATTTACTCATGTTTTACCTTTAGAATGTTATGCTCTTTATAGATAATTGTAAATCTATAAAGCACGCCAGTAATTCTTCTACTTACATTTACTCATGTTTTACCTCCAGAATGTTATGCTCTTTATAGATAATTGTAAATCTATAAAGCACGCCAGTAATTCTTCTACTTACATTTACTCATGTTTTACCTCCAGAATGTTATGCTCTTTATGGATAATTGTAAA
Organism: Mytilus trossulus; assembly: GCF_036588685.1. NCBI lineage: Eukaryota > Metazoa > Mollusca > Bivalvia > Mytilida > Mytilidae > Mytilus > Mytilus trossulus. Next base: position 84,311,151 of record NC_086375.1, on the reverse strand, counting down.
TCTATAAAGCACGCCAGTAATTCTTCTACTTACATTTACTCATGTTTTACCTTTAGAATGTTATGCTCTTTATAGATAATTGTAAATCTATAAAGCACGCCAGTAATTCTTCTACTTACATTTACTCATGTTTTACCTCCAGAATGTTATGCTCTTTATAGATAATTGTAAATCTATAAAGTACGCCAGTAATTCTTCTACTTACATTTACTCATGTTTTACCTCCAGAATGTTATGCTCTTTATAGATAATTGTAAATCTATAAAGCACGCCAGTAATTCTTCTACTTACATTTACTCATGTTTTACCTCCAGAATGTTATGCTCTTTATGGATAATTGTAAATCTATAAAGCACGCCAGTAATTCTTCTACTTACATTTACTCATGTTTTACCTTTAGAATGTTATGCTCTTTATAGATAATTGTAAATCTATAAAGCACGCTAGTAATTCTTCTACTTACATTTACTCATGTTTTACCTCCAGAATGTTATGCTCTTTATGGATAATTGTAAATCTATAAAGCACGCCAGTAATTCTTCTACTTACATTTACTCATGTTTTACCTTTAGAATGTTATGCTCTTTATAGATAATTGTAAATCTATAAAGCACGCCAGTAATTCTTCTACTTACATTTACTCATGTTTTACCTTTAGAATGTTATGCTCTTTATGGATAATTGTAAATCTATAAAGTACGCTAGTAATTCTTCTACTTACATTTACTCATGTTTTACCTCCAGAATGTTATGCTCTTTATGGATAATTGTAAATCTATAAAGCACGCCAGTAATTCTTCTACTTACATTTACTCATGTTTTACCTTTAGAATGTTATGCTCTTTATAGATAATTGTAAATCTATAAAGCACGCTAGTAATTCTTCTACTTACATTTACTCATGTTTTACCTCCAGAATGTTATGCTCTTTATGGATAATTGTAAATCTATAAAGCACGCCAGTAATTCTTCTACTTACATTTACTCATGTTTTACCTTTAGAATGTTATGCTCTTTATGGATAATTGTAAATCTATAAAGTACGCTAGTAATTCTTCTACTTACATTTACTCATGTTTTACCTTTAGAATGTTATGCTCTTTATAGATAATTGTAAATCTATAAAGTACGCCAGTAATTCTTCTACTTACATTTACTCATGTTTTACCTCCAGAATGTTATGCTCTTTATAGATAATTGTAAATCTATAAAGTACGCCAGTAATTCTTCTACTTACATTTACTCATGTTTTACCTCCAGAATGTAATGCTCTTTATAGATAATTGTAAATCTATAAAGCACGCCAGTAATTCTTCTACTTACATTTACTCATGTTTTACCTTTAGAATGTTATGCTCTTTATAGATAATTGTAAATCTATAAAGTACGCCAGTAATTCTTCTACTTACATTTACTCATGTTTTACCTCCAGAATGTTATGCTCTTTATAGATAATTGTAAATCTATAAAGTACGCCAGTAATTCTTCTACTTACATTTACTCATGTTTTACCTCCAGAATGTTATGCTCTTTATGGATAATTGTAAATCTATAAAGCACGCCAGTAATTCTTCTACTTACATTTACTCATGTTTTACCTTTAGAATGTTATGCTCTTTATAGATAATTGTAAATCTATAAAGTACGCCAGTAATTCTTCTACTTACATTTACTCATGTTTTACCTCCAGAATGTAATGCTCTTTATAGATAATTGTAAATCTATAAAGCACGCCAGTAATTCTTCTACTTACATTTACTCATGTTTTACCTCCAGAATGTTATGCTCTTTATAGATAATTGTAAATCTATAAAGTACGCCAGTAATTCTTCTACTTACATTTACTCATGTTTTACCTCCAGAATGTTATGCTCTTTATGGATAATTGTAAATCTATAAAGCACGCCAGTAATTCTTCTACTTACATTTACTCATGTTTTACCTCCAGAATGTTATGCTCTTTATGGATAATTGTAAATCTATAAAGCACGCCAGTAATTCTTCTACTTACATTTACTCATGTTTTACCTCCAGAATGTTATGCTCTTTATGGATAATTGTAAATCTATAAAGCACGCCAGTAATTCTTCTACTTACATTTACTCATGTTTTACCTCCAGAATGTTATGCTCTTTATGGATAATTGTAAATCTATAAAGTACGCCAGTAATTCTTCTACTTACATTTACTCATGTTTTACCTCCAGAATGTTATGCTCTTTATGGATAATTGTAAATCTATAAAGCACGCCAGTAATTCGTCTACTTATATTTACTCATGTTTTACCTCCAGAATGTTATGCTCTTTATAGATAATTGTAAATCTATAAAGTACGCCAGTAATTCTTCTACTTACATTTACTCATGTTTTACCTCCAGAATGTTATGCTCTTTATGGATAATTGTAAATCTATAAAGCACGCCAGTAATTCTTCTACTTACATTTACTCATGTTTTACCTCCAGAATGTTATGCTCTTTATGGATAATTGTAAATCTATAAAGCACGCCAGTAATTCTTCTACTTACATTTACTCATGTTTTACCTCCAGAATGTTATGCTCTTTATGGATAATTGTAAATCTATAAAGCACGCCAGTAATTCTTCTACTTACATTTACTCATGTTTTACCTCCAGAATGTTATGCTCTTTATGGATAATTGTAAATCTATAAAGCACGCCAGTAATTCTTCTACTTACATTTACTCATGTTTTACCTCCAGAATGTTATGCTCTTTATGGATAATTGTAAATCTATAAAGCACGCCAGTAATTCTTCTACTTACATTTACTCACGTTTTACCTCCAGAATGTTATGCTCTTAGATAAACAAATTGAAGGGATATAATGGAGGCAACTATCCATAAAGAATGAGATTGTCAGAAATCGAGAAGTTATCTTATAAAAGGAAATTATGTCTACTGTAAACACAAGTGTACGTGTCTTTAGTGGGTACGTGATTGTTAGAGTTGTAAGATCTAATATTTATAATTTAGGGAAATATTAATAATCAAAAATCTAATATTTATACTTTAATAGGGAAATATTATATGGCAGCAATCTAACCGTAGTACAGCTTTGACCGCAAAAGCAAAGATATACCAAAAAGGAACAGAAGATTTACACAGTGAATTTCCTTCCAGTCAATGCAGAATAGACACAGAAATAAAAGCGGGGAAAATTACTGTTAGAATATTTCCAAAAAGCCAGGAGCCCAAATTCACCAGTTACCAACTAAATGGTGGATTTCCATTGTTATACAGCTACTTTCTGACAATATGTATATTAGGTTCAGTACATGGATGGCGGATCGCTGTTACATATGGGGTTCTTGTGTCAGCAGTGTTCACGTTTGCTAATGTGTCTTTATCTAACATAACACGTATAGATATAGTTTTGGAATATCCAGAGTGAGTGCTTTTATTTCCTTAAGAGTTTAATTTTTTTTTGAAATTATTGTCATTTCGAATCTACCACTGCTACAGTTAATATCACAGACATTTTTACTAAATAATGATCAATATAAACCATTCTTAGTTAACAAAAATTGTTCAATACAATTTTTTTTTCTCCATTTCACCCGAGATTTATGATTGAAAGAAACAGAAAAAAAACATACGAAAAACATGATATTGGCCATTGTTTATATTAAATTTGTCAATTTGTATAAATCAACAGCATGAGACGAATACTGCTTAACAGTGCAACGTGTTTTAAATTATTACCCGGTTGTACTTTGAAATATAGACGGAATGGGGATCGGACTCAGGTTTTTGACTTCCTTATGATTTTTAAACATTTGTTTTTCAGAACCGTTCAGTTTAAGAAGATCAACGTTTTCATGAAGAACGGCAATATAACATTACCAGAGAGAGTAACACTCAATTCCATCGTAGATTGTTCGACGGACCATACCTACAATAGATCAGGTAATTAGTCATACCAGGTGGATGATACGCTTAAAAATCGTAACTGCTAATTACAAAAGTTGACCATCAAACGAACTTAACACCGAAATTTCTAGTAGAAAAATTGGAATTATAATTCAATAATCCTAACTAAACTACATACAAATCATTTATAAACAAAAGAGGACATCAAGAGGTTTGGATCAGAATCAACCTTGGTAGAACTGCAAGTCCGAAAATAAACCCTTCGCATCTCAAAGCATGGGAGGATGGTACAATGTAAAAAGATTAAAAGACAAGCTTACTGATTAAAACCTCTTGATTAAAAAAAAAGAAGCAAAAACAAACATTCCATTCAAAAAACATAATTGTTTCTTTGAATAATACTTGATCACAGGTTAATTCTGTGTAAAATTGTTTATATTTCAGGTTGTATATCTTGTTGCCATGGAAAAGGCGTTTGTGGTATTGGAAATAAATGTTATTGCAAAGAAGGACACGAAGAACGAACACATTGTAGTGAGTATTTAAAATCTGGTTGCTAAACGCGAATTACAAAAGGTCTTAAGGTCATTGAATATTGTTTTTATTGGTATAAATATTGATTTTGTTATCAGTAAAACTATTACTAGTATGTTATAAACATATACACATACATATTCATGGATCTACAATCTGTCGATACCTGTAACTTAGCATTGCACAAGGTCATGTTTTTTTCTGGCTGTTTATGACGTCTTAAAACACTAAATCCATTGGGTGTTGGATGTGTACGGATTGATAGTTTAGTCTTAGATGCATGATTTTTTATTAGTTGTTAGTGGCTTTGAACCAGCTTTCAGATAACTACGAATACTCTCAGATCTGTTCAATGTGTCTTTTTGTGTCGGGAAGCATAAGTACCCGTCCACGTCCACTTGTATTTTTGTCCATCTGATGAGTTAAGCCTTTATCAACTAATTTTTATAGTTCGTTCTTATGTTGTACTGTTATACCACTGTCCCAGGTAAGGGGTAGGGTTGGGATCCCGCTAACAGGTTTAACCCCGCCACATTATTTATGTATGTTGCCTGAGCCTGTAATTCAGTGGTTGTCGTTTGTTTATGTGTTACATATTTGTTTTTCGTTCATTTTTTTTTTTATATAAATAAGGCTGTTAGTTTTCTTGTTTTTCTTGTTTTTTATTGTCTTATCGGGACCTTTTATAGCTGACTATGCGGTATGGGCTTTGCTCATAGTTGAAGGCCGTACGTTGACCTATTGTTGTAAGTACATACGGTTTGGTTTAGACTGAACACACCGTAAACACACTGTGTAACGAAAACATTGTTGTGAGTACATACTGTTTGGTTTAGACTGAACACACCGTAAACACACTGTGTAACGAAAACATTGTTGTGAGTACATACTGTTTGGTTTAGACTGAACACACCGTAAACACACTGTGTAACGAACACATTGTTGTGAGCACTTGTGAGCAGCTGCTTTTGAGTAACTTAATCTTAAAACATTTGATAGCTTCTCGATGCCAGATATAACGAACACTTTGTTTAATAGTTGTACATGTAAGTTTTGTATAGGAGGAACTAACTGTAAACACACTGTATAAAAAACACAATCTTGCGAGTACAAAACATTTAAGTATAGAAAAAAAACTACCATAAACACAATATAAATCGAACTCAGTATTGTATTGACTAACGTTGATATGCCCTCACTGCTTTAGTGCTTTTATTTTTCGATTTTTTTTTTCAGAAATGAAAAAGATACCTCGTCATACAATTTTTATCAACACTGTCGACCAAAGAATAATTCATGTGAATCTTCCAACAAATCAAAACATCACTGTATATGGTAAAAAAGACACGAATGGAAGTGTCAAGTCTTTGAAAAGTTTCCGGTCACATGATCAGTATGGGGTTTCATCGAATATAATAATGGGAAAACTACGCAAAATATCAAGGATTGTTTCCTCTTCAGGGACAACAATTTCATTTGACTGGAAAACGAAATGCTCTGTCCACGTGACCGTTATTTTTAACGAAGGTCAAGGACAAATTGACCAGGATATAACGGTCTGTAAAATGAGGCCAAAGCAGAAAAAAGTTGAAATACAGGATAGCAAGGAGACACAAAATATATTACCGTCTAGTATTGAGGAGAAAAGAAACATGCAACGAAGATCAAAGAATGTCATACATCATCACAATAAAGGAGATTTTATAAAAATTCCTGTGGAAATAAGAAGTTGCAACGAGCCCGACTCATCTGCCGAAGTCTTTGCAAAAATAACTGCAGCAAATCATTCCGAAAATATCATTCAAAACCATTTTCTGGGGTCATTGACATCATATCCCGGACTTTATCATATTAGGATACCAGTTAAACCTGTTCACTGGACAGAGAGTCAGGAATCAACTGTTTGCCAAACCTTCATTCATACATCAAATCATCTGTGTAAATATGCATCTTCAAACTATTATAAATTTCAACGTCATATTTGCAAGCAAATCAAATCGTCAATAAAAGTAATGTCAGGAGTATCATTTTCACAAGTGAGTGACGTCATCACGACATGTGATTCCAGTTTTCAAACTGTTTTATCATTTTGCAAAGAGTTTTATACAAACATTGACAATAATTGCAATAGGGATTCCATAAAATTTTATGACTCATTCGTTTCTGGAAATGTTTCCGTACAAATTATTGCTACATTTCCAGGAAATTATTCAGTTCACTCGAAACGCTTTGATTTGAAGGTCAAAGAGGATTCGCCCTATTCGGTGTCGATGAAGAAAATAAACGACATTCGTCCAAAACCGAGATTTATAGGCTTTAGTGTAAATCCAAGGGACCCAAAGGCTTTTCAACGTTATAACGTCAAAATAAATTACGCCTGTGCATCATCTACGACAAAACTTGACATGCGTATTGAAGGAAGTGATAATTACCATAGCAACATTACTTGCTATGGTGTGACACAATGTAATTGTTGTGTATTGCATGTTGCCGGAGCTGCAGCACATGTTATGGACAAGGTTCTGGTCACTCTTAACGACCCTCTGACGCAGACAATTACCACAAGAGAAATAGCCGTTCTGTTTTAATGTTTATCATTACATAAAATAAAGATTTTGTTTTTATAAATTGTATTTTGCCTTCAAAGGACAGACAAGCATCACTTACATTCACGTTAAAGTCTTGTTTTTAAATATGAAAAAAAATATGAATTTATCCAAGGGAGTGGGTTACAATTCAAAATCAAAATTTGAAGAAAGATTTATTTATTGATCTTTACTCTTTAACGTCAATGCACAAATTAAATGTATGCATATTCAAGACGAAAACAAGTTATAATCAAAACCATAGGTTTGTTCTCAAATGTGTGATTAATAGGTATGAAGGGTCATAAATTTGGACTACCAATGGAAAAGTAGGGTATGTTAAATATGCATAAATTTGGTTATGCTTATTAGTAGACATTTCAGGGCCTAAGGGATGCTACCACCATACGAGTGGTGATCATAGAAGAGAGGCAAATGATACTAGAGGAACAGTCAAACTCATAAATCGAAAATAAACTGACAACGCCATGGCTCCAAATGAAAAGACAACAGACAAACAATAGTTTACAAGTAACAACATAGAAGTCTTAGGACTGATCAACACTAACCCCACCTAAAATTTGGGGTTATTTGAGGTGCTCCGGAAAGTGTAAACAGATCCTGCATCATATGTTGCACCCGTCGTGTTGGTCCTGTTAGATCATACCCGGTAAATAATATAATTTGGTAGGTTACATTTGAGAAAAGGAAAAGGGATTGTAGTAACGACATAGCTCTATCCCCAGTTAATTCTTTAGTTCTCGGACCAAGCAAAGAAGACAAAAAGGAAGAAAGTTCTTCAAAACACTACATGTATATGTACGTTATCAATAAACATAAATTAAGGCAACAGTAGTATACCGCTGTTCAAAAATCATAAATCGATTGAGAGAAGAAAAAAACCGGGCTACAAACTTAAACCGAGGGAAACACGTCAACTATATGAGGCAAACAACGAAACAACAGAAACACTAAATTGCAACAAAACACAAACGACAAATCTACATACATAGAAACGGAAACGAATTATTAAATAACAACTGCCATAATCCCGACTTGGTACAGGACATTTTAAGAGAAACCGGTGGGTTGAACCTGGTTTATGGCTAACCAAACCTCGCGCTTTATGGCAATGTTAAATATGCCGCTTAAATGACAACATTACATGACAGGCATACAGTACGCATAAGCTCAAGAACACTCAGGACAGAGAAATGCATATATATAAATAATATAAAAGTATATTTCGACTTGTTAACCACAGAATATCAACGAATACTGATCTTAAATTAGTGCACAAAATCAGCATTATAGAACTACGAACTGAGTATCACGGAGTTCAGTATGTTTATGATTTACTTTTGACACTAATGTATCAACACCACGAAAGATGACAGCAAAGGTAAATTTCTAAAAATTGGATATAAATCGGGATTAGGTTTGTAATTGTGTTATTTGAGTTTTTTGGTAACAATTACAAGAATATTAATATACAATTGTGTATGTCGGCCTTTCTTCCGAATCAAAATGTAAAACAAATTAATCATGTACACGAAGTTTCTTTTAACTAAAATCATGCAAATGAACTGGGTGATTATTTTTGTTTACTTTTACAAACGAATGGAAATTAAAAATAGAATAAAAACGGCAAACGATAAGACACAAAATATATCCGACCAGAATTAAAAATAAAACATCAAAACTATATATATATGAAAAAAGGTAAAATCACAAATACTGAACTCCGAGGAGAATTCATAACGAAAAGTCCCTAATAAAATGGAAAAAATCAAAAGCTCAAACTCATCAAACGAATAGACAACAACTGTTATATTCCTGAATTGGTACAGGCATTTTTTTATGTTAAGAATGGTGGATTAAACCTGGTTGTAACGCTTACTTAACCTCTCGCTTGTATGACAGTCGCATTCAATAAATGTATTGATTTGGATGAATTAAAAGCACCGTAGATGCATTTTTCTCTTTAAAATAATAGCTTTAATGAAACACATTTACAGTATTTTGTTTGACAAATGTTAAGAATCCGGTAACCCATATTATTTTCATATTGAAACGGAAAGTATTCCTAACAATGAGATATATATCATTTTAAATCAGCACTAATGGAATTATGAGGTATCCATTTTAAAAAATAATATGCTGCGTTTTAGCCGTTTTTATGCAGCATATCATTCGTAGATCTAGTCAAAACTATCCTCTTTTTAAGTGATTTTCAATATCTTTCCATTTTGTGGGGGGTTGATTTTATCTAACCATTGTCCAACGACAAGTTAGAACTGTGTTATCCCGCGTAGTCCATTTATGATCACCGTTAACAATAAAAAGTTATGGAAAATGAAAAATGCACTATATCTTTTCTGCTTCAATATATGTTAACAAAAAACATAATTAGTATAACAACATTAACACAGGGTCGTAAATTACATAGAGGCATGTAGGCAGTTGCCTCCTATTGCGAGCTGACACAAAAAATTAACAAATGGAGAAAAAAAAAACACTGAAAAGAAAACATTGGTTAAAATCATGCATTAATTTTATAGCACTGGTTGTTAGTTAAAACAACAAGGTGGTTAATCATAATTGCATGCAGGTGTGTTCAATATTTGAATCTGAATGGTCGGTACCCAACTCAACTCCTTTGCACACATAAAAGTTTCCCACCAAATACTATTGCATCTGCATAAATAGAAGTGACAATGTTGGCAATATTGAATGCATAGAAGTGCTAAAAAGATGGGATTCGTCCAGTCAGAAAAAGTCACCTTAGCATTTGACAAAGCCAGAATAAAACTTTTTGGTGTATACAAGCATTGTTACGTTTTAATAATTTGAACTTGATAGATAAAATTATGAGTTATTGAGTATGCATTTTCCTTTTAAGGTTTGAAAACTGTGTTTTTGAAACGAAGTCAAAATTAGTTCGATTTGGACAGCCAAATAAGCCGGATAAACCACAAAAAATTACCAACTTCAGTGGGCTTTCATTTTGAGTCTTTGCTAAACTTTCCATAAACTTAAGTAAAAATAGCTTGTAAAGAGTCATAAAGCAGGATAAAGCAAAAACAAATCTTACTCTACCGGGACACGTAATCTAACTCTGGTTTATAACTATTTTTAATTTATTCCAGGCGCATATTTATTGAAATTTACCAAAAATTAACAAGTCGTGTATTCTTGGGAGGTACATTGCATACAAAGAATAGGCCCAAAAATATCCTTTTCTGCATGGAATGGGTCCAAAAAAAATTTCCCTCGCTCCGCTCGGCGATAATAAACTGCCTCCCCTTACAGGGCAGGCAATTTACGGCCCTGTTAACATGTGAATAAACTTATCATAGATACCATAATTGAATTCTTGTATTAATGTGTGTTTCGTTTAAAAAAGACTTATCAGTAACGCTTGATAAATAAAAAGTAAAAAAAGGCCAAATAAAGTACGACGTTGAAGAGCAGTTAGGACCAAAAATGCCAAAATGTTTTGCAAAACAAAGCTAAGGTGATCTATTCATGAGGTAGAAAAGCCAAGTATTTAAAAATTAAAGGTTTTGTTACAGTTAAATTATAATTATGATCTTATCAATGATAACGGCATCGACCAAGATGTTGTAAATAAACTCATCTTACTGCTTTTTGCTAGCAATAAAGAAAAATGAACAGATATTACGCACGGTTTTATGAAAAGAAAAAGAAATATATTAAGTTGGCCAAATTACATTAATCATATGTACAACTATCTTGTTTTATCTTAAAGGGGAAGCAAATGGTTTCACCTTGGAATATTGTTTACAAAATTCGGTTAATTCCCTTTTATCAATAATTTTCATTATTGTTGTAAACAAAAAGCAGAAAAATATAACATTGATTTTTAATAACTCAACACTGGTGCATGTTGCAATACTTTTAAATACGTTTACACAAGTATCCAAGATTACAGTTTGTTGTCGATTTATGAGTTTGACTCTCCCTCTGGTATTTTCGATCCCTCTTTTACACAGTTATCATCAATGTACAATGAATGTAGAAAACCTAACTGTTGAGGCCATAGACTGAGGATGTCATAGATTGAGGATGACATAGATTGAAAATATCAGAGACCAGGAATATCAAAGATTGGTGTTGTTAAAGATTGTGAATATCAAATAGTTATCAAAAGTACCAGGATTATAATTTTAAATGCCAGACGCGCGTTTTGTCTACATAAGACTCATTAGTGACGCTCAGATCAAAATAGTTAAAAAGCCAAATAAATACAAAGTTGAAGAGCATTGAGGATCCAAAATTCCAAAAAGTTGTGCTAAATACGGCTAAGGTAATCTACTCCTGGGGTAAGAAAATCCTTAGTTTTTAAAATTGTGGATGCATAAGAACAAAATATTGTGGGTGTAAAAGATTGCTAAAATTGAGAATGGAAATGGGGAAACAACCCGACCAAAGAGCAGAAAAAGCCACCAATGGGTCTTACATAGAGCGATAAAATCTCGCAACCACAGGCGTGCTTCAGCTGGTCTCTACAAAAATGTGTACTAGTTCAGTGATACTGGACGCCATAACAAAGTCCGAAATAAAATTTAAAATCATACATGACTAACAAAGGCCAGAGGCTCCTGATTTGGGACAAACGCAAAAATGCGTTTGGGTTAAAACATGTTAAGAATTGAGGAATTCAAAAGATTGAAGATGCCAAACAAAGAGCATGTAATAGTTTCAGGATGTCATAGTTTTGATGAAAAAATTGAAAAGGCCACAAATTGAAGATTTCAAAGATTCAGGATATCAAAGGTTGAGAGTGTCAAAGATACTTAGGATGTCATAGATGTAAAAGATTGAGGACATCAAAACTTGAGGATGTAAAAGATTGAGGACTTCAAAACTTGATGATGTAAAAAATTGAGGACATACAAACTTGAGGATTGAAGATGTTATAGATTTGGAATGTCAAATTGAAAATGTTAAAGATTGCGGATGTCATAGATTGATGATGGTCACGATTGAGTATGTTTTATATTGACGACTTCACACATTGAGGATACCAAATGCTTGCGGATATCGGAGATTAAAGATTATGAATATCAAAGGGATGTTAAAGATTGAAGATCTCAAATATTTTAAAATATTAAAGATTGGGGATATCGACGAATGGGGATGCCAAATATTGAGGATATCAAAGATTGAATATGTCAAAGATTCAGGATGTCGAAGATTAAGAATATATAAGATATTGGATGATAAAGAGTAAGGTGGTCAAAGATTGAAGGTATTACAATTTTATAGTACCAAAGATTTGAGAAGTAACAGATTATAAATGTTAAAGATTGTGAATGTCTTAGATTGACGATATTCATTATTGATTATGTTAAATATTGCCTACATCATAGATTGGAAATATTAAAGATTGAGAATGTCATAGAATATGAATATACAAGTTTGTGGATATTAAAGATTGCGGATGACAAATATTTGAATGTGTCAAAGATTATAAATGTTAAATATTGTGGATGTCATAGATTGACGATGTTCACGATCTAGTATGTTAAAAAATGACGACAACACAGATTGGGAGTATTAAAGATTGAGGATACCAGAGATTACAGATGTCAAAGATTGAGAATATCAAATATTGGGGATATCAAAGAATGCGGAAGTCAACTATTCAAATATGTCAAAGATTATAAATGTTTAATATTAACGGCATCATAGATTGAGGATATCAAATATTGGGGATATCAAAAAATGCGGAAGTCAACTATTCAAATATGTCAAAGATTATAAATGTTTAATATTAACGGCATCAAAGATTGAGGATATCAAATATTGGGGATATCAAAGAATGCGGAAGTCAACTATTCAAATATGTCAAAGATTATAAATGTTTAATTAAATTTAATTTAATTAACGGCATCATAGATTGAGGATATAAAATATTGACAATGTCATAGATTATTAATATCAAATTTGGGGATATTAAAGATTATAAATGTTTAATATTAACGGCATCAAAGATTGAGGATATCAAATATTGGGGATATCAAAGAATGCGGAAGTCAACTATTCAAATATGTCAAAGATTATAAATGTTTAATTAAATTTAATTTAATTAACGGCATCATAGATTGAGGATATAAAATATTGACAATGTCATAGATTATTAATATCAAATTTTGGGGATATTAAAGATTGCGGAAGTCAAATATTTAAATATGTCAAAGATTATAAATGTTAAAGAGTGTGGATGTCATAGATTGACGACGTTCATGATCTAGTATGTTAAACAGGGACGACAACACAGATTGAGAATATTAAAGAATGAGGATATCGGAGATTAAATAAGTCTATGATTGAGGATACCATAGATTAAAGATGTCAAAGATTGGGGATACCATAGGTTAAAGAAGTCAACGATTGAGAAAATCAAAGGTTGAGGATGTTCAAGATTAGGAAAATGTAAAATGAAAATGTCGAAGATTGAGGATGTCATAGATTGACGATGTTCAAATTTAATATGTTTAATAGTTGGACATCAAATATTGAGAATAACAGAGATCGAGGATATCAGAGATTAAACATGTCAAAGATACAGGATGTAAAATAAATGAGAATATCAAAATTTGAAGATATAAAAGATTGAAGATATCAAAGATTTCGGACGTCAAACAATGGGGATATCAAAGATTGAAAATTCCGAGGATTGTGGTTGTCAAAGATAGAGGATATAAAAGATTGAAGAGAGCAATAGTGTAGTGGTTAGTGCATCGGACTACTATCACAAAGGTTCCTGGTTCGATTCCCGTTCGGGATGAACATTTCAGGAACTCAATTTTCGGCTCTCCCTTGACACCATTTGCGAGTATGGTCTTGAGGAAACGATGCTAGTCGGAAGGGGACGATAAATGGCTGACCCGTGTTAAGAGAGCGCCATATCTCTTGCACGTTAAAGACACCCTTGTAGATTTCGAAAAAGAGTAGGCTAATGCCGCTACAAGGCAGCACTCGCACCCGCAAAGTGGAAAAGGATAAATATAAGTTGCAAAATTTGTTTCCCAATCCACTATAAATAAATATGTTTAAACTAAAAGATTGGAGATTTCAAAGATTGAGGATGTAAAACAATTGAGTATATCAACGGTTTGGGAAATCACAGATTGAGGCTATCAAATAGTAGTCAAAGGTACCAGGATTATAATTTAGTACGCCAGACGCGCGTTTCGTCTACACAAAACTCATCAGTGACGCTCATATCAAAATATTTATAAAGCCAAACAAGTACATAGTTGAAGAGCATTGCTGATCCAAAATTCCAAAACGTTGTGCTAAATACGGGATTGGGGATGTCAAAAACTGAAAATACCAAGGATTGATGATGTAAAAGATTGAAGATGTCAAAAACTGAAAATACCAAAGATATGGGACGTCAAAGATTAAGAATATCAAAGATTGAGGATCTAAAGTATTGAGAATATCAAAGATTGAGGATATAAAGTATTGAGAATATCAAAGATTGAGGATATAAAGTATTGAGAATATCAAAGATTGAGGCTGTTAAAGATTGGGAATGTCTAAGATTGGGGATGTCAAAAATTGAGAATGTAAAAGATTGAGAATGTCAAGAATTGGGGATATCAAAGATTGAGGATGTTAAATAGCTGGGATGTCTAAGATTCGGATATTAAAAGTTGACGATGTTAAAGATTAAAGATGTCACAGAATGGGGATGTCAAAAATTGTGGATATCACAGATTGATGGTATCAAAAATTGAGAATGTCGAAGATTGTGGATATCAAAGATTTTGAAAATGAAAGATTGTGGATATCACAGATTGAGGATGTCAAAGATTAATATTTCAATGATTGAAGATGTCACATGTTAACGATTTGTAAGATTGACACTCATTAAAAAGTAAAGGACGAAGGGGTAATCAATTACAGGTCACAGCAGTGCCATCAACAATGAGCAAAACTCGTACCGTATAGAAAGCTAACCGGAACGTCATACTGTGAAACATCATTTTACTTTCCTTAGAACTCGATCACGGATAATACAAATGTAGATGGTAGGCGCTCAACCAAATAAATACAAAATATAATTCATACATGCACTGACATAAATAAAACGCGCACATACAAGCATAGACATATTATTGTTCATTTACAAATAGACACCAAACTAGTAACATTGATGAATAAATGAATAAATTGGAAGACATATTTTTTAACGGTATTCTTAGTCGGAAGTACAATATCAAAACATTGGGATTTGTGCACTTAATGTGGTAAACATGATTATCTCTTAAAAAAACAGCAGAGAAAATAAACTATAACGGATAAATTGCGTTCTTACGTGACTTTTAACATGCTAAATGAAATAATATATTAGATGAAATGCCGGAAAATGAAAATATAATATGCGTTATTTTTTCTAGACAAGACTACAAATGCTTCGAAAATCGATAGTATTAACAGGCTAATATTTTGTCTATATGGTATAAATCATAGCTTATAGCAATATGAAACACAGGAAAAACATCAGTATATCAAATATGAAGATTTTACAAAATAAAATTTACTGGGAAGAATGAGAATGTGAAGTAGTTATGTCTTGAAAATATTGTATGACATAGTATTATAGTGCGTTCTGTTTAATAGAATCAGGTAAGTTTCTGTTGGAATTGATACTAGTCCATTTACAATTTTGTAAAATAAGCATAATATGATGCTTGCTGTTCGTTGGTATAGAGTTATCCAGTTATCTTGCTCATCATAATAGTGACACTTGATTCGTTACTGTAGTCGTTAAAAATGTAGCGAGCTGCTCATCTCTCTTGCTTATAAGGATCTCATTCTTATTGTTAATAGCTTAGATAATCTATGATGGTAATCCAAAAGTATTTTGTGTCTGTGACTACCTCTAGTTGTTTCCCAATCATGAAATAGGGCTCTGTGATGGGGTTTACAGATCGTGTTATGTGCGTCACGTTACATTGGCTGACGTTAAATTCCCTTTTTCATTTCTGTCCCCATATTATATGTAATATCTTATCTTTATTGTAAGATGGCTTGATCTTTTATGACTCTATGACGGTAGATGGTGCAATCATCAGCAAACACGCAGATAATTAATTAAGTGTTATCAGTGATGTCATTGATAATGATTACGAAAACGACAGGGCCAAGTACACTACCTTGGGGTATCTAGATGTGACGCCCACTTTATCCGAATACCTATTTCCAATCCAACTGACTGAGTTCTGTTGTCTAAAATGCTTTGATTTATTTGTCATTTTCCCCTCTTATCCCAGTTTTATAGTTGTGTAGAAGGCGCGTATGGCTGACTTCATAAAAATGATTTTGCCAAATCCAGGAATTTCATATCTGCTTGAGTTTTACTGTCCATTGCACATGTTCGATCATGTATCAGGCCTACATTTTTTTCTTGCACAATCTCTTACTTATAAAGCCATGTTAACGGTTATCAAAGGTACTTGGATTATAATTCTTAACGTCAGACGCACGTTACGTCTACACAAGACGTATCAATGACGCTCAGATCAAAATAGTTATAAAGCCAAATAAGTTAGAAGTTAAAAAGCATTGAGAACCGAAAATTCCAAAAGGTTTAGCCAAATAAGGCTAAAGGTTGAAGATGTCACAGATTAATGATTTCTAAGATTGACACTCATTAAAAAGTGAAGGACGAAGGGGTAATTAAGGGCATACGATACAATTACAGGGGAGGTAATGACGTTGCTAACGTAAAATGTTATTTTCGCGACGTCAAACTGTGACATATCGGGAAAAGATGCATTTCTCGACTGATTTTTATCATTCAAACTGATTTAATTTCAAAACGAGTTCATGGACCCCTATTTATCAAAACAGCAATTTGTTTCATTTGGCAGGGAGATTATGTGACCCAAATTTTATAATACTGTAAATAGAGGATTTTTTTTTAATTTTGATAAACATGCAGCAAAAAATGACGTATTTTCCTCAATTCATGAACAATTGATAAATATGAGTTATTTCTGAATAAAAAATGCATAATTTTTTAGGATTATTATTAAATACAGAAATTACCGATTATTTAACAAAAAACAATTAGAGACCAAACTAGTATTTGATGAATAAATGAATAAATTGGAAGACATATGTTTAACGGTATTCTTAGTCGGAAGTACAATATCAAAACATTGGGATTTGTGCATTAAATGTGGTAAACATGCTTATCTCTTATAGGGAAAACGGTAGTATTTAATTTTCCCAGCATTAGGTTGGCCTTTTGTGTACCCAAGACAGGTGAAGGAAGTCAAATTAGGAGCGCTGTGATTGGATGTAGGGTACAATATATTTTTTTATTTATCTATGAATAACTGCAGTGTGTAAATTTATAAAATAAATTTTAAAACCTATTGAAATATTTTCTAGAGAATTATTCGAAAAGGCTTACAAAATTTCAAAAATTTGGTGCACAATGACGGTGGGCATGGATAACATAAACTAGCTCCGTTGGAAATTGGTCATGATACTATTTGGCTTTAATTTTTAGAATACAATAATAAAGTTGTAACACCACACATAACTGTTTTGTCCAGGTTTTTATTATAAAAACTGGTAAATTTAGAAAATGTTAGTATTGTCGCCTATGGCAGAATAAATAGTACCGTTTTCCCTATAAACAGCAGAGAAATAAACTAATGGATAAATTGCGTTCTAACGTGACATTTAACATGCTAAATGAAATAATATATTAGATGAAATGCCGGAAAATGAAAATATAATATGCGTTATTTTTCCTAGACAAGAGTACAAATACTTCGAAAATCAATAGTATTAACAGGCTAATATTTTGTCTTTATGGTATAAATCATAGCTTATAGCAATATCGTGAAACAAAAGAAAAACATCGATAAATCAAATATGAAGGTTTTACAAAATAAAATTCACTGAAAAGAATGAGAATGTGAAGTAGTTGTGTCTTGAAAATATTGTATGTCATAGTATTATAGTGCGTTCTGTTTAAAAGAATCAGGTAAGTTTCTGTTGGAATTGATACTAGTCCATTTACAATTTTGTAAAATAAACACAATATGAGGCTTACTCTTCGTTGGTACAGAGGTATCCAGTTAATCTTGCTCATCATAATAGTGACACTTGAATCGTTACTGTAGTAGTTAAAAATGTAGCGAGATGCTCTACTCTCTTACTGCTTTATTTTGTATTTATTCTCTTGCGTATAGGGACCTCATTATTGGTATTACTAGTGCGTTGACAGCATTGATTTGTGCTTGCTGTGTTCCATTTCTTGATGTTTCTGGTGAGCATCCCTTTTGCTTTATTTTCATAGGCTTCAAAGTGGTTAATAGATTAGGTCATCTTTGATGGTAATCCAAAAATATTTTGTGTCTGTGACTACCTCTAGTTGTTGACCAAGCATGTAATATGGCTCTGTTATGTGGTTTTTATATCGTGTTATGTGCGTCACGTTACATTGGCTGACGTTAAATTCCATTTTTCATTCCTGTCCCCATATTATGTGTTATCTGATCTTTATTGTAAGATAGCTTGAACTTTTATGACTCTAATCGGTCGGTAGATGGTGCAATCATCAGCAAACACGCAGATAATTGATTAAATGTTATTAGTGATGTCATTGATAAAGATTACGAAAACGACAGGGCCAAGTACACTACCTTGGGGTATCCAGATGTGACGCCCACTTTATCCGAATACCTATTTCCAATCCAACTGACTGAGTTCTGTTGTCTAAAAATGCTTTAATTCATTTGTGATTTCCCCTGTTATCCCCGGTTTGTGTAGCAGGCGCGGATGACTGACTTTTGCAAAATCCAGGAATTTCATATCTGCTTGAGTTTTACTGTCCATTGTACATGTTAGATCATGTATCAGGCCTACAATTTTTGTCTCGCACATTCTCTTACTTTTAAAGCCATGTTAACGGTTATCAAAGGTACTTGGATTATAATTAATTTCACCAGACGCGCGTACGTTACGTCTATATATGACGTATCAATGACGCTCAGATCAAAATAGTCATAAAGCCAAACAAGTTTAAAGTTGAAAAGCATTGAGAACCGAAAATTCCAAAAAGTTGTGCCAAATACGTCTTAGGTAATCTATTCCTGGGTCGAGAAAATTCTAAGGTTTTCGAAATTTTCAAAGTTTTGTAACAGAAAATTTATAAAATTGACCGTATAATTGATTTTCATGTCAACAGTGAAGTGCTGACTACTGGGCGTGTGATACCCTCGGGGACGAAACGTCCACCATCAGTGTCATCGACCCAGTGGTGTAAACAGTTATCAAAAGTACCAGAATTATAATTTAATACGCCAACACGCGTTTCGTCTATACAAGACTCATCAGTGACGCACAGATCAAAGTAGTTGTAAAACAAAACAAGAGCAAAGTTGAAAAGCATTAAAATGCGGATATTATTTTATTAATTTCTAGTTTTGTCATAATGTTCGATACCACGAAATGCTCCATTAGCTTGCAGGTTAGTGAGACAGGACTGTAGTTTGTTGGTTAGTGGCGTAGTCCTTTCTTGTGTCAATTTGACAATCAAATGCGTGTTTCCAGTATGTTGGTGTTTTTCGCAGAAACATAGAAATATTAAACAAGAATGTGATTGTTGGAGCTAGTTCGTTTTGAAGTTCTTTCGGTATTCTTGTTTCATTACAAAATAGTTTCCGTTATACATATACATTGTGTTAACGTAGCACAATACAAATATTTGTTATATACATCCAATCTCCCAATTTTTACATCGGATGTGATCCTAAAAGGTTGTACATTGAGGGAAAACTGAACCACTTAGGAATCTCAATGAAAGAAAAGAAGTAATTCCCTGGACAGTTTAAGGGATGCAATAATAATTTGGTTGATCTAATGGAAATATCTATGTAACAGATGATCATGAATATGACACACAGAGTCGAAGTATCTTGAGTTTTGTCGAATATCTTAAGCTCGAGATACATCATCTCAATGATGAACTAACAACACTATCTCGTGTACACGACAACTAATTATAACCCATATATATTCAATCTATAATTCATCTCAGTCTTGGGAATAGCAAAGACTACTGCAACAATAAATCCAATCGTTACGTAGTGGATTTAATGTTATGATTAAACCGTCACTGTTATATAGAGGAAACACAAGTACTTTAGTTAACCTTATACGAATTTGTGTTGGTATATATTGTCGATTAAAGTACTTGTGTGTCCTCTATATAACAGTAACGATCTCTTTATAACATTAAAACCACTACGTAACGATTAAATATTGTTGTAGAAGTCTTTGCTATTCCTTGTGCAAAGGCTGGGAATAATAAATATATACATAACATATACTTGTTTCCTTCATTCGAACTTGTCTTCCCATATACGAAAAAGGTATATATTTATGTCTGAAAGACCTTTAGTCATTTGGACTCATGTGAAAAGATGTCTCATTTGCAACCATACCACTTGTCAAAGTTCAATAGTATGCTTAAATCATAGAATTTTGTCAACAACACCGTTTTTTTAGTATTTGCCATTTTAAACTTAATATGAATGTAGGATATGTTGCGTAAATGCGACATTATAACCAAATGACATCTAAAAGCTTGCAGTCCAAAGCGATAGTCAAAGAACAATGTCAAGCTTGAAATAATACCTACTCATATGCCACACAGTGGATTCATTAATTTCCATGTGTACGCTTGTCTGCGTATGACCTTTTTGTACTGGCTACATCTTAATGTTGTTACATAATTGCTAAAAGCTGTCATGTATGTGTATATGCAAGACGATCCAAAACAAAAATTTACATACAGTATGGTACAGAGCAGTACAGTACATATCAAGGCAAATACAATGGCATGGGGTACCAACAATACCTAAAAAAATTTAATATTATAACCTGTACATACTATTCGCTCGTGTATATAACAATGTTTTAGATTTTAACCAGAGAAATTTATGTATTACTGAAAAAAAATTACACCAGCGTTTTCGATATCACAAACTAGTCAAAACATTTACTAAATTGTATCCTCGGTATGAGGACATCATTCGTAAATATAGTTCAACATACAGACTTCTTATACATTCAAGTATTTCGCATCCATTTTTTTATGGAAATATTCTTATAAAGCACAAACATGTCAGTATTCACCTGATAAACTAAAAAAAACTTTAAATAGACTTATTAAGAATGGATATAGTTACGATACTGTTGTCAGGTCATTAAAGATTGCATATTTTGGCGTTAATATTGATTCACTTATAGGGTCTTTGCATCGGAACTAAACACATTTATTTGAAAACCAGTTGGTGGCATGACACGGGTTGTTTTCTACTCATATATGTTATGATGGTATGATACTAAATAAAGGCAACAGTAGTATAACGCTGTTCAAAACTCATAAATCCATGGACAAAAAACAAAATCGGGGTAACAAACTAAAACCGAGGGAAACGCATTAGATATAAGTTGAGAACAACGACACAACACTTCAATGTAACACACACTAAAACGGACCAAGCATCAAACAAAATCCCACGAGAATAACAAATATAACATCAAAACCAAATACATAAATTTGGGATAGACAAGTACCGTGACACGTCTTATCGCAATGTGAATCTACACTAAAAAAAAAACAGGAAACAAACGACGCAACGTTAAACTAAACCTTTAACGGGAAGGATTGTGCCTGATATTCATATAATGAAATTATAATCTTTCAATCAGTTAAGTTGAAGCCTGGAGCTGGCATGTCAGTAATAACTGCTACTAGTCTGTTGTTATAACTGCTACTAGTCTGTTGTTATTTGTGTATTGTCATTTTGTTAATTTTCTTTGGTTACATCTTCTGACATCAGACTCGGTCTTCTCTTGAACTGAATTTTAATGTGCATATTGTTATGCGTTTTCTTTTCTACATTGGCTAGAGGTATAGGGGGAGGGTTGAGATCTCATAAACATGTTTAACCTCGCCGCATTTTTTCGACTGTCCCCAGTCAGGAGCATCTGGCCTTTGTTAATCTTTTATTATTTTAATATTAGTTTCTTGTGTACAATTTGGAAATTAGTATGGCGTTCATTTTCACTGAGTATATATTTGTTTAGGGGTCAGCTGAAGGACGCCTCCGGATGCGGACATTTCTCGCTACATTGAAGACCTGTTGGTGACCTTCTGCTGTTGTTTTTTTCTATGGTCGGGTTGTTGTCTCTTTGACACATTCTCCATTTCCATTCTCAATTTTATTCATCAACTAGGCGCAAATGTGCTCGAAGTATGTACACTTACCGAATGCAATTTTAAATTGTTTTTCTGGTAAATTGTAGCCTGGAAGCACAATACTGCTAACTATATATTTGGTGTCATTTCTGACATGGTTATAGGAGTAGTAATGATGGCAATGACGTAATCACTCAAATAAGCTATTACCGGTTTACTAAAACCAAACAAATATATAAGTATCCGCGGTTTAATAAAACAAGATAAATCTACAATGAACCGGGTTTACTGACACAATAATCCTTAATCCAATGAACAGTAACATATTAATGGGAGGGATTTTACTAAAACACAAATAAATAACACTAATGCTAACTACATTAATTATGCACTAGTAGAAATTTTGTTAAAGAAGGTGCAGAATACTGAACTGAAGGCACATCATGTAACGATAAATGATTAATGTATGAGTGTAATTAACCTGTAAAGGTATATCACACCTTTTACATTTAGTTTGCCCTAGAATTAAAAAAACAAGGAGATCGTATAGCTGAAAACTTTAGATAAAGCACTTGCATATATTTTAAAAGTAAAATCACCAAAAATACTGAACTCCGAGGAGAATTCAAAACGGAAAGTCCGTATAAATCAAATGGCAAAATCAAGTGATAAAACACATCAAACTAATGGACAACAATTTTCATATTCTTGACTTGGTACAGGCATTTTCAAATATAGAAAATAGTGTATTGAACCTGTTGGTATAGCGCTAAACAATGTAAAATTCCTATCAGTATGTAAATCAAAATTTATAAACCATTAATTTTTATAAATTAATGTTGTTAAATTAATAATTATAAATTAATGTTGCCTGTACCAAGTCAGGAATATGACAGTTGTTATCCATTCGTTTGATGTGTTTGGACTTTTGATTTTTGATTTTCCTTTTTGAATTTTCCTCGGAGTTTAGTATTTTTGTGTTTTTACTTTTGTTATACAGAATTATGCCAGATTTTTGTTATCTTCTAAAAATAAAAAAGAAGATGTGGTATGATTGCCAATGAAACAACTCTCCACAATGACTCAGAAATTAACAATTATAGGTCACCGTACGACCTTCAACAATGAGCTAAGTAAGCCCATACCGCATAGTCCGCTATAAAAGGCCCCGAAATCACAATGCAAAACGGTTCAAATGAGAAAACTAACGGCATACTTTTTATTTAGAAAAATGAACGAAAACCATATATGTAACATATTAACAAACGACCACTGAATTACAGGCTCCTGACTTGGGACAGGCACATACATACATAATGTGGCGGGGTTTAACATGATAGCGGGATCCCAACACTCCCCTATAAAGGGACAGTTGTATAACAGTATATCATAAGAACAACTATAAAAATCAATTGAAAAGGCTTAAGGGCATACGATACAGTTTTGATCCTGTATTTACAAGTTCATGAAAATTTGCATTTAGGCTATTTTTTACCTGAATAAATCAAATATGTAATAAAAAATATAACTTCATGTGCTACTTTTTGAGTAAAATTTGGTCGAAATTTTGTATATTTGCTCAAAATTCAGATTTGTGGCCGTAATTTCTTTTTCGAAAGAAAGACATAACTCATATTTATCAAATGTTCATGAATTGAGGAAAAAACGTAGTTTGTTATTGCATGTTTATCAGAATTAAAAAAAATCCTCTATTTACAGTTTTATAAAATTTAGGTCACGTTATCTCCCTGCAAAATGAAACCAAATGCCGTTTTGAAAAATAGCGGTCCATGAACTCGTTTTCAAATTAAATCAGTTTGAATGATAAAAATCAGTCGAAAAATGCATCTTTTCCCGATATGTCACAGTTATAATCCTGTTACCTTTGATAACTATTGACGTCGCGAAAATAACAAATTACGTTAGCAACGTCATTACCTTCCCTGTAACTGTATCGTATGCCCTTAAGGGCATACGATACAGTTTTGAACCTGTATTTACAAGTTCATGAAAATTTGCATATAGGCTATTTTTTACCTGATCAAATCAAATATGTAATAAAAAATATACCTTCATGTGCTACTTTTTGAGTAAAATGAGGTCGAAATTTTGTATATTTGCTCGAAATTCAGATTTGTGGCCGTAATTTCTTTTTCGAAAGAAAGACATAACTTTTTTGTTATAAAAGATAAACACAAATTGTTTTTTGTTAAATAATCGGTAATTTCTGTATTTTATAAATATCCTAAAAAATATGCATTTTTTTTATTCAGAAGTAACTCATATTTATCAAATATTCATGAATTGAGGAAAAAACGTCATTTTTTACTGCATGTTTATCAAAATTTACAAAATTCTTTACAGTTTTATAAAATTTGGGTCACATAATCTCCCTGAAAGATGAAACAAAATGCCGTTTTGAAAAATAGGGGTCCAACGTTGTGCACGATGTTACTACAACAAGACGTTACACCACCACGACGTCAAAGAGAGTTTTCTGAAACTTTTGACGCACGTTTATTCAATTTGCAAGTTTCATTTGCTTTTTTCCTGTAGTTGGTTGATTCTAAATCTGTCTCTATTAAACTTGTGATGTCTATTTACCATGAATTTATTTATATCAAGTTGTGGAAATCGATTTAATAATTTTTACCCATAATTAACCTTAAAATGTTGTATTGTCGTAAGTAATGAACTTGAAGGAAGGGAAAATGGGACAGAAGTAAACGGTTTTCAATAAATGAATTATAACAAAACTTCACTCGCAGACTGCTAAGATTGCATGGTGAATATCATATGTCATGTACATTTTTCATATCTTGATTCAACCCTTATACAAATATATATTTATATATCCGACACTCTGCACGTAAATAAAAAAATATTTACCCTTGATTAATTTGAATTGATCTGTATTAAAAAATTGCTTGACACATAACTTGTCGCAATACAACCATTAAATAAATTATCATAACCCGATCTTGAAAATATTTTTCCAGTCATTTGAAGTTGCTTTCTTTCAAAATGTACTAATCTTCTCCTGAATAGTCCGTAGTAAACGGGGTTGCATCAATTCAATGAAACTGTTTTGTCGCTGTTTCCGATAAGTCTTTCAGTTACCTCCGTTTCATGCACAACATGCACCGTGGGTTTTTTCGACAACCAGCAATTATTTTTTAAATTTCACCAAACGATTCGTTTTAAGTATCGGGAATATGCAATGGAACAAATTTTGCACATGTAACGTCGAAAAAAAAAGCGTTTGTTTGTTTTTTCGAGGTTTTTCGACGTTGGGACAAAATGGCTACCGTTTTGTTATGTTTCGTAGCATTTTATTCCTGTAAGACCCAAACATGCAGTTATTAAAAAAAGAATCTAGACTTTATGTTCTTTTTGTGTATCTAAATTTTGCTTTGGTAAATTATAAAATACTTATTGAAATATCAGGTAACAAACCCGCATTAATTGCTTGGACAAATGAAATATCAACTTGGACAAAATGGCTACCGCTTGAAAAACGACTGTGTAGAGATGGTTTTATAGTATCTACTATTTTTAAACTCACGAACAATGAGGAAAATGTTTGTTCTTTCGGCAGATGTTATAATTATCTCACATTTGTTAGACATTTTTAGCTATGTCTACTTATAAAACTACCTTTTAGCCGTTAAGTCAACGAAAAACGTCATTGGACACTTTTCTTATCCCAGCTTAATATGGAGTCACCGAGTCAAACAAAATTCGACAAAAGAACGGCTTCAATTTAACCAAGAACTGACACACTTCGTAGCTTCTGCCATGTTTTGGGAAGATCAGAGAATAAGAAATAGGATCACTATACATAAGAGATAACACAGTTGTTCAAAAATGTAACGTTGGACATCCGTTTTTTTCATATAGCTTTGTTGTTTTACTCCTCAAATATACTAGATATTACTAAGCATATGACCAAGAGCTATAAGAACATAAAGGAAAACATATACTGAATTAGTTTTTATAGTGGTTAGCGTTAATTAACATTTTATTTTGTTTTGAGGAGGAAATTTCAAAGATTCTGTTTTAAATCATAGGGGTTGTAGGAACATCGTGCGTGACGTTTCCATGAACTCGTTTTCAAATTAAATCAGTTTGAATGATAAAAATCAGTCGAAAAATGCATCTTTTCCCGATATGTCACAGTTTGACGACGCGAAAAAAACAAATTACGTTAGCAACGTCATTACCTTCCCTGTAACTGTATCGTATGCCCTTAACTCATAAGATGGACAATAATGCAAGTGGACGCGGCCGGGTACTTGTTCATCCCAACAACAAACAGACACTAGAAACAGATCTGAAAGTACTCGCAGTTAACTGATCGCTATTTCAAAGCCACTAACAAATTATGAAAAATGCATGTATCTAAGACTAAATTATCAATCCGTACACATCCAACATCCAATGGATTTAGTGTAAAGACGTCATAAACAGTCAGATGCTGTGCAATGCTAAGATACAGGTATCATTCGACAGGAATATGGATATGTATTAAACATAATTATACTAGAAATATGTAGTTTGCTTTTAATTTACTGTTGACAAAAGTAATATTAATACCAATAAAAACAATATGCAATGATCTTTTATTACAGTGTTGAATTGGTAACCTTTTAGAATAAGTTTATTTAAAGGAGCGATAAGTTTACAAGGATCATTTCTAAATTTCCGTCACAGATAACACATTTCCGGTGGTTTAATCTGCGTATTCATTTCACCTTGATTCCTACACGTTTAACAAATATTATTTAGACTGTTTCTTGGTGCATTGACCTCATCAACCTGGAAATAGCTAAGTTAACCAAAAACATCAAAACACACTGAAATATACTTCCAAATACTTGTATTACACAATTGAACAGACACTTTATTACACAACTCAATTATGACAAAACTACATACACAATTCTTGACATCAACAGTATGTTAGATGGCTAAAATATATATAGACATACTATATTTGAGTGTACCTACATGTAATTATACCACACAATACTGGATCACAATAATACAGCCGATTGTTATCCAAATCAAATCAAATCAAATCAAATTATTTTATTGGTGTAAAATCCAAATATTTGATTGTTACCATGACAAGCATGACAATCATTACAAACATACAATATTGAAATTTAAACAGCATTCATATTCTTTATACGGCATATAGCTATATACATCTAAATACAGAAAAAAATCAAATGTGTATAACTAAAGGTGTGCATAGTGGGGGTATTAAAACAGGGCCTACATAGTGTCATAATAATCAAGTTACAGTCAATGATTTAGATTAATATAAGTAAATTGTTCCAACAATAAACACAATTGCATCTAAAGATATCTAAACTGTAACCAATATTATTTATTTATTCTTTATTGCATTGCTTTTCAACAATGTAAAGTATACGTGTATATTTGAATACAGGAAATATATTTCTCCTATGAAAAATTAACACCAATTCAAATAATAAAAAAAACAGTAACTTGATGAATGTTGAGAAAAAGTGCATTTCTATAGCAGTTTCACAAACCACGCCTCTTTTTGATGAGATATGTAATATTCAAAGATAATTTGTTATGTTTATCTACTGAGCATGTTGAAGGGACAACATTAAAAGATCGATGTAAGATACAAAACAAAACACTTTTTTGTATCTAGTCTTATACGGAAGAAAGTGATATATTATATTTCGGAATAATCTATTTCAATTAGATTTTAAGATACCTCCTTTATCTTTTTCGGCATGTCCACTTTACTAAGTGAACTTTTAGTCCCAGTCAAACGCGTCCAGTTTAGTACGATCTCATAATCATACACATGCATAATTTGTATATGCATCAACTGCTCTTTCTCATATGTTAACCCCGCCACATTATTCATGTATGCGCCTGTCCCAAGTCAGGAGCCTGTAGTTCAGTGGTTGTTTGTGTGTTACATATTTGTTTTTCGTTCATTTTTTTTTAATGTAAATAAGGCCGTTAGTTGTTTCGTTTTACATTGTCTTATCGGCCTTTTATAGCTGACTATGGAGTACGGGCTTTGCTCATTGTTGAAGGCCGTACAGTGACCTATAGTTGTAAATGTCTGTGTCATTTTGGTCTCTTGTGGACAGTTGTCTCATTGGTAATCATACCACATCTTCTTTTTTATATTTAAAAAAAAGTTTAACCAAAGAGGACAATAGCATGACACGTGACAACGTTTTTGTGTGTTGCGGGGTTACTTTTCCACGCGCGTAAAATCGGTGTTATTGGGGATCATTCGAGTTACAAAATGAAAACAAGTATTGTTTTCGCATTTTGATACATCTTTTAAGTTATCATTACGAAACTTCGATAAATTACAATAAATGTGAAATCCTAAGCCTAACCCGTATTATACATCGTACGTTGCGTGTCTATTAAAACTCTGAAGATTATTGTAAACCTAAGATAATGGCAAAATCAAAAGCTCAAAACACCAAACGAATTGATAACAACTGTCATATTCCTGACTTAATACAGGCATTTTCTTATGTAGACAATGATGGATTCAACTTCGTTTTAAAGCTAGCTTTTTCTTCTCACTTGTGTGACAGTCGCTTAAAATTCCTTTATATTGACAACAACGTGTGAACAAAACAAACAGACATAATAGTTCAAAAAGTTAAATATAGAGTTAGGACAAAAGCCGTCATCATTGTTTTATAATCTTAATAACTATTAAACATAGAAATGTGTCAAAAAAGAAAAGCAAAATGAACGGGATGCATAAGTACCGAGCCACGTCAAATAGATATTACCAGAAATAGACTTTACAGTCAAAGCAATTATTCACAAAGACAAATAAAAGAACATTACTATTATACTTCAAGACTATCGTGCTCGCTATCGTGTATTATTTGTCAGTGATTTGAGTAAAACGGAATATTTATCTTCCGGTTAACAGGGAAAAGAAGGAGATTTAAAATAGTTTTAATCTGATTGGATTTTTAATATTAATTTTCGCGAAGTTAGCAATTTATTCCGACACAAAAACGAAAACAATTAAACACACTTATGTTCCAGACAATATCTGTCCTTCGGGGTCTTTTGACACTAACATTGTTGTAATCATTTATGTTTATACTGTAAAATACGCACACGTTTATATATTCAGATAAGTATATAAAAAAGGCCGATACATGCGTACATTAAAAATCTATTACAATCAGGTTTAAATACCGTTTATGATTTGTTACATCATAATTCGTACAGTGATAATCTACGTTATTAATATCTCCTAGTCCATAAATATAAGTGTAATTTAATCGCGTGTAATATACTGCGTAATAGCAATTATTTAAAGAGATCTCCCGTTCAGCCAATCTTTCCAATGACGTTTTTCTGTCAGTATAAATAGAAGTGGATACTTCGTTGTATTTTCTAATCGATATCTGTGTCTTTAACCGACATTCTTGCACCCAGTATGTCATAATCGTGATATAAAACAGTTATTTACGAAATTGAAACACGGCTCAGCGTGAAATGTAATGCCATGCGGAACAGTTAACTTTGGGATTTGTGTTTACAACCGTAACAAAAATGTCGGCTGGATGTGTACGTCCTTTGTGTATTTGTTCAAGGATTAAATCTAGACACGTGTATTTGATCATAATGTATAGTGCATAATAAACAACTTATCAACGTCATATTGTACAGTAAGTTTTAATCTTTGTCGTTTATATGTAATTACACAAATATGTATATACATGTACAGAATTTAATGATTTTCACATAAATAATGACACGTGTATATAATTTATGAGAATTATTTTGTAATACATATCCCAAATGCAGAAATATTCAGTTCTTGTATAACAAAATTGACTGTAATGTTGAGTTATAAAGAATCAGGGTATGTCATAATCAAATATTTCATTTCGAGACTAAGCTTTACAAAACCACCAGGCGACATCGTTTGTAAGAGATTGTGATATTAAATAAACATGATAAGTGTACATGTACTCTAAAACGCACGTAGTTAGGTAAATGAATTAAAGGCGAGAATTGTTTTGTCACTGATCATTTAGATAACACGAGTGTCCCATTTTCCTGTCCAAGTCAAATGCGAACAAATCGTTATTTGCGGAAGTAAATTCAAACAATATAAAAACATCTGATACAACCAGCCAGGGTGCCAATATAAAACTAGTCAGGGTGCCAGTATACTATCAGTCAATGTGCCAAGATCCGTGTATTATCGGGATTCAATATAGCTACAATAAACAAATTTAACTGACAAGAAAATTAACTTTCTCCCTGACACAAGATCAATATCGACGTAGGCATAGCAAATTAATTTACGAGAGAAGTAGGTCATTGTCCGTGTCTAGGTCAGTGTACTAACTTCGTCGAGCAAAGGTAATGTCCTATATATATCGTACATATATGAATCGTGAAAAGGTAAGGGCGAAAATATTGCACATCTGATTTTAAAAATCGATACAGAACTTGTTTATAACTGTCGTGGCGTATTATTACAAGAGAAAATAAACGTACTTTTACGTACCTTTATTCATTTTTTAAAAAGGTTTTTACGTTCAAAAATGTTATGTTATTGCAATTATCCACTCATGTAGAAATCTTCACGTTCAAATGTAATGTTATTACAATTACCCACTCGAGTGAAAAATGGTTAAACACTGACAGGGCGACAGTGTTCTCATGCAGAAGTTTGAATTATATAACATGTTAACAAAAAGAGGAAAGAGAATTTTTTTTTAGTCATCATTCATATAACTATAATAAACAGGTAAAAGAGAGGCGAACAATACCAAAGCGGATACTCAAAATCGTAAGTGTTCAAAAGGAAAATAACGACAAACATTTTAAGTGACCGACATTATGTTGTCTAATGGACACGGGGAGATGAAACGCGCGTCTGGCGCAAATACAAAATTTTAATCCTTGTATCTATTATGAGTTTATTTTGAATCAAAATGTGTGTAGACACGATGCGGTTAAAAAGCTTGTCATATCGCTTCTATATGGACTATTGCCTTTGATAAATCCGTGTAATGTACGCCGATGAAATCTCCTTTATTAATCTTCATATATGTAAATAAACTTGTGTTGTATCGTACACCAAGTGTTTAGATATACCCAGTGCTTTAGATATACCAAGTGTTTAGATATACCAAGTGCTTAGATATACCAAGTATTTAGATATACCAAGTGTTTAGATATAACAAGTGACTTCGTACACCAAGTGCTTAGATACACCAAGTGATTAGATATACCAAGTGCTTAGATGTAACAAGTGTTTAGATATACCAAGTGCTTAGATATATCAAGTGTTTAGATATACTACGTGCTTTCTTTCACCAAGTGTTTAGATATACCAAGTGCTTAGATACACCAAGTGTTTAGATATACTAAGTGCTTTCGTACACCAAATGCTTAGATATACCAAGTGCTTAGATGTACCAAGTGTTTAGATATACCAAGTGTTTAGATATACTAAGTGCTTTCGTACACCAAGTGCTTAAATATACCAAGTGCTTATATATACCGGGTTCTTAAATATATACCAACTGCTTAGATAAACCATGTGCTTAGAGATATTTCTAGTGATTAGAAACATGATACAGATATAAAGTGCTAGCAGTATATATCAATTCAATAGTGCTTGTATCTATTCAAAAAGATACCAAATGCGACTCGATGAATAATTTGATTTTTATTGTTCCGCGATAATTGTGTTTAGTCGGAATCAATATTTTGATATTTGACTATATACCACATTATCTAATAACACAGATAATGTCATATTTTACTTAAAGGTCTTTTACTCTGAAATGTCAATTTATATTTGATTTAGTTTTTACAAACTTACAGGTTGCACTTTGTAAATACAGCTGTTTCTCCAACCACACCTCTTTTGGGACGATACAGAATATTCATAGATAATTATTTTGTTTACAAACTGTATCCCAGTTATTATTTCTTTTAGACTTAACTTGCGAATGTTACCAGGAATATACATAATTATGCATATTGTTTATATTGAAATCTGTGGTAATTCTACGGTTTAGGTAGGGTAGTTAAGAAATTTGGTGTTAGTTTAAACTCTAAGAAGTTCTGTGCATATAAATATGCCACGCAGCCCTATATTTTGACCTTTGAAAGAAATAGTCATTCGTATGAACTTTCCATTTTAAGATAGGATTTTTTGCAAAACTTCATAGTCAAAGGATTTCCTAAGGATAATTACATTGTCAATATTTACAGAAATGCAACCTGCAGTCTGACGATAGACAATTATGTCTACATTAATTCACAATGAAGGGATTAATTGTTTTACGATAGGAAATCGCCAATGTGTAGGTCATGTAGACAAATGGTGTCACGCTTCCTTAATTTACTGCTTTATGCATCTCACTTATTAGGTTTTTTATTAACAAATATGACATTACACTCCGGGCCATATGTTTATGGACTGAAGTAACCGAACGGTGCTAAAACTGCAATTGGACATTTAACTAGCCGCGTGAATATAAACTATATGAACAAAATCGTTTTATTTTTCATGTCTAAAATTGACAAAATCGCTTTCTGTTTGAAAAAAGTAAAATCTCAAAAATACTGAACTTAGAGGAAAATCAATTCGGAAAGTCCACAATCATGATAATCACATGTTTCTGTGTGAAATACATTGTTATTGATCATGTTGATAGCGAGACAAAAAGGTTGATTTATTCACAAATTTTTAAACTTGGAGCGATTTAGAGTTTGACATATTGTATTGTTGATGGAACTACTGACCATATAGGTCTTGATGGTGTTTTTCATTCGTGAAATTAGGTTTCTGTCTCATTGCCGTAAACCCCATATGAACAATTTACATTCACGATGTCCTGGGCCAATATACTCATCGGCCTACTTTCCGCAATCCGCAGAATCCTGGGCCAATATACGTTGATAAAGATGATCTGATGTGACTGTTAAATAGTTATTTGCATAACGTATACAAGAATCAACTAGTTAAATCTAGGTTTAGCCAAGTGTGTGACCCGGATTAAGAGTTTTAGACTCGCTGGTATGTAAGATACAGACCAAGGAGAAAGTTGAAAAAATCGTTCCACAGAGCGTGTCATTCTCCCTAAACGAGACAAACACGTTTATGTCTTCGATAAAACAACAACAAATGAAAGTTTTTAACGACCTTGACTGGCTATACAGCCTTTGCACGGTCAGTCCTCGATCTTACCGGACGTAGCTGAATATGTATACATCCCACTGCAGCCGAACGGATGTTCCCGTTTTAATTGTTTGTGCAATGGTTCGGATTGAAATTAATTACCATATATATCTATGTATATCGGAGTTATTTTAGTTAACCCTCGATTGAATCAATATAAATATAAAGTATGCATGTATTACGAGTCTTGATATCGGCACCAGTAGATATACATGATATAAGGGCCATTGTGAACAATTTGATCAGTCTTGTACTGTCACAATTAGATTCACATTGCTGTATACGATATCACGTTTTGTTGGCTTATCTGTATGTACTAAGTAGAAGTAAAGATGTACTTATTTACCTTTCAAAGCAACCTTGGCCACTGTATTGTTTAATGAGATTAAAGTGACGGAGAACACACCTCTAAGCGCAATCATCCTATAAAGAAATAATCTAGATAAGCTTTGTGTACAGGGGAATTTACAGTGGACCCGTGGCGGATTCAGGAGGGGGAATGAAAGGTGTTAAATTACATCAGCAAGTGTACGGGAATGTCCTCGATTTGCTGCATATCAAAATCACTTAAATTCTGTTCATATCGATATTCATTCGGTAGCGTGATTGTCTCGAGAGCAGGGTGTTAAGGCTTCGATCCCCGGATTGATCAAACCAAGGAGGTCATATAACTTGGCCTTCTTGATCAAACCAAACACTTGAATGTTGGTATTTGCTGATTTTGGGCTAGAAACGCTCAACATTTAGAAGTAACAGCAAATAATCGTCCACCCTGTGACCGTCCGGTTAGAGTGTAATGTTTTCCTAGCTGCGCACAGTTATTGTGTGAGCTACAAATGTAGCACGGTAATAATCCGGCTCATCCTGTTGGTCTGCATGGTCTAGTACAAAGAACGAATTATATTCAAATATCATTAACACGTTCTCGTCCTGCTTATTTATAGTATTGAATTAGCCACTGGCCTTTAAACTGCCACCATCATCAATCCATCTCAAATCAACAATTCCACTCGTAATTACCCAGCCATTTTCTCTACGCGTACAATAACGTAACTGCAGACGAGTGAGTATGACCATATATGTAATACCCATAGATGGGTATTTTTCTCA
The DNA here is from genome assembly GCF_036588685.1 of Mytilus trossulus. Classification (NCBI taxonomy): domain Eukaryota; kingdom Metazoa; phylum Mollusca; class Bivalvia; order Mytilida; family Mytilidae; genus Mytilus; species Mytilus trossulus. The sequence continues at coordinate 84,276,505 of NC_086375.1, read as the reverse complement.
GGTATTTTACATCTATGGTATGACTGAGTAGTTACGCCTGCAATATATGACTTATATATTATAATTGTATCGCAAGGTTACAAGATGAAACCAACTGAACAATTAAACTAGATCGTAATTGAGAATAGAGGTATTAAAATAAAAATCTGAAATAGCTCCAATCATGCAGGTACATTGTTAAAGTAAAAGTAATAAATATCGACTTAACTATGGGAGATGGATTTGTCGATCGCGTGGTACATATTTTAAAATAATTCCTAGTATACGAATGATATGGAAGTTTGTAACAGCACCACGTAGTCGTTGTTTTACCGAATAATAGTTTCGAGTTGTATGAAACCGTGAAGAACAATGAAACTTGTTGGAATGTATTAAGCACGGCAAACTTAATTGATTAAATATAATTTTGTATGCGAACTAAACTATCCATTTATTTTATTCCATATGTTTGCATGCATAATAAATCGGTTTCTTCTTTTTGTCGATAAATGCTACGAAAAAAATAATTATGAAATATTGTGTGAACATAAAATCCGTAAAACTTGAGCTGCTTGGAATAAATAAGTGAGAATTCGTGTGACTGGTATACGTGTACATGATGCTGTTGTTGTCCTTGACAGACTTTTGTTTAAACTATAGGGGACACATGAAGTGTTAACATTAAACATAACCTTAATCTTTGATATTGTTGACAGCATTGATGTGTCATTTTGTTGTTAATTTGTTGTGTTGTTTAGGTTCGTTCTCATAGAAATATACCCCGCATCCCTTTTGAATTACATTAAATTTTCCGATTAGTGATGTGTTTTTTTTTATTTAACTCAAGTCCATCAGAACCACTTTCCGAGCTGGCGTTTGCTATCAGCATTTCCTTTATAGGGAGTTACCCGTTCAAAAATTGGCACTTTTAAGGAACGTTTTGATATAGAGCTGAAGTTTTCGTTTTGGTATAATGAGGTGTCATTTTGTTGTTACTTTTGTTGTGTTGTTTAGGTTCGTTCTCTAATAAACAACCCATATTGTTATTAAATTTTCCGATAAAGAAAACTTCCTTTTCATGTAACTCCAGTTCAACAGTGCCACTTTCCGAGTTGGTGTTTGCTATCAATATTTCCTTTATAGGGAGTTTCCGCTTCCAAAATTGACACTTTTAACCATCGTTTAGTAAAACTGAAGTAATCATTTTAGAAAATATTTGCATTTCAAAAGGCCGCCTACGGACTTCACAGATAGTTTAACGCCCAAAGAGTGTTGACACATTTTTTAGATGATACAATGTAAGATCAGTTTTATTTTCCAAATTACATATAATCATGATAATACAAGGAACATCGAATTTTACGTCCCTTTTAAAAATGTATCTCCGATCTCATGTTGCTTCTGATTTATACATCCTGCGTTACCAAATTAACACTCATACCCTAGGGATTGTATGGTCAGACGGACAAAGTACAAATATGAACACATGCATTGTTCAAACCTCGTCAACCATTGGGGTATCCAAATAATATATTTAGTACCTCGGTTTAAAAACTTTTTTTAATTAGTACTGTTAGTTCTGAAAGTTTGTCCATGTTCGTCAGTCTCTTGATTTCAGTTGATTATGATTAGAATATTTCTTCGTCAATTTTCCTTGCTCTGATTCTTCTGTACTCTTTCTTAATTGTAAGCTATATCTTAAACTATAATACTTACAGTGGTAAACGTGTCATGCATTGGAACTAAATTGAATCTACAAATCGATTGTCTAATCAGTCACTTCTATACTTACTCTTAAATTATAGCATGACTCTGCAATCGAACAAGTAATCAAGGATCATCACGATTTTAAAAATCGGCTACGAAATAAAACCAAATCGTGAGTGTGCGCCATAGTCACGATAGTGTTAAACTGAAGCTTTTTTCAATACTTATAGATTTTTTGTTTTGTTTCAATCGATTAGCACGTACATATATTTGTGAATTATATATGTAGCACCTACCTCTACTAAACTATCAGATCTTATATCATATAGTTACTGTTTTTCACCGAATATTTTTTTGTTTTTATTGCTCTGTTGGTACACAGTAAAAGAAAGGCGTTTATTAAAGCATCATTTCTTATATAAGGAAGTTTATGTGTGTGTGTAGTGCACTGCCCTTTAATGACGTCAACAGACTGTATCTACTCGAGTTAAACATTAGTGTGGCAAATCGATTTCATTCTCAACATGTTTGTTTCAAATTACTTTATCTGAGCATTGAAGGTAAGTGTGTATCTTTGGGTTGTAAGTGTGTATTTTTGTTTGTAAGTGTGTAATAGCTACTTTAGTGGTTCGTACATTTTGTACTTTACCTCTTTGGTATAACGACCTAATTGATATTATATAGATACATTCTCTTGTTTGTAGTATATATCACGTACGCTATCGAAAGGGTGTACAACCATTCATCATGATACACTATTACATTAAATTTATACGACTCTTATACATATTCTCTTATCTAAATTACAAAGTTATTTTTATGAATTGACTGACACTTTAATCGTCTTATTGTAATTTCCTCACAGCACAGTGTAGGTTGACCGTACTCTTTCCATCAAAGTTTTCCAATCCCTATGAACGTATATATATGAAATTCATTCTATTCTATTGAAAATCATGCAAAAATTCGCAGAATAAAATCAAAATAGTAATCGAATGGTTGACTTGTAAGGTTATTTATATGACTGTATTATTACTGCAATTTGAGAGTCATTGTTTATGTTTTATTTTTTATTGTTCTCTCGATTTCTTGTAAGATAATCATAATTCCGTGATGGAATGTTCCAATCGGTATTAAGTTTTAAACATATTTTCGTTATAGACTAGTCACTGTATACCGTAGTCTTTCTGAAACTATTTTAAACTTTTCCGTAGTTTCTTAATCGTCTTTTGGCGCTTTTCTAGAGGCGATTGTTAACTATTCTGTAGTTGTATTTATGTTTTGTTTATTGCGCCGAAGATGATTATCAACATGATTCCGTAATTAATGTTTCGTCTACTGGCACCATTTTCTGTAGACAATTGTTAGTATCCGTATTTTCTTTATCATCTTTCGGCGCTTTTCCGGAGACGATTGTTAACAATTCCGTAGTTTCTTTTTTATGGCCGCGCAACACAGTGTCGGGGCTACGTTGGTTTACCATTGTCTGTCATTCCGTCATTCCGCAAAAAAAACCAACATTATATGCATTTTTTTTTATAAACGCCTTCAGACTTTGGGCTGATTTTTGGTATCCATGTACAGTTACAGATCAAGTTTAAGTTTTGTTCTGTTCTGCTTATTTTTGACACAGTGTGGTAAAATATTATGGTTAGTACAACATTACAAATGCGACAAATGGCACGCGTGGTAGAATATAATGGCTATACATGTAGTTCTAAATTACGTTGTTATTTGGAAAAAGACATAATCCTACAACTGGATCATTTTTATATCCGGGTTGTAACTCGGCATAATTACAGGGATGTATGGACTTTGTTTATAACTTATTTATTTACGGATAATGAAAAAAAATTAAAAAAAATTGTATACGTTGATGGGAGAAAAAAATCACAAGTCCAAAGTACGTTGGATTTTTATTATTTTGATATACTGGTATATATATATATATATATATATATGAGTAGGCAAATAAACGCCCCACATGAAGACGTCATTTGCCTATGTAATTTCACGATTCGTTCCCTGGTTATCTTGTTATATGACATTTCAAATAAATAGCTCGATATAACAGTTTAAACGTTCATATTGTAATTTTTGTTGTTAATTGTTTTTAATGATATATAATGAGGTTTGGAGATTGCGTTTCCTGTTGTACTACTTAGTATGATATATTGTATTATAACATAAGTACGGCGACCGATTATGTTAAGAGTTTACCTTACTTATCAGATTAATAAGTTGTTTCAGTTTTGAATTCAGTTTTAGTTATTATATGGTTGTCCATTATTAAGACAACAGAGACCAAAGCACACAGTTGTCAGCAATTACATCTTTTTGTCAATTATGAGCAAAAACCTTAAAAGTATTTATAGTCAGCTATTAAAAGCTCTCAGATAAAAAAAAGTGAGTCGTTTTAAACAAAACAAACAACGACCTTACTTACGCTAAAACAATAAACGACCATTAGATACAACAGACAGCAGCAACCAATAATAAGTACTTGATTGCAGACTCCTGGCTTGAGATAAGCATAACTAATATATCGGGTATTTACGAGCATTGTGTTATTCAATATATTTATCGTTGTTTTTGAACTTGTGTTGTGCAGTATTTTGTGTCATGTTGTTGTTTTGTGTCATTTTGCTGTTTTGAGTCTATTAAACCGTCGCTTTAATGTTAACTAGATTATCATCAGCTCAGTAACCAGTGCTTTGGTACTTACACGATTTGTAACATGAGTATTATGTAAAAATATCCGTTCATAAATTATTTTAGAAACTAAGGTTTCCAACTCCTTCCAGAAAAGTTGACGTAGAATGATGTGGCTATTTACGTAGGTCCCATTTAGTCATATAGCTTTTAGTGGCGGATCCAGAGGGGGGGTTGTTCCGGGGGTGCGCACCCCCCCTTTATTTTTGCCGATCAATGCATTTGTATCGGGACATATGTTTTGCACCCCCCTTTGCCCTGGGTTAGCACTCCCCCCTTTCGAAAATTCCTGCATCCGCCCCTGGCTTTGAACTTTTCCACGTTTTTATACACCAATGGCGTTTAAATATTTCGGTGTGTGCGTCCCTGATAATGGTAAACCTAACGCCTTTCTCGGTCGCATAATGACAGAGTGTAAAGATGTATTAATGAAGATGAAAAATATGATGGATCTTTTATTCTGCATTATATGTTTTTGTAATGAATTAGGGATTTTTCGTAGAATGGTCTAAGTCTTTCCAATGATCATGATGATAACATGTACATGTTGTAGTCATAGATGGACTTTGGGAAATAGTTGCTATAGTAAAGGTTTTAACAATCTTTTAAATGCAACTCAACATATATGATATATAATAAATGTAACTCAGTAATCGTCAGATATGATAATTATGTAACATTGGAAGGACGACGTATGCCACGTGAGATAAATTACTACACGTTAATACATGTTTTATTTACCTTTACGTAAATGTTTATGAAAGTATCTGCAGTAAATTGCATGTCTTATCATATCACTGTAGGAAAACTTGTTTATAATGTAAGTGTTACATTCCACCATGTAGGATCTCTACACGTAAACATCATAAACGGTCAGATCTAACAACAATTGGATTTTTAGAAAATGTTTGTCCTATTTCACTCAGACATTCTGCTATTGATTTTTTCGGAGATAAACTTTAAGAACATTGTAACACGTCTCGTTTTCGAATTTTAAATGACTCATTACACAATTTCCGTATGCTCTATTATATGGGGAATGATCTGCTGAAGTTCTGTGCACCCAACTTTTAAACGTATTCTGCTCTTCCCTTGTATCAGCACTCGCTCAATTCATGTGAGGTGTAAGTAAAAAAATAAATACACATTCTCAACGCGAATAAGCCTAACATAGTTGAGTTTTCGACGAACGAAATCAATTATATGAAATGTCGACAATAGTTTTCAACATAGTAATTTAAAAAATTACTATCCGGCGCCGGCGTAAATTCATTGCATGTAGCTTTTAGAAGCTAGAAGACCTGCATGCTTCATACCTTATGTTATGAAGTAACCGTCGGTCATATGTCATGATCCTTGATCCCATTTTCATGGTTCAGTAAATGCTTGGGTTTGTTTTCGTGAATTTCTCACTAATTATAAGTCATAGGACATGTAGGATAACCATATTTGGTATGTGGGTTCCTTGCAATGTCTTGATGTCTGTCAGACAGTGTTTCCCTGATCTCGACCTCATTTCATGGATCAGTGATCAAGGTTTAAGTTACTTGATTTGGTACGTTGCTCAATTACTTAAGCAGAAGGACAATCATATGTAGTGTATGGACTGTTTGCAAATGGTACGTTTTAGTTTGCAAGTATCATCTGACCTTGACTTCATTTTCATGGTTCATTGGTTAATGTAAAGTGTGTATGATTTTGGTCTGTTCTTCAAGTTCTATCGTGACTATATGCAACAGGTTTCGATCATATTTTAAAGTATGTTATTCTTATAAGGTTTACATGTCAGTTTCATCTGACCTTGACCTCATTTTATGGTTCATTTGTCAATGTTAAGTTTGTGTGTTTTCGTCCTTTTCTATGCCCCACCTACGATAGAAGAGGGGCATTATTTGGTTATGCTAGCATTTTGTTTTCTGGTCTGTTCGTTCGTCTGTCCGTTCGTCCCGCTTCAGCATGTTCAGGTTAAAGTTTTTGGTCAAGGTAGTTTTTGATGAAGCTGAAGTCGAATCAACTTAAAATTTAGTACACATGTTCCTTATGATATAATATTTCTAACTTGAAAGCCAAATTAGACTTTGACCCCAATTTCACGGTCCACTGTACATAGAAAATGATAGTGCAAGTTTCAGGTTAAAGATTTTGGTCAAGGTAGTTTTTAATTAAGCTGAAGTCCAATTCACCTGAAACTTAGTGCAAATGTTCCTTATGATATGAGCCTTCTAATTTTACAGCCAATTAAGATTTATTTTAACCAATTTCACGGTCCATTGCACATGGAAAATGATTATGCGAGTGGGGCATCCGTGTACTTTGGACACATTCTTGTTATCAAATAAGATAATCAAGAGGTCAACTATATTTGGCGAGTGGAATTATTGTAAGGTGCATATATGTCTGGGAGGTATCGTCTGACCTGGCCCTTATTTTCACAATTAACAGTCAATGTCAAGATTTAGTGTTTAAATTTGTTTTTCAGTTACCACAAACAATACAAAACTATAGTTGGTGTATGGAATAATTGTAAGATTACAAAAATGTCTTAAAGGATGTACATAAACTTGACCTTAATGTAATGGATCTTTAAATATGCTAAGTTTATGCTATTTAATGGTCAGTTAAGATTGCGATATATTTCAGCGTGTGCATTCTCCTTAAAATGGGAGTACAAATGAATTTCGTTTCTGATAAATTCGTATACAGTTAATAGCTGAAACGACTTAACATACGATGTGAGCGTTTGTTTTGTCAATAGTTGAAAGAAAACTTGTTGTACTTAAGATGTTTATTATAAGTTCTTTTAATATCCTTTCGTCCGACATCTTGTTTTATTATGACTCGAATTTGAATATATACAACATATTCAACACAACGCTTATTTCTCATGTTTCATTTCAGATGAACAATAACATACAGCCAGGATTATCGTGTGATTGGAATGGACAAAAATGGACACCGACTGTTACAAATATACAAGAACAATGGATAGCACAGAATCCACCTGGCGTAGCTCGGGGGAAGGTATGGCAACCAAAAGTTGCACCCCCTCCTCCAAATCCCATGCCACCGCTCGACAGTGACGACATGAGTGATGACAGTCTGGAGAATGCTGTTGCTAACGGACATCCTCTGGATTTATCCACATTTAATAAAACAACAGTTTCACATACAAGACAGGTAGAAAGTCCTTTAGACTTGTCGTTAAAAACACGTAAGCGATGTGCAGATTCAACACTTCATTGTTATCAGTATGGACAAATTGGCAAAAAAATGTGCTTGCCTTCTCAGAGTAGATCACATGATAGATCACATGACCGATCACGTGATCGACAACTGCTAGTTCAGCAAGCGATGGCTGACAACATGGGTATGCCAAATCAAGCGTGCCAACAGTATACTCCTACAGTAGATCTCATGCATCCCGAAAGTGTGCGTCATAAACGAGACTATCATACTACGTCACGACAGCATATGCAAAATATTGATTCAACGCATGTAAAACACAGTTTTAGCTCTGCTAAAAATGTGCAAAATATACAAACAGTTCAACCAAAAATGTTTATTCCCGATCAAACTGACGTCCGTCAGCGGTATCCAAGTCAAACACTTAGTCGTCAATATGTGACGTCTTGTAATCAAATATATCCTGATGAAATGTCTAAAGTGTCTCCTCATCATTATGGTAGCTCAGTTCGTAGGGCCAGTAATTCACAAATCCAGGATGCTCAAAAATTTTCAAATTACTCTGGAAATAATCAAAGAGAAAGTCAACACAATATGTACAGGGAACATTCGCAGTATTATGCACAGAGGCAAGAAGTTGTATCTCAAAATCGTGGTATTTCACCAGCAAGTAAAAATAGTGAAACAAACAATTATCAATTGCTGTCTCAGGTTCAAAAGAACGTTTCCAATTCCAATTCAACTTCATCATTAAATTCATCGAAATATTTAGGTAATCGCTCTCAACATGATCCATATGGTTTTGTCCGTCATAATACTGCAGCTGTTGCGACATATTCTCCTAGTGGTAGTTCTATATCCTCAAGGTCGCCTTCGTTTCAGGGTAATCAAAGTCGACCGAGTGTATTGTCAAGTGGGTTGCATTTTAAGCATCCACAGGAATGTTGCAGTCCAGATAGTACGAACGTTTTACAGTCGCCTTCGGACTATATGAATCCATTATCACGTGATCCATCAGCCAATAGTCCTGGTATGTCACGTGATACTCTACAGATTCGCAGAAATGCTGACATGAAAAGCAGTCGTGTATCTAGTACAAGTTATACCCCGTCATCTTCACCAAGATGTGGGTACGTTTCAAATTCGCCAAGTGGATATATTTCAAATTCTCCTAGTATGATCTCAAATATAAAATCACCGTCCATTCAACCGCAGTCCAAACTGACCTCTTCTCCAGGTATTGACATTCTTCAGACAACGTCGGTTATGCAGCGTTCTAATCAAAGTCGTTCGATAATTATGGGAACAAGTGGCTCAGCAGTAAACGACATTCAAAGCAAAACAATCAATAAAAACAGACCACGATTATGGAATCCAGATCAGTTAAAGCATGGTTTTGGTACTTTAGCATGTGCAGAAAAAAACACGTTTGAAGAGATGAATGAAATTCCAAAAAGTAAATTGCCTAATAATGATCTCACGTTTTGTAAAAATGAAACAAAAAACACTGATGGTTGTGCGAAAACTGTTTCTTCAGAAACAGGATTTACTGGTCCTTTAGAAATAGCAATTCCAAAGACTGCTGAGATTAAATCAGAAAATAGACAGAAACCGTTTTCCAAAAAAGATATAATCATGAATGCTTTTAGAAACGACGAATCAATGAAACACATTCTAGAAGAACAAAAGCCACCACCTCCGATACATTTATCTGAACAGCCATCTATACATCCATCTGAAAAACAATCTATCATGTCTATACATCCACCTGAACAATCATCAAAACAACCTCCTGAGCCGACAAGAAGCACTACTTTTATTTCTCCTGAATCTCCTAAAATGCCGACTTTAAGTCCGCAACAAAAGTTACCAGCACCGAAAGTGTCTCCGTTGATGGGAGAACCTCCAACGCTAGATATAGCTGCTTCTCAAGGAAATCGTCGAAAGCAAAACAAAGTATCTCCGAACAGGAAAATGCAACTGAAACATTCTTCTGTGAAATTATCTAATCACAATGAAAAACAGGATTATTCAATACAGCCACATTCAAGTTTTCCTCAAAGACCAAAACTACCATACAAAAGAATCCCTGTTGCAAATGTTGCACCAATGGTGCACGGAAGATGCAATTCTCCAAAAGATAAAATCATTCCTTTGTCAGAGAAAGGCACAACAAATCCGGACATTAAACAGTTTGTGTCAATTCCAACGCCGCAACCTATACAGGTTTTCCGTGTAGAAACAGTAGTTACGAATCAAAATGACATTTCAGAATTAAGTATTAAGGAATCGTCTCATATTAAGTCCAAGGAAGAGATTATGTTTAAAAGAGGAAATCCAAAATACAAGGCAACCAAGCCAACTTCAGCCCTTCAAACTAACAAGGCAAAACGAAAAGAGAAGACAGCTGAGTGTTCAGAAGAAGGCAATTGTCCAACGAGAACGCGAAACAACATCAATTGCCCAATGAAAGAACCTGTTCAGAGTAAATGTTTGATTAAAACGCAAGGTCAGAACAAGTGTCTGAAAACAACAGACCACAAAAATGTTGGAAAGGAAAGTGCTATTGAAATGCCAATAAGGGAACCAAAAGACCATAGCGAGAGTAAAGCCGTTAAAAAGGTACACATAAACAATACGCACGTATATATACAAGGTTTCTATCCTGTTTAATGCATTGCACTATCAGCATTATTTATTTAAACTAGACATTAGATATATAATTAATGTTTGTTCACACATTTAGAAGTAAGTTAGAACATTGAAGAACAGTCATTATACATGAAAAACAAACAAAATCATAACAGAAAAAAATTATATCATAATTTAAAGGATTTTCTTTAAAAAGATTAAGATAGGTGTTCTATTTGTCCACCAAAAAAATATGAATTAGTAAAACTGTAGATTTTTTGCATTTTTACAGCATGTCTTGTTTTTATTCGCGTGTTATACAAAATGACTTTAGTTTGACAATCTTTTCTTCATGTACATGGTATTATAGTGAAGTATTTCTGTTATGTCTATTTTACCTACAAATGTCATTACTCTTATTGCAGAGGCTTAATCCAAAACAACACATTAAACAGACCCTAAGAAAGTTCAGAATTATATCAAACACTAAAAGGAAGGTATGTATTTTTACTTTGATAAGACATGAATCGTTTAAGTATCTTTTTGTTGATATTTAAGTTGTTAAGTTACACAAATAAAATGAACAAAGTTTCAAAAAGTCTTACTATTAATGTTAAGAACTTATTTTGAAACACATATATCATGTTTACCCCATCTTCGCTAGACAGAGTGGATCGGGACCCTTGGCTAGCGAAGATGTGTTTACCCGAGCAACGATTACTATGTTATAAAATAGCAAATACAAGATTTTCACGAGTGGAGCCGGAAGAGCCTTCTGACAAATACTAAAAGATGGCAATAACAAGTTTATGTCTCCAAAGAGGTAAATGGGCTAGAGCATTTGATGCGGCACTTTATCTCACACTTTCATTCGCAAGTTAGAAGTAAAGTTATTCCTTAGTCTAGTTATTAACAATGTGCAGTATGCATTATTGGTTCAACTTATTAAACAAACACTTATACTTCAAATTCACTGCCCACCTCTTAGCTTTTGACCTGCGGGTGTTTTCATAAGGAATCATTTTTGTGTTGAAATTTATAATAAAGTTAATTTTCTATTCTTGAAATTTAACGTACTTTTTAAAAAACAAAACACAAAAGTCTGAATAAATGTATTTTTAATAGGCTGATGAAATCAGTAGAAAGGCAAGAGTGAGAAATGTCCCTGGATCTATGTCAGGTAAGAAACATAAAAGACTATCTGTCTGGCATTTTTAATATAAATTTGTTCTATTAAATTTGTATGTTCCTACAACTGATTAAATTTGAATTTGAATTTGAAAACAAAACTTAAAGTCATGTATAAACCAGAACAAAACTATTTGATTAAAAATCTGAAATATTTTTTTGTCAATATTTTCAGAAAATTTTAAATGAACAGCAAATTTATTCAACATGTTCAAGTTAGGTTCTATTTTATTGCATGCATTATTAATTGATATTGGAATATTTGTAACTACATGTCATACTTGTTCATATTAGGGTCCATGCATAGGAGGCGAATTCGTAGAAGATTGCAGATCTCAAAACATAGTAGAGGATTTATTGACTTCAAGCCACAAGTTTTAGAATCACGAACAAGACGAAAATCAGGTACTGAGTGATATACAGTTACAACACAAATAAAATGCTTGCTTGCTCCTAACCATGTCTGATCGAAGTACTCGTTTTGTAGTGTACACTGTAGGATTTTAATAAATATAAGCATAAAAAATAGAAAAATATCAGATTACCTTTTTATCATGTTTATTGAATTAAAAGTAGGGATTTGTTTGGGTTTCTTCGGGTTAAAAAATGTTTTTTTAATATTGTATTGAGGTGATAAAGTCAGAATATGTTTCTATAAAAAAAAGATTTTTTTCCAGTGTCCTGTTGTATAAAATCGATAAAACAAAACTACAAAATCCAATAAAAACACAACGAAAAATGTAAAAAAAACACAACTACAAAACATAAAGAACACTATGGTGTATACAGTGTCCATTGTTCAACATTTAGAATATTTATTTATGTTGACAGCTGTAAGACGAGGGTATCACAGAAATGCAGCATATGAAAAAGAACTGCGAAGGGAAGAAAAACGCAAGGCATTTCGTCATCGACAACGTGTACAGAGATTTAATAAAAGAATAAGTATGAAAGCAAAAGCCAAGAAAGTTGTACCACCTACAACAGAGCAAGCCGAAACAACACTTCATGAACAGAACAATGAAGAGGCCACACCTTCTACGGTGGAAACTGATAATAGCGGAACATGGGAGGTAAAAAATACCAGCACAACGCTGCGAAATGGCAAAAGCAAAGGTGTTAGCATGAAAATATTGTTTAAACCACAAGAACAAAGGCGGTTCCGACGCAGGATGAGAAAAAGAGGAACAATGAGATATGGTTTAAAGAAGACAGTATCTGCACCATCTAGATTGAGAATGCAAACACAGATCGTCGATGATGCTGGATGTTCTCAAGGGTTCAGTGGTTCCCAAATGCCGTGTATGGATGTAAGTTTTCTTTAAAACCTTACTACGTACATTTTTATACTATTTTGTTTGGCATATTTCCCTTACATCAATAATAAAAAGGAAATATTACTTTTTAAACTTATATTTCTTCTCAAGTATTTAAATTACAAATCAATGATGCAAAAATAAAAAAACTTAGTGTACTCTAAATTGTAGGGTATTTATTTGGTTTCAGTGCATGGTGTAAAGATTCAAGAATATACAATGTATAAAACCTTCAATGTTCTGATCAATAATTGTGTCATATTTTATTTATTTATTTGACCATTCCAACTTTCATCTTCAAATACTAGTAAACCATAGATTTACCTGACCATTAAAAGTACCATCTCAAAACACCCAACAGATTTACCTCACCATTACATGTACCTGTTATCAAACAGTTGATTTACCTGACCATTCAAATTTTCCCAAACAATCATTAGTCCTTTTTCATCATCAAGATCATTCTAAGTGTCATTGCCCTGCATACCATATATTTTCCTGACCATGGTTAACTTTCTCCAAACAAACGATAGATTTAACTAACCATTCCAAATTTCTCTAAACAAACGATAGACATTCCTCATTGTTCCAGGTGTCATCTCCAAACAAACGATAGATATAACTAACCATTCCAAGTTTTTTCTAAACAAACGATAGATTCCCCTGACAATTGTAAGTGTAAGCTCTAAACAAACAATATATTTACTTTCGACAAATACGTAATTTTAAGTTGACATACACTATTGTTTTAGATTCATTCAGCAGACTATTCCCAGTATGATTTTGATGCAACTGATCCTGTTGATCTTCCTGCCCCAGTGCCATTTATACCATCTCTTCCGGAAGTTAAGAAACTAAGTGTTTGTAAGGATACAGGGGAAACTATACTTCACCGTGCTGCTAGAATGGGACATGAGGTAAGGCTTATATTTATATTCACTTATCTTTAAAAACAATTGTTTATATTATTTTTTTGTTTGTCATTTTATAACCAGGATTACAGTTTTATGTTCTGTTTTTATCGAAATTTGAAATATTTTCTTGTTTGATTTGTATGCATGTTGTGTTTTCAGGATTGCTGGTTTTATAGCTATCGTGCATGTTATATGTTCAGACATTTCTGGTTGAATAACCACCAGAAATGTTATTTTTTTTATGATTTCTGGTCAAACAGCTATCATGCATGATTTGTTTCTTGATTCCTGGATGAACGATTTTCAGGTATTGTCGCTTTTCCTCATCGGAATTTCTAAGTGTTTGTTTTTGTCAAGATTTGTTTATTCTTCGATCCCGGTTATTCTGCTAGAATTTAGCATCAAAGTTACATTCTAAAGAACAATTGCGTCCCTGGATTGTCCTTTTGAACAATATTCCAAACATATAAGTATCCAAGTTACATGTTGAATGTCAATTTTTTCCTAGGAATATTACACATTGACTCTTTTGGTTCACATTGATATTTTTTGTTCAACATTGAATTTTCTGTTCCACAATAACCTGCTTTGTTCCAACTTGGCCCTCTTTGTTTTCTATTGAACTTCTTTGTTCAAGAATGATTGTTTGTTTATTGAGTTTTATTGCTTTCTTTATGTGAAGGTCCACGTCTGTTTTCTTTGATATCGGAGAAAAAGACTTGACTATGAAGTCGTATGTGCATGTTTTCATTATAAAGGTTTTTTTTCTTCTTCTTCCGTTTGTTACCATGTTGTCTCTCTTTGATTTCACCAAGACTGCATGGTGTCGTGTAGTCATATATGTTGTTTTATTGCTGTATCATTGTTGTTGTTTCAAAATATCTTTTTCGTACCTTTTTTTTTGTTTTAATTGAGGTTCAGTACATTTTTGTCACTCTTCTACACAAGAAAATTTCTGTAAAGAGTTATGAATATGAAAATTGTAATTCCTTCGTTTGATGTGTTTGAGCGCTTGATTTTGAAATCTGATAAAGGACTATCTGTTTCCAGTTTTTCCTTGAAATTCGGTATTTTTGTTATATTACTTTTGGGATAAATAGTCATCATTCGTCCTAAAAGTTTTGTGTAATTCTATATTTTAGTTTCAAATACAGTTCAACGACTTGAAGTTATAAAAATGAGGCGATGTTATATATATATTTATTAAAAATGATTGCCATTTTATTCTTAATTCAGTTTTAAATTAAGGCGTAAAGGTTATGTTTTAAAGTCCAAAACATATGAAAAATATTTTTCTAGGAAGTAACCTAGTGATATATAAATATTGTTTCTATGAAGTTATCGATTCAGTTGTAACTTCCTTGTTTGTAGAATGCTTGCCATAAACATACATCTAATGAAACTTGTAATCAGATAATCATGGAAATATTTTATTGGTCCAGGAAGTTTCTCAGGCAATATAACCAATAGGTCAACTTTATATAGGGTATGGAATAGGCATCATGTGTATATGTTACTGACAGAAACCTCATTTCCATTGTTCCTTTCTTCAATGTTGGTTTCCATGGCTCAGTCCGTTTCTCATATGCTATTAATTATACGTCAACATTATTTTGTTGATGGAATGATTATCTTAAGGTGGTATGGGAGTCTAAAATAAAAATGATAGGATTTGTTCATACTTTGCCAAAATGTAGTATCTATTGATACATGTTAAAAAATATTATAAAATTATGGGTCACCGTGCATTTTTTCAAGCTACGGGTCGCGACAAAATGACACATTTTGTATGGATTATACAGGAAAAAACACCATTTTGTGAATAGAAACTAAACGAAATGATAGAATTGTAAGATAAATTAGGAAAATATAGCTTTCAAACAATGCTTTGATAATATCAAAAGAAAAGATAGGGTCACCGTGCGTTTTTTTCCGGCTAAAATACAAAGTAGGAAAATTTCATAAACAATCCAACAGAAAATGCACTGTTTTAGAGTTACCTCCCCTTAAAATGACAATTTCAAAATATTTAAAAACAACCAAAAATAATCTACACTTGTACATATATTTATATTTATAAGTTATATTCTTATAAATTGGATCTTTTAAATGTAAAAACACATGAAATATCTGCATTCTTGCATCAAATTTTGCTAATTTGATAGAAAATATGGACCTTAGATTCTCTGTTTTTTACAATCCAAGATGGCGAAAGACACCCATACCACCTTAAATCAAAGTACATGTCCTTCTGGCATGGTGTATCTGAGCATGACCTAATTTTCATGTTACGTGGATATTGTTTAATTATGACATTATAAGCAATCAGTTAACCATGTTTGGTGCAAGGAATGTAAGGTGACCAAAAAAAAACCGTTTTGCTGTTCAGCTGACTTTGACCTAATTTGAAAAGATTATTGATAATGTAAAGTTTATGTGATACTTGTTAAAGATCTGAATATATATGCAATCTTTATCAGTAAATCAAACGAGACACGTGAGTGTGTGCACTCATCTTGTTTATTGTAATATGTATATAAATGATGCACACAATATATATAATATTAAATACAACTCGTCTAAAAATATTTGCTTTCGCAATATATATTCTATAAACATTATAAAAAAGAAGTAAGTTAATAGTAATGTGTAATGTAGTTAGTAATCTTTCCTTTAATGCACTGTGACAGTCATTAAGCTGCTGTTTATAATGCAGACATGAAGTACTTAGTAATACTCACTTAACATTTATTATCCATTGATTTTGTTTCTGTTTATTTACAGTCTACTAAATATAAAATCTCAAATCAGATTACCGTAATAAAAGCTTTTTGTAGTATTAGTTCTTTAAAATCCATTGTTTTGCTAAGTGCGCTTGCACGATTCTGACGTTTGCACATGAGATTTAATGGGGTTTCAATGGGTGTCTGTATTGACATACAATTATATGTGATAATGTATACATGTACGCTAGAAAAAGGTATAACATATGAACAATTTGTGTATTGCCAGCATGTCATTTCTCAGCAAAGAAGATGTCTTAAACGATTCTCTATTTGTTCGTTTTATAGTGATTAAGATTTTGACAAAATGTTGACGGTTGTACCTCCATTTTTGACATTATTATCTACTATAAAATTATGTCTGTTTGCAATTCACACATTGTTGTTATTACAATGGAATTTTATGCGATTGTCATACAAGTAAGAAGTTTTACTAGCAATAAAACTAGGCCTAATCTAACATTTTTTACAAAAGTAAATGTCTGTACCAATAAAGACAACAGTAGCAAATCGCTGATCAAAAGTCATCAATCGATTTAGCTCAAAAACGGGTTACAAACTTAAACCTAGCGATATTTATCTACTATAAGAGGACAGAAATACTGAAGATTCCGGGTCCGGAATATGACATTTGTTTTCTTTGTTTGAATGGTTTTTTTTTTAAATTTGTTTGAGTTTTCGATTTTGATAAAAAAAAAAAAAAACATTTTCCCATTTGAATTTTTCAAGTAATTCGGTAATTATGTTGTTTTACCCTTATTTTGTCTGACACCCCGTCATTCATTTGGTTACCCTTTTATTAATCTTTCAGTATATTACTGAAATTTAAACATATTAACACTTTTGTCAAACCATGATGGCCTTCATTTCCTTTTAAATCTTATTGTTCTAATGGTAGATTTTAACATGTATTGATAAATACTTTTTTCAATCAAAGATTCTTATTTTTATTTTCGTTTCGTATAAGATAAATACAAGGATTTTAATTTGTTGCACATACAATTCTATTGGAAAATGTATACATGTACGCTCGAAAAAGGTAAAACTTATGGACTATTTTTTGGCCGGCATGTCATTTCTCAGCAAAGGAAATGTCTTGAATGATTCTGTATATTGTTTTCATTTGCTGGACAATTTTTACGACTTATAGTGATAACGTTTATGACAAAATGACTGTTGTACCCCTAATTTTGACATTATTATCTAGTAAGTCTGTTTGCTGTTCACACATTGGTGTCAATATAATGAAATTTTATCTGATTGTCATACAAGTGAGAAATTTAACTAACTATAAAACCAGGTCTACTACAAAAGTAAATGTCTGTACCAATAAAGACAAAAGTAGCAAACCGCTGTTCAAAAGTCATCAATTGATTGAGATAAAAAAAACGGATTACAAAATAAAACCTAGAGATTTTTATCTACTATAAGAAGAAACAATTGCTAAGTGCGCTTGCACGATTCTGACGTTTGCACATGAGATTTAATGGGGTTACAATGGGTGTCTGTATTGACATACAATTATATGTGATAATGTATACATGTACGCTAGAAAAAGGTATAACATATGAACAATTTGTGTATTGCCAGCATGTCATTTCTCAGCAAAGAAGATGTCTTAAACGATTCTCTATTTGTTCGTTTTATAGTGATTAAGATTTTGACAAAATGTTGACGGTTGTACCTCCATTTTTGACATTATTATCTACTATAAAATTATGTCTGTTTGCAATTCACACATTGCTGTTATTACAATGGAATTTTATGCGATTGTCATACAAGTAAGAAGTTTTACTAGCAATAAAACTAGGCCTAATCTAACATTTTTTACAAAAGTAAATGTCTGTACCAATAAAGACAACAGTAGCAAATCGCTGATCAAAAGTCATCAATCGATTGAGATCAAAAACGGGTTACAAACTTAAACCTAGCGATATTTATCTACTATAAGAGGACAGAAATACTGAAGATTCCGGGTCCGGAATATGACATTTGTTTTCTTTGTTTGAATGTTTTTTTTTTTAAATTTGTTTGAGTTTTCGATTTTGATAAAAAAAAAAAAAAACATTTTCCCATTTGAATTTTTCAAGTAATTCGGTAATTATGTTGTTTTACCCTTATTTTGTCTGACACCCCGTCATTCATTTGGTTACCCTTTTATTAATCTTTCAGTATATTACTGAAATTTAAACATATTAACACTTTTGTCAAACCATGATGGCCTTCATTTCCTTTTAAATCTTATTGTTCTAATGGTAGATTTTAACATGTATTGATAAATACTTTTTTCAATCAAAGATTCTTATTTTTATTTTCGTTTCGTATAAGATAAATACAAGGATTTTAATTTGTTGCACATACAATTCTATTGGAAAATGTATACATGTACGCTCGAAAAAGGTAAAACTTATGGACTATTTTTTGGCCGGCATGTCATTTCTCAGCAAAGGAAATGTCTTGAATGATTCTGTATATTGTTTTCCTTTGCTGGACAATTTTTACGACTTATAGTGATAACGTTTATGACAAAATGACTGTTGTACCCCTAATTTTGACATTATTATCTAGTAAGTCTGTTTGCTGTTCACACATTGGTGTCAATATAATGAAATTTTATCTGATTGTCATACAAGTGAGAAATTTAACTAACTATAAAACCAGGTCTACTACAAAAGTAAATGTCTGTACCAATAAAGACAAAAGTAGCAAACCGCTGTTCAAAAGTCATCAATTGATTGAGATAAAAAAAACGGATTACAAAATAAAACCTAGAGATTTTTATCTACTATAAGAGGAAACAATTGCTAAGTGCGCTTGCACGATTCTGACGTTTGCACATGAGATTTAATGGGGTTTCAATGGGTGTCTGTATTGACATACAATTATATGTGATAATGTATACATGTACGCTAGAAAAAGGTATAACATATGAACAATTTGTGTATTGCCAGCATGTCATTTCTCAGCAAAGAAGATGTCTTAAACGATTCTCTATTTGTTCGTTTTATAGTGATTAAGATTTTGACAAAATGTTGACGGTTGTACCTCCATTTTTGACATTATTATCTACTATAAAATTATGTCTGTTTGCAATTCACACATTGTTGTTATTACAATGGAATTTTATGCGATTGTCATACAAGTAAGAAGTTTTACTAGCAATAAAACTAGGCCTAATCTAACATTTTTTACAAAAGTAAATGTCTGTACCAATAAAGACAACAGTAGCAAATCGCTGATCAAAAGTCATCAATCGATTTAGCTCAAAAACGGGTTACAAACTTAAACCTAGCGATATTTATCTACTATAAGAGGACTCAGTTTAACAACAGAAATACTGAAGATTCCGAGTCCGGAATATGACATTTGTTTTCTTTGTTTGAATGGTTTTTTTTTTAAATTTGTTTGAGTTTTCGATTTTGATAAAAAAAAAAAAAAAACATTTTCCCATTTGAATTTTTCAAGTAATTCGGTAATTATGTTGTTTTACCCTTATTTTGTCTGACACCCCGTCATTCATTTGGTTACCCTTTTATTAATCTTTCAGTATATTACTGAAATTTAAACATATTAACACTTTTGTCAAACCATGATGGCCTTCATTTCCTTTTAAATCTTATTGTTCTAATGGTAGATTTTAACATGTATTGATAAATACTTTTTTCAATCAAAGATTCTTATTTTTATTTTCGTTTCGTATAAGATAAATACAAGGATTTTAATTTGTTGCACATACAATTCTATTGGAAAATGTATACATGTACGCTCGAAAAAGGTAAAACTTATGGACTATTTTTTGGCCGGCATGTCATTTCTCAGCAAAGGAAATGTCTTGAATGATTCTGTATATTGTTTTCCTTTGCTGGACAATTTTTACGACTTATAGTGATAACGTTTATGACAAAATGACTGTTGTACCCCTAATTTTGACATTATTATCTAGTAAGTCTGTTTGCTGTTCACACATTGGTGTCAATATAATGAAATTTTATCTGATTGTCATACAAGTGAGAAATTTAACTAACTATAAAACCAGGTCTACTACAAAAGTAAATGTCTGTACCAATAAAGACAAAAGTAGCAAACCGCTGTTCAAAAGTCATCAATTGATTGAGATAAAAAAAACGGATTACAAAATAAAACCTAGAGATTTTTATCTACTATAAGAGGAAACAATTGCTAAGTGCGCTTGCACGATTCTGACGTTTGCACATGAGATTTAATGGGGTTACAATGGGTGTCTGTATTGACATACAATTATATGTGATAATGTATACATGTACGCTAGAAAAAGGTATAACATATGAACAATTTGTGTATTGCCAGCATGTCATTTCTCAGCAAAGAAGATGTCTTAAACGATTCTCTATTTGTTCGTTTTATAGTGATTAAGATTTTGACAAAATGTTGACGGTTGTACCTCCATTTTTGACATTATTATCTACTATAAAATTATGTCTGTTTGCAATTCACACATTGTTGTTATTACAATGGAATTTTATGCGATTGTCATACAAGTAAGAAGTTTTACTAGCAATAAAACTAGGCCTAATCTAACATTTTTTACAAAAGTAAATGTCTGTACCAATAAAGACAACAGTAGCTAATCGCTGATCAAAAGTCATCAATCGATTTAGATCAAAAACGGGTTACAAACTTAAACCTAGCGATATTTATCTACTATAAGAGGACTCAGTTTAACAACAGAAATACTGAAGATTCCGAGTCCGGCGAATATGACATTTGTTTTCTTTGTTTGAATGGTTTTTTTTTTAAATTTGTTTGAGTTTTCGATTTTGATAAAAAAAAAAAAAAACATTTTCCCATTTGAATTTTTCAAGTAATTCGGTAATTATGTTGTTTTACCCTTATTTTGTCTGACACCCCGTCATTCATTTGGTTACCCTTTTATTAATCTTTCAGTATATTACTGAAATTTAAACATATTAACACTTTTGTCAAACCATGATGGCCTTCATTTCCTTTTAAATCTTATTGTTCTAATGGTAGATTTTAACATATATTGATAAATACTTTTTTCAATCAAAGATTCTTATTTTTATTTTCGTTTCGTATAAGATAAATACAAGGATTTTAATTTGTTGCACATACAATTCTATTGGAAAATGTATACATGTACGCTCGAAAAAGGTAAAACTTATGGACTATTTTTTGGCCGGCATGTCATTTCTTAGCAAAGGAAATGTCTTGAATGATTCTGTATATTGTTTTCATTTGCTGGACAATTTTTACGACTTATAGTGATAACGTTTATGACAAAATGACTGTTGTACCCCTAATTTTGACATTATTATCTAGTAAGTCTGTTTGCTGTTCACACATTGGTGTCAATATAATGAAATTTTATCTGATTGTCATACAAGTGAGAAATTTAACTAACTATAAAACCAGGTCTACTACAAAAGTAAATGTCTGTACCAATAAAGACAAAAGTAGCAAACCGCTGTTCAAAAGTCATCAATTGATTGAGATAAAAAAAACGGATTACAAAATAAAACCTAGAGATTTTTATCTACTATAAGAGGAAACAATTGCTAAGTGCGCTTGCACGATTCTGACGTTTGCACATGAGATTTAATGGGGTTTCAATGGGTGTCTGTATTGACATACAATTATATGTGATAATGTATACATGTACGCTAGAAAAAGGTATAACATATGAACAATTTGTGTATTGCCAGCATGTCATTTCTCAGCAAAGAAGATGTCTTAAACGATTCTCTATTTGTTCGTTTTATAGTGATTAAGATTTTGACAAAATGTTGACGGTTGTACCTCCATTTTTGACATTATTATCTACTATAAAATTATGTCTGTTTGCAATTCACACATTGTTGTTATTACAATGGAATTTTATGCGATTGTCATACAAGTAAGAAGTTTTACTAGCAATAAAACTAGGCCTAATCTAACATTTTTTACAAAAGTAAATGTCTGTACCAATAAAGACAACAGTAGCAAATCGCTGATCAAAAGTCATCAATCGATTGAGATCAAAAACGGGTTACAAACTTAAACCTAGCGATATTTATCTACTATAAGAGGACTCAGTTTAACAACAGAAATACTGAAGATTCCGAGTCCGGAATATGACATTTGTTTTCTTTGTTTGAATGGGGTTTTTTTAAATTTGTTTGAGTTTTCGATTTTGATAAAAAAAAAAAAAAAACATTTTCCCATTTGAATTTTTCAAGTAATTCGGTAATTATGTTGTTTTACCCTTATTTTGTCTGACACCCCGTCATTCATTTGGTTACCCTTTTATTAATCTTTCAGTATATTACTGAAATTTAAACATATTAACACTTTTGTCAAACCATGATGGCCTTCATTTCCTTTTAAATCTTATTGTTCTAATGGTAGATTTTAACATGTATTGATAAATACTTTTTTCAATCAAAGATTCTTATTTTTATTTTCGTTTCGTATAAGATAAATACAAGGATTTTAATTTGTTGCACATACAATTCTATTGGAAAATGTATACATGTACGCTCGAAAAAGGTAAAACTTATGGACTATTTTTTGGCCGGCATGTCATTTCTCAGCAAAGGAAATGTCTTGAATGATTCTGTATATTGTTTTCCTTTGCTGGACAATTTTTACGTCTTATAGTGATAACGTTTATGACAAAATGACTGTTGTACCCCTACTTTTGACATTATTATCTAGTATGTCTGTTTGCTGTTCACACATTGGTGTCAATATAATGAAATTTTATCTGATTGTCATACAAGTGAGAAATTTAACTAACTATAAAACCAGGTATACTACAAAAGTAAATGTCTGTACCAATAAAGACAAAAGTAGCAAACCGCTGTTCAAAAGTCATCAATTGATTGAGATAAAAAAACGGATTACAAAATAAAACCTAGAGATTTTTATCTACTATAAGAGGAAACAATTGAACAACAGAAACACTGAAGATTCCGAGTCCGTTTTGTTTAGTTTGTTTAAGTTTTCGATTTTGATAAAAAAAAAAAAAAAAAAAAAAAAAGTATCCGATTTGAATTTTCCCAGTAATTCGGTAATTTTGTTGTTTTATCCTTATTATGTCCGACGCCCCGTCATTCATTTGGTTACCTTTTTATAAAACTTTCAGTATATTACTGAAATTTAAACATAAATATACAGCATTAACACTTTTGTCAAAACATGATGGCCTTCATTTCCCTTTAAATCTTATTGTTCTAATGGTAGATTTTAACATGTATTGATGAATACTTTTTTCCATGGGTGATTCTTATTTTTATTTTCGTTTCGTATTAGATAAATACAAGGATTTTGATGTGTTGCAGTTTGCCTTTTTAAATAATTTTGTTAACTTCCCGTATTTTACATAAGAAAATGTCTGTATCAAGTTAGGATTATGACAGTTGTTTTCCAGTCGTTTAATGTGTTTGAACTTTGCTATTTAATATAAAAGAATTTTCCATTTTGAATTCGTCTTGTTGTTTGTTTTTTGTTTTTTTTGCAATGTACTTTAAAACAATATTTGCACTTAGTTCCACTGTACTTTTCTATCTTTGTCTGAAATACCAAATTAGTTAGAACTTTGAGAAACAGCCTCATTCTCCTTTAAATGTATATTCGCTCAAAGTCGTGTCTTATTTAAGTTCGCATCACGTTCTCTTTCAATAGAACTAGATTGTTCACACTTGGTTTCAGTTAATTGAATCGCACTGTATAGTTTTTCCTTTGTTAGATATACACCAGTTTGCCCTGCCAGAATTGTTCATTTTCCTATGAAATTAATATGTTATAATGTCTTAGGATTATTGATTAATCTTGTTTATTATCTGTGACTGTATCTTATAGCTTGTATTGATCGCTGTGTAGGTAAGGCATAAAGGTCATTAGAGGACAAATAATCAACACAAGGAAGTCATTGTAAATTAGAACTAATCATGCAGAAATATACAAATTGCATTTCCTGCTTCATTGGTTAACATATATAGTACACATGACCGAGTTAAACTGGATTTTAGTTTAAACTATTCTAAAGCTATCAAGTAATTCATTCTATCAGCTATTGGTCCAAACTGGGTTCCAAGTTATCTAATAATGTTACATTATTAGTTGAAGAATGATGATAATTATACAAAACGCAATATAGCATGTTAAATGAATTATTAAATGTGTCTATGATCATTGTACCATATACATGATATATGAGTTAACTGAGAAGTCTTTTGGTGTATTATTGATATTTAGTAATCCATGTATTTAAGTTTTAAGCAAACCAAACGGCTCCCACTCGTAATCAAGTGACTTAGGAAAGTGTACATTGTTCAAATAATATCAAGACTAGTTGATTTTAAGGGAAGTACTTTTTATTGAAAAAAAAGTTTTGAGGCTGATGTTTCATGCGTCTTTGTCACAAACACTTTCTAACAGTATATGCATCAGCTTTAATTACTTTCATTTTTCAGTTGCTGCGATGAGGTTTATTTTGCGAATGTTGTTGAATGATATTTTTAGGTCCAACAGTTCATGAATTTTAGGTATACAGTGGCTATTAAAATCAGTCATTCATCAATTTTTAGCCCCTCCTTAGTAATGCTAGAGACATTTCTGCAACTTTCCATATACAGATCTCATGAGCAATTGTTTGAATTAAGATAAATCGCGTTCATGTGACGTTATAATATATATTTGGTTGTCATTTTTCCTCGCCATTTTGACTATACCGTATTAGGAACATGTGTAACGCCAGTCTACTTTTAATACGAGCATTGAAAAGATTGGGGTCGTATATTGCTATCATGTCGTCGTTGTCGTCAGTGTCAACTTCGTTGTCTGACGATATTTGGTTTCCGGGTAATAACTTTATATAGTTTCTGCAGAATTATTAATGTTGTATTTCAGGATGTGGCATTGTCCTATCTGCAGACTGGTATTGTCGACGTGAATGTCCGAGATAATGCGGGTTATACCCCTCTCCATGAAAGCTGTGTGAGCGGGAACATGGTGATTGCCCGTATGTTACTCTCATATGGTGCCATTGTTAATTGTGCTTCTCAAGATGGAATAAGGTTTGTAAACACGCTAATGATATATATGCTTTTTAAAATGGTATGCTATCATTACAAGTGTACGTGATGCACTTGAACTTCGTAATTGGTCTGGTTAATTGTTCTAAACCGTTCTGATTCGTCAATATTGAATCTAATGATATTAAAGATATATTGTTTTAATAAAGCTCTTCCTAAACGAGGATTTGTCAATGTGAAGTAGAAATAGAATGTTTTCCAAAATTAAGTATCATTCTAAATTATACATAAAAATGCTTCCGGCGTGTTATTTCCATTTAATGATATGTGCAAATACAATAGCTTTGAAACAAATAATATTAGAACCAAGGTATGGGCGACAGTGTCGATAGTCATTTCCTGAATAGTCGTGCATTTGAATACACAAATATTGTATAATTAATAATCGTTACTACTATTAGCTATTTGTACTGTCTGACACGTCTCCCGGCAGCCCAAGATATCCACTTCAATTAGGTCATTCAGTGTATTTAATCGTATCATATATTCACGTTTAAACGTACACTTATGTACGAAGTGAGTGTATTAGTCGATATCAGCTATAGGGCCAAAGTCGTTCATCAGTTGTTTGGATCCAGAGGAATTCGAATCGACTATTAAGATATCAGGAAATGTTTTCACACGATATTATACCTATTTATAGTCATTATTTGATGTGCTGGATTTCATTTCTAATGTTGTCATGTCATGCGCTGGTGAATATTGACCACCTTTGTTCTAAATAGAAATTACCGTAAATACAAACCAAGAATCATTACCGATACAGTTAAAATGCAAAATACAAAGATAAAAGATAATAATGATGATACATGACACATTTAGCCTCTCAATCTTATTAATTATGTAGGTAATTGATAGAAGTTCAATGTTTGAACTTGAGTTTTAATATTTTATTTGATTTACATCAACCCATGAATCATTTAAATAGACGTAATCTTGAAAGTTTTCCTTCTAGCTCTTTGAATATTGTTTTTGTCGGTAAAACAAAAGATTTTTTTTAAATTATTGAAACACAAACTAAAATGTATTTGATAACAATATGATGTTCTGTATTTTGGCATTACACAAGGTCATTTTTCTCTCAGCATGTTTTCACGTCTATACACAACATCCGATTGATGTTTTCTAGTTGATATTTTAGTCTCGGAGAACATTATTTATTTACAAGTTGTAGTTGGCGTTGAATCAGATTCCAGTAGCAGCGAATACTCGAAGTTCGGAGTTGTATCTTGTTTGTCTTGTTGCTTGATGTTTTTGTGCTTCGTGCCAATCGGACATCGAGCCATATTCAGTAGACTCTTACATATTGTTCTTTTCATGATGTGCTGTAATACGCGGTCCGTGTTATTCGATGGTCAAGCGCTCACACCATGCTTGACCCCGCCTCATTCTTAACGTTTTAGAGGATGTTTAAAACTTCAACATTTCGTTTTCAAGAATGAGCAAATTTGAGATAATTTTATTATATATTCCCTTAGTCCATGATTATGCTTATTTTAGGACTTTTTTTTCTCCTGCTTTAGAGTATAGAAATCATGGAAATACAACTGCGATGATTCGATGTACTCCCCGTTATGGTTGGGTTTTATGATTATTTCTTTATCAGAAACTTTTAATCGATCAGGAAATCTTGGTCCATGTTGGTTTGAATGAATGCATCAATTGTTATCAACCAGATTAAGTGTTATTTTTGCTTGATAATTAATTGTTTTAACAATTTCAGGCCAATTCATGATGCTGTTGATAATGACTTTGTTCCATTGGTTAGACTTCTTCTGTCATTTGGTGCAGATCCAACTTTATCAACGTATGGTGGTAAAACTCCCCTCAAAATATCACATTCCAAGAAAATGAAATCTCTCATTCAAGGTTCGTATTATGTATTATGCATGTCAGGCTAAAATTACTTTAAACGAAATGGAAAATGGAACTTTCATCAAATTTGGAAGATATTTAAGATAACAATTATAGTCGATTTAAACGTTTTACAAAGACAAATATGAGAACCAATTACTAGTATTACATTGTACATATAAATATTAGTTCAACAGGCGTTATAACTTTACATAATCCAGATTTTAAGTGTCTTTTGTAGTTTAATTGATTTATCAAACGGAAATCAATGTCGACTGTTTGAAACTTAATTAATTTAAAAAAAAAAAAGATAAGAAATATTAAAATAATTGAGACAAAACTTTATACACATCTTTTTGAAAGAAAAACATCCAGATTTGGCGTTATAGTCTTTATTTCTTTACTTCATTAGGTTATTTAGGCGATATCAATGGTTTTAATGACGAATCTGATTTGTCTGTGTGGGAGTTTGGCGCCTTTCAAGATAATGGTAAGATATTTTCAAAAGACACAAAAAAACAAACAATATTCTGGAAAACATATTTAGAAAACTGAAGATTGTTGCAACACAAAACTCCAAAACAAACAAGAGTGATTGCATGATACGTGCATGCCATACCATTCGGTACTAAATGACAAGCCATATTCAGGAGGAAACTACATGTATTCATTATTTTGTATATGGGGATGTGCATTTTGATTATTTGCAAGATATAGTTTAATATCAACTTTTTTAAAAGTCATATCACAAATGATTCAATGTGAAAAGAAATGCTTTTTATTTGTCCTTGTCTTTTAAATTAAATTTGGACTAACAAGTTTTCATATCAACATATTCCAACTAAGGCCATTATAAAGTGATGACCAATAGATTAGTTCAGTATTATTACATTTGTGTACATACACTCTAGAGAGGCCATTATAAAGTGATGACCAATAGATTAGTTCAGTATTATTACATTTGTGTACATACACTCTAGAGAATTAACATATTCCAACTTAGGCCATTATAAAGTGATGACCAATAGATTAGTTCAGTATTATTACACTTGTGTACATACACTCTAGAGAATTAAAATTAGAAATTAGAACATATGGGTGCTTTAAGTAGTACAATCTATTCTTCTACGGTTGTCAGTCTTCCTGTCTATTCTACACTAAGTCTAGTATATCGTGTTTTCATGTCTTTGTACTTATTTCAGCGATGATAGAAGATGGTATTTTTAACGATATCCCCTCCGATCCAGAATGCGATGAAGCTATCTTTATGGAGAGCGATACTCCTTTATTCCAAGAAATTTCAATTATTCATCCGATCTCAAATGAAAGGTGAGTGTAAAATACTCTCATGAACTCATATACTTTTTCCATTTAAGTCCCTGATAACACGGGGTAAGGTAAAGGTACACACACGTTTCAGTTTAATCTATAACACACCACACAACGTTCAACACAATTACGGGTATCAAAATAATATATAGGGTATGTCAAGTTCCTCGTGTAACCTTAAATAAAGGCAACAGTAGTTTACCGGTGTTCGAACAGTCATAAATAGATTAAGACAAATCTGGGCTACAAACTAATACCGAGGGAAACACATCAGCTTTAAGTTGAAAACAAAAGAACAACAGGAACACTGAAGTGCAGCAAAAACAAACGACAACAAACATAGAAACGAACTATTGGATAACAAATGCCATATTTCTGACTTGGTACCGGACATTTTTAGAGCAAATTGTGGGTTGATACTGGTCCAATGGCTAGCTAAACCTCCAGCAAAGGATATGCATTTATACAGAAGCGTTTATTATCCCTTCCTTTTAAACGTTATTCAAGAAACACAATATAATAAATTGTATTAACTTTATTTGTTGACTGCACGGTTAATGTTAAGCAGACATGCAAATCACGTTTACGTGTTTATATAAATGAATACTTGTCATCACATGATAAAACGCTATACCTTTGTTATATATAAATTTTATTCGGAAGCACCTTTGGTTAACTTCTAATACCATTTCAATTTAACACGAAATCTTAATTTTATTTTAAAAGCATTGAGTGCGGCAAAGATAATTGTCGTTGAAAAACCCAACCTAATAGCACTTGGAAATTAGCATGAGTTTAGAATACAACTCATGTCGTAGTATAGAGTTAAAAGAAAAATAAGTTAATCCGTCCATTGATTTTTGTATCATACCGGGATATTAGAACAACAGCTGATAGGTTTATAATTGATGTAGGACTTTCAAAGGAAGTTCAAGGACATTTTTTAATAGTTTTGGAAGTACTTTCCGGTTACGAGATCCCAACAAAAATATTCGACAACGTCAATGCTGTAGTGACAGATAGATAGTCCTTATTTTAATGTTTTATTAAAGTAAACAAACCTTGACAAGGAAATCGATGGACGAGATGAAACTGATACCTGTAATATACATCAGTTTTATTTTCTAATGAGGTGATAACATGTTAAAGTGTTAATAATATAAATGGTATTTATTAACTTTGGGCAGAAATGCACTAAACTGTAAGCTGTGACAAATTTCATAAATCTACATAGGCAATTCTTTATTTTATATAGTGTTGATATTATGTACACTTTTGTTATTGACTTTTCTATTTATCGTGTGCATTCCCGTGATTGCCATCTGAAATAAAAAGGGCATAGGGAGCATTTTCTTTCAAATTAATTCAGCTACCATCGTGTATATAGTTTTAATTGTATATTGTGGTATTTTTAAAAAGCATGTAGAGAGAAATTTCAGCGCTGTCCATCATTGCGTTACGTTTTCGTGTGGAACCACTCCCGGGTGTGACATTTTTGACTAAATTCACTTGACTGAGGATCTACGCTTTTATACGCTTGACATATCGATACATCCTTGTATCTTGCTCCTTTTTGAGTTGATGCAATTTCAGTTTTTTACTTTGATTTAAACGATTAACGATATTCAAACATCGGTAAAGTACTGTTGCATTACTTTATATTTCCTAATCTGGAGAAGAAGATAAACTAGAATTTTTGACGGAAAATGTTATCTCTATATTTCTTTATACGATTGCGCAAAACTAAATGATAGTTAGTGTAACACCATCTAAATAAGAAAAGAAAGCTCCAACGTTCATAATTTGAACTTAAATAAACAGTATGTTAATGTTTTTCTAAATCAAATCAGTTGTCATTCCGCCGATGAAAATGAACGTATTATGTATGATCCAATTAGCATATTTAGATTGATATTAGATTTACGTTTTTGCACGTCGTGTATCTGATAAAAGTACAAATATCTTGGCATTCTGCCAAACATTTAATTACACAATGTCTGTGGTATTTTATTTACGTTCTTCAATTCGATCGATACTAGCGGGAACTAGGTCTGTAAATCTCATTTAATAATTTTTGTAACGTGATTTGGAGAAGTAAAAGACACAATAATCTGATGAAGAAATACAACTATCTAAACGTTAATATATATTTGTAAATTGTTTTATTGTCCAAATTTTACTTGCTTGTTTATTCTAAAAACAAAATGCAAGAAAAATGTTCAACAATAGACACTAAAATGGTTTGCCTTTATGTAGACATTGCGTTAACTGATTTTTCCCAATTTGCTTATATAAATAATTGTTTGAAATATAAAAATTTTGACAATTCGACACTTTTTAAACATACTAAAACCTATAATTGGTTGGCTTTTATGTACTTATTAGTGTATTTTATTTTTGTCCTTTTTATCTTCAGACAAAACGTTGTTCTTCTGAAGGACGTTACAGAGTTACTGCATATGAAAACTGGTGATTTAATGAAAGACAAAACAATTAAATCTGTGATAATTGAAGATGCTAAAGAAGCAATACAGTCCGTATCAGAATTGACATATTGTTATGAACGACTTCATTCTGTGTGTGAAGGTAATTGTCGTCTGCTGCAAATAAATGACCTTAACCTGGTGTTCTCAAGATCTGAAAAGAAAAAGATTTCAGAAAAACATGATAAAGGAAAGATGGCAATCGTTCAGAGTAATACAGCTGAAGACAAAAAAGAGAAGAAAAAAGTAACAGAGAAAGATAAAAGAAAACTAGAGAAAATATATGATTTTGGGGGTGAATCAAGCTCAATGTTAAAGAGTCCTAAACATAAACCGTCACGTTCCTATCATTACGATTTTTAAGTTTTCTTGAAAAGAAAATGACCGTTATTATTAAATGTATCCTTTAGAAAAATCATTATCCAGTATTAAAGAACAAATATTGTTTTTATGATAGTCAGGAATATCAAGTAAACACATTCTCATTAATAACAATTGTTCTGCACGGGTTGGCGTAATGCCAAAAGACAGTTTTTCTCAGGGAAGCCATTAAAGAAGAAGTGACGTCTGCATTTTAACATAAACATTACATATGACATTAAATGTCAGTATTGATGCCATATAATTTATCATTCGTAGCATTTAAAAATGTATTGATGTAATAACCTTTCTAAACGTGTTTAGAATATTGATCCATGAAGTCATTTATCAATGCTGTAATGAGGCTGAGCCGTAACGTCAAACTTAAGTGAAGACGAACTATCACGAAGGTGTTTACTTAGGGGTTTATATCATTATAGTCTGATGTGGAAAGACTGTGTTAATTAGTATTGTAACTTTGTAAGTTAGATTCTTTGTGTATGATGATCGGTAATAGAACAGTTCTGAGACCGGATGAGGTTGTTGTCCAATATAAGTATTGAAATGTGATGAATTATAATTCATATAGATTAACAAATCAATCGTATTCATATTATATAACAAAGCCATATTAACGTTTATAGAAACATGCGGAAAACGTAAAGATTTAAAAAATCTCACAATTAAACAAAAAGACTTATCCATCAGTAATGGAACAATGAGCTTTAGCTGTAATAGATTACAATATGTTGTATAGATATAAGTACATTAGAATACAAAGTTTTTAACAGAAGTAGCAAACAAATTTGTTATTAATACTCGCTGGACGAGAAAATTGTTGTTATAGTTTTTTATTTTGTAAAATCACATAGAATATAGTCAATTTATAGTTGTTCCAAACATGTTAAATAGTAAGTTTGCCAAAATGATGTGTTGTTTGTTTATGTTATATAATTTTTATTATACGTTAGTACATGAATGTAGGAGCATGTATGATAGTTGATGTGAAAAGGTTGTTAAAGATTTGTTTAGAAAGTATGATAGAAATATGTGTTATGGTCTGCTCTATATATACAGTAGATATGACATATAGGCAATATAAGCTTATGCATTCTATCCTGTTGTCTGAATAAACGATGTCAAACATCTGAAATAATCCCAAATAGAATATATTGATTAGTTTCCTGCAAAATAAACATACATAACATATGTTTTGTTTATCAGCTATATTTTAGCCTATAAAATCTTATTTTGTGTCTTATTTCAAAAGTTTAAAAACAGATTTCATGTTGATGGCCAAAAAAAGGTATACTTCCTGTATCCTATTAAGAAAAAACTTTGTTAACTAAATCGTTATAGTCTCTAGACTTTCATGTCTGGAATCGGTTCCCCTTTCTGTTCAGAGAATTATTCCTTTATGCTTTAATACAGATTTAATATGTATTGATTAATACTACATTTTCAGTATTTTCTGTAACCCCTTCAATTGCTTTCTTCTTTGTTGATTTCTGCACTTTTGATGGCCGTAAGTCATAAAATAAGTGTTAAGTGTTTGTTAGGAATGACTCATGTCTGATGTGTATTTATATTAACCAAGTATCAAAGTTTAGTATCAAAGATATTCATAGATTAGATACAGGTTATTATAAATATAACAATTTGCTGTGGAATATATATTTCACAGAGATATTATATAGCTGTCAAAATTTTTTTTTTCAAAAAGATATTATATAGCTGTAAATTATTTTTTTTCGATTTGGAAATTTGAAAAAAAAACCATAATTATATTCAGTATTAAATGCTTGGGAAATGATACATTGTCACAAATGTAAATGTGTCGGTTCGTATCATTTTACTACCTAACACTCTTGATTGATGTTAAATAGATCTGCGTAAATTAGGAAAGGTTCTGCACTATAATAAACGACAAAAACAGTCATTAAAATTATCAAATTTCATAACATTACTCAACAGTTGTATATATTTACAAATTTATGTAAAATGAAAATCCATATTTACATGGACGGGTTAAATAAATCAATTCCTAGATGTGTTTTTATTATTATAAATCATCTCATTAAGTTTTAAATATCCATGTGACATGTCACACTAAAAATAGAAAGCAAACTACGTTTGTAAGAGATATTGTGTTCGTTACACAAAGATGGAAAAAAGATTTTAAAACACTGTGAGATTTGTCTTATCGATATACAGTAAAATTTATTTCAAGAGAATACTTGGTTAGAGTATAAAGTCCTCTGTGAGGAAAGTGTTGATAATGACATATGATAGATAGCTTCATCAGTATTGTGATGTTTTCAGATGGTGCATTTGTTTGTTACTTATTGTTCATATGAAATAAATTTGTTTCTGTAATTAAGTTTATTATTTTTAATTTTGCCTTATTAGTGGATGTTTTTTTCTCACTTTTTATATACCCCAGCCAATCTCAAGTGATACCCATGTGCCGTGGTCATCCTTCCATCTTTCTTTACTTCAGTCCTTCTGTCCCAATTAATTTCCACACTTTGAAAAAGGTTTCTTCGATGGAACCCGTTAAAAAATGCTATAAACAGCAAAAAGTAAAATCACGAAAATACTGAACTCAAAGGAAAATCAATTCGGAAAGTCCATAATCACATGGCAAAATCAAATAACAAAACACGTCAAAAACGCATACTGTGTTCGAATTTGTGTTCAGCTTCATTGATCGTTTTAGAATTACACTCTCTTTTAACTAGGAAAATTGCAAATTTTAATTAGGGGAATTCAGTCCTCAGACGCATTCTTTTTTCTTTTGATAAAAATCTCTAATCTAATGGCAAAATCAAAACCTCAAACATATCAAACGGTCATATTTATGACTTTGTGCAGACATTTTCTAAAGTAGAACATGGTGGATTAAACCTGATTATAAGATGGAATTTCATAGAACTACGATTGACATTGGGTATTTAGAAACTTTGGTTTTCGTTGTGACAACTTCGTTTTGGTTGTTGCTCACTAACAATAAAGCGATATGAATTTATAAGAGTTTTATTGAACCCCCTGATACAAACATAATGTTAATCAAAATAGATATGCTAACATTGAGTCTTTTGTAGACGAAACGCGCGTCTTGCGTATATACTTAATTTAGTCCTGGTATCTATGATGACTTTATTTATATGTGTAAACATTTTAGACATCTTAGAAATATCTCTTAGACCCACAAACATGACAAAAGGATAAATGCTTTAATGCATTGCTCAAACTTTATCAGTAAACATGTCATTATTTTATTTAGACCATCCATATACTTAACGAATGTAACGTGCCTTTATTGTGTTTGACGTATCAGAAGCCTTCAATGTCAACAAGAATGCAACATTCATACTTTCCTGTCAGTCGCCTTATCCTAGAAGAGGATTAATAGTTCGCGGGTAAATAATCGTGCTTTATCAGAATGTTCGATTGTGTTCTATTCCTTATTGTTACTTTTAAACTGACTACATTTGCCAGGCGAAAAGTGACTGTTTATCATACTGTATGAATTTTTCTGACTGTTGCCGACCGAGCGACCTATAATGGTTCTTTGGACTACTGGATAGTTAAATTATTAATAATCATATCAACTTATTTTCAATTTCAAACAGATGTTAATAGTTATCAAAGGTACCAGGATTATAATTTAGTACGCCAGACGCGCGTTTCGTCTACAAAAGACTCATCAGTGACGGTCATATCAAAATATTTATAAAGCCAAACAAGTACAAAGTTGAAGAGCATTGAGGATCCAAAATTCCAAAAAGTTGTGCCAAATACGGCTAAGGTAATCTATGCCTGGGATAAGAAAATCCTTAGTTTTTCGAACAATTCAAAGTTTTGTAAACAGGAAATTTATAAAAATGACCATATTGTTAATATTCATGTCAGCACCGAAGTGTTTACTACTGGGCCGGTGATACCCTCGGGGACGAAAGTCCACCAGCAGTGGCATCGACCCAGTGGTGTAAATAGTTATCAAAGGTACCAGGATTATAATTAAGTACGCCAGACGCGCGTTTCGTCTACATAAGACTCGTCAGTGACGCTCATATCAAAATATTTATAAAGCCAAACAAGTACAAAGTTGAAGAGCAATAAGGATCCAAAATTCCAAAAAGTTGTGCCGAATACGGCTAAGGTAATCTATGCCTGGAATAAGAAAATCCTTATTTTTTCGAAAAATTCAAAGTTTTGTAAACAGGAAATTTATAAAAATGACCACATTGTTGATATTCATGTCAGCACCGAAGTGTTGACTACTGGGCTGTTGATACCCTCGGGGACGAAACGTCCACCAGCAGTGCCATCGACCCAGTGGTGTAAATAGTTATCAAAGGTACCAGGATTATGATTTAGTACGCCAGACGCGCGTTCCGTCTACATAAGACTCATCAGTGACGCTCATATCAAAATATTTATAAAGCCAAACAAGTACAAAGTTGAAGAGCATTGATGATCCAAGATTCCAAAAAGTTGTGCCAAATACGGTTAAACCTGTCGGCATATCCATGCTTGCTTGCTTGCTTGGTATGTAATACACTCGGGTTTTGTGTTAACCTTGATTTGTAATTTCTTAATAATGGATTTATGACTTTAAACACCAAATCAAATGCTTTTTTATTAACATAATATACTCGATTGTCATTCTTAGACGAAAATCGTCAATAAAATGAATGGTACCAGTTTTCTTGCACCAGATGCGCATTTCGACAATACATTTCTCTTCAGTGATGCTTGTGGCCAAAATATTTGAAATCCAAACTTATATAAAAGATGAAGAGCTATAATTCAAAAGGTCCAAAAAGTATAGTCAAATCCGTGAACGGAATCAGAGCTTTGCATGAGGTAGATACATTCCTAATTTATAATAATTTGTAATATTTTGTAACAGCAAATTTTAATAACACAAAAAATCTGTATTTTCATGCCAGTACCGAAGTACTCAGTCTGGCTACTGGGCTGGTGATACCCTCGGGGACTAATAGTCCACCAGCAGAGGCATCGACCCAGTGGTAGTAATAAAAATAACTTAGCCTCGGAGTAAAAAAAAAGAAGCGGAATGTTTCAATGGACAATCAAACCTTATACGTTGTAACAGAAAATCGAGTGTGATTTTATATGCTCCGGAATAACAAACGAAGTAATACAGCAATCGACGAAGAGAGAACATGAATGGTGTTACGACCATTGGACCACGCCCGTAGGCAAACACCAAACTGGACCAATTTTAACCAGATTTGGGTCAAAGGTTTCTTTTAGTATAGATGTAATGGTTTTGCTTATTACCGTCAAGGAAAAATGGAACACACTCATGATATTGACATTATCGTCTGGTGATTTAAACATGGTGGCCTATAGAAAATATATGCCTGTTTAAGATTATTAATTATGTCAAGCTTCCTTTCGGACTCCTTTAACAAAATAAGATCAACAACTCTTTATAAAGATCTTGAAAATATTTGTGTTATTTGTTATCCTGTTCCAACTCTCCCAAAATAATTATCTGAATTTATTACTGAATACATTTAATCTAGAATGAGAAGACCTTTTCATGTGTTACTCTTTTCTGTCTTCTAGATAAAATCCCCCTAAGGATTATTTATTTTGAGTTAGTTAGTAAGGAAAATAATTCGGAAGATAATGAGCATTACAATCACTGACTGAAAAACTCGACAAATATGCACCCAAAAAAACTACAGACACAATAAGAAGAGCCATTTCTACTCAACATTGACACTTGTCAAGCTGGTAAATTTAAAATCAGAAAGTTACAAACCAATTGAAAGGCGGTAAAACAAAGGACGGGTTCAGACATAAAGTTGGCAGCGAGAAATATCCATCATATTCAGCAAGGCTACAAAACAAAGGACGGGTTCAGACATAAAGTTTGCAGCGAACAATATCCATCATATTCAGCAAAGCAGTAAAACAAAGGACGGGTTCAGACATAAAGTTGGCAGCGAACAATATCCGTCATATTCACTGCGTGACTTCATCAGATCGTAATACAAATATTACAAATCCAGTTTGAAATAGATGTCATAATTAAATAATAATAACAAAACGAACCTAAATGGAAATTTAAAACAAAAAGTCCTTTATAAAATTGTAAAATCAAAAGCTTAAACACATTTAACGAATAGAAAACAACTGTTATATTCCCAACTTGGTACAGGCATTTCCATTTGTAGAACGTGGGGGATTGAATAAAATGAAAAAAACGGTTCCCTGAATATCAATACGTCAATTTTATACAGGTGAAGTATTTAAGCTCTTTTGAGTCTTTTGATAGACATACTTTGTCTAGTCATTATCATTTAAAATCTAGAACATCTATATTGGACAATGTCGGTTGAAATTCACGTTTGTTTATTTTTTGAATGATCAGACCAGAATATTTATTAGCCCAGTGGTTGTCAGAAACATGATTCATCCAGTCAAATTAACATGCAACTTTTTGTGCAAAACGGTTCCTGCAGTCGATTTTTGAAATAAGGTTATTTACTATTATTTAATACCTAGGGTACTAGTAGTTTCTGATATGTTCAGTTCACTTTAAATATGCTTATAGAATAACAACTCAAGTCAACAACTTGTCTAGTCATTGTCATTTAAAATCTAGAACATCTATATATATCGGGCAATGTCGTTTGAAAATCACGTTTGTTTATTAAGAGTATGATCAGACCAGAATATTAATTATATGTATAGTTAAGAATAACTTATTAATTTAAAAATGACAAACATAGAAACAATTAAACAAACGTAGTTATTTGTCTAATGTTCATTTGTAGTCTCTATGCAATTAACAGGTCAAAGGCGTGGAAAGTATGAGAATAGTACTGATTAATGCTTCGTAATTAAAAATTACTATATCATACTCTTAATAAACAAACGTGATTTTCAAACGACATTGCCCGATATATAGAGACGTTTGTTTATTAAGAGTATGATCAGACCAGAATATTAATTATATGTATAGTTAAGAATAACTTATTAATTTAAAAATGACAAACATAGAAACAATTAAACAAACGTAGTTATTTGTCTAATGTTCATTTGTAGTCTCTATGCAATTAACAGGTCAAAGGCGTGGAAAGTATGAGAATAGTACTGATTAATGCTTCGTAAACATGCAACTAGAAAATACTTATGTTCTGTGAAAAACTGACTGTTTTTCTTCTTTCAGTTTTAATCACAACTTCCGTCATAAATTAATATACATCATGTTCTCCAGTATAGAATAATTTCGTACCATTGTTTTAGCATAATAGAGGGTTTTTTTTTAAACATTATTTGTTTAACCTGCAATTGCCATTGGCGAAGGGAAGTATAATCTTCGCTGGACCTCCATCTGACGAACCTTAGATTTCATAAAAAAAAATACTTGCACACACGCTAGCTCATGAAAAAGTGTCAATCGGATGTTGTCTTGGAATAAACAACTCCAGGTCTCCATAGAATCGTCTTAAAAGAAAGGCAATAGATACCACAGGGATATTTTGACTCGTAAGTCGAAATTAAATTGACTCAGTGTAGAATAATCAGACATAATAAGTATTATATGTCAACTTGTTTTATTGTTTCTAGTCTAAATGTTATAATAAAAACTATTTAGCCTGTGGTTAACTGATTATTGTTACTTTTTTTCAGAGAAACTTCATAACCAAATGCTACAATACATATCCATGAAGATCGCAATTGTATTGGTTCTGATATTGTGTACGGACTCGATAGTACTCTGTAAGAACTTATCAAAAAGAATGATTGATGACTGAGCTAATACTAATCATCCTGATGACAATAAATTTCTCTATAAACAAAATTTTACCATTCTATTCTTCAGAGCCAGATAACCAAATAATACAACAAATCACCCCATATTGAGTACAGAATATCTCTTATTTGCATATTTCCGTATTTGAGAATTTGCACTAGTGATTGCCTATTGATGTAACGACAATATTAATGCCGATGGTTTGACGCAATAGGACCCACAGTCAAAAACAAATATATACAGCACCTACAGTGGAAACTGTGTCTAT
Organism: Mytilus trossulus; assembly: GCF_036588685.1. NCBI lineage: Eukaryota > Metazoa > Mollusca > Bivalvia > Mytilida > Mytilidae > Mytilus > Mytilus trossulus. The sequence continues at coordinate 84,236,920 of NC_086375.1, read as the reverse complement.
TATCGAATCGCAATTTACTCTTTTGGGAATATGCCAGTTGTTTTCCATTAGTTATGTTGGTTGATAAAGTTCAATGTTTGTTTTGTCAGTTTTTTATAGAACTTAAATGGGAGTTTAATTTTATTTGTTTATACCTCTAAAGAGCTCAAAACCAATGCCGTTTCTGAATAAAAATTCAGTAAGCACAGGTTGGTTGTAATTGTTATTGCTTACCACGGGCCATTAATATTTGAACCCGTGATACTACACCCAAAAATGAGGGAAAACGTAGTTTTCTATGTAAATGTAAGAAAGTTTCCAAATAATATTAATGTAACAGTTTTACTCCACCAGATAAGCTTTAGAAGCAATATTTTCCACTAAAAATATGGGCAGAGAACACTACAGCAATCTGTTGCATACAAGTTTCTTAACTCAACCTCATGAGGATGTTACATTAATTCATCCTCACTAATTCAAAATCAAAACCAATAAATATTGGTATTTTGTGTGATAAAAATAAAGCCCCGATGTCATAATAGTGACCGATGCTCCTAAACAAAACAAAACTCGGAGGATGTGTTAGTCATAAGGCCGAAGTTAACCGAATGAAGAACGCAAGAATACTAGTGGATTGAGATGATGACCACTGACGAACTCAAGATTGCTGGTGGATTGAGATGATGACCAATGAAGAACGCAAGGCTGCAGGTGGATTGAGATGATGACCAATGAAGAACTCAAGGTTGCTGGAGGATTGCGATGCTGATTTATGAAGAACGCAAGCTTGTTGGTGGATTGAAATGATGGACAATGAAGAACGAAAAGGGTTGCTGTTGGATTGAGATGATGACCATTGAAGAACGCAAGAATTATGGTTGATTGAGATAATGATATATGAAGAACACAAGGTTGCTTGTGGATTTAGAAGGTGACCAATGAAGAACTCAAGGTTGTTGGTGGATTAAGATGATTACCAATGCAGAACTGAAGGATGCTGTAGGATCGAGATGATGATTTATGAAGAACGCAAGCTTGTTGGTTGATTGAAATCATGAACAATGAAGAACAAGATGGGTTGCTGTTGGATTGTGATGATGACCATTGAAGAACGCAAGAATTCTGGTTGATTGAGATAATGATTTATGAAAAACACAAGGTTGCTGGTGGATTCAGAAGATGACCAATGAAGAACTCAATGTAACTAGTGTATTGAGACGATAACCAATGAAGAATCAAAGTTGCTGGTGAATTGAGAAGAAGACAAATGAAAAACTCAAGGTTGTTGGTGGATTGTGATGATTACCAATGCAGAACTGAAGGATGCTGTAGGATCGAGATGATGATTTATGAAAAGCACAAGGTTGCTGGTTGATCGATATAATGACAATGAAGAACGCAAGGTTGCTGGTGGGTTGAGATGAGGACCAATGAAGAACGCAATATTGCTGGTGGATTGAGATAATGACCTATTAGGGACTCATGGCTGCTGGTGGATTGAGAAGATGACCAATGAAGAACTCAAGGTTGTTGGAGGATTACGATGATGATTTATGAAGAACGCAAGCTTGTTGGTGGATTAAAATGATGAATAATGAAGAACGAGAAGGGTTGCTGTTGGATTGAGATGATGACTAGTGAAGAACGCAAGGTTGCTGGTGGATTGAGATGATGAATAAAGAAGAACGCAAGGTTGCTGGTGGATTGAGGTAATGACATATGAAGTACTCAAGGTTGCTTGACGATTGAGATGATGACCAATGAAGAACGCAAGAATGCTGGTGGATTGAGATAATGACCTGTGAAGAACACAAATTTGCTGGTGGATTGAGATAAAGACCTATTGATAATTCATGGCTGCTGGTGGATTGAAAAGATGACCAATGAAGAACGCAAGCTTGTTGGTGGATTGAAATGATGAATAATGAAGAACAAGAAGAGTTACTGTTGGATTGAGATGACGACCAATGAAGAACGCAAAGTTGCCGATGGATTGAGATAATGGCCAATGCAGAACGCAAGGTTGCTGGTGGATTGAGATCATGACCAATGAAGAACGCAAGAGTGCTGGTGGATTGAGATAATGACCTAGCAGGAACACAAGGTTGCTGGTGGATTGAGATGATGACCAATGAAGAACGAAAGGTTGCCGCTGCATTGAGATGATGCCCTATGCAATCGCAAGGTTGCTAGTGGATTGAGATGAAGACCAATGAAGAACGCAAGGTTGCTTGTGGATTGAGATGATGAATAATGAAGAATGCAAAGTGGTTGGTGGATTGAGAAGATGACCAATGAAGAATGCTAGATTGCTGGTGGATTGAGATAACGACCAATGAAGAACTCAAGGTTGTTGGTGGATTGAGATGATGACCAATGAAAAACACAAGGTTGCTGGTGGATTGAGATGACGAACAAGGAAGAACGCAAGGTTGATGGTGGATTGAGATAACGACCTGTGAAGAACGCATGGTTGTAAGTGGATTGTGATGATGACCTTTGAAGAACTCAAGTTTGTTGGTGGATTGAGGTGATGACCAATTATGTAGTCAAGGTTGCTGGTGTATTGAGATAACGACCAATGAAGAAAACAGATAAAATGCGAGCAAAATAAACTTAAACTAAAACAATGATTTGAATTAATCGATTCATTTCGTTCATACATTCAGATGCACATTCAAAATGTACGACGCCTTAAATGTTATTGGATATATAGAAGTGACTAAAGAACCTGTAAATCGACAGCAAAACTGAGACTTTTGTTTATATATAACACTACATCCTTTACAAAAGAGGAGGTAAAGAAAATCTAAAATTCGTCCTCTTCTTTTAAATAAATCTTCTGTCTTTACATTAACCTCACAAACACCTTTATAAAGAACGACGATAGCCGGTTTGGATTGATGTTTTAAGTGCGTTTCTTGATAAATCTTTCGCAGGAAAGTTCAGGTTGCCATATTTTATCGCCCCTTAAAGTGCTGAATAGATATTTCAAAGATTAGTGCACGTTGTGTTCCAGTTGGGTTTTTTAATGAACTGGCCAACTTGTCTGTTTCATATCTTGACATTATCCTCGATATTGGTACAAATGGATGTCTTCAAAGTAGATCTGAGCCAATTGTGATGAGCTAGTGCAAATCTCAAAGGTCCATATCCGAATTATCAACAGTAATATACCCTCCGTCCGCTCGTAGGCTTTGACACATCTTAATTGAATTGTTACATTATATTAAATAATTATGAGGATGTGATCCTTTTACACAAATTGGCCTAGAAGCGTAATGAGATAGAACGACTGACATCAATAATACATAAGTTTTACGGTAACTATTGCAAATTTATAAAGCGACTCTTTATTAACTAGCAACACTTCTTCACAGTATAAGATTTGTAGATACAAAAAAAACATCGTCTAATCTGTGATTTTGTGACGTATTCCCGATTGGGACAATTTAACAGACTCCCATTGCTGTGATACATGCATAGACGGAGATGGATATTCTATTGAATCACCCGATCTCACTTCTTTTGGAGTTCGTGATATTGCATCTGTATTTGTGGGTGACCTAGATTTATCTCTTCTTATTTGATTTAGGTGATGTGAACATCGGTAAACTACTATTGCCTTAATCTAAAAGACGTCAATATTATTTCTATTGAAGAATGCAGAAGATCTATATTATTTGTAAAACTCAGTTTAATAAAGTATATCCGCTGACTGAATATATACCCTCTCCAACAAAACCAGAGCAAACAGACCAACATGAGAACGAACCAAAAAATCGTAAAAATTTTCATTTTCAAAAACACAAAATTGTCAGAATTTTAGTACCTCGTTTTACAACATATATATACCACGTAGCTTTAAATGTTATGCCTACTTTGCATTAATGACCTCAGATTTGCAGATATTTTTACGTCGTTTTCTGTATTTGATATATGTGTTATGAAGAGGTTTGGGAGTATATGTCTTGGTCTACGGTGAATACATTACCTAAGTTAGTCCTTGTCTGAAACCATATGTACAATAGGTATAAGTATATGCGTATATCCCCGCAAACATGTATCGTTGACTGTTGATTTGAATGATGTGTTGAAGGCACTAAAATCAAATAGAATTTTAAACAGTTTCGACAAAGAAATTGTAAAATTATGACTTTGAAAGAATATGTGCACGAGTAATCCTGAATTGTTCTGATTTAGTGTTACCTTCAAGTTAAGTCGTTCGTACAAAACAAAGCAACATCTATAGTATAAATGTGCAAACAACATCAACGAACGTCAGAAACAGAAAAAAAGCTAGGCTCGAAAAATTTATCGTATTGGCTTTTTTATGCAATGGTCAGAAATGTTAGAATCCTCACTTGTTTTCTATACTTTTTAGAAAATTCCTCGGAGTTCAGAATTTTTGTGATTTTACTTTTTGAACTATAAATACATCTGCATTGTTCAAACGAGGCATGGAAAATGATTACTTTAATTGTAATATTATCGTTGATTCATATAGGAGGCGATATGTGTCATCTACAGGAATGTAGCATAAGACTACTTGTACACTAGTATAATAGCAAGACAGTTATTTACAGGATAAATACTTTATAAGGCATAGACAAAAATGACAAAAATACCAAACATCAAGGAAAATTCAAAACGGAAGTCTATTGACAAATGCCTAAATCAAAAGCTCAAATACATCAATCAGTTGGTAAACAGCTTGTCATATTCCTGCATTAGGACATGCATTTCCCTAAGTAGAAAATGGTGGATAAAACCTGGTTTAATAACTAGCTAAACCTTTACAATACAGGAAGTAATAAATAACGTCTCTTAAAGAAACGTCATCGCTAAAGATCTTAAACACTTTATTTAGTTTATAAAAGCATGTCCTATACAACTATGTTATTGTGATCGATTGTACAGAACGGATATTAACATACATGGAAATCCCAACTATTCCAATGTTTTTATTTGCAAACCATTAATTTGAAACAGACATTGCATTTCCAGTTTGTGAGAGAGATATTGATTTGACAGTTATGTTTTGAATAATCATTGTCGCCTCCGTGTAAATCGTATTATAGCGTTATCTGCTGCTGACAAACCTTGATCTACTTCTGAGATAAACGAGGGAAATACAATCGAATCGAATATCAAAATAAGTAACAGTCGCAATCAGAGCACAATAAAATCCAATACGACTGTTACTTTTCTTTATCTCAAGTCCTTGTCCTGCCTCTGTGAATATATTTGAATTATTGATATGTTGGGTTATCTATGTCTACGGTTTGTGAATATTTATCTTACTTAACTTAATCGCGTCTATAATTCATGAAATAGGGTAGAGGTCAAATAAAAACTGCCTGACGGGCATGGGACATTACAAGGTGAGCACATACCAAATATAGTTATCCGATTACTCATAATAAGAAAGAAATACTAAATAATGTTACCTTTTTCTTCAAGTATCCACTGAACAATGAAAATGAGGCCAAGTACAATTGACATAACTTCATAACATAAGGCATCGTTATACAAAGTATGAAGGATTCTTGTCTTATTTTAAAACAACAAAGGACAACAGATTTGAAATATGGTATTGATACAAAGTATCAATATAAAGGTGAATGTTATACTAAAGTCATAACATTTTAATTGTCGGTTGGCGTTCTTGTACGTGAATATCCGCCGTCTTATAATAAATTTTTTATTACAAAATCATAGAAACAATGTAGTACGACGGTAGAAATGTCTGAACAGATCTTTTCAAAATCATAATAAAATAAAGTCGAAGAGAGATAACTAGTATATATCTTCATTTTACAAGAAGAACAAAAACACCTGTTCTAAATTACTCGACGGAAGAAGTCGGGGCATGCTCAGTTGAAAGGGTTACTTGGACCATATATTTTTACCAAATCAATCCCTTTTTTGACATAGTTTATCAAATGCATACAAGAAGTCATCACTTGTTTCCATTAAAATTGAACAATGGTAGAAACAAAACATGAACAAATGATTAGAAAACTACATTAAAATTTAAATATATGCACTAATGCGTAGCTATCAATAAAATGTCTTACAATGCCACCGTCGCGGTTCTTGTACCAGTGCGGTTAAGAGCCCTACGTGTGCTTTCCTTGTCATCATGTAATAATGAAAATTTGTCTGTTCTTAAATATTTAGGTAGCTATTTTATTACATGTTTAGATTTTAGACAAAATGTTAATTAATGTATGTAATAACAATGATAATTGTAATGATTTTATGGTGCTGATCCTGCCAGGAATTAAATGTATGTGATTTTTTTGATTTTTTATAGAATGAAGATAATAACATCTGTCTGAACTTTTTCTAATGTTTCATTTTAGCATATAAAAAAAATGTTTTTCTGTTACAAATCATGATGTATTGCTTTATGTGTACATGTTTTGCTGCCCATCAAGGGCCCTTGTTTGGAATAATAAATATTCTTATTCTTATTTTTATTCTGTAATACGTTGTTACAGTCGACTGTATACTTAACCTAATATGTAAATTAATAATGTGCAATCCACCTTCAAGCGTGAAGTAGTTGTTATAAACTATACAAGTTTTCAACAAATTTATTAGTTAAATCAACATTGTTAAATCAATTATCACAGAATGAACTATAGGGATTTTGAGCAAATGAACAACATTCAGTCATTCCAATATAAGCACAAAAAAATAAATACTGCTAGAAACTGAGTTTTGGCGTGTTTGGTTGATGTATGTGTCGTATAAACCTTTCTAAGCAGGTAACCAACAAACATATAAAATATACATGTTAGAGAAGAATCATAAACTTACTGTTTTGTTTTCACAACCCCATATGTAAAATATAAGGTCAAGGACGATGTATTGGCAATGCAGCTGCTGCTGAATTTATAGCAAAACAAGCCATTAACGCATATTTAGTAGGTATGATAAAACGATTCTGTAGGTATACGACAATATCAAGACATTCTTAATACATTTTTTTCTGTACCATTATTTGTTCTCGACCATGAAAAGGGTCGAAATACAAAGATGACCCTCTCTGCATATCCAATTTAAGTCACACTTATTGAAAAGATCTGACATAAACACTTGATTCAACAGTGGTGTGCAGAAGTGTGTTCTGTATGAATAAATTACAAATATCAAAATTTCCTACAATTTGTTTAAAATTCATTGTTCAGTCTTTTATATGTTAAGAAATTGACTTATATTGTTTTAGTTATTTTTCCAATTTTCAAAAAAAGGAAATGTTTTTGGAGGTGCTAAATGATTAGTTTCTTCTGGATTTTTTTATGTACACGCAGATTGACCATGTATACATTTTCCCTTCATTATATGAAAAAGGTGAAATCCTTCAGAATATATGATACAAACTCTTATTTTCCTATAAACAAGAATGAAATGATAAGAATTAAGTTCATTTCATATCATCGAGGTAAAAATGTGAAATAAATATACTATTCTGGTTCTAATTTAGCATTAGGAATGGTTAAAACATGTTTAACTTCAGTAGTATCCTCTTTTTCTGTCATGAATGTTGTGCTTTTCACTTGATTTTCTATATTATTACTAGTATTGGTGTCATTTGTCTCTGCGATTGTGATGCCATTTCCGGAAATGCCTTTTACGTCCTGACGTACTTCCGTTATTTTCGGTTTAGCTTCATCAGCCACTTTCTGTCCTTCAAGACTGCTTTCGTTATTTTCCTCCTGTGAAAATGTTTGATGAAGTGTTGCTGATGTGTTTGTATCGCCATTCTCTACCTTATCATAGACAACTGCAGTTTCATTTGGATCACTTGTAAGTTGAATAATTTTAACGGACATTTCCAAGTTTTTAGTTTGAGTATCTGATTGGTCAGTATCCTTGTTACATGTTTTTGTCACATCTTGCGCAGGAGCAGTAATCTCTTCCTGTATAGGAGATTGAAGATGTTCTGTTTCATCTTTTACTGATAACTGTCCTACTGGCGTTGGAGGAGGTTGATTTATGATGGAAGAATCGTCGGGGATATTACGAGATTTCTTGTATTTCATTGTTGGTACAGACACGCCAGTCACACTTGGAAGAATTGATTCTTTTTTCTGTGGAGGAGGAGATTTAAATCCTTTTAGCGTAACGATGACGCCTTTCCCTACAAAGTAAACAAGTATCAAAGGTTAATATTGTATCCCAAATTTTACATTCATAAAGTTTAACTGGTACTTATACTTTTTTCAATTATATTAAGGTACGAAAATTATATATTTACTATTTACTGGCATTATCAATAGTCACTTTACACCTTTAAATTAACAAACATTTCATATTAATCACCTTCAAAAAGATTTGTCTTAGAAAATATAAAGAAAAACAAGAAAAACTTATTAACTATCAGAATCAAATTTCATGATGAAGTAAATAACTTTTCACAGAAAAAAATATTTCAAACTGAAAAAGTTATTTCAGAAACAAAAGACCATATTAAATATAAAACAGTCTATAGTAATTAGTGGCTGTGAGTTATAATGAAACACAGTTTCTGTTAAGCAATGCAAACACACATTTTAAATTGTTTTTTATAACCACTACTTTCTTGATTTCCTCTTTCACACAACTGTCTGCAAGTTAGCAATTAAAATCATATATCAAAATTGTAGAATTTCAATTTATCGTAAATAAATCAGAATCAACGAGATATTTTTTCAAATCTAATTATTTTGGAAAATAGAGCACAACTAAACAGTTTATTTATGTAATAGGTTTGAACCATTGATGTTTGAATCATTCTGTCATGTACAATGTGCATGACTTGAAACACCCAGGTTGGTAAAAAAGGTACAATGTGCATGACTTGAAACAACCAGGTTGGTAAAAAAGGTACAATGTGCATGACTTGAAACACCCAGGTTGGTAAAAAAATAGGGGCAATGGAAAATGGTTTGAAACATAAACATTTGAATAAAGCTATTATTTGACTGGTTTGGAATATAGAGTTTTAAATAAAGCAATTATTTGACTGGTTTGAATAGAAGTTTGATTTAACGATCATTTGACTGGTTTGGAACATAGAGTTTAAAATAAAGCAATTATTTGACTGGTTTAAATAGAAGTTTGATTTAACGATCATTTGACTGGTTTGGAATATAGAGTTTTAAATAAAGCAATTATTTGACTGGTTTTAATAGAAGTTTGATTTAACGATCATTTGACTGGTTTGGAATATAGAGTTTTAAATAAAGCAATTATTTGACTGGTTTTAATAGAAGTTTGATTAAACGACCATTTGACTGGTTTGGAACATAGAGTTTAAAATAAAGCAATTATTTGACTGGTTTTAATAGAAGTTTGATTTAACGATCATTTGACTGGTTTGGAATATAGAGTTTTAAATAAAGCAATTATTTGACTGGTTTTAATAGAAGTTTGATTAAACGATCATTTGACTGGTTTGGAATATAGAGTTTTAAATAAAGCAATTATTGGACTGGTTTAAAACGTTGCGAGTTGAATTAAACTATTATTTGACTCGTTTGAACATTGAGATACGAATAAAGCGAGCTTTTGACTGGTTTGAAACTAAAGGTTTGAATAAAGCAATTATTTGATTGGTTGTTTGTTGAATAACCCAACAATTTGACTGGTTTGAAACATTCAGATTTGAAATGAATAAAACTTTCATTGAAATGTTTGGAACATAGAAATTTGATTAAAACAATCATTTGACTGGTTTGAAACATTGGGGTTTGAATAAAAAAACTCATCATAGATACCAAAATTTGAAATTTCATATTTACGCCAGACGCGAGTTTCGTTTACAAAAGACTCATCAGTGACACTCGAATAAAAAAAAATGTTAAAAAGGCCAAATAAAGTACGAAGTTAAAAAGCATTGAGGACAAGAATTCCTAAAAGTTTTGCCAAATACAGCTAATGTTATCTATTCCGTAGGAATATAAAGCGATCATTTGACTTGTTTGAAACATTGGGGTTTAATGCTGGTTTGCAACATAACGTTTTGAATAAAGCGATCATTCAACTGGTTTCGGATATAGATTTTTGAACAAAGCAATTATTTGACGGGTTTGAAATATCGTGTGTCGAATGAAACGATGTGAAACATAGAAGTTTGAATAAAACTATCATTTGACTGTTTTGGAATGTAGAGTTTTGTATAAAGCAAATATAAAACTGGTTTGAAATATTGAGGTTTGAAAAAAGCCATCATTTGAATGGTTTGAAACGTTGAAGCAACAAAGCAATTATTTGCCTGATTTGAAAAATTGAGGTCTGAATAACATTATCATTTGACTGCTTTTGAATGGTCAGGTTTGAATAAAGCAATACTGGGTTTGCATAGAACGATTGTTTGACTGGTTTGATACATTAAGGTTGGTATATATACGTGACGTGTTTGAAATGACCTTGAAAACGACAACAAACATATGCATGAAGGCAATTATATAATACATGTCGGATTTTCACACAATCAGAATAAATAGGAAGTGATATATTAAGATATAATTTGTAAGTTAGCAGCACACAGAACAATCAGTAAATATATAAATCAAGCGCAGTAAAAGCAAGGAAATATGAACAACCATTATAAGACATTCTAACTAATATATACACGAGGCATTAGGCAGCTAGCTATACTACCGGCACTTTCACAATGATACCTGTTATAAACAACCCATTTTGCAAAAATATTAGTTTTTCAACCAAATTGTTGTTAACAGCAATATTTTCTTTGTTCTCACTTTCATCTTGCATTATATTTATGGAAGGACCAATGGAATCAACTCGTGCACTTCGGGGACGACCGCCAGATGGCGTTGAGGAAGATAGTAACCTTTTAGAAGGCGCGGTTGCTGGTCTTTTTTGTTTTGTTTCTTTCTCGTCTGTTGTGTCGTCATCATCAGATCGAGGTGTATCTAAAATAAATATATTCTTTTGTAATTTACTACAACATATTAGTTTTGCTATACTTAATATGCACACATATAATGCTATGCCTATATCAGTAATACATTTCAAATTTATAAATTATAATATTCTTCATTCAAATTTACATTATAAGCAAGATATTTAAAATAACAACAAGTATGTGTCCAAAGTACACGGATGCCCCATCCGCACTATCATTTTTTATGTTCAATGGAGCGTAAAATTGGGGTAAAAACTCTAATTTGGCATTGAATTAGAAAAACATATCATAAGGAACATGTGTACTACGTTTCAAGTTGATTCAACTTCAACTTCATCAAAAACTATCTCAACAAATAAATTTAATTGAAGTGTGACAGAGGGACGGACAATCGAACGCACGCAGACCAGAAAATATAATGCCCATAAATGGGGCATACAAATAATCATAATTATTAAATCGAATAATGCATTCCATAACTATTAAATCGAATAATGCATTCCATAACTATTAAATCGAAAAATGCATTTCCCGTGTAAATTCAATGTATATTAACAAAACTAAATCTATGAAGCTCTATCAAACCAAGAGTATCACACCATTGCTATTTTGTCTTTTCACGTGAAATATCTTTATTGTTAACCAGATTTGTTTTCAAAACGATTCTGTAGGGATGAAAACGCATAGAAATCTCAAAATAAACAGGCGTTTTCCTGTCCTTATATATGACTATATCTATGTTCGTATGTAGTATTTGATTTAACATCGGGAAATCACTTTTGTAAAGTAACAGCGGTCTTTTATCTGTAGGGATGAAAACGCATAGAAATCTCAAAATAAACAGGCGTTTTCCTGTCCTTATATATGACTATATCTATGTTCGTATGTAGTATTTGATTTAACATCGGGAAATCACTTTTGTAAAGTAACAGCGGTCTTTTTTTTTCGTTTCTACGACCTGGACCTTTAATGTATTAGCCTAAAAATCATTAGTAATTTTTCGCTAATAATATTTGACTATTTATCTAGTTAAGGTTGCAATCCAATGTTTTAAAGTTTTTGATTGTACATCCGAAACCACTTTATTGCACTCAACTTCGACCGTGACCTTTAATAAGGGGACATCCAGATCAATCGGGGTCTACCTCACTTTATATGTGAAAATATATGAAACTGATGCAATCTGATATGCGTTATTTGAGTAAGCATCCTGAATTGAATTGACTGGTGAAATGACAGAGTGAGGCTGGCCGACTGAATGACGAACAAACGGATCCCGCTACTTGATAGCGTGGGATATAAATATACAAATTAATTAAACACACTGACATCATTCGTGTCACTCCTTCAGAAATAACAATTCACCAGGAAATCACTTCAAACTACAACAAAAGTATAGAAAGTCGATACCAAGTCCATAAACAAAAACAGGAAGATATTATTTCAGTTCAACCATGATCAACCATACATGTATGTAAACAAACTAATTCAGTATAAAAATAAACACGCTGAAATACACATACAGAGATATGTATAAACCACTTAAAAATAGTGGTACGGAATCACAGGAACTTGGGGAAGATGTCAATGTAGAAGCTGATCTGTCAGTCGTCTGTCGGCTTCAAAATCCATCATGGTTCGTAAATTTGATTTACAATTGCTTTGAAACAATATAAATCGGTTTTTCTGTTCAATAAAATGATAGAAAATAATTAAATAAAAGTCTTCTGCAATTGTTAACGATTATAGTTTTAAAGGCATGTGATAAATCAGAAACATGCGTTCGAAATGAGTTTGTGTGGCACAATTTGGTTGTATGAGTGTGGCTAAATATATACCAATAACAATGTTATTACTTTTTGTTGACTTCGAATGAAATTGTTCATTTTTTCCTAAGACATGGATCATCAATTTGATTTTAGTATATAATTCATCAGATGACAACAACAATTTAACTTATTTGTTTAAAAGACAGTAAAAACTTACCTTTTGAGGGAATATTTATTCCAAGATTAATACAACCTACCAGGTAGGTCTATCAAAAAAATTTACGGTCAACTCGACTTTTAGAAATAGATGAGCCATGTCGTTTGAATCCTCGTTAATTTCATGTCTTCATATTAATATTGTTTATGATGTTATTATTATGTATTTCATTTTTGTTCGGTTATTTATTATTTGTATGTAATGGAGAAGACGTTCTAAGTTGCAAAACTTGTGTCTAATCCTATTGTCAATGTTTTTGGACAATAAAATATGTTTAAACTGAGTGTGGCTGGACTTCGAAAAACTCTATGTGTTAGAGTCAACCAGAATCGGACGTCCGTCACGATATATCACAGAAAGTGTATACTTACCAGGTGGAGCACCGGGTGATTCTTCGTTACGTTCTCGTAATCTTGACATTGCTGGGCCACTCATAAAACAGTCAAGTGGATTACTACGAGGCATGTACACACCATACACATTGAAACTCTTCACGTCCATTAAACGGGCCCTGTAAAGTAATTGTTATAATTCAAATATTGAAACTCTTCAAATCAATTAAACGGGCCCGGTAAATTCAGTGTTATAATTCAAATATTGAAACTCTTTAAATCAATTAAACGGGCCCGATAAAGTAATTGTTATAATACAAATATTGAAACTCTTCACATCCATTAATTAAAGTTATATGAAACCGCAAATTATAAAAAAAAAATATGCATATGCTTTTTATAACGCAATGTATAGTTGTCATTATTAAACTTATGTGCATATACTTTTATCTGAAGATTTTTTTTTTGCTTCGCTGCCATATTTTCCGTATCCAACGTGACCTTAGCGTGATCCTACTCGTAAAATTTGGTAATCGCAATACGCATGGGTCTGTCATTTAAATAAACTATTATCTGATTGTACATGTTATACACGAGCTCAATACGCATGCTTCTTTGTTGATTGTTTACTATAAGGCGACAATCGGTAAACTACGGCTTTAAAACAGGACAATTAATGAACAGTATTGGATAAAATCGTGCACAGAAGACTAAGTCTATGATATAACCATCATTGGTTCAAGAAATGGATAAAAAATATTTTTCACCAATCACTCATTTCATACGACTTTAAACACAATTCTTTTTTACGAAACTTCACAGTCAAACTGGCACAGTTGTAGCTGTAAAGGAGTAACTATGGGATTTGCATTGTTTATATTTACAGAAGTGCAACCTATAGCATATAACTAAAGCGGCGTTTTGCATTTGCGCTGATTTTTTCTTTCATTTGCGCCGATTTTTGTTTTCATTTGCGCCGATTTTATTACAGGTAAATTACAGGTGAATAGATATGAGAAGATATGATATGAGTGCCAATGAGAAAACTCTCCATCCAAGCCATGTTATTTTTCATTTATCATAATATACCTCTTCCATTTACCACTTGTACAAATGTAATGAATTGTCAATCACAACTTGTATATAACTGTTGTCCCCTACTCACCACTGGAAGGTGGAAGAAGGCCTACAAGATACATCTCCAGACTTTTTTCATTGTTGACCGTATCCGTAGTTCTTTAGCATCTGTCTTTCGGACATTTGCCACATGGTTATGCTCGATCTGTGTTTTGACAATAGAATCCGTGGTAAATCTGGCTTTACACGATTTTATGGTACGTAAGTAAGATATGAAGTTATGTTTCAGAACACTGACCTTCCGATATGTATGGCACTCAATAATTAAAGAATTGACTCTTCGGTCCGTTTCAGTGTGCAATATGTCCATCAAGTTACAACGAAGTTTCAGAACAATATGAATCAAAATTAACTTAAACATGGATGAAAAACAATTATAACCAGATTTGACCAATGCACAGTACATGTATAAGTTTTAACTTACCTGTAAATCTAATAAGAAGCAAATATAAAATCGGCGCAAATGAAAGAATGAAAATGTTCAAAATCGGCGCAAATGTCATACGCCCAACTAAAGATAGGTTACGCTTGACTATCATTGACGCACAGTTATCCTGTCATTGCTCTTCTAGAGAGTTTGTCATTAACTTGGTTATATTTAAATTTATGTCGTGCTATTTTTTTATCTGAACGTTACTATCGACCAGCTTTACAATATGTTTATTTTAAATATTGATCATACAATATCTAGAATATTTATTAATGTGTCATCATAATACCTGTTATATCTTGCACCGGTCAAGAAGGCATGGTTAGATTCTCCTTCAACAGATAAACTTATAGTAGATGGTCTAAAAATGGAAAACAAATATATGCATTTCTATAATTGAATAAGTTCAAATAACTAAATCACAGTTAAATAAAAAATATGATATTCAAATTATTTTTGAATGAGTAATTTCTATTTCAATCAGTACATAAAAATAGCACGCGATTCTTACTTTCTATTAAAAGTCTGGCTTCCGTGGTTTTAAACAGATAACAAAATGATATCGCGTAATATTTACTCACAACTAAAAGTTTGGCTTCCATGTTTTTTGTCAAATGTATAATATCACGTGATACTTACTCTCTGCTCAAAGGCTGATTTCCATGGTTTCCATGGTTTCCACATGGTACTGTAAAAAAAATGTTTAATTGTAGCCTTACACACAAAACAATCATAAGCTACATAAGTATATTCCTCGTGAAATTGCAACGGCACTAGAATTAATGTTGTAGTAATAACAAGCAATGTTTAAGATTTTCTAAAAAAATTCTATACAGAGATTACATGCTTGGCACATGTTGTAGTGTAGACTACATCGATAGAAGTACTAGTATGTAAGCAAGTTGCTCATACCATGACTCAATTTGTATAAATGTTTCTGCTATTTATTGAATGCAAATCTGCTATGAAGTTATGTATAAGTTCCTTTGGTTAACATCTTATCACACATGTGACTAAATCGATCACTGTAAGAATATTTATCAGCTTGAGACTTCATCAGTTTCCTGCCATTACCTCTAAACAACTTACGTTTGATCGGAACATCTCGTCTTTTCTGGTAGGCATTTATAGGTGCTGAATTACATCTTTGTCGAGCCCTTAATAATCTGTAAAAATGTTTTAAAATGCACTGCTGTTACCTGATGGATCACGAGTTTGTCTGTTTGTCTGTTTGCTGTTGCTAATGTTTTGTAAGATGGTTGTTTTATCATTTATTTCTATCTTATGATTACGTTCGTTGTAAAATATTCCGTTTTTGTTTTCTATCACAATAGATGAAATTAAATAACACCCTCCAAAAAAAACTAATTCGCTGAAACTTGCACCAAATATTTAAATATTTCATGTTACTTAACATTTACATAAATTCTGGAAAAAATACTTCAGCCTCTAATTAATGCTACGAGGAAAAGAAATCACCATAGAGTCTAAAATCGTTAACTGTCAAGGTCGAATATAACAATGACTTTTCAGAAGTATTTAAACGAGACTATCAGTATATAGTTAGGCAGACAAGAAGACAAATGACTTTAATAAATCACAATAACCAATAAATTACAATCCTCAATGTGTTATAAACTTAGGGAGAATAAAATCACTTGTTTAATAGGAGTAAGAGATGAAAATATAACTTTGACTGAAATAAAGAAAACAATTCGTGTAGGGTTCCATAGAATCCTTGTCGAGACTACAACTGATTGGTGTCGTGTCAAAGTGTAAAAATCTTCATACCAAGTTTCATAAAATTACATAAAGTAATCCGCACTGATACAGAATACAGAATGGTTATATACACATGTATGTTGTCAATTTTTTTTATGGGGTTAAACTGTCCACAAAAGTTTTAAAAATGAAGACATGACTGATGGCCTGATTTGATCTAGACATGGATGCATTACGGCTGAAAAAAAATTTAGATTGATTTCAAAACAAGTTTTGCCTTGAAATAAGTATTCTTGTGTGAAAATTTTGATAGTGATTTAGTCTGCCAAAACTTTGTGTATCTTTGTAAACAGTTTTGAAACGGATAAAAGAAACAAGTACAATGGAAAACGCAATTCAAATGTTGACTAGAAAAGCCCTAATAACAAGTGCGAGTGATATAATACTGAAGAATAAATCATCAACACCTAACCTCCACCCTATGTTTAAAGACCTAAGTAGGTATTCGTGAAATGACAAATAATCTATCATTAAATTTTCTAAATCAAACATCGTGTGACTTTAGAGAAGTATCTTAACAATAAATAACACTACAATTATAAATATAGACAAATAATTTGACATCAAATATCAATACAAGCACGAGTATTGGAAGCTATAGATTGGAGGCAAACAACAATATAACATATATCTATCTATCTTGAAATAAATGCTTACAGTAGATTACATCCTGATTGTTATAAAATATGGTACTATTGATATCATCAAAATTGTACCAAAATGTATAAAAGAGTAGTTATATGTGTAATCTTAAAAAGCATTCAGGGCATAAAAAGTTATTAACTAAACAGAAACAAACAAAGATCTGCCACAAAAATTTCCGCTGGTTGATCTCAACTACAATAGGCTATATAGGTATGGATTAAAATATGGTCACTTTGGTGAAATAGTTTTTTTTCTGTTTTCAATAGAACTTAACACATTTTCAATTATGAAGGAGTTTCCCTTTCAAATATTTTTCTATAATTAACACATCGATGACCTACAGAAGTCTTTTAGGAAGAAGTGTGTAGTTTTTTGTAAGTTTTGTTCTATGTGTTTTGGGATAGTTTATATATATTTTTTACAAAATAACTAAAGAAATTTAAAAATCATGCATCCATTATCCATTTGACATTTAATATAAATGTGAATAATATATATATATGTATGCATAAAATAACCATGCTTCATTTATACAGGGCCAATAAATAATACGTTATCATGCATAATTCGTGCAATAAGCTTACACCAAAATATTGTCTGTCTGACAGAAATCCTTAGCATGCTCAACGTCGTTTTGTAACGTCAAATGTATTCTGTGACGCCACCGCTAAAGCTATACCTTTACATTTGCATGTGCATTATGTGCGCTCTATACTCCTTGTACAATGAATTATTTTACTTACAAGTTATCTGAAAATCATATAGATTATATTAAATGCAATAGTTTGTATTTACAACCCATCAACTTAGTTGTCAAACTATATATGCGTGATATTTGATAGTTAATCATGATATGTAAAAGCTAATTTCTAAAAGAAAATCGTCTACGTCAAAGCACTGTTGAACTTTAGACGTGATAACCATTGCCAATCTAAGTCGGGACAAACCATTGTTTAACTTTCAACTGGAAACTTTCGATGTGTTAACCATTGCCAATCTAAGTCAAGAAAAATCACCGTTAAACTTCCGATGTGTTAACCATTGCCAATCTAAGTCAAGACAAACCACCGTTTAACTTTCGATGTGTTAACCATTGCCAATCTAAGTCAAGACAAATCACCGTTAAACTTTCGACGTGATAACCATTGCCAATCTAAGTCGGGACAAACCATTGTTTAACTTTCAACTGGAAACTTTCGATGTGTTGTTAACCATTGCCAATCTAAGTCAAGAAAAATCACCGTTAAACTTTCGATGTGTTAACCATTGCCAATCTAAGTCAAGACAAATCACCGTTTAACTTTCGATGTGTTAACCATTGCCAATCTAAGTCAAGACAAATCACCGTTAAACTTTCGACGTGATAACCATTGCCAATCTAAGTCGGGACAAACCATTGTTTAACTTTCAACTGGAAACTTTCGATGTGTTAACCATTGCCAATCTAAGTCAAGACAAATCACCGTTAAACTTTTGACGTGATAACCATTGCCAATCTAAGTCAAGACAAATCACCGTTAAACTTTCGACGTGATAACCATTGCCAATCTAAGTCAAGACAAATCACCGTGACACTTTCGACGTGATAACATTGCCAATCTAAGTCAAGCCAAATCACCGTTAAACTTTCGACGTGCTAACCATTGCCAATCAAAGTCAGGACAAATAAACTCACAAAATTACTGATCTCCGAAGAAAATTCAAATCGGAAAGTCCCTAATCAAATGGTTAAATCAAATGATAAAAGAACATCAAACGAATGGAAAACAACTGTCATATTTCCTGACTTGGTACAGGTATTTTCAAATGTAGAAGAATCTGCGTCTTAATCCTTATCCAAAGTAAATCGCTCACTGTAAATATGTACCTACTGTTAAAGAACTTAACCTAATACATTACTTGCTATAGTTTTAATCATATTAATTGGACCATACACACATAAATGCGAACCAAAAGGAGGGTTATCGACAGCAATACAATACCACTAGATCCTGAACCATTATCTTAGACGTTGTTTTTTTTTTTTTTTTTTTTTTTTTATCGCAAACACAAATCCAAGGAATCATTTAAAACGTATATTTGACTCACGTTGTTCTTGTTGGTCTCCCGAGTATCGGCATAGGTTCGGTAGAGGAAAGAATCGGAAGATCTGTTGCTGATAAATACTGATGTGGTGTAGTTTGTCTATAGTAAAGGGATCCGCCTCGTTTTGGTGTATTGGGAATTCTACCAGATGGCGTTGGAGTAACTGCTCTTGATCCCGTATAATTAGATTCATTGTCATGCTACAAGTGAAATATAAAGATGATGAAAAAGAGGTTATTTTCCATTGAAATATTTACTGCTGAGTAATAAGATAAAGCAAGTTGACTTGTTTTGCCCTTTATGTAACCCTCTTTGGATCTTGACTGAATGTCTGAATCTATTTCGAATACGAGAGAGACCATACCAATTTTATAAAGATAGCACACCATGTTCAGTTGGAAACGCAATCAAATGTGATTTCCTTTACAAAAGACGTATGTTAAAAAGGGTAAAGCGGCATAAAGCAATCAAATAATTAAAAATGAAGTAATTTCACTGCTTGCAAACAGTATCGGTATTCAGAAACATAAACTTAGGTAATAATTAATTTATCAAAGTTTGACTCGTAACAAGAACAGACATTTATTTAACATAATCCATGATTGTCAGAATGAAAATCGATGCATAAGTTCGAACAAACTTAATAACTTTACACATGCTGTTCTGAAACTTTCGCCTACTTTTACCTATATAACGGACAACGTTCAATGTCGGAATGCTTGGACAAAGGGCAATCGAAAGGCTGTTGTGGGTCATAAAGTTAAATTGTAAATATATGAAGTCTGATATATTGACTTGTTTTATTTGTTTTATATTGATGTATGTTGAATGATTTATCAAAAGCAAGTGTCGAGTACGTTATGAAGTTATTTGCCTTAGTTTAAATCTTTTGTAGTTGTATTGACGATAGTCAGTTCAATATTAGTATCTATAGGTTATAAGAGATGTTTAAAACAATGTCAATCATATTTTTAAATCAAAGTCACAATAGGTTCCAAGTATGTATATAGTGGGTAAAGTATTCTTACCAGCTGTGATCTAAATGTTTTACGAGAATGTAAACAAATAAGAAGTGTCAAATATAACTGTTGTCGTGTATAAAGCGACAGATAGCTACTCTTGCTGCTATGTATTTATACACCATTGGCTTTCAACTGTTTTTGTTTTGAGGGTTTCTGATTAATGTAAATTCCAAAATTCGCTTTTGACGCACGAAATTGATTCAGCGATATTAATATTTTTCAAACTCGCACAGGCCTTGTGGTCATGAAAATTAAGAGTAGTACATGGTTTATGTAAGTTTCAGGAAAATCAGTGACCATGCGTTCCGTGTCCCCTTTATAAAATGGTTGGTCATTACAGAGAATTGCTCTTAACATATTCATACTCTCATTTCAACCAAACGTTGAACCAATACATTGAACTTACCTTACAAGGACTAAGTAGTCTGTTTATATACAAAGGATTTTCACCACCGTGGCTGACTTCTCTGTTTGCCTCAGCTACCCATCCTGGAGAACCATATCTCTCAATAAAATCTTCGTCTGTCTGTCGCTCGACAGAATCTTTGATCTGCTGATGATGTTGGTCGTCTTTATTAAATGAGTAGGGACTGAGTGGGTGTTTTTTGCTGCCTAGAAAAAATATTTAATATGTTTGTAGATAAAATAAAAAATAGTCCTTCCACCGTATAATTTCTGCTAAAGACAAAGCAGTGTCACTACGTGATTTTGTTACTGTATTAGTATTATATAAATTAATTATACAACCAACGCAAATACCTTGATATCTACTTATTATTAATGCAGTTTTAATGTTTGAAGATCATTAGAAAAGAGTACGCTTTCATTTCTAAGGTATACTACAATCGGTTAACGCTAGATACGTAGGCATTTTAATTTCACTCAAATGTCACGAAGAAACGTATTCTTGTGGAATAGATTTTCAATTTGCTTTTTTACAACGACTAAAAGATTACCATATATCAACATAGTAAGTGATTTCCATCGAATTTTGACAAGCAATGTCATTATAAATCGAATTTTGACAAGCACTGTCATTATGTTCGATCGCATATTCTATTTAAAATGCAAATTATTTATTATTACATAATACGTAGATATATTTTGACCGAATGAATAGGATGGAGTGTATAAGCTTTACAATCGTGTAGTTTTTTCAAGTCTGTTCTTTGTTCTTGGGTAACACCTTAATACAAAACGATGTTGAGTATCTAACACAACAATTCGTTACGAGGGCAAACAAAAAACTTAAAAATAATTTGTTAATCAAACGAAGTTTTTCAGTATTTGAAAATTTATCAAAAACACATATATTTTATATCTGGGTGTGCCCGGACTATTACACTAACATTATTATATTTGTCCTAGTTTATATCATGTTGAAGAGCAATATTTCAAATCATGTGTAATAAAAATGCATATTTTTATTTTAGTCCAATGAGTATATAATACTTAAATATATACAAGGAGGTTAATCTGCAATATGACCTTCAAAATAATTAATAAAAACAAGGAGCATAAGTTCTGCTTTACTACAAGAATTAAAGGTGTAATTTCCGTTTTACTTAAAAATTGAATGCATCGTTTTGATTGTTTATTTCTTATTTTTGTGTGTGTGTCTGGGGGAGGGGGGCTTTAAAGCTTTGACCGAGGCCCTTGATGTTTGAAGCTTTCCGCCCATTTTAATATGATAGGAAGTGGACATGGTCAACGCTATTATAACAATAACAAATAAGCAATATTTGCAATTTATTATCAGTGTTATAACACTCAAAAAATATTAATCACTATGTTATCAGAGGTGGTTTGAAAATATTAATTTAAATTACAGAAATTTGTTATCGGTTCTAGTCAAATACAGGAACAAGTCTTGCATTGTAAACCCGTGTAAATGAAGTTATTATATTAGATCTATAATCTTGATTTTGTCTGGCTTCTAATCTGTCATTAAACGTTAATCTCTCATTAATCCAGGGGACTGACATCATCTTAATAAGGATCAGTAAGCTGTGAAATAGTGTTGTATGTAAATTACAATATTAAATTCTTACGTATCTGGAAATCTGACGGTGTAAATTAAACTGGAATATTGAAGGACAATCGTTAATATTATTATTAATTTCAAAAGCCACTGAATAAAGACTCAACACGATTTATCTCTAGAATTTCTGGCACACAAACAAAAAGCGGATATATTTAGAATTGATTGTAGTAGTTCCTAAACTGAAGGTTTTCAAATCATCATATGGATAGCTTGAGTATAAAATAAATGGCTATCCAGCTGAAAGAAATATCTGTTTGACTGTGAAGTGCACGAATTAGCGTTAGAGTTATGTATTTATACGAAGTTAGTTTACTTGTTGGAAAATGACGCCCTCTATCCACATTAAAAAAAGTGAAAGATAATACTATTCATTTTCCGCCAACTTCCCTCAGAAAAATTTGTAGATCTTTATATCCTTGTACTTTAACTATTTTGAACTTTCCAGCCAACAATTGTTAATTAATTACAAGTGAAGTGAAATTGCCTTACTTTATGATGCCTACTTCCTGAATTCGACTCAATTACGGAGTTTTTATTGATATAGGGTTCCTTACTAAAAGTATTATTACAACGAAGCTATTAAACAAAGCGATCATAGTGGTAAAGTAGAAGTCATATATTCGCTTTTTTATACTGTTGTGGAATATCTATGTTACGGATGACCTCTGATATGTTAACATTATCGTAGCCACATTCGCATCCACGCTTCTTCGATTGTGACATCCACAAAGGCGAATTATTATCGAGTTTGTACTTGCCATGAGTAAAACAACATAATTTTTCTATGGAAAGGTATAAAACATTCACATTAAATTAAAAAAAGGTTAAACCCAAAATTAAGAGTATGAACAAGAATATATATCCCAATTTCTTGAACTCGCTGTAGTATATTCTCGAATAGTTAATAATTAGGAATCAAAGCTAATAACAACCAATAAAAAATAGCGTATCGATAAGACTAAAGTGTCAATCATTACACATCCAACATCCATTAGATTTAATGTAAAGCCGAATTTAACAGTCAGAGAAAAAACATGACCATGTGCAATGCTAAAATACAGATTGAAGAAATGTGAATGTGCATAAACGTATGCAAATATATGTAACAATACTTAACACGATTTTAGATTTTATTTCAAATTCATGTTTCTGTTATTGTTCAGTAATAAAGTAAAATGCTAATAGCAGTATTCCTTTTTATGGTTATATAAGTAATGGTATATATATTAGGAGATGTGGTATGATTGCAAATGAGACAACTGTATCAACCAGAAGTCAAATGAAATTTATGCAAGCAACTATCTGTCTATAATTAGTCAATACGATCAAACAAGTATAATAAAATTCAAAATACCACAAAATGATTTTTTTAGAATAAATTTGTGTCCCGACAAACGTGATATATCTTAGTAAACTATCACACAGAGATAAGCAAAATCTATAATAACAACACCCCTATTATCATATGTTCAATTATTTATACAACTCTGCAGTTGCATAAAAATATTTAACTTGTATTTTATTTGTATTTTTACAATTATTTACAATGATACCGTGATTCTGTTTTACTCAATCAATACTTGACACAAACGTAGATATGTTCTTGCACTTAAAAATATCCTTACCTCTTAGACCTCCATGAGGTCGTCTGCCATTAGAAAGAACCTCATTCACATTGTCTGAAAAATTCAGGTCTAACAATTTTAAACGAGGTCTTTTTCCATTTTGCGATCGAGGGCTCTTGTTTGTCATAACTTATCATACATCCCTCCAAAAATGATTTTCAGAAATTTAATTTAAATATTCCAACTGCACATATCAAACAGTTAAATTAAATCAATGATATCCGCCATTTTGTTACACCTGGTTGTCAGGGGAAATAGATTTTAAGGTCACAAGGTAAACTTTAAGTTAGACATTTAAATTACATAGAATAAATATTGATACATTAAAATTTACATAATAAAGAATTATATTGATGTTCAATTGATTGAATTACTAAAGTTAATCTGTCACACGGTAGAATGTGACTAGGTTATCCAATAACCGATATCATACATAAATAGTATATCCAACAGTAAGCTCGTCCAAATTATAGAACCTTACAGGACAAAGTTTGTGTGATACATTACACAAATAGTATATCCAACAGTAAGCTCGTCCAAATTATAGCACCTGAGATGACCCCCAGTTTTTGGTGGGGCTCGTGTTGCTTAGTCTTTAGTTTTCTATGTTGTGTCTTCTATACTATTATTTGTCTGTTTGTCTTCAAAGTTTATTTTTATCCATGGCGTTGTCCGGTTTTTTTTTTCAATCTATGAGTTTGACTGTCCCTCTGCTATCTTTCGTCCCTCTTTTATAGGACAAAGTTTGTGTGCTGCATCGAGGTCTTCTTCTTTTACGTCTACCATATAGTGACCACCTTCAACAAATTGAAAATTATGTCAAAGGAGAAAACTTACAACATGGCATAAACTGATGTATTATATATACAAATTAAAAATAGAGGACAAATGAAAAATGTTATGTATAATAAGTTTGAGGTAATAGTTGAGTTAATAACTTAATGTTGAGGCTTTGAAATTGAAGTTCTGAAAGAGAAGTACTGATGTGCAATTTATAATGTTCACTTATCAGGTAGTTTGGTCCAGTCAGTTATAATAGTTATTGGTAAAAATGGAATCTTTTCTGTGCAGTGTTTTGCAGGATGGAACTTGGAAGCTGTTTGAATTTAAATGTCTTGTTTTTCTTTTTTGTGAGTTATTTTTTTTTTAGGTATTGCAACCTTTTTGTGTTCTATTTTGTAAAGCTTTAACGATCTTGAATCTTTTCTTCTGTCAGAGAGGCTGTGCCATTCAAGATGCTGTAACATGTTACCAACGCTTTATGTGTTTCTGTATTTGATGGTAACAAAACGCGCAGCCCACCTTTCATATTTTTCATGCTTTGTATGTCTTCTTGGAAGTATGGATCACAATAAGAGCAAGCCTATTCTATTGGTGATCTTAATATGAACTTATATGCTTGCTCTTTAATAGCTGTTGAGTTTATATTCAAGTTCCTCTTTAGAAAGCCTATGGTGCTATAAGCTTTCTTACATATGCTGCTAGTGTGTATTCCCTATTTAAGGTTTGAGCTAATGGTAACCCTAGAAATTTTTCTGTTGTAACATGTTCTAAAGAGTGATTATGTACAGGATGTTTCGTCTAGGCTTTAGCAGAGCATGCCTTCAGGGCGGCTCTGAATCCTTCGACTGTGTCTGCTGCTGTCGCTGATGTTGGCAGTTGATTCCAGTCCCTGGTGGTCCTTGGAAAGAAGGATTGTCCGAAAGCGTCTGTTGTGGCCCTTTCTTGGTAGAATTGGGTTTTTAATACCTCTGGTCTGGCTATTGTTTGGGGTCCGATATTGTGGTGCCGATCCGTATATCGATTAGATCGTGTTGTATTTAATTTGAACAGCATGTATTTTAGCCTATTTTGTTTCCTGCCGGTCTTCAAGGCTTGTACTTTTTTCCCTCTTTAAATATCAGACTTACAGTGACTTTTCATATCTCATATCTAACAGTCTGTAAGTTAATATTGTCGCAATATCTGATGACAGTTCTTCAAGTTAGTACCCTTTATGTTATATTGCTTCTATCTGGGTATTACATCTGTGGACAAAGCAAAATATTTTGTCAATGTCTGTGTAGATCTGTATAGTGAGACCAGAGAACTATAAAGTTCTATGATATAATTATATAATTGTCATGATTATATGCTCTGGTGATGCTATGATAAATCCTTGTTTGTTTTTTGTTTTTTTCTTAACTATTTATTTAATAATAAATTTGTTAGAATTTAGGGCTTAACTATCGCACAACAAGAAAAATCTAATTGTTTGTTTCATCTGAAACTGCTAAACTCAGGTGTAATGTTCAGTATAAATTAATACTAATCTTACAGCCTACAAGTCTTCGGGATTAGCCAGTCACGTGATTGTATCACCAAGCACTTAAAAAATACCAACACATAACATTAACAACATTTTAAAAACATCTCAAAAGACAATAGCAGATCGAAACCAAAGACATAGAAAGGACAATTTTTGAATGGGACAATGAATTTAGATTTTAAATCACACAATGGAAGAAACAGATGATAAATTTTTTGAAAGGTAACACACCCACCCACATCATAAAAAAATCCGGAACAAATCACATAACTTCTCCGCATCCGACATCCAGGGGAAATAACTCAAATTTCCCGAAACACAACAAATATTATTTTCCAAAAGGTAAACATCTGTTTTTCTGTAGCCCTATCCATAAAACACACACAATGTTAGTGTAACTAAAGAATAAAAGGTAAATTATGTGTGTTCATACCTACCTGTTACCTGTTACCTGTTACCTGTTACCTAGTCTTTATCTTCCTCCTCTAGCAGGAGCTTCGCTTCTATAGCGTACCTTACAAATATCGGTTAAAAGCTCATTAACGTTTACGCCGACTCTATGAAGCTTAAATTTATTTTTACCTGATCTTGATCTTCGCTAGCAACGGGATGCGATCCACCCCCTCCTCAATTAGACAATCATGGCATTTGTACAAATAATCTGTTTCTTCAGTTTCATAAGATATAATTTAAAGCACTAAGAGGAGAATCAGTAACACATTTTTACCCTAGTGTGCAAATTTACATGTACAGCTTATCGCTATTCCCGGCTTAGACCGAAAATCTGTCTCTTGTGTCCGTGTGGACAAAAAAATAAAATAAATAAATAGCCAAATGATGAAAAGGAAATCTGAAATGATGAATGTTCCCACACAAGAGACAGATCCTTAGGTCTATTCACGGCTGACCTGAGAAATTATGTACCTCAAGCTCTCAAACTATTGACGTCACACAACAATCGCTTTTCCGTTCCACATGTATCGTGTCAAATATTTTGTACTGTAACATCAATATTTTATGGGAACCTGTGTGTTGTCCAGTAATGGCAGACAAATAGCATGAATAGTTATAACTTATTAGGTGTATTAATGACAAAATTAATGTTACCGTACGCTATTTTACAATTACTATTAGTATAATAGTCCCAGCTGTATATATATGAAAGTGAGTCAATAAGTCACAAATCATGAGGTCAAATTAAGTAATATGTACAAAGGTTCAACAATACACCTTATCCCTATTTGTCTGACATTACTTGTACTGGCCATCACACAGGTTCTCGTAAAATGTTGACGTCATAATACAAAATATCTTGATGTCACAATGGAAAAGTTATTGTTGTGTGACATCAATTTTTCAAGCAAGGTAGATTCTCTGGAACAGATAGAGACAGTTTATTACTAATCTATATAAAAAACAAGAAATGAAAATAACTTATGAACCACATTAACAAACGACCTGAAAAAATAATGTCACGCCACAACATAGAAAGATACACTATAAAAATCAATTGAAATGACAACTAAATCAAAGGACATGTTAAGAATTAAATGTAAGAGTAAACATACATGAACAAATAAATGTTATCTAGGACACAATGTAAATACAAAATAGATTTAAATTGGGGAAGGGGGAGGTGAGATATAAAACAATATCAGAAAGTCAACTGTAATGAATGTACACACATTTTTGTTGTTAAATATTTTTGCATTTAAATATTAATCTGCACATGTATGATTGGGTACACCATGGCATTCTACTAGATTGTTTTGCATGATATAGACCAAAGTTTTACAACATGTATCTATATACATGTACATGACATAAGTTGAAGTGTGCTTTCTAACTCTTTCTTTATTTGCATATAACTCAAATGCAGATTTATGATAAAAATAAATAAATCGTAGCATGCTACTTGATTATTCTGACAAATTATAATTATAAATTATAATTTTCAAGGGGATCCGTAACTCTAATCCTTATGCATGTTATCATGGTTATGTGATATAAATTCCTTGGTATTTATCACTCATGTGTAGCTCAATTAAACATGTTTACATTTTCTATGTTAAACAGTAACTATTAAAACAAATGAATGTATTCTTTGTGTGGCTGTGAATTCCTGGGTATTTATCACTTTTGTGTATTATTTGATTTATTTCACTTGACTGAGCAAGTTTAACTCATTTGCTCATCATAAACAAGTCCATCTATGAATACATATGTAGGTCTTTTGATGACACTGATAGGTGATTAAAAATCACTAGTAATTATAAGGGTTATCAGCCTTATCAGGTGTAACACCACTAATTCGGGCCCTGCCAGAAAGCACAAACCAGAAAGTAGTACATATTTAACGCAAAATAGTTCCTACGCATGAGTGTAACTTTCAAATTATGTAAGGTATTTAGGTATTTTTGGCATCAAATGAAAGCTGAAGGTCTGGTGATCATTGTAGAACACTTTTGGACTTTTAATTTGAAATATTTAAAAAACTGCAGCAAATTTTAAAAAGAGGGTACATTTGGTCTGTTTGTCAGATCTGAAGTACCTGTTTTGGTACATCCGAAGTTCCGGGAACCAGTTCTTTCTTATATGCCATGTAAGGTATGTTGATTTTTTCAGTAGAAGACACCATAAAGTGTTACTTTGACATGCAATAATTGCCACTTTATTTGAACTTAAAATAAAAGAGGTGTGCCTGGGTGAAATGGAGGAATTTAACATAGAAAGTAATTATATATAATGGGACCATGAATTAGTGGTGTACGTCCTATTACAGAGAATCATCAGAAATCCAATGTTTAGAAGCTGTACCTATTCCAATGAAAACAAGTCAAATTTGATGTTAGTAATCATGCTCAGTCATCTTTTTTTGGTTAACAATTTTGTTTCAGGGAAATTTCAGCTCTTAAATTGGCATACTAAGGTAGTTTAGCCTTTTATGGTCATACAACATGCATGCAGTTAAGACTTGACTCCAAGTTCATATTTTAACATTATTTGTGATTGAAATCAATAAAACATGTATATTATGACTTGTGTATGTTACAAAAAGGCTCTTGATCAAATAATCCTATGATTTTTTAAGTTTTATTGTTTTTCTTATGGTAGCCTTTTACAATCTAGGCAAATGGTATATATACTCATATAAGAATTCCAAAATCTTACTGTACATGCAACTATGAACCAGTTTAGCAAGTTATCTAGCTGAGGGATATATAAATTGCTCTTAATAATCTATGTTTAACCACATAAGTATGGTTTATCCAAAAAAAGTGCTCTTTTCCAATTTGAAGAAAAAAGGGGGAACAATATTATAATTTGGGCCCGGCCAGAAAGCACATACCAGAAAGTAGTACATAGTTAACGCAAAATAGTTCCTATGCATGAGTGTAACTTTCAAAATATGTAAGGTATTTAGGTATTTTTGGCATCAAATGAAAGCTGAAGGACTGATGATCATTGTAGAACACTTTTGGACTTTTAATTTGAAATATTTAAAAAACTGCAGCAAATTTTAAAAAGAGGGTTCATTTGGTCTGTTTGTCAGATCTGAAGTAATGTACCTGTTTTGGTACATCCGAAGTTCCGGGAATCAGTTCTTTCTTATATGCCATGTAAGGTATGTTGATTTTTTCAGTAGAAGACACCATAAAGTGTTACTTTGACATGCAATGATTGCCACTTTATTTGAACTTAAAATGAAAGAGGTGTGCCTGGTTGAAATGGAGGAATTTAACATAGAAAGTAATTATATATAATGGGACCATGAATTAGTGGTGTACTTCCATCACACACATCTTTGAATAGACTGTCCTTATGCAAATTAAAATGTATGATGAAATAACATTGGTAATACATTGTATCTCCATTATCATTGATTATTCATGCATGTATGTTTTCTATGTTTAACAGTAACTATGAAGACGAGATGAATCTATCTTTATGTGGATGTGGATTCCTGGGTATTTATCACTTGGGAGTAGCTGCATGTCTGAAGCAGCATGGTGCATCATTTCTATCAAGCATACAGAAGGTGGCAGGTGCTAGTGCTGGGGCATTAGTTGCTTCTGTCCTGGTTATTGATGATAGTAAAATAGAGGTACATGTATGTTAGATGCCAGTACATTTTAAGACGGAGTTTCTTCAGGCTGTAATAGTAGTAAATCATTAATTTTTTAATAATTTGTTAAGTTATATTTAATTCTAATATGACATGCTTCTTTCGCTTTGTAAACAACACTGTGTGAAAACTCTCGATATATCTATACTTAGCGCAGACTCAGAGATATACATAATAATGGATGTTACAATATACCTCCCACGTAAATCCACATGTATTTGAACCTACGGTACATTGCAAACGCTTTGCCAAATTTATTGTATTACTAATTTTAATTAAACAAAAAACATTACAGAACTTTTATTCTTATTCAGATGCATACTAAAAAGAATTAATGTATTGCAACTAGTTTTGTTTATTTCCTAAATATAGTAACACTGTATATTTTGTGCAATGTCAATTTCATCATGGAACACTTTCTCTACAATGAGGGGTTCATTAAGGGATGCAAATAAGCTTGATATTTATGTTACGATTTAAAAAAATATCAATATACTAATTTAAGTTGCAGTATAAAAACAATATTTAGTCAATATCACGAAAATAAAAACTTTTTTGTAACCAACGAAGTTCGTATAATATTGTATTAAAATGGAATCCTGAGGTTTTCTATTCTATTGCCTTTGATTCAGCGAGTCAACATGGCAGCTCCTTCTTTACGAAATGTCAATTTTGGATTTGACGGTAGCTTACGAGAAAACATGTAAATTAAAAATCGAAAATATAGGGTTTGAGAATTAAACATATTTTTTCTAGCGTTTATTTACGAAATAATTAATGCAAGTTAAAGATGTATGAGAATATTTGAGCTTTATCTAACAAGGAGTAATAAAGAACAGCTCCACACACGGCATACCAACCCTCGCTTCAGTATTTAAATTAACTTATTTGTCCTATTAGAATCGAAATAATTCATGGAAGCCATAGATTTGTTGTAAATTTACACATGGCCTGGGCCGTGATATTTGTTAATTTTATCCCTTGCTAACGCTCAGGATAAAATTCGAATATCACGGCCCAGGCCATGTGTAAATTTCCAACAAATCTATGGCTTCCATGAATTATTTCTTAAATATATAGCTATTTATACTAAAATTATTTTGCTGTTAGTTGCCATTAATTTGTGAGGAAATTATTTTATGAATGCAATTAAGGGTCAAATCTTGTACTTTCTAAAAAAAATAAAAAATAAGAGGCACTTGAATTCTAAGGAGCTATTGTAATAAATGCAAAAAATGTATTAGTTCAAATATTTTTATATTTCTTTGAATAGACTATTTTCACATAACCAACTTTTCAGTTCAAAGTATGTTATCATGAAAATGTGCTCCATGACTTTGATATTGTTGTTAATATATATATTTCATTGTGTTTCTGTTTCATGGGTGTGCATACATATTTGCTTAAATCCATATACTATAAACGCTAACTGAATCACTACTACATTTATACTCATTCCAAGCGAATTATTTTAACCAATGATTGAATCAAATATGAATTTCATTTTGATTTTTCATTCATATTTCAGAGGTATTTTTTGAAATGTTTATTTGACTAATTGCAGGAATGTAAAACCTTTACCTATGGATTAGCAAAGGAAGTAAAGTCAAAACCACTAGGAGCTTTGACACCTGGTTATAATTTATTGGACTCTATTAAAACGTTTTTAAATACAATGTTACCTGAAGATGCACATCAAAAAGCTTCAGGGAAGTTATACATATCATTAACCAATACAAGAACCAGGAAAAATGTTCTCATCCATCAGTATCCATCAAGGGAATATCTTATAAAGGTAAGTTATACATATCATTAACCAATACAAGAACCAGGAAAAATGTTCTTATCCATCAGTATCCTTCAAGGGAACATCTTATAAAGGTAAGTTATACATAGAGCTCTGGGGAATTTATACATATCACTAACCAATACAAGAACCAGGAAAAATGTTCTTATCCATCAGTATCCATCAAGGGAACATCTTATAAAGGTAAGTTATACATAAAGCTCTGGGGAATTTATACATATCACTAACCAATACAAGAACCATTTTTAACCGGATTTTTGTGACAAAAATGTCGGTTATTGATTTGGGGATGCTCGGCGGGCGGGTGGGTGGGCCATTTTAACCGGATTTTTGTGACAAAAATGTCGGTTATTGATTTGGGGCTGCTTGGCGGGCGGCAATCAAATGTTGTCCGTGCATTAACTCATGAACCGTTCAACCAAAGCTTTTAAAATTTTAATATGTTGTTACTTACAACTAAATGAAGGTCAAGTTCAATAATGGCGATTTTGACTTTTACCGTGCAGGAGTTATGGTTCTTGAAAGATTAAAAAATGGTGTTTCCAGTAGTGTCCGTGCATTTACGCATGAACCGTTCTACCAAAGCTTCCCAAATTTTAATATGTTGTTACCGATGACAAAATAGAGGTCAAGTTCAATAATGATGATTTGGACTTTTACCGTTCAGGAGTTATGGTTCTTGAAAGATTGTAAAATGGCGTTTCCAGTCATGTCCGTGCATTTACGCATGAACTGTTCTACCAAAGCTTCACAAATTTTGATATATTGTTACTGATGACTTAATGGAGGTCAAGTTCAATAATGACGATTTTGACCTTTACCGTTCAGGAGTTATGGTTCTTGAAAGATCATAAAATGGTGTTTCCATTCACTTTGTGGCATTTACTCACAAACCATTCAATCTAAGCTTTTCAAATTTTAATATGTTGATACTGATTTGATATTGACTATTTTCACTTTCAACAATCATCAGTTATGGTTCTTGTGATATTGCCATGACACAAATAAATGCTAATTAATCCGGTTTGCTGTCATTGTGACAGCCTCTTGTTAATTGCTTGCTTCCAAGAAGCAATTCCCTGAATTATTTTCTCGTAAAAATCTGGTGATCACAATACACAATGATATGTCATTGAATTAAACTATTATCTGATTGTACACATTATACACAATGCTTCTTTGTTGATTGTTTACCATAAGATGACAATCGATAAACTACAGCTTTAAATCACAACAATTAAGAAGCTGCCATATTTTCACTTCATAACAGACAGAGAGAAAAAACATTGACGATTATAAGATATTTCAGCGTAAGAAATGGTAAAATCGTGCACAGGAGACTAAGTTTATGGTATAAACATACATTGGTTCAAAAATTGGATAAACATTATTTTTCACCAGTCACTTGTTTCATACGACTTAAGAATGTCTTAATTTTTTAAATTTCTATTTTTGAATGGCCTTTTGATCAACATAATAAGATATAAATTTAAACAGTTTTGTTTATCTGTTTTATTTAACAACCATTTGTTATTGGTTAAATTTGTGTATTTTGTATTTTAAGTAGTGACATAATCATGACATGTGCATTTTGTTCAAATTGACCTCATTATGATTCTGTTAACAGAAACAGCTTTTAGTTTCATCCAATTGCTACTTGGATGAAGAGTTGTCTCATTGGCACTCATACCACATCTTCTTATATCTATATACTATTTTGTCACAATCTCTGGTTGTATTTGCCAAGTTACTTAAAAAAAAGTTCAAATACACTGATTAACCTGTAAAGTGCAGCTGCAAACAAGTTGACCATTAGCTTGAACAGTGAAATAAAAACCGAACATACTTTTGAAGGCATGATTATAT
The DNA here is from genome assembly GCF_036588685.1 of Mytilus trossulus. NCBI lineage: Eukaryota > Metazoa > Mollusca > Bivalvia > Mytilida > Mytilidae > Mytilus > Mytilus trossulus. The sequence continues at coordinate 84,202,822 of NC_086375.1, read as the reverse complement.
TTATTTGTTTGTTTATTTCAGTGCTTACTTGCCAGTAGCCATATACCTGTCTATGCCAGTAGACTTCCAGTCAAAATAGACGGACAGAAATACATGGATGGAGGTATGACAGACAATATGGTGGTGTTTGAAAATGAAAGAACAATTCAAGTGTCCCCTTTTTGTGGTCGACAAGACATATCACCGAATGATAAACTTGGTAAAGAATGGTACGTCAGTGTTAACAATCAGGGATTCCAAGTGAACAAGAACAATCTCATACGCTTCAGTCATGCTATGATTCCACCATCAAATAAAGTATTAGTGCAATATTATAATCAAGGATTTAAAGATGCTAAAATATTTTTAATTAAAGAAAAGATTCTTTAGTGAATGAAAGTTTAAATTTAAATTTTATTTTTTAAGAATTTCAGCAAATGCCTATATTGGTCATGAAATCCATTTAAGTTTGCACATTAACATGTATACTGTGGATTCCTTTATTTTTCGTGGAATACAATTTTTCGTGGAATGAATTCGCAGTACATGATACATGATTGTAGAAAAGACTCTAGATAAGAAAATTTTTGATAAATGTATTAATTAGTCAAATAAACACCCAGTGCCAAAACATGATATTTTATGTATTATGATTAGACAATCAGAAAATAATAGTTTGAAGTCAGTGTTTTCCAGTAGTAGTTTGAAGAACACAGTTTGCATGATGAATAATTTTGTAACATGATCCCGTCACAAATACTTTCTAAGGTATTATTATAACATTTTATTCATCCATATGGTTTTTTCGTCGTATATTGCTATCACGTTGGCGTCATCGTCTGGGTCGTCGTGGTCGTCTTTGTCGTCGTCGTCGTCGTCCGAATACTTTTAGTTTTCGCACTCTAACTTTAGTTTAAGTAAATAGAAATCAATGAAATTTAAACACAAGGTTTATGACCACAAAAGGAAGGTTGGTATTGATTTTGGGAGTTTTGGTCCCAACATTTTAGGAATTAGGGGCCAAAAAGGGCCGAAATAAGCATTTTCTTGGTTTTCGCACTATAACTTTAGTTTATGTAAATAGAATTCTATGAAATTTTGACACAAGGTTTATGACCACAAAAGAAAGGTTGGGATTGATTTTGGGAGTTTTGGTTTCAACAGTTTAGGAATTACGGGCCAAAAAAGGGCCCAAATAAGCATTATTCTTGGTTTTCGCACAATAACTTTAGTTTAAGTAAATAGAAATCAATGAAATTTAAACACAATGTTTATGACCACAAAAGGAAGGTTGGTATTGATTTTGGGAGTTTATGTCCCAACTTTTAAGGAATTAGGGGCCAAAAAGGGACCCAAATAAGCATTTTACTTGGTTTTCGCACCATAACGTTAGTATTAGTAAATAGAAATCTATGAAATTTAAACACAAGGTTTATGACAATAAAAGGAAGGTTGGTATTGATTTGGGGAGTTTTGGTCCCAACAGTTTAGGAATAAGGGGCCCAAAGGGTCCAAAATTAAACTTCGTTTGATTTCATCAAAATTGAATAATTGGGGTTCTTTGATATGCGGAATCTAACTGTGTATGTAGATTCTTAACTTTTGGTCCCCTTTTCTTATTGTTCTTTATTAAGGTCCAAAGGGTCCAAAATTAAACTTAGTTTGATTTTGACAAAAAATGAATTGGTTGGGTTCTTTGATATGCTGAATCTAAAAATGTACTTAGATTCTTGATTATTGGCCCAGTTTTCAAGTTGGTCCAAATTGGGGTCCAAAATTAAACTTTGTTTGATTTCATCAAAAATTGAATAAATGGGGTTCTTTGATATGCCATATCTAACTGTGTATGTAGATTCTTCATTTTCGGTCCTGTTTTCAAATTGGTCTACATTAAAGTCCAAAGGGTCCAATATTAAACTGAGTTTGATTTTAACAAAAATTGAATACTTGGGCCTCTTTGATATGCTGAATCTAAACATGCTAAACATGTACTTAGATTTTTGATTATGGGCCCAGTTTTCAAGTTGGTCCAAATCAGGATCTAAAATTATTATATTAAGTATTGTGCAATAGCAAGTCTTTTCAATTGCAAAGTATTGCACAATGGGATGAAATATCTAATTGCACAATATTGTGAAATAGCAAATTCTTTTTTTAATTAGAGTTATCTTTCTTTGTCCAGAATAGTAAGCAAGAAATATCTAATTGCAAAATATTGTGCAATAGCAAGATTTTTTTTTAATTGGAGTTATCTTTCTTTGTCCAGAATCAACTTAAATCTTTGTTATATACAATATACAATGTATGTTCACTTTTTACTACCAACTGATACATTAAAATAATCTTTACCATCCAGTGATAACAAGCAGTTTTTTTTACATCTTAATATTTTATGATGTATTTAAATGAGTAGTTATTGTTGTAAATTCCATTAGAAATTTTAATTGAGATTAGTTTTGGAATAAGGGAAAGGGGGATGTGATTAAAAAAATTGGGTTCAATTATTCTCATTTGAAATTTCATAAATAAAAAGAAAATTTCTTCAAACATTTTTTTGAGAGGAATAATATTCAACAACATAGTGAATTGCTCTAAGAGAAAACAAAAATTTTAAGTTCATTAGAACACATTCATTCTGTGTCAGAAACCTATGCTGTGTCAACTATTTAATCACAATCCAAATTTAGAGCTGAATCCAGCTTGAATGTTGTGTCCATACTTACCCCAACCGTTCAGGGTTCAACCTCTGCGGTCGTATAAAGCTACGCCCTGCGGAGCATCTGGTTTTCAGGTGCAAAAAAACTATTCAAAATTTGTATATTCTAGTATACAATTTGAAAACTATTTGCCAAAAAAAGGCTTTAAATTTAAACTATACATGTATGTTTTACATTTTTATGACTTAATTTATAGTTCCATATATAAAGGCTGCTCATGTAGATGTAGAAACTTCTAATTGAGAGACAAGATTTGCTATTTTATCACAATTGTTAATATAGAGACAAATTAAAAGAGATTACAATACGGGATTTAAGGCATACCCAGATCACATTCAAATGATGTGATTAGAATCACATTCACTAACATCATGCAAAATTAAAGAATAACATCATAAACATATTACTTTTCTGAATGTCCTAACTATTGTTGCCATTCTGTTTAAGAATCAATTTCTGATATGGAACAAAGTAATTGAAATTTTGAAGATGTGTTCAGATGGTTTTTTTTTCATTCCTAACTTTATATGGCCTTATATGGTGATGATTATAAAGACTTGGGAACTTATTTCAATGTCTCTACTGTCATACCTGTCAAGCTGTTAAAGTGCAAGTGTGGATCACCTGCATGGAATGTACGATAGTCATAATATATATATATAGACACTTTTTTCAGTTGCTGCATTTGAAGATTTACAAACCTATGATAATTTGTTTTATTGACATAAATGTTCAAATTGATTTGTCTGTATTTATTTTATCGTAACTATATGGATATATCATTTTATGGTAACTATATGGATATATCATTTTATGTCCAAACTTGTAAGACATGATGTTAAAAAAAATGATTAAAAAAGTGTCAGTGTCTTTCAGACTAATTGTTATTATGTTATAACGTTAAGTTTTAATACCAATTTGTTGTATATTTTAATAAAGGGATACATGTAGAAAGTCTCGGTTATATTGTTTTTTGCCATGGTTTTGTTAGACTGTCTTCGACTTATGAATTTGAATAATGTGAACAAAACAAAAAGACACAATTGGAAAAATATGAATTCCAAACAATTTAATTGTTGCAAATTTTGTTCAATGTGTAAATTGTACAAGCAATGATTGACAACCATATTACCTTTTCATATAAAGATATAAAGAGATTTAGTCTTAAATTTGTACTGAAAAATATCTTCTATAATAAAATCGTGTATGAACTTTTAAACTGGTATTTATCACCAAACAAACTGTTGGCAATAATTGTTTAACAACAGAATAATTAAAAGATAATCAATAAGTAATGTAGCTGTTCCTTGCCATATGAGTATTTGGACCATATGCATATATACACGCATATGGTCCGACCATACGCATATTGTCATGATCATATGCGTATATACTCGTATGGTCCGAGTCATTAATACGATTAAATTTGAATAGTAATTACGTAAGGCATTACCGTTTCTAAAATTGATATATTGACAGATAATAATTTGGTTATCAATGTAACGTGATGAATGAAATAAAATGGGTTTTACTCACACTATGAAATAACAGTAGAAGCAATTTTGCATATTCATTGACTACAAAATAACTAAATGAGCTCTTAAGCAAGAATTTAACTCTCTGAAACATTGGCATTAAGAGCATTGAATCTCCTTTTAGCTCACCTAGCCTACAAGGGCCAAGTGAGCATATCTCATCACTTGACGTTGTCGTCGTCGTTCAATTTACAAAAATTTTCTACTCTAAAACTAATGGGACATATTAAATCAAAATGCTTAAATCATCATTAGGTTATCTAGTTAAAAAATGTATTCAATTATCCCGCCCATCAATCAAGATGGCGGCCATGGCTAAGATAGAACATGGGGGTAAAATGTATTTTTTTGGCGTGTATCACTTGAACTAAAGCAATAAGAGCAAATCTTACATGGGATCAAAATTTTTATCCGTTCAAGATCTTTCCCCCTTTAATTTTAACACGCATTAGACAACCTGTTGTTAGGTTGCTACCCCTGAATTGGTAATTGGTTATTTTGCAATATTTGATCATTATCTTGACTATTACAATAGATCGAGATAAACTGTAAACAGCAAAATTGTTAAGAAAAGTTAGCTCTACAAAAAGGTCAATATGATCAAAATTGTCTGAATAATTTACTATGTATTATAATTTTCAAAATAATAATCAAAAACTGCACAATTTTTTTTCGGGAATATTTATCACCACACAAATAGTCCAGTACTTAGTATTCCTTTCCGAAAAGATAGAGAAAATTTCTGGATAGAGAATTAGGTACTGCAATGCCATATGGTTGCAATGATAATGTCAAAGGAGTAGGAAATTTGTCAAGTCCAGCCTGCAGTGATGGTAATGTAATGAGTTTATTTAATACTACCTTACAAAACCAACGTAGTCATGTACAAAAACGTTACCATCGGCCTAATGTAAAAAAGTCTTCCAAATCGAGATCGGCCTCTGGAAGCTTTGATGACCTTCTTTCTCGTCTACATCATCCGTTAGGGTTACATTACATTAGAGCTATTCTTTTTTCACTGCCGGTTAATTTTCTAAAATGTTTGAGAGATTATGCACTTGACAAAGGAGGCACCAATACATTTTCTCCAATATACAGACTTGTCAGTATAATTTGTGATGTAGCTCCTTTCCGTCTCTTTAAACCAGTAAGATCGGAACCTTTACATGAGGAAAAGAGGAAATTCCTTCCTGTTCACTTTACCAATAGAGGAATTGATGCAATCAACATCAGCAACGTTCTACATCACAAGGAAGTAACATCTAAAATTCCTATTTATTTTCAAAATCAGTCTGTTCCTATTGTATCCTACAGTTACACCAAAACCATTGCACCCAAAATATTTAACTATAAACAAGCATTACAGGAAAATCTCTGAAAAGTGATTTCTCGTGGTCCTAAGTGTAGAGAACCCCAACACATCAATTGGAACCATAACTTCAAAAATAATTATGGATTCCATTGAGAACTACGCCAGAGCATGGGCTAAGCGAGAAGAAGTTCAACTGGACACTTTGTCAGAATGGGTCAAAACAATCAGGTCTGATAAAATGTCGCATTTATAAGTTGAAAAACTGTGTGAATGATCGACCATTTTCAGTGACAAAGAGGCTGTGAAATGTCTATCATCTCTTCAAGATAAGTATGTTGTTGTTCCTGCGGACAAAGATTCAAATAATATTGTCTTTGTTTGTAAATCGGATTACTACGAGTGTCTTATAAAAGAATTAGGAATAAATGAGCACTCAGGTAATCCCACATACAAAAACATATCATTTGACAAGGATGAGATTTTGGTGAATCATAGGTCCTTCATGGCTTCTATGAACATCGCATTGAACAACAAATCGGAGGACCTACCTTCTTTGTATTGGATACCTAAACTTCACAAAATTCCGTACAAACAACGGTACATTTCTGGCTCATCTGCTTGTTCTACTAAAGAATTTTCTTTTAGATTGACTAAAATTCTGTCCGCAGTTAAAGAGGGTCTTCAGATGTACTGTGAAACTGTTTACTCACGTAGTGGTATTAACCATATATGGATTCTGAAAAACTCTAAAGAACTTCTGGATAATTTTAAATCTCGGTCCTTTTCTGAAATTAGTTCTATTGAAACTTTTGATTTTTCAACCTTGTATACAACCATTCCCCATGTGAAATTGAAAAACCGTGTAAAAGAAATAATCCACAATGCTTTTCATTATAAAAATGGAAGCATACGCTATAAATTTATCACTTTGGGATACCATAAGGCATATTTTGTTAATAAGGAACAAAAGGGTAAAACATACTACACAGAGGAACAACTGAGAATCTATGACAAACGAGACGATTTCAACTTTGAAATTATCAATTTTCCCCATCTTAGTAGTAATATACCAACTTCACCTGCATATGGAATATACATTTCCCAACTTATTAGGTATTCAAGAGTTTGCAGCTCCTATTCAGACTTTGTAAAACGTCACCAGTGTCTGATCAGAAAGTTGTTGAACCAGGGGTATGTCAAAGAACGTCTCATCCTTTTTCTAAAAAAAAAATCATCGGAAGATACCCAGAACTTGTTGATAAATATTCCGTATCAACTTCACAAATAATACAAGATGGTCTTGAAGTATAGATTTTGCGTACTGACGTTGGTTATCATCTTAATAACGTGTTATAGTATTCTTTTATTTGTCTGTATTAATATTACTTGTACTGTTAAGTCAGTTTTTTCAGATATTCTTTTGAAGTGACTGTGGTTATCTAAAACATCATACTTTGAACGACAAAATTATTTCATTTACTAAAATTACTTTTACGTATGGTTCTTGACATACTATGAATGACAAAACTATTTTATTCCATTATACTACTTTTTCTGTTAAGTCTGTTTTTTATGATATGCATTTGACGTGAAACTATACTTATGTATCCCGTCATACTTTGAACCCCACAATTATTTCATTTATTATTATTACTTTTACTGTTAAATCTGTTTTTGTTATAACTACTTTACGTGACTCTACATGTATGCATGCCGTCATACTTTCAACGACTTCTTCGTTACATTTGTTGTTTTTACAGTGATATTTTAAAGATGATAACACATTATTGACTGCTGTGCCCTCATTTTTGACATTTTTACTCTTTGAGTATGTTTGTTTTGTTCATTCATCGTTGACAATGTAATGGAATTTGATGCGACTGTCATAAAAGTGAGAGGTTAAGCTAGCTATAAAACCAGGTTCAATCCACCATTTTCTACATTAGAAAATGTCTGTACCAAGTCAGGAATATGACAGTTGTTATCCATTCGTTTGATGTGTTTGGACTTTTGATTTTGCCTTTTGATTTTTGATTTTCCTTTTTGAATTTTCCTCAGAGTTTAGTAAATTTTTTTAACGATTGTGCCCATGTAAAATTAGATTGATAGAAATTCTATCTACAAACTATAAAAATTACAATCGTTCAAATGTTAGTGGGAGTTCAAAAGTTTATTAACATGTTCATGTATTATATACCCTTCGATCTTTGCCGGCAAGCATTGGATAGGCCTTCATCGTCTTAACATTACTTTGTATCGATTGGTTTTTGGAAAATGACGCAGTCATTGTTCCAATACTGGCGACCTGAACTTTATTACAATTCTCTGCCTACCGCGCTTGGTTTCGTATTTACTATTTTCCATACAAACTGGAATCTGCTTGTGTTATCATTATGCATGATCATTTTGTAGAAATCAGCCAGGAACCAGTTTACACTCGGTTTTATATTTACTATTTTACAAACTAACTGGTTTCTGCTTGTATTCCACTACACTCGAATAAAGTGTTGTAGTTTGACGGGAACCAGTTTAGAATTTGTAAACTACAAAACGTAATCGGTTATTGTTCATTCCGTTTTGGTGTTTCATACCGACTTATATGGTTTGAATAAGCTTAAGACCCTTCAAACATTACTGTGATAGATATATTAAAGACTGTTTTACAAAAGGATGGAACTGTTTTACTTTCAAAGTCGTACTCTAGTGATATCTGTCATGTACGGATTTCCACTCTCACCGGTTAATTTCTTCTTTTACGCGTGCTTTTGAAACTTTCTGTTTAAACATCGCAAGTTCCAAAATTGTTTTTTGAGTGATTTAATCTTATTTAACAACCATGAAGCGTTCCAGAATCATTTTCAAGCAGTTTCTTCTTCTCTTTGATGATGAAAAATAAGTTTTCTCAAGAAAATACCTCAAACGGTCGCAGAGGAATTGAAACGTACAAGTCAAGTCGGCACCTGGTTAAATTGGCATCTAGTCAAATCGGCACCTATTTGACGTCAATTCGGCATCCAATAATATTTGTTATAATATTTTCTATTCAATTAATTAATAACTGTTACCAAGTACATAGTGAATATGTTGTTGTGAATAAAGGCAAACAACGAAACCAAAGTGAATATGTTGTTGTGAATAAAGGCAAACAACGAAGCCCTTACTCAACTGTTGTTTTAACAATTAGCATATTATTAAAATAAAATGGAAAACTATGAGTCCCTTTCAATAAATCAAACTTTCATGCCAAATAATTAGCAAATTTAAGGTGTTTTTTTCAGTAAGGTTTAAACAGCATTAAACCAACAATCCTGTAAAATGCTCAACTGGTTATAATAATGCTTAAAAATATCCAATATCTCATGTATTAGTCCAAATAATTATGACGTCTGGCAAGGATATTTTTTTTCTTTCTGGGACGCCTTCCTATGACGTTTGTAGGAAGGCGTCCCAGAAAAAAAATAACATAGCCTTGCGGTCATATGAAGGTGTCCCAGAATAAAATTAAAAAAGCCTTGCCAGACGTAATAATTATTTGGACTACTCATATATATATCATTAAAAATACACCAAAAAGTCATTTAGTTGAGAAAAATAAATATATACAAAACGACATGAACACCCAAAAATGTGAAAGTTAGTATTTAACTCTTTTTGCTTAAAACTGAAAAAAATTCTGGCAACCCCTTTCTTATTTTTACTCTTTTTGCTTAAAATACTGTTAAAATATATTTTAACATGGGTGACGAATTGACTATATCAGGTGTCGATTTAACCAGGTGCTGATTTGTCCAGGTGCCAATTTAACCAGGTGCCCGTTTGACTAGAATTCTTTGACAACTGTTTGCAATTACCTGAGTTTCATTAGACCTTTGATAACAGTAACAAAAAGATTATTTACTTAATATTTTGTGGGAGAAGGGGGTTCAGACTATGTGGTATCAGGTCTGTTCGCGGCCAATACACTTTCGCACCCTACACGTTCGCACCTCGCACGTTCGCACCCAAGGTCCGTTCGCACTCTACTCATTCGCGCCCAATTTTAATTCAAATTCAAGTTGAATAATTGCAAAATCATGATTGTTGTTTTAAATTGCTTTGGTGTAAATACTGAATGTATTTATAACTTGGTATGAGTAAAACATTGAAGATTTTAAAGGAAAAACAGAAAAGATAATTGTTTTTAACAGCTTGGTCCCTTCGATCTGAAACAACGAAACAATAAAATATAGGAACCAAAATATAGCAATTCACTATTATAACCAAAACATGATAAGATTTTTTCAACACACAGAAAAAAACATAGTGACTGTCAGAATCTCACTTCATTTTGAAACAAGTCAATGCAACAAAGTTATAGCAATACACTAACCAAAACATGATTAAGAGTTATTCAACACAAAATAAAACGTTGACAAAATACCACTTTATTTAGAAAGGATTATTATTATTTTTAACAATAGGCTATCCAAAACATGATTAAGATTTATTCAACACAAAAAAAAATGCTGTTTCACTTTATTTTGAGACAATGACAACAATTATACTTATAAGAAAACACTTGCTTACAGATTTATTAAACACAAAACCAATAAAGATTGGGTGCGAACATGTAGGGTGTGAACGTGAAAGGGGCGAACATGAGTGGGCGCAAACGTGAATGGGCGCGAAAGGACCCGGATTCAGACTATGTACCAGTGAGAAATATACAAGCCTTTCTACGGTATTTATTTGTAAAATTCAGGTAGTCTTGACCTATTCATTTGTCTTTAAAAACAGCCAGTTGTCACCTTCACTTCACATGCACACATATACGAATATCAATTATATGCTTACGAGACATGTTGCATTGTTAAACTAATTAAGGTATATGAAAATTACTTCACTACAATAAACTTTGGTTTGCCCTTATTTTTGTCACCCCTTCCAAACCTATGGATATTTCCAAAATGTATATCTTTTTTAATTGAAAGTTCATTCGAAATGAAGTTCTGAATTACGATTTTGGTATCTTCCTCGGGTTTCTCCTCAATTCCGCTAAAAACAAGGTTATTTTGCATTGACCTAAAATTTTCTCCCGCAGATCTGACACATTTACTTAGTTAGCCGCGTTACAGGCATCTTTCATTTCATTAGTATCTCTTGTAGCTTCAGTAAGTTCTTTTTTAAATTCCCCTGCATCTTTCTCCAATGTATTTGTTCGCTTTTTTAAATCGTCAACTTCTTTTTCAATCCTTGTTACTTTACTCGTAAGCTCGCCAAGTTTTTTTATCAATGCTTTCTATTTTATCCGTCCTCCCTTCAATAACACTTAATCGGTGATCAATTCTAGTAAGTAGTTCAACAATATATTCTTCCATATTCTGATTACTAGCACTTGACTCCATCATTTTGTTTTGACGTTATAACACTAAATATTGCGGGATTTTTGCAAAATTAAAGCAGATTGTCTTGTGTTGCTAAGAAAACTTGATTGAACAATAAGAAAATGGCGGCGTTCGATGGAGACGTTGTCGGCTTAAAAACTACTTTTAATTTAACCCGATAGAAATAGGGGAAAATGTCACAAAAAACTATCCAATTGATAAATGCTTACTTTAAATTCCTTCTGCCTCTGCCTCTTTTCTGAATCTTCGTTTAGTAGTTTTAATACTAATTTCCGTAATTTTCGGCAGAGCAAATTTTGCGCAGCTGCTTGGTTACCTCTCTCAAAAATATATATAGAGACAGTGGCGTCATTTTTCCTCAGAGTTTTCAGCTCTTTGATTTTATTTGGTATTGCTTTTTGTGTCGATGTGAACTTACAAAATATTATGAAAGAACAACTTTTTCTTAGACACGTTTGTGTTTACAAAATGATAATACGATAATATATAATAACGTCATTTTACCAAAATTGTAAAATCTAGTTCAACATGTATAACCATTACCGGTTTTGTTGCTGCCGATTTTTTCCCTCTTGATGTAAATAGTTACGTCACATCTTTACAATTTCTATGTCAAGATAGATGACAATCTAATTTAGAATATATATTAGCAACTATTGTTGTAATAAAAGTAAATTGATTGTGATGCATACGTGAGTTAACGAATATTGCCATTAATAGTAGTGGGGGAAGTGGGCATTCTGGCGACCTTTTACTAATGTTAACCCTATGGGAAAAAGGTAGCCTCCTGAGAGGTAGCCTCCCGATGTGAGGCTAATTTTTATGACGTCAATTTAAGTTTTATGACACTAATTAATTAAATTAATTACTTTGGAAGATAAGGTCATTATAAAGTGTTACTAATTACGGCTAATTAATTGGCGTTATTGAATAAGTATAAATATATATTTTCTTTATATTTGATGAAAATTCCCAGTCTATAAATAGATACACAGGAAAACCCCACCTTATTATTAACAGATCATTATTGTATTAAATGTCTCTGGTATTATTTAATCACCTACGGCTATTTATCTCTGATTATTAAATCAATATTGAATGCGTGATTAAACTTGTCTATTATTGTACGTAGTGACCTTTAACATGTTGATACTTGTCAATAAATCCGCCATTTTGAAAAATCGCGTCTGTCTTTTAAAATCATTAAATAGTTATATTATTGACACTTATTAGAATATTATATCTTATATTAATGGTGTGATTTTCTTTTTTTTAAGTATTGGAATTTATAATATACTTGCTAAATCACTGAAAGTGTTCGTTAACTTGTCTGTGTCATAATCAAGTTTAGACTTGTCAATAATCCGATTTAAATGTAGTCGCAATGTTGAAAATATTATAAACATTGTCGCGTTATGCAGTCTTTTGAAATAAGTAAATTATAATATTAATTGAATTGAATAGTATTATTCGTACAAAGATGACATTTATCCAGTAGTTAATTTTAATGTGTTTATGATACATACTGTTATATAAATACGTCTATTGTTTAATATCCAACTACCATCCCTCCGTTATAATCATATATTTTGATATATAGTATACATTGAAAACTAATTTTATTGTTTCCTCGATCATATTCATTTTTCATCTGAAATCCTTTTACTATAAAATGCCAGACTGATAAACAAGACACTTCAACAGTTTCTGTTGACCCCAATAACCTGGTGTGATTAAGTACATGGGTGAATGACCATTAATGTAAACATGTCAAGTAGTTCTTATCAAATAATGATTATTTCAACCTTTTATTTTATTTGGCTGTACTTAAGTTATATTCATTTTTGATAAACTTATTTATTAATAAATGCTTTTATTTCAAGAATGATCAATCATTTAGGCCCGAAAATTAATCAGCAAACCTACATTACATGCCTTCAAAATATTTAACGACGACTTGGTGGCTGTTCACATGTAAAAACAACGATTATACTTAAACAGACCGATCTACGTGGGATTCACTATACTCGATCTGTCAAAGACGCTTGTGTACGATTTCCATCATTATTACCTGAAGAATAAATATGGGTCTAGAGCAACACTCTTATCTACGGACGCAGACTCACTATGCTACAACATCAACACTGATGATATATATCAACATATGACGAAGGATAAACACTTGTTTGATGTAATATAGCCCCGAACATCAGCTTGATATCACCTTTAGCAAAAAGGTGTTAGGAAAATTAGTCACCCATATCCGCTGAGCAATGATGCATATCCACCGCCGCCGCCACCACTACCACCTCCACCACCACCACCACCACCACCACCACCACCACCACCACCACCCACCACCATCACCTCCACCATCACCTCCACCACCACCACCACCACCACCACCACCACCACCTCCACCACCACCACCACTACCACCACCGCCGCCGCCGCCGCCGCCGCCGCCGCCGCCGCCGCCGCCGCCGCCGCCGCAGAAAGTTTTACTTCATCATCCATTCACTATGCCTTCTCAAAGTCGTTGTTTGCCTGTTTTTTCATGTTGGTGTTGAATTCTATGTAGGTTTTAAGCCATGCATTTTGTTGAAATCCTAATACTCTATGTATTTTAGTTATTTTCATTCCAAGTTCTGTATAAAGTTGTAAATTTTGATAATGCACCACATAGTTTGTCTTTTTCTTCAGAGTTGGAAATAATTTTCGGGTTTTAACCCTAGGTTTCACGTTTTCCACACCATTTGCATTCTTCACAGAATTTAACTTTCCCCATAAATCAGTACTGTATTTCGATAGATCTTTGTCTTCAATGAGTAGATGTTCGGGTGCCAGAGGATAATCGTTATGTTTATTATGGAGATGTTCATGATATTCTATGTCTACTTCTAAAATGTAGCCTTCTTTTGCGTCTGACTCGACTTTCTGTAACTCGAAATGACTAATTTCATCTTCATTTAAAAAATGGAAAAAAAAAACCCCATAAGGCAATGGTTGAGACATTGCCTAACCGTACAAATTGTTAGCATCTAGATACATGATGTGTTTTTTTTCACATCTGATTCATTAAAGTCGTCAACATATTGATGATTAGCTCGACTGTATATTTTGGTAACCATACTGACCCCACCTCGTGTTCCAAGCTCTATCATGTTGTACATGAGAGGATCAGTAATTAAATCCAGACAGACATCGCTTATTTTCAATGCTGCTTGCCATGCTAAACCTGGACTCGTAAAAAAGTGACTTGCATCCAACTTGTAATATTCAAGAGTCATGTCACGGAATCGTTCGAAAACATCTGCTAAGAGTAGCGTATCTGTTAATACATACAAATTGTGAAAATCCCCTAAGGTTTTCATATTGAACGTGTTCCAGACCTTTTGAGCGTGTTCATACTTTTCATCAGAAATAGCTTCTTTGGTTAAGGAATTATAAAAAGCTGCTTTTGAAGGGAGAGCTGTCTCTTCAAATCTTTCAGAACAATTCACATAATCATCACAGTATTCGTTTTTCTATAGCAAAAGTTTAGTGTGTTCGTCATTGGGGAATGCTTTTCGAAATTGTTTTAAATGTTTAAAACCGTCTGCCGCTAAATGAGCAATTAACGTTTCCAAAGAGCTATTCATGCACTGGTATGTGTCTAAAAACCTCAGTTGTCCAACAGAAAAGGACACATATTTCTCCATATTGTTTGGTATACATGTTATTTTTTTTCCAACGACTTACTTATATTTGTTAGAAAAGAGATATTGGTTTTGTTGAAGGCGCCATAAGTTGAAGTGTTAAGTAGATCTCTGATAGTTTTCATATAAAAAAGAAGATGTGGTATGATTGCCAATGAGACAACTGTCCACAAGAGACCAAAATGACACAGACATTAACAACTATTGGTTACCGTAAGGCCTACAACAATGAACAAAGTCAATACCGCATAGTCAGCTATAAAAGGTCCCGATATGACAATGTAAAACAATTCAAACGAGAAAACTAACGGCCTTATTTATATACAGAAATGAACGAAAAACAAATACTAGTATGTAACACATAAACAAACGACAACCACTGACCATGTCAATGTCTTTGTATACATCATCCGTAAATATTTCGTAGCACAGAGAATATGAAATTTCAAGAATATTTTGATGATATATGTAAGTTTAACAAATTAAAGCACTCAAGTCAAAGGATCCTCCTTAAAAATATTGGACAGTTGAAGGTAACATAACTGATTCTTAGATCAAGATCAGCTTGTTGTTTACTGACACAGGTGTGTGATATACATTTATTATATTTATACAATTATTCAGTAAAGTCGAAAAAAGGGTTTTTCATAAATGCATCAACTTCAGATAAAAGTTATTGACAAATTATAGAAAATCAAGCCTTCAAATTCATTTGTTGCTCAACATTAAAAAAAAAACAACTTTGACTTGAGTGCTTTAATTTGTTAAACTTACATATATCATCAAAATATTCATGGTCAGTGGTTGTCGTTTGTTTATGTGTTACATACTAGTATTTGTTTTTCGTTCATTTCTGTATATAAATAAGGCCGTTAGTTTTCTCGTTTGAATTGTTTTACATTGTCATATCGGGACCTTTTATAGCTGACTATGCGGTATTGACTTTGTTCATTGTTGTAGGCCTTACGGTAACCAATAGTTGTTAATGTCTGTGTCATTTTGGTCTCTTGTGGACAGTTGTCTCATTGGCAATCATACCACATCTTCTTTTTTATATGAAAACTATCAGAGATCTACTTAACACTTCAACTTATGGCGCCTTCAACAAAACCAATATCTCTTTTCTAACAAATATAAGTAAGTCGTTGGAAAAAAAATAACATGTATACCAAACAATATGGAGAAATATGTGTCCTTTTCTGTTGGACAACTGAGGTTTTTAGACACATACCAGTGCATGAATAGCTCTTTGGAAACGTTAATTGCTCATTTAGCGGCAGACGGTTTTAAACATTTAAAACAATTTCGAAAAGCATTCCCCAATGACGAACACACTAAACTTTTGCTATAGAAAAACGAATACTGTGATGATTATGTGAATTGTTCTGAAAGATTTGAAGAGACAGCTCTCCCTTCAAAAGCAGCTTTTTATAATTCCTTAACCAAAGAAGCTATTTCTGATGAAAAGTATGAACACGCTCAAAAGGTCTGGAACACGTTCAATATGAAAACCTTAGGGGATTTTCACAATTTGTATGTATTAACAGATACGCTACTCTTAGCAGATGTTTTCGAACGATTCCGTGACATGACTCTTGAATATTACAAGTTGGATGCAAGTCACTTTTTTACGAGTCCAGGTTTAGCATGGCAAGCAGCATTGAAAATAAGCGATGTCTGTCTGGATTTAATTACTGATCCTCTCATGTACAACATGATAGAGCTTGGAACACGAGGTGGGGTCAGTATGGTTACCAAAATATACAGTCGAGCTAATCATCAATATGTTGACGACTTTAATGAATCAGATGTGAAAAAAAACACATCATGTATCTAGATGCTAACAATTTGTACGGTTAGGCAATGTCTCAACCATTGCCTTATGGGGTTTTTTTTTTCCATTTTTTAAATGAAGATGAAATTAGTCATTTCGAGTTACAGAAAGTCGAGTCAGACGCAAAAGAAGGCTACATTTTAGAAGTAGACATAGAATATCATGAACATCTCCATAATAAACATAACGATTATCCTCTGGCACCCGAACATCTACTCATTGAAGACAAAGATCTATCGAAATACAGTACTGATTTATGGGGAAAGTTAAATTCTGTGAAGAATGCAAATGGTGTGGAAAACGTGAAACCTAGGGTTAAAACCCGAAAATTATTTCCAACTCTGAAGAAAAAGACAAACTATGTGGTGCATTATCAAAATTTACAACTTTATACAGAACTTGGAATGAAAATAACTAAAATACATAGAGTATTAGGATTTCAACAAAATGCATGGCTTAAAACCTACATAGAATTCAACACCAACATGAAAAAACAGGCAAACAACGACTTTGAGAAGGCATAGTGAATGGATGATGAAGTAAAACTTTCTGCGGCGGCGGCGGCGGCGGCGGCGGAGGCGGCGGCGGTGGTGGTAGTGGTGGTGGTGGTGGAGGTGGTGGTGGTGGTGGTGGTGGTGGTGGTGGTGGTGGAGGTGATGGTGGAGGTGATGGTGGTGGGTGGTGGTGGTGGTGGTGGTGGTGGTGGTGGTGGTGGTGGTGGAGGTGGTAGTGGTGGCGGCGGCGGTGGATATGCATCATTGCTCAGCGGATATGGGTGACTAATTTTCCTAACACCTTTTTGCTAAAGGTGATATCAAGCTGATGTTCGGGGCTATATTACATCAAACAATTGTTTATCCTTCGTCATATGTTGATATATATCATCAGTGTTGATGTTGTAGCATAGTGAGTCTGCGTCCGTAGATAAGAGTGTTGCTCTAGACCCATATTTATTCTTCAGGTAATAATGATGGAAATCGTACACAAGCGTCTTTGACAGATCGAGTATAGTGAATCCCACGTAGATCGGTCTGTTTAAGTATAATCGTTGTTTTTACATGTGAACAGCCACCAAGTCGTCGTTAAATATTTTGAAGGCATGTAATGTAGGTTTGCTGATTAATTTTCGGGCCTAAATGATTGATCATTCTTGAAATAAAAGCATTTATTAATGAATAAGTTTATCAAAAATGAATATAACTTAAGTACAGCCAAATAAAATAAAAGGTTGAAATAATCATTATTTGATAAGAACTACTTGACATGTTTACATTAATGGTCATTCACCCATGTACTTAATCACACCAGGTTATTGGGGTCAACAGAAACTGTTGAAGTGTCTTGTTTATCAGTCTGGCATTTTATAGTAAAAGGATTTCAGATGAAAAATGAATATGATCGAGGAAACAATAAAATTAGTTTTCAATGTATACTATATATCAAAATATATGATTATAACGGAGGGATGGTAGTTGGATATTAAACAATAGACGTATTTATATAACAGTATGTATCATAAACACATTAAAATTAACTACTGGATAAATGTCATCTTTGTACGAATAATACTATTCAATTCAATTAATATTATAATTTACTTATTTCAAAAGACTGCATAACGCGACAATGTTTATAATATTTTCAACATTGCGACTACATTTAAATCGGATTATTGACAAGTCTAAACTTGATTATGACACAGACAAGTTAACGAACACTTTCAGTGATTTAGCAAGTATATTATAAATTCCAATACTTAAAAAAAAGAAAATCACACCATTAATATAAGATATTATATTCTAATAAGTGTCAATAATATAACTATTTAATGATTTTAAAAGACAGACGCGATTTTTCAAAATGGCGGATTTATTGACAAGTATCAACATGTTAAAGGTCACTACGTACAATAATAGACAAGTTTAATCACGCATTCAATATTGATTTAATAATCAGAGATAAATAGCCGTAGGTGATTAAATAATACCAGAGACATTTAATACAATAATGATCTGTTAATAATAAGGTGGGGTTTTCCTGTGTATCTATTTATAGACTGGGAATTTTCATCAAATATAAAGAAAATATATATTTATACTTATTCAATAACGCCAATTAATTAGCCGTAATTAGTAACACTTTATAATGACCTTATCTTCCAAAGTAATTAATTTAATTAATTAGTGTCATAAAACTTAAATTGACGTCATAAAAATTAGCCTCACATCGGGAGGCTACCTCTCAGGAGGCTACCTTTTTCCCATAGGGTTAACATTAGTAAAAGGTCGCCAGAATGCCCACTTCCCCCACTACTATTAATACTTCATAAGTCATACAAAAGCCATTCATAATATCACAACACCGAAGATTGAGCAACACAAACCCCATAGAAGTTAGATAACTCATGTTTTCTAGAAAGATAAGCAGATCGTGCTCCACCATTCGCACATATTGATGATGCTTTCAATAATGCCATACACGATGAAAAAAATACAGATATTGTTGATAATACAAGTGCTACATATTCCTGGTAGTGGTAGAAGCTTAATACATAAGAAAATGCCTGTACCTTATCAAGAACATGACAGTTGTAATTCATTCGTCTGATATCTGATCTGTTTGAGCTTTTAATTTTTCCATTTGGTTAGGGACTTTCTCTTGAGAATTGTCCTCATAGTGGGTATGCTTGTTATTTCACTTTCAAGTATGCGTGTCAAAGGAGTAGGTCCGGTAAAGACCGATTTTGGCCTCAAATTTCAGTTTCATCTGACGAAAGATTTTGACCACTTTTTAAACACGTAAGTGTCTATTTCATTTGATTCAATTATTTTTGTGAAAGATTTTAACTCATTTAGTCATAAAAAACGATCCGATCCATGCTACAATATGAAAAATCTACCAAATATACGAAAATAATGTCACTTTTCAGATGTCAAAAATGAAAGTGGCCGCATCCGTGTTCATCCTCAATCTTTAAATATGTTATGTATTATCATCAAATACAACTTCCATTTTAGTATTTTGGATGAACACGAATGCGGCCACTTTCGTTTTACACGGAAACCGTCTAAAATTGAACTAAAATGCTTGAATTTTGACGATTTCAGTAATTTAGCATGACTTAATGCTACTACTCAATATATGTGCATTGTATTGCCAAAAACAGCCAATATTTATGTAGCAGAACCATTCTACTATCCAATAAATAACTAAAAGTTTACATTTTAACCATTTTGTAAAACTGCTATATTTTAGGGCCATAAAGGGCTCTTACAGGACCTACTCCTTTTCCTGGGCAAATGTGATATTGATATTCTATAACTTGAAGTTAATACTTTTATCAATCAATTTATTGTTAGTAGCAAAACTTCTTTTTTCAAGAATAAAGATGAACGACACAACCCCTGGAACAACCCTGGCACAAGTATTTTATGGAGATATAAAACACACATACAGGTGCAGTGTAAATATTTCGCCATAAAAAATGTTAATTTGATACCTGGTTTCTTCAATAAGATTGTATAGCTAGCTTTCTCTTTTGAATCAAAATAAAAATTCAATGTTTATCCTGACAGAACTAAAAAACAGTTAATTCTGTTATTTTGATATTGATTAAAAATTCCTTCATAATTCGTTAATGACCACTAATTCTATGTATTTCTTTTGTTCAGCATAATTTCTACTCAAACAACATCTATATTTAATTTATATTAATCACGATACGGTCATTTTGAATGATTAAAGCTCAGAAAAGATGGGATATAACAGATTGGGGGTCAGAATGGTAAGCAAGTCGGTTTACAAATAAAGGCAACAGTTAAAGTTCACCGCTGTTCAAATGTCATAAATCGATAATGTGAAAACCAGTCTGGTTACAATCTAAAACCGAGGCAAACACATCAACTATAAGAGGCAAACAGAGGAACAATAGGAACACTGAAGTACAACAAAACAAACGTCAACATACAGAGGAAGGAATTATTTGGTAACGACTGCCATATTCCTGAATTGGTACAGGACATATTTAGAAAAAATGGTTGGATAAACCTTCTTTTATAGCTATCCAAACCTCCCGCTCATATGCTTAAGTTAAAAGGTAGGATATTCATATTTAACCAGATTTAATTAGTAGCTATGACCATAGTATGATATTATAGTTGATTGAATGAAGTTTCTGCTTTAACCAACAGCACAGTCGTTAAATTAAAAGTATTTTAAAAAAAAAAGTAAATCACAAAATTACTGAACTTAGAGGAAAAGCAAAAATAACAAAACTCATAAAAACAAATGGACAAGAACTGTCATATTCCTGGCTTGGTACATGCATTTTCAAATGTAGAAAATGATGGGTTAAACCTGGTTCTATAGCGCTAACCCTCTCGCTTTAATGACAGTCTCATCAAATTCCGTTATACTTACATTGATGCGTTAAACAAATAGACATAATAAATAAAATAGTCAAAATATGGGTACATCAGTCATTATCGTGTATCAATTTTAAAAGGAACAATTTAACAGAACACAAAAACATCTAATATCTACGAACATATTGATTGATTTGAGTGTCTGAAGTCAGAATTTTTTTTTAAATGTCCTAATATCGATTGAGTCGACGGACTGTCTTCTCTCAGTAAACCCTATCACTTCCAAAAGCTGTCTACCGTATCTATGTTTGCACAACGTATACAAAATTTATTACACAAACTTGAATCATTTTTTTCAAATTGTACATTTTTATAAAATCTACCATTGCATTTGTTTTAAGTGATTCTGTACATAAACTAAAGAATTTTTATTGAGACTGTTCTTTCAATTGTTTTAAAGCAATATTCGCAAAAATGCGTTTAACATGACTGTAAAGTAGATCATTGCTACATTTCCTAACAGTCCACATTATATACTAGTAAAACTAATAACAAGTTGTCTGTTTATTTCTATACTTGTACTTGTGATTTTAAGCCTGAATTAAAAAGTAATAAACAAAAAACGAACTCAAAGGTACGTAAAAAACAAATCTGATTAAAACAAGGTATCAGGCTTATGAATAACTTTGAAAAATGCAGAGCACAAAGAGAGTAATAGCTTTTTACCCTTACTTTACCTTAACCTTGTATAAACTCAAAGGGGCAACGGTGGCTGAGTGTTTAAAGAAGATGAACTACTGTATAATTAACCTGTCAACGTCGAGTTGTCAGCTCTGAATCCCGCACGTGACATGTACGGTAGACTACAATCTTAATTTACTTGGATTTTCAGTTTTCTAACCGAAGGTCGGTGATTTTCTCTGAGCACCCCAGCTTCTTTCACATGTTTCACTTCTAAAAACTAATCAAAACGAAAATGTCAAAAGTGATGTTAAACATCAATCAATCAATCAATCAATATAAACGAATGTGTAAACAGGTTACATGTTGTTTTAAAGACATGACGTCTACGTGTAGTTTGTACGTTTTTAATATATTACCCACGAGTAGGTTTTATGTTTTTAATATATCACCCACATGTAGTTTGTATTTTTTTGGTTATATATCACCCACACAGATTTATTTATTAGCACCTCTTGCCTATTCTTATTATCACTTTATAACCATCCTTATTTGTGACATTCTGAAAGTTGTAAATTACACCCTAGAAATTGACAATTCATTTTACTAGCAGGTCAACATCCGGTCCACCTTCATAGATAACAGTTAATGATTAATTACTTCGGTTTTCTTAATTTTAAAATTTCTAGCAAAATGTCAGATAATGACGCACTTCAAATAACATTTTTGAATGGTATATGTCATTTAATTCATAGAATTAAAAGATAGAAAATTACGCATATTTTATCAAAGGAAGAAAACGAAATTATATGCATAGCTCTTCAACGAAAAGTTAGTTGATTTATAATGTATTGTACTCACCCCCTGTCTACAACCTGTATTGCAGTTTATCATTATTATCAATCTGACGAGAGTATCATTTGATATCAGCATACCCAATCTGACATGGTTGAGCTCACAAACATGTTAAATCCAAACCATGCTTTAGGTGCCTGTTCCAAGTTAAAAGAATGTATTACTGTGGTTGTAGTTAATTCTCGTCTGTAATATTTGGGTTTCCTGAATTGATGATTTGTGAATAAGGCTTTTAGTTTTCTCAATTAATTTGTTTCATATTTTACATGAAGAAGCCTTTTATAACCGTCTATACGACATACGTCTTTCTCAATGTCGTACGGTTATCTGTCGTTGCTTTCGTCCACTTTATTTGAACTTTGGTTGAAAGATGTCTTATTGGCAATCAGATCATATTTCCTTATTTTTATATTAATCAGCATAATCACTTTAAAGGGATTACGATTTAATTACCATTATCTTTACAGTGTAACTTCATTACCAATCGTTCAGAAGTGACAGTGTATCAAAAGTAGCACTCTAGAAGAAGTATCAAAACGATCACTCTACAGAAAGTAACAGTGTAACAAAATAATCACTCTACATATATCTTCCATTTAAAATATATTCACGGGCTTGTATTTCTTATGACGATTTCCTAGATAGAGGGTTGCAGCTCCCAATGAAGCTATACAACCAAGACTTACATAAGGTGAAGTGATGAAATAAGCGCTTCGTAAATTTTATGGATGCTTTATGGAGTTGGTGGACCGTTATGGAATATCCTTTTTACAGATAAAAGCGGGTATATTCCCTACGTCGTAACAACAGTACTGTCCCATTTTCACGAATGTTACCTACCGAATAAGATATGTTACTGGGTTTGTACTAACTTATCTGTCCATGTTTTATCTATTAATTCTATTACTTAAATGCCATGCGTCATTCAATCTTTTTTTGTAACATGCTATGCCTTAAAACTTTTCCAGATGCACAGGTTTGCCGGTACTCAGAGTAAATTTTGAGGTGAAAACACGTCCATTTTAGCCATAGGGTCCACATGAACCTTAAAAATGCAATGAAACATTAAATAATAATGCTTTGCATCAAGTTTCCCCTTGGTTTATTTACAAAATGGCTTATCTCTATTACTAGTATAAGTTAAAACTGTATCCAATTGATGTTTGAAAAATTCGTACAAATATGGCTACATAAGGGGTCATAAACATTAGGCTATCAGTTGGAATCGAGATAATTTAATATCTCACAGCTGAATAAAGAAATATAGAAAGTATACTGCATGAATTCAGTGTAAATCAACTTTAATTTGACGCCAAAATAACTTTGTGTTAAAATAATTACCACAAACTTTATAGCTTTCGAATTGGTTAGTCACCCCAACTTTATAAATAAATTTAAGCTTACAACACATTTAAAAAAAAAAAATTTTTAACTTTTTTCACTTACTTTTGTTAACCCTTAATCACCTTTTATCAATAGTGAGTGTAAAATTTTTGAAAAAGAAGTAAGAACCTTAAAATGGTTTTCGAAACAATCATTTGAATTTTTCAATTTGCATTTTTATTTCATATTTTTTGTTCCAATACACAATTTCGCTTCCAAACTGACAAAAAATGTAATTCTTTTAATTTAGATCTTCTCCTTTCTCATATACAGTAAATATTTTGTGTAAACTATTTTGAACTATTGTATTCCTGAGACATAATAAAATTGGTTACTGCAAAACAACTAAGTTGATATTTGATTTAAAAACCTCTTTGGATTAAAAGAAAAATCGAAAAAGGTTGCATGAAAAGTACTATAACTCATTATCAATTAAAATCAAATAATAATATTTCATTTAAGATTTAATATATCCAATAACTGGAATACAAACAGTTTCCCCACTTTCTTTAATAGTTTCCATAGGAACAAATTGCGTAGATGACATCTTAAAAGCTCCATTTTCACACTTTCCGGATATTGCGAAGATTTCTACAGAACTGGGGACACCTGAAAAAAAAACCCGGGAGATCTTTAAGCAGCTTTATACGGTAAGAAACATTAGTAATGATATTACATAGGAAATGTTCTCGTTTCCTAAAAATTGAGTAAGAATAAATTAAAGTTAAGACATGTTATATTTCAATGTAAATCATAATTTTAGTAAAAACTTTTAAAAGTAGTGTGTCAATGTTTTTTTTAGCGATTTTTTTTCTTAGTTTTGAAGTTATTTTCATACAGACGGAATTTATTTTTGAAGAAATTGAGTCTACTAATTGACCGAACTTGCAAATAGTTACATATGCAGATATATATATTGTGCTACGTCAACTTAAGTGATATGACAAAAAAATATTCGAGTGCGAAAGTCAATTTGGAAGGAACGATTCGAATAAATTGCATAAACCTACTGAAGGTTGTAATTGTCCAATAAATATTCAAACAGCAAATCCTAAACAATTATAACTTTATAAATTGAAATTAAGTGTTTTCCTTTTTGGTGGTACTTATAATTGCTGTTCAATGGACTGTTTTCAGTGAATCGCCAGTGATAACTTGTATACGGTGTACTAACATGATGTTTCTTATATGGACAAGTCTTATACAAATGTAAGTACATTCATTTCTTAAATGTTTCAATTTGTAGGTACAGTGAATTTTGTATTTGATACATTTCAAAGCAAACTGTTTGGATCATTTTTTTGTGTTTGTTGTGGATGTTTGGTTTTAAATTTATCTTGGTTATTTGTGAATGTTTTCACCTTTTTAAATTTTGCTTTGTTTTCATTTTTATTTTGGGGGGGATTCTCTTTGTCGTTATTTGAAAAAGATCCGTTTAAAACATTATTAAATGAAAAACATTTTAGAAATCTTTGAACTATAATTTTTGGCAAATTCAGGACGACTCCAATCTTCCTTTTATTTTCTAATTAATTACATTACTGGTATCTATGACGAGTTTATTCAGAATAGTGAATGCCATTATTTGATTTGTTTATATCATATTCACATAGGAATCTCTATATTAAGATTGTCGCTTCTTATCGTTACATATTATTTTCTTTTTGTACGGCGTTGTTCCTTTTTGTGTTTCCTGAAGGCATATGTAATGCTCTGTCGCTTTGACATGTTTGTAGTGATGTTGTGGATTCAATGATCGAACATGTGTTTAAATAAAACTTGAAAGTCGGGAAGTTCGTTATCCCAAATTACTGGTAGAAATTATAATACTCTTTAATCGTTAAAAAGATTTGGTTTGGATGTTTGGCAGTACCTGTGATTTTAAAATTAAAATGTATGTTCTTAATAAATCTTGTGAATATAGATGTGATCCATATTAATATCATTCTTAACATAAAATTAAGCACCTACTGTAACAATCCTAATAATACGTTATTTTGACGTGTTCGAAGTGCTTTACTGGATTTACCTTTGTGAGGTATGTTCAATCCTAAATATTTAAAGTCAGTGAGGTATTTTAAAATACGATTTAACTATATACCGAAAAGGGACACACTGAGTGGAATCCCAAATTTCTTTTCAGTCTCGGTGCATGGCATCTGCGCAAATACATTTCATTTAAAACCCAAATAGTATCAACAACTAGGTATGTTGAAAGTGAGCGTCAGAAAGTTTTCTCTTGCCCCAGAACATAATCTTTCAGTACTGTCAATAGCACAGGTAAATAGTATGAAAAATTATTATTATAGATTGATATATGCCCTTTGCCAGATCTGCTCTGTTATTGTCACGAGATATTGATATCAGTCGTAATAACAACTTGGATGATATGCAAATCTAAATCTATTTATTGCTTTATTGTGTGATCAGTGATAATGTTTTACCTGTAAATCGTACAGAAGAAAATAATGTATGTTTCTATTTACTTCATGTTATAATTGATGTCTATTTAGCTCTGCCATTGACCAGCATTGCATGTTACTCCTTGTACCACATCACGCGGGAGTAGAAGTAAGATATCGCACTAGATAGTATCGTGAAGATTTTATTTCATAATATGCAGCCGATTGCATATGGTTTGTATATAATATATTTGGTTAGCTTGCTTGCTAGCTGAACGGTGAAGTCATTATAAGGTTAGGTAAACTATCCTCCTTTAAGAGAAGACTAGTTTGTTTGTTATTGCGTTAAATATTTGTTTTTCGTTCATTTTTTGTACGTAGATTAGGCAGTTAATTTTCTCGTTTGAATTGATTTACATTGTTACTTCGGGCGTTTTATAGCTAACTATGTGGTATTGGTTATGCTGATTGTCGAAGGTGACCTATAGTTGTTAATTTCTGTGTCATTTTGGTCTCTTGTGGAGAGTTGGCTCATTGGCAATTATACAACATCGCCTTTTTTATAGTCCGACAGATAACCAACCAATCTGTCTGTAGGACTAGGCTTTTTCACAAGGAGGGTAGTATACCTTACATAATAATGACTTCACAGCTCAGCTAGCAAGCAAGCTGACGAAATATATTACATTTGCATAAACACTAAATGCAATCGGCTGTAAAACACAATATCTACGGTAACACATAACTATTTTTGGTTAAATGTTCGACAAAATATTACTCACGATAAATTAAGGTAGTGTAAATTTTAGTCAAAATTAGAGAACAATTAATTTATAAAAAAAACTGTAATCTTAATGGAATTTGTTTATAAATTTCTTCAATATTACTGATATATTTCTAATTTTGCCTGTTATGATAAGAGCAGTTCCAAGATTATTTTTCTAACTAATATACAATTAAATCCAGATATCGAAACGCTCTTTTTTGTTCGTATATAACAGCTTTAAATACAAGTAAGTTGTTGTTTGAAGGATAAAAAAAATATCTAACAAAATATTCATTTAATACAATACTTGTTGAAATAAACAATAGGCATCACAATTTCTCATAAGCATTATGTCCAATACGTTGCGTATTACTGAACAACTAAGTGCGTACTATGTTATTTAACTGGACAATCACATAACATTATTGCTTTTGATGATAAGGAACCTTCTAATAATTGAAATCACTATCAGAATGTAATGAAACCACTATAACCATTGTTTTTGTTTACTCTTCTACATCGTATTTAATTTAGCCTTCGAACTGTTTTGATCGTAACGCAACTAATGAATATTATGGGGACACTAAGCTCCTTCAGAGTAACAAATAGTTACCCTGGACTCTTTTTATTGTTTATAATACTAAATTATAATCCTGGTACCTTTGATAACTAATCAGCTGATAAAAATTATAAGAAAGTCCCAGTCTCAAGTTTTGAAACATCAACGACTTTTTAAGTATGGAATATTTTTTAGTATTTCAATGACATCAAAAATAATTTAATATGTTTTATTTTTATTTGCAGTCAACATTTACGTTTTTTTTCTTTTTTGTTTGGGTCTGTTACTGATAAATGCATTTAGTGTTTGCCTGTTAAAGAGGGAGGTAAAGGGGGTCCCCATAACAGCAAAACAGTGAATTGGTTTGGTGAAAAACAGATAACGAGGAATTGAAAAGGGATAATAACAGATAACAGTAAATGGCATATGAAAATAAATCTGTCCAGGACCAATCCAGTAGATGACTCGTAGATCTTAGTTTATTACTTGTGGTATGGACCTAGAAAATTGTAATTTGTATAAACAAGATGTTTCGGCCGTTGAGGCAGTTCTGCCTGGGTTGATTTTTTTCCGTAACTTGTACAATAAGTTATAGTATGGATGTTGATTTTTTCTGAGCGAAATCACTAGTTTCTGTTTTTGATATAGGGATATTTTTAATGATTTAGGTTTTTTTTATTTATTTTTTGAAAATAGTGCAGCATGATGACACTTTATTATCAATTTGATTTTTAATTATTTTTTTCTTCCGAAAAGCAATATAAATACTTCACAGGTTATAAAAAAAACATTGATGCACAATATATATTTTTGTTTTTTAATGACCTCATGATAAAACTTACTTATAAAATACAAATACACTCAGATCAGTGGAGTCAGGACATGTAACTGAAACACGCATGCCAGTTATGCTTATTCTGATACTAGTAGTAGAAATTGACTCAAGTGACAATTCTAATAGTATAATAGAAATTGGACCTAGTGAAAATTTGGATGACACCAAGTGCAACACCAATCATGTATTGTATGTGAAATTATAGAATATGGAAAATTTGGGTACATCATTGGAGAAGCTGTATGATTTCAAAAAGGGTATTTGTCGAAAAATTAAACTGGAGACACATCTGTATTTGCATCAATGGTTTCTGAGCTTCAATTTTCGCCATGTGAAGCAGTTAAAAAGCTTTTAAAAATATAGTGGTCAGGGTTCTCTTTCATGTAAATGAAAAGAGAGGGAGTAGCACTGATAGTATAAATGCTAAAAGAAAAAGATGTTGTATAATTCCCAAAGCCATACTTCAAATCCACACCACTAAGTAATGTAAAACAATTTAAAGGAGAAAACTAGCTGCCTAATTTATCCACAGAATAGTGAACGAGAAACTTAGTAACACAGTAACAAACTACAAGCACTGAATCCAGGCTCCTGACTTGGGAATAGGCACATACAGAATGTGACTGCGTCAACTTTAGCATGCTAGTTGGTGTCTTATCCCCCTAATCAGGGACAGTGGTGTTATAATACAACATAAAGATTATAATGTAGTCATTGAATAAAAAAATCTATATATGGTGTTCCAATGCTTTTTTATAACAAAATCCATACTCTAAGTTATTGTACAAGTAATAAGTGAATTATAATTTATACAAAATGCTTCATGTTCACAGACAATGGAATTTATTACAAAGGATAATAATCAAATATATACTGGAATAGTCCTGGGTCCAATTGATTTTATATGTTTATGTGATACTGAAATTCTTCGGCAAATACAGGGCCACTCGATATTACCAGTAGAAAGACCCCAATAGATATACATTGTAAGAAGATGGGGTAAGCGTGCCAATGAGACTTTTATCCATTCAGATCACAACTTTCAATTATCTTCAATTTCTTCGGAAGATTGGCTGTCAAAATGCTAACATTCCAATTTTTAATAAGATTTAACGGCAAATAGATTCTCACAATAACAAATAACAAAACAGATAATAGTCCTATAACAGCTAACAAAGAATAAGACAATAACAGCTAACAGTAAATATATTTTCAGAATAATAGATAACAAAGAATTAAAATGCCCCATAACAGCATAACAGTTAAACCCTTGCCCCCGTCGTTAAACTGACAGCTGTAATCATAGGCGAAATATATGACTTCAATGAACACTTACGAATATTTATCTGTGTGAAAATATAATTTTCTTTGAAATATGTCACAATTTATTCCCTTAGTTAATAAACATTTTCTTTTTTAAGGGTTGTATTCGGAGAGGATGCTTCATATACAGGCAAACATGAAATGACACATGGCTTGTTGTCTCAATACTTCTTACCACACATCTATGATACAGACGACGATTGGCTCGCTGACAGAGCAGACGACACAGACGATATTTCGCAGCAATTATCTGAACAGTTTAAACTCCTCTTCAAAACGTATTCTCAAGACGAGGCAGACCAAATGGCAGATAAAAAAGAAACTACGATTGGCATGCTTTCTAACAATGTACATGATAGAAACAGTTATGACACAGTCCAGAACAATTTGGAGAATGAAATCCCGGAAGGGATGAGACTTAACAATACAGATGAGATGAACGATACCTTTAATATACCTTTCCTGTTTGGAGATAAAAATGATGCATTGGAAGATGAATTATTTCAAAGATACAGAAGGTCAGTTATCCATAGATACAGTGGGCGTCACAGAAGCATTGCTGATAGCCTTGGGAGACTAAGGAGGGTCTTTGGATTACCAATGCAAAGAAGGGGATTTCTTGATCCCATAGCCTCACATCTGATTGGATGAAAACTTATAGTGCATTAACGTTCTACATTTAAATGAAATACAATGTGATGTTGTTATATTCTTATTCAGTATTTTGATTAAACAGTTTATTTTAGAAAAAAAATATTTTTTAGGTTAAAAAAAAATCATACATTTATTACATTTAGAAATTTGAAATGAATAAATTATATTAAAATTTTTTACAATAAAACGCATTCTTCTTTTTAGATAAGTACTATTTGATGACCTTTTCTCTTACGATTTTTCTGACATAGCAAAGGTACATTAATATCAGGAGATATTTTATTCCTGACTTGACATGGAACAGGATTATTTATGTGTAAAAGTAAAAACTGAATTGATAAGAACAGAATAATTATACTTGCAAAGTACATGACGCAAATGAAAGGTTTGCACAACATGATTCTTGAAATTAATATGTAAAAAAGAAAAAAATAATATGCACGCGGCAAACACGGTCGCTGCCTCCAATTATAATAAGGATAAAAAGTATTAACAAAAACAAATCCAAGATATCAAAAAAAGAAGTACAAAAAAGCTGGTAAATTAAACGTTAAACTCCTAACTTGGGTCGGGCATTCTAAAAGAAAAGGTTCAACCTAGTTTTATAGCTGAATATTCCACTTATATGATAACTCGTTATAATTCCGTTAAATGGAGAACAATACGTGAGTAACTCAAACAGACATAAAAGGTTAATCCGACAATTATAAGTATGCATCAGCCGAAACAGTTTAAAAATACTTCGTAATTTTTTACCAAACATACAAATTAACAAAATAAGGACGCCAACAAAAATGTTATATTTGATAGTGAAGGTTGACAGAGACGCCAAAGGAAACGACTTTTTGTATTGGTAATTTGACAAAGAGGCACAACAAGAAATATTTTGTAGTTCATTCAGTGTGTATTATACATTTTCATGAAAAAGGACAATTTTAGTAAAATATGAATAGAAACAAAATGAAAAAAACACTGTAAAAAACAAAATCGCTCATCTTGGCCCACCCACCCGTACAGAAAAGAAAAAAACAACCTGATAGCTGGATGTTTAAATAACAAGTCACGTCAAGTGTCATACGATCAAAAGGACAATAACAGCACAAATACAAATACAATTGAATTGAATAGTAAATAAAAAGATACGCAACGTCAATAAAAGAGATGCGAAAGATACCAAGGGATATTCAAACTCATTAAAAGAAAATAAACGGACAACGCCCTTGTTCCAAAGAAAAAATCAACCAACAGACAAACAATAGTACACAAAACATAACGTAAAAGACAAAAGAACAACAAAAAGTCCACCAAAATCGTGGTGACTCATGAATTCCGGATGGGTAAGCAGATGTTTCGAATGTGGCGCTCGTCGGGTTGCTCATGTTATTACAAACTCAGTGATAATTCCAATTCGGTAAGACTCAGTCGGGAAAGTAGGGCGGCTTTGTAGTAACAACATGTGGAACATATTCACTATCATCTGTAAAACCAGATTTTACATAACGGTCAATTAACAAGCCATGGCGTTCGTAAAACATACGAAGGGATGATGTGGACTTCTTCACTTGGGACTCATAGTTTATTAGCTTCCGTGTGAGCCGTAATATAGAATGATAGGATGGATGCGTTCAATAGGTATCAAAGGTACCAGGATTATAATATAGTACGCCAGACGCGCGTTTCGTTTACATAAGACTCATCAGTGACGCTCAAATCAAAAATATTTATAAACCCAAACAAGTACAAAGTTGAAGAGCATTGAGGATCCAAAATTCCAAAAAGTTGTGCCAAATACGGCTAAGGTAATCTATGCCTGGGATAAGAAAATCCTTAGTTTTTCAAAAAGTTTATATAGTTTTATATACCGGAAATTTATAAAAATGACCACATTATTGATATTCATGTCAACACCGAAGTGTTGACTACTGGGCTGGTGATACCCTCGGGGACGAAACGTCCACCAGCAGTGGCATCGACCCAGTGGTGTAAATAGTTATCAAAGGTACCAGGATTATAATTTAGTACGCCAGACGCGCGTTTCGTCTACATAAGACTCATCAGTGACGCTCAAATCAGAAATATTTATAAACCCAAACAAGTACAAAGTTGAAGAGCATTGAGGATCCAAAATTCCAAAAAGTTGGGCCAAATACGGCTAAGGTAATCTATGCCTGGGATAAGAAAATCCTTAGTTTTTCAAAAAGTTTATATAGTTTTATATACAGGAAATTTATAAAAATGACCACATTATTGATATTCATGTCAACACCGAAGTGTTGTCTACTGGGCTGGTGATACCCTCGGGGACGAAACGTCCACCAGCAGTGGCATCGACCCAGTGGTGTAAATAGTTATCAAAGGTACCAGGATTATAATTTAGTACGCCAGACGCGCGTTTCGTCTACATAAGACTCATCAGTAACGCTCAAATCAAAAATATTTATAAACCCAAACAAGTACAAAGTTGAAGAGCATTGAGGATCCAAAATTCCAAAAAGTTGTGCCAAATACGGCTAAGGTAATCTATGCCTGGGATAAGAAAATCCTTAGTTTTTCAAAAAGTTTATATAGTTTTATATACCGGAAATTTATAAAAATGACCACATTATTGATATTCATGTCAACACCGAAGTGTTGACTACTGGGCTGGTGATACCCTCGGGGACGAAACGTCCACCAGCAGTGGCATCGACCCAGTGGTGTAAATAGTTATCAAAGGTACCAGGATTATAATTTAGTACGCCAGACGCGCGTTTCGTCTACATAAGACTCATCAGTAACGCTCAAATCTAAAATATTTATAAACCCAAACAAGTACAAAGTTGAAGAGCATTGAGGATCCAAAATTCCAAAAAGTTGTGCCAAATACGGCTATGGTAATCTATGCCTGGGATAAGAAAATCCTTAGTTTTTCAAAAAGTTTATATAGTTTTATATACCGGAAATTTATAAAAATGACCACATTATTGATATTCATGTCAACACCGAAGTGTTGACTACTGGGCTGGTGATACCCTCGGGGACGAAACGTCCACCAGCAGTGGCATCGACCCAGTGGTGTAAATAGTTATCAAAGGTACCAGGATTATAATTTAGTACGCCAGACGCGCGTTTCGTCTACATAAGACTCATCAGTAACGCTCAAATCAAAAATATTTATAAACCCAAACAAGTACAAAGTTGAAGAGCATTGAGGATCCAAAATTCCAAAAAGTTGTGCCAAATACGGCTAAGGTAATCTATGCCTGGGATAAGAAAATCCTTAGTTTTTCAAAAAGTTTATATAGTTTTATATACCGGAAATTTATAAAAATGACCACATTATTGATATTCATGTCAACACCGAAGTGTTGACTACTGGGCTGGTGATACCCTCGGGGACGAAACGTCCACCAGCAGTGGCATCGACCCAGTGGTGTAAATAGTTATCAAAGGTACCAGGATTATAATTTAGTACGCCAGACGCGCGTTTCGTCTACATAAGACTCATCAGTGTCGCTCAAATCAAAAATATTTATAAACCCAAACAAGTACAAAGTTGAAGAGCATTGAGGATCCAAAATTCCACAAAGTTGTGCCAAATACGGCTAAGGTAATCTATGCCTGGGATAAGAACATCCTTAGTTTTTCAAAAAGTTTATATAGTTTTATATACAGGAAATTTATAAAAATGACCACATTATTGATATTCATGTCAACACCGAAGTGTTGTCTACTGGGCTGGTGATACCCTCGGGGACGAAACGTCCACCAGCAGTGGCATCGACCCAGTGGTGTAAATAGTTATCAAAGGTACCAGGATTATAATTTAGTACGCCAGACGCGCGTTTCGTCTACATAAGACTCATCAGTGACGCCCAAATCAAAAATATTTATAAACCCAAACAAGTACAAAGTTGAAGAGCATTGAGGATCCAAAATTCCAAAAAGTTGTGCCAAATACGGCTAAGGTAATCTATGCCTGGGATAAGAAAATCATTAGTTTTTCAAAAAGTTTATATAGTTTTATATACCGGAAATTTATAAAAATGACCACATTATTGATATTCATGTCAACACCGAAGTGTTGACTACTGGGCTGGTGATACCCTCGGGGACGAAACGTCCACCAGCAGTGGCATCGACCCAGTGGTGTAAATAGTTATCAAAGGTACCAGGATTATAATTTAGTACGCCAGACGCGCGTTTCGTCTACATAAGACTCATCAGTGACGCCCAAATCAAAAATATTTATAAACCCAAACAAGTACAAAGTTGAAGAGCATTGAGGATCCAAAATTCCAAAAAGTTGTGCCAAATACGGCTAAGGTAATATATGCCTGGGATAAGAAAATCATTAGTTTTTCAAAAAGTTTATATAGTTTTATATACCGGAAATTTATAAAAATGACCACACTATTGATATTCATGTCAACACCGAAGTGTTGACTACTGGGCTGGTGATACCCTCGGGGACGAAACGTCCACCAGCAGTGACATCGACCCAGTGGTGTAAATAGTTATCAAAGGTACCAGGATTATAATTTAGTACGCCAGACGCGCGTTTCGTCTACATAAGACTCATCAGTGTCGCTCAAATCAAAAATATTTATAAACCCAAACAAGAATTTTGGAAACAGGAATTTTCAAACATGTTTTAAACTTAAATGTAGACATCAATGCCGAACTGTGTTACAACATACTAGTACAGTAATACAGTTATATATATGAAAAGGAATGTAGCTTACTGAGATTGTAATGAATATAAACAAGTTGGTTCACGTACGACAGAAATGAAGGCAACAGTAGTATATCGCAGTTTCAAAGTCATTTATTAATTGAGAGAAAACCAATCCGGGTTACAAACTAAAAACCGAGGAAACACATCAGTATAAGAAGAAAACAAAGAAACCACAGAAAAAATATAACAGAAATGCATTATTGAAATGCTATATTGATGACGCCATGACTGCGAGCACATCAAATTAAAATAGCATAATGCAGTATTTTTGATGAATTTAGGGCCATCTTTTAAGACAAAATAAAAGGATTTAGAAGAATGAATTTGTCAGGAAAAACGGAAATAGTTATCCATTTGTGTAGAATACTCAGTCAAGGAACATCGAATCATCAGTTAATCAAATGAAGCAATTATATAATATTTCAAAATTACGTTCAATAAACGAAACGACGACTACAAAATTGAATTGCTGTTTTGGTTTTTTACTTGTTTCGACTTGTCAAGCTTAATGTGTCGCGCGTTCAGACTAACGGTTTAAATCAGACACAATGAGCTATGCATACTTATATTTTCATACATTTAATCGTTAACAAAGCAAATGAAAGATTATCTAAGATTTTGTTAACCTTCAATTTGCATCTTACTTTTTCAATGTAATATCACATATCAAATAGGTGAACAATTTGAGAAATGTAATTAAGTTTCCATCTTCTATAATTGTTAGTTTTAATTACACCAAGACACTTTTACATGCTTTACTGGTATCATCATTTCAATTTATAGTTTTATGCGTAAAATTAGCAAAAAAACAAGTCCATAAAAGGAAGGAACCAAATATCTTCCTGTAATTATTTTGGATTTAATAATGAGGTGCAGAAGATTAACATTGATTTTTAATCAGACCACAACCTTTAAATGTTATAAAAATACAATATAAACATTTTAATGCCTTTCTTCTTCAGAAATGAAAATCAAAAACATAAAATGATACAGATTATCTTGATAACCAAATCATATTTTACTTTTTATCTATGAATTAAAAAAAAGCAACCAATAAGAATTAATAAAATGAGGTCGAAATGAAGTATCCCTATTATTGAATTATCATAAAAAAAATTGTAGTGGTTTTCCATAGTTATAAGAAATTAAGAGTTGTTATAGGTTAAGCTAACCTTGTACTCAATAGACAGTCAATTCGTTTTGAAAACGTATACGGTGCTATAAACGTCAACACTATATTCAATGTTGTAGTTCTGTTCACATATATAAATTAACAATAACTCAAATTGTAGAGTTAAAATCTGATCACGAATAGGAATTAGATGTAAAAATGTATATACCATCTGGGTTACACTGTTTTGAATGGTTGAAAATAGATAATTTCACATTCTATACTTCTATGTGTTGACATGCATTATCATTGATATTGTTATAATTATAAGTTAATCGTTTACAAAACTTTTTATTTCTGAAAAACAAAGGCTTTTCTTCCTCAGAAAAAGCTCACCTTAGCTGTATTTGGCAACACTTTTAGGAAATTTGGTCCTCAATGCTGTTCAACTTCATACTTTTTTAGGCTATTTTAACTTTTTTATTCCAGTGTCACTGTTAAGTCTTTGTTAGAAACGCGCGTCTGGTGCAAATATAAAATTTCAATTCTGGTGTCAATGATGAGTTTATTCATAACCTCTTCTTTTATCTTTAAGATCATCTAGAAGGAATTTAAATGACGCGTCATTTCTGTTGCTAGCGTGTTTTAGTTTACAATTCTTTTATGTTGCAATAAAATATTATAGATATGTTTATTTCCTGTAAATTAACTATATATGTTATGTTGTATTGTTCGAAACATTATATAGATATAGGAAGATGTGGTATGAGTGCCAACGAGACAACTCAACATCCAAATAACAATTTAAAAAAGTAAACCATTATAGGTCAATGTACGGCCTTCAACACGGAGCATTATGCCTTATTTGACTTTCAGGTATTGATTGCCTCAGAACGATTTTTGGCACAATGTTTTAAACATTTCTGGTGCAGCTTCGTATTTGATTTTCCTTGCCAACTGCAGGGTCAATTGTAAACGAAAGTGTGTCTCTCGTATGTTATTAACAGGCTGGTACCTTTTATGAGTGTCTGAATTGTTGTTTCGTTGAAAATTCATTTCAATTTTCACTGAAATTAAAACAAAAATGGGTTGGTTTTGTTCGCACATTGTTGTCAATATTTTTGGACTGTATTATAAGTAAGAGTTTAATCCACAAATTTCTACATAAGTTAGGAATATGACAGTTGTTATATTTGTTGATGTGTATAAACTTTTGGTTTCCAATTTTGCAATTTGATTAGGGACTTTCCGTTTTTAAAGTTCTTGGTTTTATGATTTTACTTTTTTCTGGTTTCATTGGCGTGTATTTTCTGGTGTTATTGTGTTTTAAAAATTATCATCTCATTCACATGTCATTTTTTATGTTATTGTGTATTTGTGTTCACGGATTGCGGTTTCATTGGCGTGTCATTTCTGGTGTAAAGAAACTTACAAAACCTTTGAATAGAATTACGATACTGTTGTCAAGTCATTAAAGATTGCATATTTTGGTGTTAATATTGAGTCACTGATAAGGTCTTTGCGTCGGAACTAAACACATTTATTCTAAAAACAGTTGTTGGCATGACACGGGTTATGTTCTTCTCATATATGTTATGATGGTATGATACTAAACCCCTAACGGGAAGGATTGTGCCTGATGTTCATATGATGAAATCATAATCTTTCAGTCAGTTTAATTGAAGTCTGGAGCTGGCATGTCAGTTAACTGCTAGTAGTCTGTTGTTATTTATGTATTATTGTCATTTTGTTTATTTTCTTTGGTTACATCTTCTGACATCAGACTCGGACTTCTCTTGAACTGAATGTTAATGTGCGTATTGTTATGCGTTTACTCTTCTACATTGGTTAGAGGTATAGGGGGAGGGTTGAGATCTCACAAACATGTTTAACCCCGCCGCATTTTTGCGCCTGTCCCAAGTCAGGAGCCTCTGACCTTTGTTAGTCTTGTATTATTTTAATTTTAGTTTCTTGTGTACAATTTGGAAATTAGTATGGCGTTCATTATCACTGAACTAGTATATATTTGTTTAGGGGCCAGCTGAAGGACGCCTCCGGGTGCGGGAATTTCTCGCTACATTGAAGACCTGTTGGTGACATTTTGCTGTTGTTTTTTTATTTGGTCGGGTTGTTGTCTCTTTGACACATTCCCCATTTCCATTCTCAATTTTAATGGTATTTATTGGTCGCTGTCACATTGTATGTGATATGGCTTGTGTTATTGAATTAATGTATTACCATATTATTGATGTGTCAATTCTAGTGTCATTGTGCTTAATGATTGCTGTGTCATTGGCGTAAATTTCTTGTACTACAGTGTAATGGAATTACTATGCATTTATGTGCTTTTGTTTGTGTTATTGTGTTTCATGATCTCTGTTTTAATGACTTTTCATGTCGTTAAATCCATATTCTATTAAACAGAAGAGTGATTTGAACAGATTTCATCTTGAACATTTTTTTATTTATTATAAACAGTCATACAGTACATACAATAGTGAATGCAATAGATTGATCATAATCCTGTTTTACCAATGGAATGATTAAATCTAACGAAAGATTGGTAAATAATAAGTTATTGTGAGGCAAATACTAGAAAAGCACTATATTTCAGTTATACACTGATGCGACAAATGAAATCAAAAGAATATGTGATCGTTGGCGTAAAATACAAGAAGCATTTCTGCAAGCTTACATGTCCAAGCCATTTATTTGTCTTATAAACCATGGAGGATAAAATATATGAAATTATACTTTCAATTGTATTGATGTGTTTATTCGTCAAACATCTACTAGTTACCAATAATATATTATAAACAGCATATATACAAATAAAGGTATGTCCTTTTTAATTAAGCACCTTTGTTTGTCTGAAATCTTATGAAACTATGAATAGTACTAAATAAAATTCAAGGAAAATAATAACATTTCTTTGAACAGTTAAAAGATATATGTTATGATATAATATTGAGAAATATTCATTTCTCATTTGAGCATTTTTTCATAAGATATGTTTACATATATGTTCATTAATCATTCTTAAGGCGACTAATTCAAAATTATAAATATTGTTGATTTTTCTTTCGTCTTCAATACATCAGCACAGATTAAAATGCCTTTTGACACAATATGTAAATATGTATATAAAAACTAATATAGTAAGTTCATTCAAGGTATACTCAGTAGTGCTGGAGATGACTATTAAGGTTCGTACTCATATTTTTAAAAGCCTATCCCATATTACACTACATTCATTTTTAATTAAATGTCAAGTTTGACACCTAGACCCATTCTAATTTGTTTTGATCTGTTATCTCCTGGCAGGTGAAGGAGCAATAATTTCAGTTGAATTTTTCACTTCTCCCACACACGCTCTATCAGCGTGACTGTAGGTACCGATGGTACACGAAACTATAGCAACAGTTCTTTCTCTGTAACACACAATGTAAAATTCTGTGTTTTCCCGTCCTGGAAATTCATTGCTGCCGTCAACTTTACCAACGCAGCTAGGAAATCGTGTCTCACATGGTTCACATGTGGAATTGAAGCATTGGTTCTCAACATATTCACCTAAAAAAGATGTTTTACATGATATACTGTACATTTGTATTTATTTAAGCGCTTCATACTCTTTGTACCATATCAAAGGTACACGTTTTTTAATACTTCATGGCTTAGTTCTTATTATTTATTTTTGATTTGTGTAATTTAAGTAAGTTCATGATTTTTACGGGAGTTTCTCTGTGTGACAAAGAAAATAACAAATTAAAATGTTTTTATTGCCTCGGAAGAAAGGTATTATATGTGAGCATCCAAGGACAACACATTGTTGAAAGTTCTTACTTGATGTTGTAATTTGTATATACGTCTAAAATGTTACGTATTTCTATTATCTTTATAGTCATGTAATTGACTGCAATTTATAATTTTTATATCATCGATCATCTTTTGTCATAAATTGTGGAATGTAAAAGACATATATACGACCATTGATAATATCTTTATTTCTCTCTCGTATTTAACACATATGTTGTCTCGTGGAAAAAGTTATAGCCTCGAGTGCAAATTGGCGTACTTTAAGTTTTGGGTCAAATTAATGAATTGGAAATAATCATCAGATATTTCTCCGCTAATTATATGTTACATGTATATAGGAGTATGAATAATGACTGGTCGACTCGGGTACAACATAATCTTGCTTTAAACAACTGTAAGTATTGTTTGTTGTGGGTAGGTTTAACTTCTCTGCATTAAAACATTTCACTGTATATAATAGGACCAAATAAGTATTTCTCAATTCATAGATTTGTTGAGCAGTCTTGATTTTCTTTTTCTTCGGCATATATTCTTTTAAAAGAAGTCTAAACTATGCTAAAAAAAGTTAACTTACATGGTGTTTTGGGTACATATCTATTCTTTTGACATCTGACCATAGTAAATAGTTGACACCCGACACCTGCTGACTGGAATAGTCGTGGATATTTACATTCCTGTCTGTAGGGTTCATCTAAACCTTGTGCTAAAGATGGGTCACTACAATTATAGTACCGTGCACAGTTTGCTGGATCTGGTATAACCATCCTGGGGTTGTCTTGGCAGAACTTTGTTAAAACTCCTGATATTTATTTAATATTTATTTAGAACTTACATATTAAACCAAGAGTATTGCCACTATGTTACATAATGTACAATTTGTAATAACTATGATGTTAACTGCTAGTATTTTCATGCATGCATTTCAAGACGTGTATTCGGACGCATAAAAACAGTTGAAAGGCCAAATACTGATATAAAGATGATATTGATGTTAGTACTAAATAAACTTGTTTAAGATTTTATTGAAAAAACTTAAGCATAATACTGATATTAATATAGTACTTTCGAATACGAATCTGATTTCTTTGTCAATGAAACTCTACACAATTATTATCAAAAGTTATGTCGGTCTCACACCGTATTTTTTTACGAATATCACATACATTGATTATTTAAGTTCTTGTATCTGATTTCTTTTCGACGAATGTATGACAAAATAATATAGTTTTTTAAGTTTAAAATGTATTGACATTTCTCTGAAACATATGCCATCAGGTTTGCTCTCATAACCTGTACATAATTGCAAATACAAAATAGTAATTTTAATATAAAGCAAGATAATAGAATTTTTAAAATCTATCAAATAAGCACTTAAAGTGAAATTCGATTACGAGGAACAGAATCTTTTTAAAGAGCCAACAAGCCCACAAGATATATCATTATTGTCCCTCAGGACCCATCTCCTCTTCTCGTCCTGCAATCTTCCAAATTTTTCTTACACTTGTGCACAAATTGTTGCTTATTTTACCATTCCACGTAACACCTCCATATATTAACAACTTACCCGAATTTATTTTGGATGAACACCTTCGCCTAACTGGATCATACAAAGATACTTGGCAAGCTTCAACTGACACTGTTCTGTTGCTGAAGCAATTTATGTAATATTCGGATACAGGTCGTCCTGGGTAAGCATTGTTTCCGTCATTTAGACTTTTACAAGTCGGCAATCTGTCTTCACATGGAACACAGTTGGTTACATTGGGAGGACAATGGTTTTGTAGATAGTCACCTGACGAAATCAATAACATATATGGTGAAACAAATATTTACTCAGTAAACCCTTTAAAAAAGAGATTTTTAACATTCATCTTAACGTTTAAATAATGTATATAGGGCTTTAAAATAATTAGAAATTTCCGTAATTTTTATAGTTGTAATGTTTATACATTAATTTGTTTGTAGAACGATGCTCCTTTCTATCAATTGAAAGTGGAACAGAAATTTGGTCAACCAAAGTTACATAATGTTTTATACTGCAACATTTAAACTACCAATTGCATTGACGGTTTAAGCTCTACCCAACTGCACGAAGCCTAGTTTGTCAAGTTGATAAAGATTTTAGTAGATGTTTATAGATATATAACGCTATAAAAGACTTTATGAAGGAATGTCCTCAACTTCGTACTTTATTTAGTCTTTTTCGCTCATCTGGCGTAAATACAAAATTAAATCCTAGTATCTATGATGAGTTTATTTGCACCTGTTTTACGTTGGCAACTTCAAACTCATAACTGTTGATTTATAGGTGCAATATTGAGAGATCAATCATACATTGTTTCAAAACACATGTTTTATTTGTATCGGCTAGAAACATGATAGAACAATCTATGGAAAAATAAATTTGATATTTTGACA
Source organism: Mytilus trossulus (assembly GCF_036588685.1). Lineage (NCBI taxonomy): Eukaryota > Metazoa > Mollusca > Bivalvia > Mytilida > Mytilidae > Mytilus > Mytilus trossulus. The sequence goes on along the minus strand of NC_086375.1, from coordinate 84,160,479 downwards.
CAACGTATATTAATTCTATATTTTTAAAGCGAGCAATCAGTGTTAGTCCCGTTATAAACAGAGGTCTTTCGTTAAAAATATTATTGTCAAACGGATACGTTAATCTTTTTTTTTTCAAACAAAGTTTAATGCATAGTTTCATTCCATAATATTTCAAATATACTAGTCAAAACAAATCATAACTGCTCATGAACGAGATATTTACTATTATTCCTATGATTATTGTCTGTACACAATTTTCAGTTTACGTATGTCATATTTTCCCTTAATATTATCAAAGACTCTTAAATTAACATAATGACAACTTACATGGAGCTTGAGGTTCAATCCGGGGTCCACACGTGACGTCACTAAAGTTCTGACAGGTCATCGATGTAGTGTCGAACAATTGTGGATATTTACATTCTCTCAAGTAACTTCCACCAATGGTTGGTCCACAGTCGAAATATTGTGCGCACTGGTATAAGTGGGGTTGTATTGTACTTGGATTAATTGTACAGTGGCCCTTTATCATATCTACAATTACACTCATTCATAATTTATCTTTGTTTGGACCTATTAGTTTGAAATCCTTCATCATATTTACATTTAACCACATTAAAAGTACGGAAAGGCTAACAATAACAGCTGATATTTTAGATGACGAATCAAAGATTAATGTATAATTAGTGTATCATTCATGTTTTAATTTTGGAAGAACAAAAACACTACATCAGAATCAGTTCATTTTATATAGTACATACATTTGTGTTCCATTAGAAAAGATGATGTAAAACCTCATGTAGAAAAAAACAGGTACAAATTTTGGAGTTTTTTATAAGGTCAATTAAATATTATATCGAGAATATAACAATCTATTGGAAATCCATTGACCATTGAATACAAAGCTCTTTTCAAGGTAACTCCGATGCAGATTTCTATTTCATATAGGAGGAAAGTAAAATGCAAAATATCAAGGCTACAATCAAAGCATGTAAACTATCTGTAATCATAAAGCTGATAAAAATTAATGCTAATGCGTATTCCATGTAGATCATAGCTATAACATAGAAATTCAGTTTGGTAGTTACTTTTTTCTTCTAAAAAAATCTGTTTACCTATCTAAACACGACTCATTTCATAGTGCTTTAAAGACAATTTATGCCAATGCAGAAGTAGAAAGCAAAGATCAAATTTAAAATTGAAATGTGTTAATTATAGGTTGTCACAAAGTTTCCAAACCTTCTGTGATGTCCCTGGTACAAATTCGTGCTCCTGGGTCAAACAGTCCAGTGAGACATTTTTCAACAGATACAGTTCTACCTCGGTTGCAGACAATAAAATCTGGGCTCATTGTTTTGTTTGGAAATGGATGTAGTCCATCTGTCATTCCTATACAACTGGCGAATCTTTCTCTACATGGGCGACAGTTAGACATAGATGGGTTACATCTATTCTGTAGATAATCACCTGTATCATAAAATAAAATGTTTAATATCAACACATAAGTATGGACATTGAAAACCAAATGGTGCCTAATCAAATTTCAATTGATATTTTGTTATTCTAAGAATGGGTACTACTTTTTGTAGTAAATGCGTCTTGATTTTATTTTGTTCTGAGAAACCACTGTTCGAGGAGTGTTAAGTGCCTACAAACGTGTTAAACCTTGTCATATTATGAATGCCTGTCCGAAAGTGTTATGTGAGATGATTTCAGCTTTCCAATTGTTAAAATTCCATTTCTAAGTAGCACCTGCATATGGGGTATATATCTGACACGAAATTACCGTGATTGCATTTCCTATTATGATTTTCTTGATAGAGTGTTGCTGCTCACAAGGAAGCTATTAAACCAAGAGTTCCAAATGGTGAAGTTGAAATCATTCCTTCGTAAATTTTATGGACGCCATCACGAGTTGGTTGACCGTTATGGAATAACCGTTTCACAAATGATATCGGATATGTTCCTTACGTCGTAGCTACAATCCCCTTCCCTTTCATAAATGTGACCTATCGAATTAGACTATCTGATTTTTTATCACATAAGCAACACGACGGGCTGCCACATGTGGAGCAGGATCAACTCACTCTTCAGGAGCACCTGAAATCATCCCTAGTTTTGGTGGGCTTCGTGTTGCTTATTCTTTAGTTTTCTATGTTGAGTCATGTGTACTATTGTTTGTCTGTCTGTCTTTTCATTTTAGCCATGGCGTTGTCAGTTTATTTTCGATTTATGAGTTTGACTATCCCTCTGGTATCTTTCGTACCTCTTTTATTGTGATATGTTAAAAACTGCATAATAACATTGTGGTCAATGTTTTGTTCTAGATACACATTTGCTTACTCTTTTTGGAGAACTTGATATCATCCCAGATTTTTGGTGTTGCTCAGTTTTTAATTTGTCTATGCCTTATTTTAGATATACGTGCTGGTGTTTGTCTTTTTTACGTATATGTCATTCAGATATGTGTTACACCTTGTACGTACATGGTGATGTGTATTTTGTTCTAGATCCACATGTTACTGATGAGTAATTGAGACATGTGTTACAACTTGTATTTACATAGTGCTGTGTAATTTGTTCTGGATCCACATGGTACTGATGTGTAATTCTGAAATATGATACACCTTGTACTTACATGGTGCTGTGTATTCCGTTCTAGATCCACATGTTACTGATGTATAATTCTGACATGTGTTACTTTGGGTATCAAACAACATGGGATATGGACATTCTCGGAGGAAAGTTCTAGCTCGTATGCTAGCTTCACCACAGTCGAAATACTGAGCACAATTTACAGGGTTAGCTCGTATCACACCTGGATTAGCTATACAGAAAGCTCGTATTGCAGCTGAAAAGAAATAATTCAATGTGAATTTAACGACATGAAAACATTTTCAAAAAAATGTCAAAATGCTTGCATTCTATCAATAGACTGTTTTTTTCAAATTGCAGCAGTAAAAGTCGAACACATTTAGACATAATTGTGACTTAAAAACCGTAAAAGTTTAAAATGGTTAACATAATTTCATTTCGCTTCAGGTCTAATGATTACCTGCTCCAATAGAAGTTCTACATTCCCCAAGTGTTGGTTCAAAGTATCCAGCAGGGCAGGACTCCACACTAACTGTTCTGTTCATAAAGCACACTACATAATCAGCCGTCAGTTCTCTTCCAGTGATAGTGTTATTTCCGTCTAGTTTGCCGATGCAAGATGGCAGTCTTTGTTCACAGGGTTCGCAGCTTTGACCAGCTACAGGTGAACATTGGTTTCCTTGATATTGGCCTGAAATTACCATATGAACGTGCAACAATCATAAAAAAAAAGTACGTGTTATTTATAATACCAGATCATGTTTCAACAAGTAAAATATCTGTAGTGTAGAGTCTGCATGGTGCAAGTTTATTGTTAAGATGTCTTTTATAATTACTTTTAAAACAAATATATATAAAATGATTCTATATTTATCCTGAAGAGGTTCTGAACTTTTGTATTTTTCATTTTTCTATTAGAATCAGTCACATGACTGTTTTAATGAAGGAATATCATTATAACGACATCCTCATCGTACATTCTAATATTAGGATAGCAAACTTTACACATTATCTACAACTGGAAAATTGGAAGCTGAATTTGCTTGATATCAAGTTTTATTGGTGGAGTATTATAATCGGTAAACTTTGAAAAGTAAATATTTTCTATGTTCATTACAGGTTAAATATCAATTAAAACAAACAACTTACATGGACTTTGTGGTAAGAATCTACTGCCACATTTGACATTACCAAATACAACACAACTTCCAGTGACTTCATTGAATAGCTGGGGATATTGACATTCGTATAAATAAGCCCCGAATCTTCCTGTTGGCTTTGAGCAATCATAAAACTGGGCACAGTTGTTAGGATTTGAAATCTTCTGTAAGGGATTACTCCTACAGTATAAAGCTGGGTTAGCTGAAATGTAACAAAATATTTATTAATACCAATAGCTTTATCATAAAAATGCATAAAAAACAATTAATTTGTTTGTGTATTCCTATCTTGATGATAATGTGTTATAACAAGACAACGGTTTTAATGTTATGCCATATTCAGTAATTATTTTTAGTTCATGCAAAGTATCTAATAGACAACTGTAAGTAGTTTCTTCTGTATAACTAAATGTATTATCTAATGGATAACTGAGCGATTTTCACGCGAGTTTGGTGTGAGTTTCATCTGATATTTTTCACATGAAATCATATGAAATTCACGTGAGAAAAATTTGACCATTAATTCAGGTCTATTGAAAGAATTGTTCGGACATTCTAAAATGAACAAGGGTAATGTAAGGTAACACCCCCTTCTGCAAATTAATGATGGTATGACACTTGCTAGGATATATTAGTCTAGGATACTGTGGATTCATTTATTTTCGTGGGTACCAATTTTTGTGGATTATGGAACATTTCCATGTTCGTGGATATATTTAATTTCGTGGTTTTGCCGAAGTCTGCATATAAACCTATAGAAAATTTGTTATTAGTTGAACATTTAATTTCGTAGTTCACATTCACACACGAAAGCCACGAAAATTGGTATCCCACAAATAATAATGAATCCCGGTAATTTTGTTCAATATCATTTGTTTTAAGTCTTTCAAGACAATGGCCATGAATGAAATGTACGTGATTATTAGAGATTGCCATAGTCCCTTATATAATCGTAGTGCATCAAATGAAATGTTAACGCATGTACTTTAATACTTGTACACATATAATGTTGTCATTAGTATCAAGCAAACGATTGAGGTTTACTATTTCTTGGAAGTAGATTGTATACCAATATTTATTGGAAATAAAACATACTTGTTATGAAGTCTTACCTGGGTCTAGTTTAGTCATACAAGCTCTAGATGTTTGATCGTACACTCCATCCTCGCATGTACGTACTAATATTGTCCTATTAAGATAGCATGTTATATAGTAAGGTGTGTTTTGTCGTCCTGGGAAAGTATTGTTGCCATCCTGTAATCCAATACAAGAAGGCAGTCGATCTACACAAGGTTCGCAATTGAGAGCTGGTGCCCCGTCTGGACCTATACATTGATTCTGTAAATATTCACCTGACAAAACAAATGTTTAATTCTTATTAGAGGTCAGATCAAAATGGTTTACAAATAGTTCATGCTGCAAATTATATATCATATTGGTTCCTACGTTGTTAAGGTTTCGTGTATACATATCATTATTCAAAAGGGGAAAATATTAGACGGTGAGTAGATTTAACAATTTTCTACAGATGAAAAAATAAATAACCTAATACTATCAAATGTTGAACGATACCGCATAAATGTGTTCTACCATCTATTTTATAAATAAATATATAAATATATACATCTTTATTTTCGACTAAAATAAACATATTAAATAAGTTTGAATAGCAAAAGTAATTACATGGTTTTACAGGCATATATCTTTCCCCGCAATTGACTTTTGTGAACAGTTCACATGACTGTGATGTTGTTGAGTAAAGCTGTGGATACGGACATTCCTGTTTATAAGGACTGGTCGAAGAACCAGAGCTAGAACAGTCATAGTAAATGGCACAACTTGTTGGGTCTTCTACCTTGGCTCTTGAATTTAAATTACAAAATGCCTGTGGGTTACCTGAAAAAGATAAATATAGTCATACCGATTAATCTATAATACAACTCTCATTGTATTTATATAGTAAACATTTTGTATCTTTCAGATAAATCATTACTTACTTTTCTTCCCTTTTTATTGTCAATAAAATATTCTGTTATCATAAATGGAAAAATTCATATAGCAGACAATTTTTTGGAATAATATTCTAATTTACAATTGTCAGGATTGCTTGAATTGTGTTTAATTTTACTAAAGCATACCAATTAACCATAAGTCCCTAGAAATATATATTAATAGCATCGAATGAAAAGTAAATGCTTACTTGGATCAAACTTGACAGAGCAGGATCCAGTCAGAGGATCAAACTGTCCTAGTTTACATGTTTCTGTTCTTAGGGTTCTGTCAGATAAACACACAATGTATTTGTTCGGTTGGTTTGGAAAAGGGTGGTTTCCATCTGGCATACCAAAGCAACTAGGAAATCTTTGATCACATGGAATACAATTTGTTGGATCCCTACATATCAGATTCTGCTCGTAATCACCTACATAAAAACACATTAATGTAACCATTTTCAGGTGAAACTACATGTATGTTACTCAATTCAATAGTTCAATATTTTTAAACAAATTTAGTTTGGACTCAAATTCACGTCCGGTTTCAAATCCACGTCATTTTGTGATATTGTAGTTCAATCTGGATAAGTTCTTTTCTGTGGGTCTCTTTTCAATTACTCATATCAGCATCCAATTCTTGTCTCCTCTAATTAAATCTATGTTCTGCACCTGACTGCATACATGAAGGTTTTTTTAAGTAAGACATCTTGAAATCAGATTACTTGTATATTAAACATCTTTTTAGAACCGATAGCTATATAACACACCTTTCAAAGAACTCATAGTTTAATAAATCACCTATTTATGGAATCGTTAGTTACTAACTAGTAAATTAAACGGTTTCTGTGGAAACGATATATAGAGAGTAACGAAATCACATAAGAGTTTGAGTCTTTTGCATAATATTATAAATTTGTCGTGTTAAAAATGTTTGATGAATGAAATCAGAGAAATACAATGTTATCGTCGAATGCATAAATAAGAGAACCAGAAAATAATTCCCTGTCGTCCAAAAGAAATCTTTTGATTTAAACCGAACTAAGCATTCTAAGTTTTTCAGTGCATATTTTTTAACCGAATAGTTATGTGACTCCGTATCACTAGAAGCGGGATAAAACTGGAATATGGCGGTCTTCTGTTTAATTAACTGTAGAAAGTAATTGAAAAGCGCCAGTTTATTTGTGTCGAGACGTCGATCTGGGTCTGATTGCATAACATTGTATGGGATTATTTTCTTTAGAAACGATTTTCTGCCAAGTTAAAACCTGCATTGGTTAGAATTACATACATGTATACAATCTGATATCAATATAGCTTTCAAGGTAATAGTTCTAACTTACATGCATTCTTCGGTTCAGGTCTAGCTCCACATTTGACAGACTGGAATGTTTTACATGGTAAACCAGTAGCATCCCCCAGTGATACCAGCTGAGGATAAGGACATTCCTGTCTATAGTTTCCTAATGGTGTGTTCTTTTGTCTACAGTCTATATACTGAGCACAATTATCTGGATGTGGTACAACAGCTGTCGGGTTTGCTTCGCAGTATGGACCAGGGTTTACTTGAAAATGGAAATTAATTAAGTACGAGTCAATAATAGTTTATTGATGTGCAAAGCTTGATAATTAAATTTTATACAAAAACCACAAGTGAAAACCTGAAGGATCCGCATGCTTATTAAGATAAAAAGACACTTACGATAAAGATGATGTTACAACTATTCTGATTTCATAAATAAAGGCAACAGTAGTATACCATTTTTTCGAAATTCATAAATTGATTGAGAAAAAAACAAATCCGGGTTAAAACTAAAACTGAGGGAAACGCAACATTAAAATGTATTACACACAGAAACGATAATATAACAATAGTCATAACATTTTAGATATCTCATTTGAGTTGAGACAAAAAAATCATTGCATTATTTTCAAAACAAAATATATGCTAAAATTTCTGTTGAATACTTTAACATCAAAGATACATCAAAATTTGAAGCAGTAGGAGGACAGTGTGTTACATTAATAAATAATACTTACAAGGGTTAAGTGTAACTGTACATGAACCACTTGTTACATCGAAGATTGGAGCCGTGGGTGGACATTGAGTTACACTGATGGTACGTTCATCTTTACATTGCATGAAATATTCTGGTTTATTTGGTACAGCTTGTGGTCCATCACGTTTACCGACACAGTTGGGGTTATCTAATTCACAGGGACGACAGTTTCCAACGGGAACACATATCTTCTGTTTCTGATAATCACCTTCATTAATTGAAACGAATAATATGGTACGATCAGTGAAATCAATTGCTATCATTTGTAACAACTTGCTAAATACAATGTATTTCAGTTAAAATACTTGTGACCAGAAACTTGATAAAGTTTTATTTTCATTTTGGTCTTAGAAGGCAGTTAACCTTTATATTACGCTTATGAAATAAAGTGGAAGCTACTCATACTTCGAATTAACTTTTTTCCATATCATAACTTATTGCGAGAGCTTTATTAAACTGTTGGATATGTTTTATGATGACGCTGTTTTCAATTATTCTTATTTTACCTCTATAATATTATGATAACATGTTATATACTTACATGGGGCTTTCGGTTCTGGTCTGTTTCCACATTTGACCTCTCTATAAGGTTTACATGAGTTGTTAAAGCTATCAAATAGTTGTGGATATGCACATTCCTCCTGATAGTTGCCTATCAGTGTATTTCTATTTCTACAATCTACATATCTAGCACAACTTTCCGGGTGTAGCATTATAGCTGTAGGATTATTCTCACAGAACGTTACAGGATCAGCTACAATACATTGGTTAATATATTTATCATGAAGTGCAACTCTATCCAATATCATTCACATTGCTTAAGTTATTTGGACAGTATTTTTTATAACCGAATAATCATCTTTTCGTTGTTGTATTAATTTAAAGCATACACGCTAAATTTGAGACGAATTATATATAATATATAAACATAAATTCTTTAAGAAGTCAAATACAAATATTCATGAAACATCTGTAAAGCATTTACTTACTGCATTGTTAGTAGTATCATTCTAGTTTTGATGCATGCAAAGCGTGTTCTGAAACATCTTACTTTTGCTTTAATTATTTTTAAGTTTTTAAGATAAGAAATACATTTCACATTGATAACTTTAACAATCAAATAGTATTGCTTAATATTCCGCCGTGTTCATTATTGTGTACACGAACGTGCAACCACGATAAGCAAACAACACATTGCAAAGCTGTAACATTCAAATAAAAAGAAGAAATTGCATGCAGTAGATTGGCAAAACAATTATACAACACATCTATGCGCATGATATTGCCTACTACGATGGTTATTATATATGGAGCATACTTTCTTAAAGCAGATGCAGTGCAGTTTTGTTCATATACAGATGCAAGAGCGCTTGTGAATGTCAATACATACAAATGTGCACCACACGTAAAGCTGATATTGCGCAGCAAATACCAATACTTGTCTCTTACATGGAGTATATCCTTCTAAACAGACTCCATTTACAGTATCAAATACCTCTGCAGGACAAACAACAATTCTAGTTGGTTTTTTGTCTACACAGTACATATATATAAACATTTCTTTCATCGAGTGCCATCCGTCTTGCAAACTGGAACAAAAGCTCGGAGACTTAGTACATCTACCTAAAGATTCGTCAAATTTGTACCTTTTGCATCTCCTTACTTTTACCACTTCCTGATTAGTGCAAGTCATGTAGTGAATGTCACTTCCAGGTAAGGCAAATCTTCCATCTTGTTTTCCACGACATGCTGAAGGAAGACATTTTCCCTCCAAGAAATCGAATACATCTGGACTACAAGTATTCTTTCCTGCAAATGACCCCTTGATACAACTATAATATGTTGTGCCATCTTCATGTCCATAGTTTCCATCAGGCATTCTTTCGCAGGAAAATTCAGGCTTAACACAAATAGATTTTCTGGAATCAAAAACAGACGGACTACAATCCTCAACACTGGTCTGTCTGCCATTTGTACAGACTATGTATTGGAATATATTAGATGTTGGGTAGTTACCATCTGCCAAGCCACTACATTTAGACTTCTGTTGCTGTGAACACTGTTTAGAACGTGCATCAAACAGTAAAGGTTCACAACTTCCAAATTCGACAACATTTTGATTAAAACAAAGTACATAATTTGATTCGGAACCTTGCATGGACTGTTTCCCGTTAGGTAGGCCTTCACATGTATTAACAGCCGTCTCGCAACCTTTCATTGATGGATTGAAGCTATAAGGGGCGCAACTTACAGTAGTAAAGAATCTCCCCTGCTTACAAACGGCGTACTCCATTTTATTGTCCACAATAGGAATATTTCCCGCCATTACACCTGCGCATATGTTCAATGTGTCAACACAGGGAACGCAGTTTCTGTCATTGACATCGCATCTTTGGTTTCCAAGGAAACCGCCTGTGGATTGATATCAGGTTTATGTTAATCGAATGTCATTTTAAACAAAAACAAATAGGAAGTTCTACATTAGTTGAGTTCATTGCTCGAGGAATTAATGCAACAAAACGAAATTAAGTTTCATTCTATGATTCAATAAATGATTGTTTAGTAGTAACTACGGAAAAGTATATAAAAGATCTAGCACTAAATTAATATAAAAAATGTATCAATACATAAGGTAGATAAAAAATAAATTGTGATTACACTAGAGAAACAACAATACCAATCGTCTATTGTCTATTTTTGATTATTACTTGTGTCCTTTAAATTAAACAAAATCAAAAAATTCTTTGAAAATGTCTTATATCGTGAGAAAAAGTATATTCAAACAAATAAAAAGCATAAATAAAGATTACCAATGAAAATATGTGGTTATCTTCTGCAAAACTAAATTGCCTGATATAAACATAACTTACAAGGATCTTTAGGTTCATATCGCCATTGACAGTCAGCTTCCACTGGAGGAACACACCTAAGGAGGTCAATATTAAACAGCGTAGGATAAGTACACTCCCTCTGGTACTTCCCAAATACCGGATCAGATTCTATGGCACTGCAGTCATAGTATCGAGCACAATTAGCAATGTGTGGAAATTTGATGTTTGGTTTATCTTGGCAAAATACCTGAACAGAATCTAGAACAAAAATAAAATATTATTATGATAAATGATGGGATTTTAATGTAAATGCTTGATACATGCATTAAGGTAAATCAACCTTATGACAGCATAGGAGTAACAAACAACCCCGAAAATACAAAATTTGTTAGGATTTGACAATACAGGATCAATTTGAAAACACAAGGATAATTTTGAAAACACAAGAATGATTTTGAAAACACAAGAATGATTTTGAAAACACAAGAATATTTTTGAAAACACAAGGATAAATAAACCAAGGTATGGACCAGACTTAAATCTTCTTCAATAAAACTTTAAATGCATACATGTACCACAAAATCATCATTCAACTTTTCCCAATAACAACACATTAATAGTTTACTCACATGGATCTAAATCTGTTGTGCAATACTTCTTCGTAGGGTCATAAACTCCATATTTACATATACCGACAGAGAGTGTCCTGTTACGAAGGCAGGTCATATAGAATGGAGTAAGTTCTCTTCCAGGGAAAGTATTGTTTCCATCTGCCATACCTACACAAGATGGCGACCGTTCTTCGCATGGAATTGCACACGATTCTCCTTGACAAGAATTACGTGTGGTAACATAATCACCTAAAACATAATGAAGCTTAAAAATAACAACTGTTTATGAAATAGCAATTTTATTAAAACATTATATAAACAATTTTTTTAAACGTGTATGTAGAAAATAAAGTCACAAAAATACTGAACTCCGATTTATGATTGGATACCATCTTCAAAATTATTAATTTTCAATATCGCATTAAGTTTACAACCAAGAATGTGACACCAACACTTATATGAATTGACCAAACGGTAAAGCAAATAATGCCTTGACGTTAAAGATCTGTCGTAAAACATTTGCTGTGTAAAGCACAACTAAATGAAAATTTTAGATACAAATGTAAAAAGGCTCATTTTGTGTATAACAAAAACGTGATTATAAAAAAAACCAGGAGGAATCCGTTAAATTAGACTTAAACAGCATTAATATTAGTTAGAAATGTATTATACTCACATGGAGACATTGCTTCAAATCTCCTGCCACATGTTACCGCAGGGAAATCGTTACAGTAGCCTAGATTTGTGTCAAAGAGTTGTGGGTACGGACATTCTGATTGGAATGAATTCAGTCCTTGGAATGTGATTCTCTGACTACAATTGTAGTATCGTGCACAGTTGTCCGGGTCTTGTTGAATGGCCAATGGATTTCCTGCACAAGGTCCGGATCCTATTGGAGGAATGATTGGACCAGTTGGACCAGTTGGAGGTCTGGTAGGAAAAAAAGGAGGTGTAACAGGTGGTTGAGTAGGCGGTTGTACAGGAGGTCGTACGGGAGGTCGCACTGGTGGTTGTACTGGTGGCTGAACTGGAGGTTGAAAGGGTGGTTGCACTGGAGGTCTTACAGGTCGAAATGGTTGAATTGGTTCGAGTGGACTTGTTCCACTACCTTGATCAGGTGTTCCAGCTATTAATTTGTAAAATGAAATTGTAAATGTAAAGTAATCCATACAATAATTTCTCACTGTTATACTTAACGTTTATTTATGTTTTATTTGTCTTTTTAATCTTTCAAAAGCTGCAAATCAAAAGTGTTTAATGTTTGAGTGAACTTGAGATACTAGTAATCTTAAATTATATTGAACAATATATATGCGTTTAGCGTTCTCTATTAAGGTACTAGTTAATCCAGAAATTTGTTTCTGACACAAAAAAGAATATGACGAATTATTTTTGTTAATATACATTCATATTTACACACGTGTATGCAATTTCACACTAACGATTTATATATGAAATGAAACTTACGATTTGCCAATCCACTTCCAGATGTAGAACACCCTCTGAGATTTTGTGAGAATAGTTCTCCTGGATTACACGTCCTTGTTTCTACTGTGCGGTCCATACGACAGACAAGGTATCTATTGTCATATCCGGGAAATGGATTTTGACCATCTGGTAAACCCACACAGGATGGTATCACACCATCACCACATCGCGGACAATTTCTTCCGAAACAACTGTTTTGTCCATATTCACCTGAGAAAGATAATGAAAGCATCATTGAAAACTTATTATATCCCAGAGCATCTTACACACTTTGATAATCACCACTGAGTTGCCTAAAATATGTTAGAAATAAGTTCTTCTTTTTCTATATCGTTCTTTACTTGATAATGATGAAAAATGTTCCTTGACGTTTCGTTTCAAGTTATTTCTTATAGGTGAACGTCATGGTAATACAAAACACTAATCGTTTGCATCTTATTTTTGTAATACGTTTGTTTAGCTCAAAATCACTGCATTTCAGGTACAATTTACTTTCTATATACAAATGCTGATTGTAAGTATACTATCTCGCTACCACAGAAGTGAAGTGCATTATACTGGAAAACTGCTTCTTACTTCCTTGCTTGTTTTTTTTCTTTTTTGCAAAACTCAATGCTGTTATCCATTTTTCAATTAGAAAGAGTCAAAAGTATATTGCTCGTTTTTAGAACTTTGTTGAATACTTAATCGGGAAACACTCATAGAAATGCGTATTCAGTTATAAGTTTTTAGGGGGTTAGGGGGATCACTTTCGCAGCTTTAGTTTGACACTTTTTATAGGTTAAAGTGATACGTCAGTTAGTCTTACAACTGATATAAAAACTTACATGGTGATAAGGGTTCGATTTTCGATCCACACTGCACATCTGAAAAGTCTATACACCTTTGATATCGTTCTGAATACAGAAGTGGGTAGCGACATTCTCCTTCGTATTTGTTAAAGTTCTCACGTGGTCTCGTCAGCTTACAGTCATAGTAACGTGAACATATGCGTGGATGTGCAATCTTGGCATCGACACTGGATGCGCAGTAAACGTCTAGTGCCACTGGAAAAAATGGTATGTTCATTGAAAACCAAAAGAAAATTTCAACGCAAAATCAGGTTCGAATATGTTTAATCATGTGTACATTTTGTAGATTTGAAAACAAAAATACTATGCATTGTCCTTAAATACATGTACATAGCTATTCACATTGATTTAAATCTTCGTTGCCTTTTTTATAACAGTTTCATAAATTTATATCAAAAGAGTGGAAAAATCCCTTACTTGGAATTTTCTTTAGAGGATAATTGTTCGTACTCTATGCGGCTAGATGTCAATGTACATGGACAAAATCGTCCTTACAACATGTATAAAGACATTGATAACGAGGATATTTCACCCTCGCCATTTTCATCTTAATATTAGTTGATAGAAACTATTGTTCACTAATAGGATGTATTTTTGTAATAAATAAAGCATATTTCTGTATTCTTTCATTGTTTATTTTCTGCGTCTGCAAATCTTCATTAGATAATTTTCACTCTCGAATTTAAATCAAAGCTCAGTTATACTTACTTGGGTCTAGATCGAGTGTACACTTTCCTTGGATAGGATCAAACAACATAGTGTCTGTGCACGTCTTAATTGCTTGTGTTTTATTATTGAAGCATACAAGGAAATATTCCGTAAGCAGACGTCCAGGATATGCCTTTGCTCCATTAGGATGTCCCTCGCATCCGACTTGTTGTGACTCGCATGGTGGACAGTTTGGGCCTCGACACTGACTCAGTTTGTAATCGCCTATAATAAATAGATTAGTGTATCATTATGTTATATATATTTAACCTGGTCAGCAGCAATGGTGTATCATAACTTTCTACATAGGAAAAGGTTATAGTTCACTTAATGTTGCCGATCGTGGAGAAGCTTAAATAGCGATATTAGTTTGATAAATTGAAATCATTGTAAAACATCTTTGAAAATCAGTGTAAAATCTCTCTTTTCGAGATCTTAATTAGAATGTATTTTTATTTCACAGCGTCTTAGCTACTGACATTCTTGTGACATAAGATATAAACAAAAATAAACATCAGTATTTCAGGCAAGTATCATCCTTTCCAAGAATTTTGAACGTATTGATTATTTTTGCTTGGAACTGTGTCACTTTTTTTTAATATTGAGTGAGCGTTGGCTGCTTAACTTCCAGTGGCACATATTTCATGCATCTCGTTCTACACATTAGCAATTAACACAATAGATTGGTCCCGTAATATGGGCTGTCCTGATAAATGTCGAAACATTTGGAGTTCCACTGGAAAATAGTTACAAAATATAAAATCGAAATTTTGCCTTTCAACAGGTCACCTACAGATCCCTCAAATAGTTATTGCAAGGATTCTAAACGCGGGCAGAGAGCGTGGCACTATCTTTACAACAGGGTCGGATTTAAAAAAAACGAACGTGGCTGCGAATGTATAAATCACGCATAGCCAAGAAAAAAAACCCACTTCCATTGTGTTGCTAGACTGTATAGCACAGAATATATAGTGAAAAATAAAAATATATATATAAAATGTAAATTATTTGATATTCAGCGTTTAAAAAAATGTCAAAAGGACAATTAAATTTTAGCTCCAAATACCCTAAATATATTTCCCTTTTTACAAAAAAATAAATTTCTGCTTTGTTAGTTTGTTTTAAAGTAAACGATGACACCAAAAGCACTATTTTTGTCAAGAAAGGGCTACTTTTACGTTCTAAATTGGAGTAGGTGGATTGGTGGTCTGGCACCTAAACGGGTAACAGCTGACCTGGTCGTTCAAGAAATATTTTTTTATTACCCTGACCAATGAAATTACAGAAATACACGTAAGCTTGATCATATATGTCTGTGTGTAAGGCTTAATATATAAAACATTCCTATCGTTTTTTAATTTGAATCAGAAGAAAATGCTAAATTAAAAATATTCCAATCATAGACTTCATATCATATTTGACATATTGTCTTTCCATATCTTATCTACCTAGATATTAAGCATACTTACATGGAGTAACCGGTCTGTATCGTTCTTCACATTCTACATACTTATAGTCGTCACATGTTAAAGTATCAGTATTGAACAGCTGAGGATATGGACATTCCTTCAAGTATGGCGTTCTTTTATTACCAAAATCACTACAGTCATAATATCTCGCACAGTTTTTGTCATGTACTAACTTAGCTCTGGGATACTGGGGGCAATATGTGTCAACCACATCTGAAATTTTAGAACAATATACTCTAAGCTGTTGGTATCTCAAAATAAGATCAACGTCTAACAGCTCACTTTGGGAAGCTAGATTATACAAGTACTTCATGCAAATACCTACCATGTAATTCTAGTCTACAGCTTCTAAGTATGTTATATAACATCTATTGTAAGAAAACTATCAGAGATACCAAGCTTATAATATTGTCGCACGTGTGTCTTCATATACGACTCGTCAGTGGCGCTTAAATCAAAACAATAGGAAGTAAGAGTAAATATGAACAACAGCTTTAAATTCAGAGGTACGACTTGGACCGTTATCTGTAGGGTAGAAATACATGTGGGTTTTTACTGGGTTTTTTTACGAAATACAAGCAATGGCTAACGGGACAGTAAACGATTTATCGACAGAAAAGACACAAATATGCCAAAAGCAGGGGAAAACAAATAAATACATTAAAGAAAGCTGCAAGAGGTTGATATAACCAAGCTACTTGTTTTTCAGTTGTCATTCTAAGATATAAATAGGTTTTTTTCTATTTTATGAATTATAGTTCATAACACAATGTAACAAAGTCAACAAAATAAGAGACTATAAATCATAGAATTCAAAGCAAACGCAAGCTATATTTCCAAAATGCAAGCTTCCTGGGAAAGGAGTTGTATATATATTTCTAATTTTGTTACTTTCCACATTGCTATATGTGCTACTGATGTTTCACTTTGAATATAGATAAAATTATATTTCATTTCTATTTTGCTAAACTTCATATCACTACTTGATATAACTTTGATGTAGTCATTTCTTTATTTTTGCTATCAAATTCTAAAATACAACAGAAATAATGTGATATACTATTTTAATAAAAACTACCTCTACTGAATAACAAGATTTACCGTTTGAACTAGGCAAACTAAATTTTGATAAACTTCATTTACTTACATCTCTCGTAATCTAAATTGATATTCAAGAATATCTATATCATTAACTCATTAAATATAGCACTTGCAAATTAATGACGGAAAACAAACATAAATTATTCGAATTTTCATATTTTGAATTTAGTCATGATAGCATACCAGTGTGAAATAGAATTAAACTAAGTTGGGATCACGTTAACATGTTTAACACCGCCACATTCTGTATGTATGTGTCTGTCCCAAGTCAGGAGCCTGTATTTCTGTGGTTGTCGTTTGTTGCTGTGTTACCTACTTGTTTTTCGTTCATTTTACTACATAAATCAGGCCGTTAGTTTTCTCGTTTGAATTGTTACACATTTTTCATTTCAGGGCCTTTTATAGCTGACTATGCGGTATGGGCTTTGCTCGTTGTTATGACTTATAGTTGTTTTAAAACATTTGTGTTATTTGGTGTCTTGTGAAGAGTTGTCTCATTGGCAATCCGATCACATCATCTTTTATCATAATGGAATACCTTAATATGTCATAACTAATTGCCATTTTTGATACACGATACATTTTTTTTTAAATGTCGTGATTATCTTTAAGATTTGTCGTGATTATCGGGTCGATGTTTGAAATCAGCTGTAAAAATAACAATAAAATTTAAGAGCTGTGATGTGATTGACATTGAGACAAATATCTCGCAAGAATCAAAGGACAAGACTGCAGTAAAACAAGTTACCGTAAAGTTTCATTAAAAAGTAAAAAACATAATCTAAAGTAAAGGTAAAGGTCATAAGTATGGAGAAACACGTAGGAATTCTAAAGAGAATACCAACGGCCTGATTTTAATTAAAACAATAAACGAAAATATCGAAAAATAATGACAGTTGACAGTAATCAATGACAAACAATGACTTACAGGCTCCTACGCACACGAAGAATGTGCCGGGTTCAAACATTAAGTCGATGTTCAACATTTGTCTAACATGAGATAGAATTTTTACAGAACATAAAAGCGAACTGAAAAAAAAAGTCAGTTGAAAAGGGATATACTCATTAGATCGAAACCGAGCAGAAAAAAGAAGATTTGGTATAATTGCCAATGAGACAAACAATGAGCAAAGCCCATACCGCATAGTCAGCTATAAATGGCCCCGAAATGACAATGTAAAACAATTCAAACGAAAAAACTAATGCCCGTTAGTATATGTAAATTTTCTCGGACATTTTTGAAACTGTGTGATAGCGGTAATTCTATTAATACTGGCCAATCTATGAGACTTCTGGTTTTATATAATAAAAGTGTCATATATACATATTATTGGTCGAAAAGACTGTTTTTTATTACACTGTAAGTAATAGTTATTAGTAGTACACGTCACTTATGGCATACTGACTGTTGTCCCCATCGGACAGGACTACTAAAATAGTAATAGAATTATTATATCATGTAATATTATAAAATGTGGGGTTTTTTTCTTTATAGTTTTAGAAAACTGGCGGCAGTGATGATGATGATATCACAGAACTTAGACGAAGAAATGCATTCGGTTTTAATACGCAAAAGGAAAAAAACAACAACGCATTTACTCCCCAAAAGGAAATCTAGCAAGTTCGGATTGAGTCCTTGAAAGGAAAGAGCAAGTCCGGATTTAGTCCCCGAAAGGAATGCAATTTATCTTATCAACTGTCGGTTGATTTTCTAGATTGGACCAATTCAATAATGGCATTCATATTCTCCATTTCATTGCTCTGTCATGTTTCCCGAGCTATAACATCATTTTAATTGACATTTTGTTTTCACATTTGAAATGCTGGATGACATCTCTGACATAATTTTGCTAAATATTAGAAAGTATATAAGTTAATTGAATTCTAAATTATTTATTGTATACGTTTGATCTCATATCATATTAACTTTAACTTAAATGACAACACAACACCATGTTTGTAGGCGTCGCTATATGTTCAAATTAATACTTCATAACACTATATACATTCGTAAATGACATATGTATACATAATTGAAAAGGACAAGTCAGTATCCGAACCAGAGTTACCTAGATCATACACATTTAACATAAAACAAAATAATAGATAACTGGGTGTATGGCGTTTGCGCAAATTATGCAAATCGAATTTGTTTTCATTTGCGCCAAAACAGGTTTTTCTTATCCAATTTTTCATTTTTATCATTTTCATTTTTATCATTTTCATTTTTATCATTTTCATTTTTATCATTTTCATTTTCATTTTCATTTCATTTTCATTTCATTTTAAAAGAACAAACAACGGACCTTTTTTTCTTAGATCAATTTATTATCATTACGTAAGGTGCATTGTTGTTTCCCATTGTTTTGTTGGAAATAGTTGTCTATCTTGTTCCATTTATATATATATATACATCTACTGAATTCAAACGTATTTGGATGATTATCTGGTGGAGGGAAAAACGACCCCTTAGCCCTATCGCGCATCTTAAATAAGTACTATTACAATATCTGGCAATATGTATAAAGGAAAATACTATAGATGCTATAAATGTAAGTCTCTAAAAATATTCACTATGTTCATAACGTTTCTTGTGACATAAAAGCAAATAAAATAGGGAAATAAAGCTAGACTGTCAGTGTCGATATAGATGTTGTTGGTTTAATTGATGTATTTGACAGTTACATGTACATACCACCTATTGGTATTATTACTACACTCTTATACTGCAAGATATTAATGCACAGTTAATATAATTATTACACTCATATGCTGCAAGATATTAATGCAGTGACACAATTATTGACCTTATAACGGAGAACAAAACTATAATATTTCAGGTCGTGACCTCATTCAACACTGTATTGATAGCTACGGAAACTTGTACCAATGAATGATATATTGCCATGATATGGCTCCATTAACATGTTATAATGATCACTTACTCTACAACACTATAGGCATCATTTCACTTCTTAACTATCTTTATAAATTCACTTTCCAAGTACAATTAGTATATATATTTATAATTACACGTGTACTAAAAATCGTAATACATCAACGTAACTATTTACATATAAATACAAAAACACCAAAACAAACCAACATGACATAATGACTACTAACAAAATTACACTACATTTTATCACAAATCGAATGTACATGAAATTATGTTGGCCTTAGGTTTTATTTAAAGTGCAGAGCAGTGCAAATTATTCAAACTGGAATTGGCCTTATTTAAAAAAAAAACAAAAAAAAATTATTTATGTTATCAAAACCCGGAGGTTATGGATCCCTATATTATTCAGTTTGTATACACATTCAAACGGTTGTAGATAGAGGGTGTGACCCTGATATCATAATATATATAAACTAGATGTGCCTGGAAATGCTTGAAAATAAAGTTAATCGTTTAAAATGTGTTTTCGAGACAGACAAATAAAACGGGTGCTTATAACACTTATACATTCGCTAATGGACTACACCATTTAAGCTATTACTATCAATGTTGAATGTTATAAAAGATAGCTGAAAACAGAGTCATTTGTTTTTAATAAAATATGTGTTTTTGTTGGATTCTATTTATTACCGCCAGTCATCAATTTATTTTATTTTACATTTTTTAAGACAATGTGGTATTTACATTTTATGAGCACGCTTACACCATTTAATGTCCACAATTAATAACTTTCTGTCGTAAATTCACGATTTCTTTTGTTACAGAACACCATTTACATAACGTTACAAAAATTTATATTTTAATTGATTAAATACTAAACAAAAACACTTAAACTGTATAATTTTGTAATTATATGTTTACTAAAGCCATGATTTCTTCATTGCATTTGCATTGCAAATAGTTTTTACATCATGATCCTCGGTGCATTACAACAAATATAGTTTTTTTTCTTAAATATTTGTTGTTTGAAAATTTTATGAGCGTAAAGATACACATGGATGCCTTAACTGAATGTGAAAATTTCTAACACAAATAAATGAGAAAATTCCACAGAGGAACTTTAAACCATTAATCAACGATATGTAAATACCACAATGACAAAAAATAGGAGCAAAACATTAAAAGTTCTGAGAGCCAACTCTGACAACAATAACGAGCAGAGCAATAAAGAAAAAAATGTGTGAACTCAAGTGCTCCTGAATAAAAGACAATTCCTGATCAACCATTGGCACCCGCTATGTTGTTCGTGAATGTGTTTGGTCTAGAGTGTTTAGCGTAAGCAATTTGTTCTTATGATACAAATGGAGTGATCAGAAAATAATTTATGAATAGGAAAATGGAAAAAGACACACACATAAAGTCACTTTGTTTTTCGTTCATTGTTTTTTTTTTTTCATCAAATAAACCATGCATTTGGTTACTAGTTTCTCGATTGAACTGTTTTACATTTGTCATTTCGGTGTATTTTATAGCTGACTATGCGGGATGTATTTTGCTCATTAATGAAGGCCGTACGATTGTCTATATTTGAGAACTCCTATGTCATTTTGTCTCTCGTAGACAGTTGTCTCATTGGCAGTTGTACCACATCTTCCTTTCTCTATATAAAGATGTAACAGTTTTGTAACACCGTTCATCAAACACTCATTCACTGTAGATTACTTTAGAAATCAAAAGATTTGCCAATTGTTTCTCTCTGTTAAATATTTGCCAATGGTTCCTCTCTGTAAAAGATTTGTTGTTTTTTGTATTTATATATGTTCACGAATACCTACCTTTGACGGGTGGACAAGGATTACTGACATCTTGAGGCCACATGCAAGTTTTATGTTTCAAATTAAAGTATAAGCCAGCTGGACATTCTATCCAAAATGTCATTTTAATTCCATTCCCACTTTGGCAGTGAATATATCCAGAACAATCCCATGGAGCTCCAACATATACGTCTTTTGATGTACAAAAATCATTAAATTGAGGATACCTTCCTCGTTTTAATCTAGCGTTCGTAAGTCCATTGATAACAAAAAGGACAGTCAAAACATTAACACAGAAATTCCAAGAACACATTCTACAAAAAAAAGACATTTGAACAGTAATTCATATATGTTAATTTGTGAAATGTATATTTCCAATGTTTTTTATATTAACAGGAAATGATACCACAAAGTCTTTCCAAAATCTGACATTTCTGAAATAAAAACATATGTGTAACGTAGCGATTCAGACGTTCTGTGATTGTATTTATTGGTATGAAAAAAATCTGTCTTATTTATTGTATTTTTTAATTTTAAGTGTACTGTAAAAGTATTCTATTATAACATGCTCTTATGATAAATTTCAGCGTCAATTTTGTTCGTTCTTCATGCAAAGTGTATCTAAGATACTCTGTAATTCTTAGTTGATGTTTTAATGTAAAAAAAAAAAACAGTTACGAAAAGCACAAAATTAATGATTGCTTTCTTTGTGCTACGAGAGAAATTTATATATACAATCATATAGTATATAACCAAAACAAAAATAGAAGGATTGTAGGCGGTGTCATAACAAATAAGGGTGTAATTCGTTTATTACAAAAACATTTTCTGATATAAATACCACATATATGTCTGTGGTACGAAATAAACAGTTTGCATATCGACATTTATGAGTAAGAAAACTTTTACCAGAAATCGATACATGATATGAAGAGTTATAAACATGAAGTGATGTAAAGTCATGTTATACTTGAATTCATAAACTGGATGTGAAAAGTCAATCATTTTCTGATTATTTATATTTTAAATTTTTACTAAATATGAAAAGAAGAATTTTGAGATTGCCAACGAGATAACTCTCCACTTGAAATATCACAAAACAAAACAAAAACGAAAACTTTTTGTGTGACGATACTTCAAGTATTGCGGGTGTTGTGGTATACTACCACTAGAGATCATGTGGACACAGGCACTTGTCTCTGAAAAATTACATTTTTACTTATATGTTGTATTTAAGTATATTTATAAAGGTATTTTTGGCGGAGACAAATTCCTGTGGAAATAGACAAGGATATGTTTCAGAGGCTTAATCTTCCATAACAAAGGGCTCAACAGGAAGTGTATGTCATTTATTTTATACTAAAACTGATAATCAGAAGTTATTGATGGAAGGAAAATGTACGTGTTTATGTGTACAAAAATTACCAAAATTAAAAGAAAATTTATGAACGTTCAAAACAATGTATGAATCTTTACAATATAATATAATCCCTTTTAGAATTTTTGCTGTCTCTGTTAGGAGAATATTCCATAAATAGAATTCGTTTTAGTGTGGGTCCTTTTTTTTTATCAACCCAGGAGTGTTGAGCATTAGTTCCCCCACGTCGTACACACCAATTCATTGATATTTCTCGTTCTTACACCAATCCAATGTCACTTGTTTGTTCTTACACATGTTTGATGTCTTAGGATTAATCTTGATATATATGTAGCTACATGCTTGTGTTTATTAGTTTCTATATACTGTTTTGAATCAAACCCTTTTCTAAGTAACGTCACTCTAAAGACAAATCAAAATGTTAAAATGAATAAATAATAAAAAAAAAAAAAAAAAAAAAAAATTACTAAAAAACTGTGGGACAATGTTCTTTAAGTTTATTTTGTTTTTTATGCTGCCATTAAAATTAGTGTTGGTATTTTTAAATTTATATCCCCGCTCCAAAATATTGGAGGTAAACTGTTATACCTCTACCTGTCCGTCCATCTGTTCGTTAACTGATAGTTTACCAAATGCTTAAATGTATTTCACAAATAATGGTCATGTATGGAATTTTCGTTGAATTTTCTAATTAGGACACCCTGTGTATATTATAAGGCTGTATGTGAGCATGTTGTATCGTATTTCACTATTTAAAAATCAAGTGCTTATAAACTTCCGTAAAGAGGTGATATCAATAATAAGCAAAATATCAGAATTCAACTTGTTTATTTTAATGTTACGATATGATCTCTCACAAAAATATCAAGTTTTGTGATCAGACGGAACCACTATCGATGAGAAGTCTAAAATATGATGAGTTTATATATTGTACATAGTACAGACTTCTCAGAAATGTTTTGATGAGACAAAAATTCATTCATTCAGTTTTTAAATATACAATATTTATCAATATTGTTAAGATAATTTAGAGTGGGTTTTTTTGTCATTTAGTGTTTCCTTATATATTTCATTTTGATTTATTATATAAAAATTTGAATTTTGAAATATTATGCGAGGAATTTATAGACCAAAAATGCTAATTAGGATGGTTAATGTTGACAAATATGTAAAACACGATAACAAATTATCCGTAGGAAAACATGTCCCATTTTATACTACTCTAACAAGATAACCATATACATCCCAATTCAAATATATGCATCTCAGTGTAAAGGGGGACATTAAACCTATATCTGTTAAATTTAATGTTTAATGTTTTTTTGATAGTATTTGTTTTTTCATTGTTTATTGGAATATGACTGACATTCTGCCCACCAATCAGTCAAGATATACAACACATGCGAATCAAGCTTTTAAGGCGAAGGCCATGCGTGTAGTTTGAGCTAAATTCAATTTTATGCTGAGTTCAGGAAAATCTTTTGGACATATTTCCGTACATATTCACTAGATACGTAAATAGGTAAATAATCTGTAAAGTAACTAAAGAGAACATAAAAAATCAGATCAAATCGTGCATAGGACAAGTTCACATAAACTATAAAGAATGACACACAAGTTCTATCAAACGTTGTGTTCATAACCAAGGAGAGTGCAATGTATCGATCACTTTGCATTATCTGTTTGATTGATTGGTTTTGTGTTTAACATTCGTATGGTTTCACGACCTTAGCGAAGCGACATCATTGGATATAATAGATATAGTCTCGTAATGGTTCTAGTTAAGTTTTTAAGTCGTGGTGAGACATCTCACTGATATAGGGATGACCGATGGTAATAAATGCTCAAACTTCTTCCTTGATTCAGACGAGGAAAAAATAACCTCAAACCGATCAAAATATCCATTTCTGACAATCGACACTTGAATGTGGAATGACGATTTATCATTTACCATCCTGTTCATTATATGACTTAGCAAAACTCAAACAATATAACAAAGATGGGTTTATTCAATCTGTGGTTACATCGAAGTAACAACACCCGTTTTCAATCAAAAACCTATTTCCTCAACTAATAATGATAAATACAACTACGATTTGTTTTTGAACCAACTGACGTAAATTGAAGTCGTGCCTGTTGAGAAAACCACATGTACTAAAATGGGAGGAACACATCGTAGTATAATTGATTACTTCTATTGTTTTAATGATATTAATACAAATATGATTAACTAGTATTATATCGAGGTAAATCAATGTTATGTGATGAAATTCTACAGATGTATGACCCAATAACTTATTTTTTTATTTAAATGTTCGTCTTACATATACACGACAGAAAATCGTCTTTGTTAGACACAATTTCATTAATGACAGCTGTTCTATTTATATAATAATGAATGCAAAACGTGCGTAATTGCTAGTTTTTGTGACAATATGCATGCACATACAAATTGTAAGCAGAACAAAATAAACATCACACCTATAATTTCTTGTTAAAAGCATTTAGCACTAAAAAACGTATCAGCGCCAAAGGTTGTTTATTCAGATGAATTGTACATTTTAATAATTTTGTTACTCAAAATATATATGAAAAAAAAACCATTTTTGTTAGATGCCTGTACCATGATTCAAACTTGAAATAATCATAGAAAATAACAATTAATTTGAAATCAGAAGATGTGGTATGATATCCACTGAAACAACTCTCCATAAGAGACCAAATGACAATGAAATTAACAACTATTGGTCATCGTTTTTTCAACAATGAGCAAAATTGATACCGCATATTCATCTATAGAAGACCCCGAAAAGACACATGCAAAATATTTCAAACCAGAAAACTAACTAGCTGATTTATAGTAAAACATACCGCACGATGTTTTGTTTTTTTTAATTTTCGCGGCTTTGCAGTGCAAAATTATTACTTTTTCTGTACACAATTGTTTCCTGCATTTTTTGTTGTTGCAGAATATTCATGCTCATCTGTCTTATGCAAGGTCATTTAATTTTTAAGCTCTTTTTAGACCCAGATTTATATTTTCAAAATCCGACTGTCCCTTTTTTCCACAATTTTTCAAATTGTCATCTCCTTACATAAACATAAAGAAACAAGTTGTACAATCGTCATTAACATTGTTAATTAATATTGCAACTTTACTGTGAAGGACCAATTAAACCAAACCACCAATGTCCATCAAATATTAATAAGTCTTTCAAACGATGAATTAAAATTTAATGAATGATGTTATTTCATAGAAAAAAATGCATGCATTAAACCTTTTGAATACTGCTTTTTTGACATTCGAGTGTCTTTATTGTACACTAGACGTAAGAATGGATATCCCTGTAACACTCCTATGTCGGTCATATAGATTAAGTAATATATAACTTGATAATTGATTGTGCAAATAAAAATTTAGTTTCCTTACCTTATAAATCCAAATTTATTTTAGCTTAAACAAAAAAGTTAAACTTTTCCTAATTACAGGATTTACTTCCAATAATTTTCGTGAGGTGACATGGTTGACGAGTGAATACCAAATGACGTATACTACATAAACGGTTTTTATATTCGTTTGTCATGTTATAATATTGTCTTGTACGAATTAATGACATGGTGTTTATCAATGATAATAAAAACATGCATAAGAATATAAGCATAGGTGTCACAATAATAACCACAATATGTATATGTAACGACTGCTTATTACAATTTACATTGTGGATTTATAAAACTTATTTCGTAATGTAGCTGAAGATACTGAAATCAACTTGACATATAAAGATGCATTCGATTAAGACGAAACTTTCAACTCATCAATTACATGCTACTCCATCAGTTTGTCACGATTAAGAAAAAAAAGTAAATGGTATTGAAGCGATTCACTTTTATATAGCTCCGAACTGAACAAAATAATTAAGTTAACATTAAGATTTACATGGAATTCAATGAACTGTGTATAAATAGACAAGAAAACGTTAAATTCAGATATAGAAATAAAATGTTTAGTTTGCAAAAATTTCAAAACAGATCAATAAGATTTATTGAAATGATATAGCTTGTCGTAGATAATATTATATACAAGCATAACTTTAAATTTAAGTTGAACTGTGTCGGTTGTCTCGTTGATGCGTTTTTGTGTCGAGTGCTAGAGGACTTGGGTTCGTTTCACTGCCAAATAATTAGTTAGTTTTACTACTTATACGCCTTTGAATATGGCAGAATGTCTAAGAAAGAGCATCAAACTTGAAGTCAGATTTATGAGTTCGGAAACATTTAATATATTTCTTCCTGTGGCCTATTACCTTGAACAAATCATGATTCTTTTAGGCATTATCTTTGTTTGAGATCTGCACGAAACCTGACATGTTAACGTGATGCAACACTCATTTTTCTTTTATTGAGAGAAATTAGGAAAGTATGCGATATCTTGTAATGGTAAGCAACCATTGAAGGTGTATTCATATCGCATTAACATGGTGTCGTTCAAATATTCTGATATTTTCTCTATTGGACATTGGACACAAATCAATTCTGTTGCAACATTTACTAAAGATTTGACTCTTGTATACTGTTATATTTGAGAAATTTTGGACCTTTTAGTAGGGTTTTTTCCACGCCATTATACAAAACTTTCAGACGAAAATATCACTTATCAAAAAAAGGACATTGTCGTTGTATCGTGTATCTGTATTCCATGATTACTTGATAAAATGTTCTTCGGTGAAGTCTTGCGTGAATATTTTAGTGACATAGATATATTTCACATATTGGAAATCTAAACATTCCTATTCTTGAGGTAACAAGACAGCACATCTCTTTACGGTTGAAGCAAAAACCCTTAAAGTGAAACCAGATTTATATCATAATGGCCATGTCAGTGTGGCACAACTTTTTGGAATTTTAGATCCTAGATGCTATTCAACTTTTATCTTGTTTGGCTTTATAAAGATTTTATATGAGCGTCACTGATGAGTCTTATGTAGATGAAACTAGCGTCTTGCGTACTGAATTATAATCCTGGTACCTTTGATAACTTTTTTAATATAAAAAATTTGGCCAATAGCATTTTTTATATTTGGAAACCAAAAGCATGACGGACAAACAACGGAATATATAGATAGAGAAATTGATATATATTTTACCTTAGCCGTACTTGGCACAACATCTTGGAATTTTGGGTCCGCAAGGCTCTTCTACTTTGTACTTATTTAGCTTTATAACTATTTTGATCTGCGCAGATAAGTTTTATGTAGACGAAACGCGTATTAAATTATAATCCTGGAAGCTTTCATAATGTCTTGCAATGTTATTCACCAATTGAGGCAAGTTAATAATAATAATAAAAACGATATAATGATTAAAATGAATAGTCAAAGTATAATGTGTATATATATAATGAATATGATATTTATTGAAAACAAATGCACACAGTGACACAGAAATTTTTAGATTGCTTCATTGACCATGATTCGTTTTATTTTGAAAATAGTAAAAAAAAATACAGATTTAAAAACAAGTATCCAATTAAATCAACATTATCAATAGTCCATCTCATATTATCATATTACAGATATGTACTAAACCTCATAACCTTTTCATACACCAAATATAATTTATCTTGTCAAGGTACAATATTATAACTGATATAAACCACATTTGTAATCAATTGAGTAAATTCTTTTAGGAACAAAATTCAGCAATGGCATAAAGTTAAGCATATACGCTGTTTGTCGTTATGATATATTCTTTCATGAATAATGTTAAAACCAACACGAAAGTTTAGCCATTTGCAACTCATATAGTACAAAATACATCAAAACTAGTCATGAGGTTCACAAAGTCAGCCCGATGAAAAGGCCTGCATTTACGTTTACCTTTTTTCATTTTTAGCCATGGAGTTGTCAGTTTATTTTAGATTTATGAGTTTGACTGTACCTTTAGTATCTTTCGTCCCTCTTTTACTATTTTAATAATTATAATTATACAACGATATATATATATAGGGTCTGTACCGGAAAAAAAACACAAATAATCAGTTCAGCAATTTCTAGGTCAAGATGGACTGATTTGTTATTTTTATTATCTATGATATCAAAAATATCACTCGTTCACCGTTGATATTTCATGTCTGCTTTGCGTTATTCATAAATAATAAAACATGATGTACTGCAAGCTAGCTGTGTAAAACACCTATACTTCAAATGATTTAACCAATTAGCAAATATTGCAACAAAAATCCAAAGATAAGCACGAACACTAAAAATAAACCTTTTTAGTAGAAAGCTCGGAACTGCGAGAATAAATACTTTTCGCTTTTTATGCTGTCATTGTGGTTAGTTTTTTCACTCCCTCTCGAAAGAATGGAAGGTATACTGTTATACCACTTCTGTTCGTCAATGTAACTATCCAGTCGTGTGTACCGTATAATTCCGTCGTATTTTCTCAGTCCAAGCACGCTGAATTTTATACCAGGCTTCACATGAGAATGCTGTACTCCGTTAAGTTTTTTTTTCACATTAATCGCTCATCAACTTCCTGTTTAAGAAAATATATATATTTATTTTATGCATAATGCTAGTCAAAATCATGACATTTTCGTAACATCTTTCTAGGAAAGACATGGTTAGGTCCTTAATATGTAATAAGACTTTTATGTGCATGTTGAACCATAAGATGCATCATTTTTTGCAATTCATTGTCCTTAAACCACCTCGAATACGTAACGCGGTTGTATCGTAAGTTAGCAATATCTCACGATTGGTTATTTAAATTCAACGGTATAATCTATCACAAACATATGAAGTTTTGTGATCTGATGGGAAACACAATTGTTGAGAAATCTAAACGATATTATAATACAGACGTTTTGTATATATTATTAAAAGACATACAAAAATAATTCAGTCGGTTTTTAAATTTACAACTGTCAATAACATTAACATATTGTAATGTTTAATATTTTTATTATTCAGTGTTTCATCAAATTTGTCACTTTTATGAATTACATAAAAATGAGAATTTTTCATATATAATGCGATAATTAATCCTAATTACGATTGTTACAGTTGACAAATATGTATAAGTAATATTTACCTATGCATAGTTTATCTCGCCAATATACAATACTTTAGAACGAAACCATCCTTTACTAATTTTTTTCTAATAAAAGAACAATGTCGGTGTAATTTATTTTTATTTGCATACCATTTATTGATGAAATGTTCTTCGGTGAAATCTCGATGGATATTTCCAGTGATATAGAGATATTTTATCTACAGAAAATCAAAACATTTAAATGTATGGGGTAACGCAGAAGCATACCTCTTGAATGGTTCATTCAAACCCCGTCAAAATCAAACGATACGTATATGTTGGTATGTTAAGTCAAGTGCAACTTTTATTGTAATTTGGAAAACAAAGGCAGAACTGATGATAGCCAGATGGATAGAGAAATGGACAAATATAAGCACTCCTATCCACGCAGTGAAGCAATGTTGAAATAATTTAAAACAGATATAATGATTAAAGATTTGATATCCATAGTCAAGGAGTAATGTATGTATCTAAAAAAAAAATATTTAAAACAAGTGCATTCATTGAAATGTCTCACATGCTTTACCGACCATTATTCATCAATATTGCAAATCATAGATTATAGGTTTGACAACAAGTGTCAAATAAACTCACCATTAGAAATTATCCATGACAATAAAATCAAGCTCAGATAAACCCTGCAAAATATTTATAACCTATTTTGGGGAGATTTTCCAAAAAGACTGTCACCGGGGTAGAGATGCAAATTATTCTTTATAAAGATAAATGTATTTTCTTTCTTCGGAAAAAGAAACACGTGAATTTGCACCTACAACAATTGCTTGTTTTGTGAAAATTTGTCTATAATTCAAAAGTTTACAAATATGTCGAAGCTCAATTTTCAGTAAACACACATACATAAAGTCCTAAATCAAGCACATTCATTAAACTTTTAAAAGGTCATAGAAGCAGATGTAATCAATTCAAATTACCATAATAAATATGATATAAGGCGTTTTTTTTTAGCATGTTGTACCGTATGATGTATCATTTTCACATATTTTGCTCATAAACCTTATGTTTTCTGAATACATAAAACGGTAGTATCATAAGTCAGCAAAAGCTTACAGTTAATATTTTTTTATAAGTTCTTTTTCTCCCTGATTAACAGGTGTCACCAAATATTTATCTTGTCGCACAATAATCAAGCAAGTAAAATGGATAAGCATGATAAATATTGTATGGTATAAACTTTTTAACACTCATATAAACACATATGTATATGAATTAAAATCATTAAATTTAATCAGTAAACTTAGCTCAGGGGTTCCAGTACAAATTGTGTTCTTCAGCACTTAAATATTTTGAGGAAATATGTTTCTCTTAAATTAAGATTTCTTTTATGTAATTTTGAAGTTCTTATATATGAGGTTTTACATCTTGCATATTAGATTTGTAAATGAAGTTATTTGTCAGTTAAATAACTTTACTTGTTTGTTTTTATTTTTTATAAAGGCAGACAATGACAATTTTCAATTTTTTGAATTTCGATATGAGCTATATTGAAAATACAAGGATGTAGATTGTGCCAAATGACGGCTACAATATGACAACTCAAACGTAGATGTTCTATAGTTCTGGCTCTTCCTTGCAAAATGTACACAAATAACAATTAACCAGGTTTGTTTTACATAGCAGAGCATTTGATATAATGAATAATTCTATATTGAAACCAACATTATCTAGTGCTTTTGATCCTTGGTAACACAAAAGTGTATTTTTTTCCAATTGTCTACTTTATTCAGAATACCTTCCCATTTTTTTCTGCTGCAAAAAATGCCCTATGATTTGCCCAATGTTAATAGTTAATGCTGACATTATCAATTTTAATATGCTCATTATTCTAAATAGATGCCGAAATAACTTCCACAATATGAAATTGACGTCTGGGTTTTGACATAGTTTTCCATGCATGAAAAACTTCATCCCAAAATATGTTTTTTATTTTTTTTTATGCCAAAATAAGGTAATCTGTTTAGATTTTTATTATTTTAATCTTTAAGCACAAGTAAATTGTTTGCCCTTGTGTCAAATTATTCATTTTAGGCCCCTCTGTAGTATTCTTGACATAGTAGATACTGCGTTATCTTGTCAGACTTATCATACTAAAATGAATGAAGAAAATTTACTATTAAGTTGACGTAACACATTATCATCTGGATATTGGATTATATTATTGATAACTTTGTGATTGTTATTTTATTGAACGGGGGAAAGTGACTGTTTTGATCATTTTTGCAAAAAAAAAATATTTCTTTCTTGTATGCGAAGAGCATAATTTATATTTAACATTTATCTTTAAAATTAATCAACACAGAAAGTGATACCAAATAATTTGAAGATACTGGAACCCTAATTTAGTCCTCATATTTGTTCTAGACTATGTCTTTTACCACCTATCCAAATACCGTTTGTTTTGTCTTAATTAATTATCATTCCTGATATCTCAGTATAAAATTGTAATATACGGAGAGATGCATCCAGCGAGGAAGGCAATCCATCTAAAATAAGTGATGGGGCGTCTGCATATTGAGACAAGATATACAGTTGATTTAATATCATCGTAAAACGTTTTTATTGAGTTCATAATCTCCAAAATCAAAATACTTTTAAGTGTTTCAAAAAGAAATGCGCATGATAAAGATTCAAAGGCTTTCTTAATATCAATGAGTGATAATATACAAGAGATATCATTTTCTTCTGTAAAATGTAAAATAGCATACACAAGTCTACAGTTCTCCCCGATAAATCTACCCTGGATAAAGCCTGTTTGATCGAACTCAATAATTCTGTTTTGAACTAACTTAGTCCTCTCAGCTATGCACCTAGAAGCTAGTTTGTATGTTGAGTTGAAAAGTTTAATTGGACGCCAATTTTTCCAAAACTGTTTTGACTTGCCTATTTTATTAAACATGTGATAACTCCCTGCCTCTGTGTGACAGAGTTTAGATTTTGACACAAAATCTGTGATAGGTATTCATTACTATAAAATCATACGGAATACATCTCCAAAAGCAGTCTTTTATCCTAAAATCATGGAAAAAAGGGGAAAAGTGTCTGAGAAAAAGAAACAGTCTGCTTCTGCTCGCTGGAGATACATTATTATTCAGTTATTTCCGTGAATTGTATTATTTGGCGCTAACAATTCCCCAAAATTAAATTTCCGAAATTTTGCTTACATTATTTCTTTTTATCCGCTTCAAATTTGCCACAACCTGTAAAACAAACCGAGCACCTGCATGTGGCGTTCCGCAAGGATAATTGTTGTCAATGATATTTAGATAGTTTGCTGTTTTATATTTCTATTATTTAATGTTTCATTATATTTTGATTTATTACATACATTAAATTTTGATCTATTATGCATGAGATTTATAGGCAAAAAGAACTGCTTATAACAATTGTTACAGTTAACAAATATGTTAGACACAATACAATTATCCGTAGGAAAATATGTCCCATATCTACTTGATACTCCCCTTACCAGATAACCATGTACATTCTAATTCAAATATAGATATGTGCTAACGGAGACATTAAACTTATCTTTCGAATTGCTTGTAAAATATTTTTGGCTATCTTTTTGCTGTTATTGATTATAAAAGGCGTGACCATTGTGTATGTATCTAAAATAACGCACTCACTAACCTCTTCTCAGTCAGATGTTTTCGTAATGTGAATGTGTGTACCATTACTTGATGAAATGTTCCTTTTGTAGTCTCATGTGAATGTTTCCAGTAATAGAGTTCTCCATATTCTGATAATAATCAAAACATTAAATTTGTAGGGTGACCATGTAGTGTTTATGCAACCAACCGTTAAAACCAATGAGACTTATATTCCTATGGTCAGGTCAGTATATTAAGTCAAGTGGAACTTTTAATTTTATTTTGGAAATCAAAGGAAGGACTGGCGACAAATAAGATTGACACCGACCTTGACAGATATAACTATCACTAACCAGGCAAGGTTGTAATAATAACTAGTATCTCAATTGTTTGTAAAACAATTGAAAGGTCTTTCCTGTAAAAGTGATGTTTTCGTAATGTTCTTTGTACGACCTTTCGTTTGATATACGACAAACATACCTTCTGAAACTTTTCCCTTTTTACACTTAATGACCTCATCCGCCTACATTTTTTAGATCGGAAGTATGATATATGTAACACAGGGTAGATGAGCTTTCATTTGACATGCGACAATGCCATGTTCTAAAAAGGATGATTTTTGCACCTAATAACCCCATCCAACCAATTTTTGGAGGATGGGAATTTGATATTTCAAATGTTCACATCATGACCTTTCATTTGATATACAACAACCCTATCGTAAAACAAAATGTATTTTTTGCACTCAATGACCCTATCCAACCAATTTTTGTGGGTCGTCAATTTGAAATTTGAAATGTACGCTTTATGTTCTTTCATTTGATATGCGACAACCTGACCATCTGAGAAATTTGAATGTTTGCACTAAATGACCCCACCCGTCCCCCTGGGATGAAAAGGAGGTTTAAAATTTTCATTTTTAAGTAGAGTTTATTAAGACCTTCAATTTGATATATCAGATGACCCCATTTGACAAAGTGCAAAAAATGATGCAATATCAACTAATATATAAATAGAAGTTATGAAACTTGCAAAGTCAATGCAAAACTTGACAATTTCAAATTGATTTTTCGGTGTTTTTTTCAATGGAATGTTTTTGGTATTTTGTCAAACATATAACTATGTTAACCTCTTCAATTTCTAAAACATTTTAAATAGTAGGCTCTTGTTGAATCAGAAATACATGCCTCCGCTCGCAAAACTTCAAACTGAATTATCTCTAAAACGACAATAGATATCTCAAATCTGTTAAATGATAAATGATCTACAGTTGAAGGACAACATTATAGAAAAAGAATTGGGACAATTTCAAAGTTCACCAAGGTCACAATTAATCATCAAACATATGATGCAATACCAAACTTAAGAACCGGAAGTCGTAGAGACATGGGACTAGCGCCATTCAACTCAGGACCACTTAACCTTTTAAATATCACAAGGTCAAGGTCATTGTATACTGTGAAGGTCAAGGTGAAATTTCATCATGACCTGACATTGACCTCAAATTGAAGGTCTTGAACTACTGATCATCTTTTAAGTTTATAGTAGGTTGATATCTGTTACCTTCAAAAAGATATACACACAATACCTTACTTTTAAGAATCATCCAGTCGTAACTTTTGAACAGACGGTCGGACTCTTTTAAGCTCAGTGTATAAAATGTAGAGCTCGTCGAGAGGAACATTTTATACGCTGTTAGAATGCAGCAAACTCTTATCGTTTTCTTAATATGGAAGCTTAAAATTGCAGCGTAATTTTTTTTTGCACTCGGTGACCTTTGACCTTGGGTGCATAGTAAAGGTCACATGAATTACAGATTATTGGTGAAGGTCCCAAGTCTCTACGACTTCTGGTTCTCGAAATACATTTTTTCTAAAATTATGTACAATTTTTCAAGGGGAATAACTCCTTATAAGGATTAATAACAAAATGATTGTACATGTTCATTAACATTGTCATCTGTTCTTGTACATGTTGCTGTTTTCAAATCGATTCTAGCTTGAATACTTTTTGAGAAAAATGTAAAAGAAAGAAATTGATTCAAGGGGACATAACTCTCATAAGGGATGATGAAATCCTTATCAGCCTCATATGGTAACACATCATGATAAGATCTAGCTATTGTCCAAATAAGGTCATGATATCTTTTAAAACATATAAGGGGGGCCATGTTGAAAAAAATCAATAAAAGGGAGATAACTTCTAAAGGGGATGATGAAATCCTACAAAAGTTCATCTTGTAAAAGTTCATGATGAGGTCTATCGATGGTCCATATTTGGTCTTGATAACTTCAACAAAAAGGGGAGGAGGCCTTGTCAAACAAATGTTGGAAGAAAAAAAAGAAAAAGAAAAAAAAACATTAGAAAAACAATAAGGTCTTTCCTCACGTAGGGGAAAGACCTTAACAAACAAAAAATATAATAATCAGTATACATAGTCAAGATAAAATGTGTATTTCTAAACCAAATGGTATTTATACAAAATAAAACTACTCATTGAAATATTTCGCTTGCTTTAAGGTCCATTATTTATTAATGTGGTTATCATAAAGATATAAGTTTTACAGCAAGTGTCAAATAGAATTAACGTAATGAATAATCCATGATGACACTAAGGTGAAGCTCAGATAAGCCCTGAAAAAATTAACATCCTTAAATCATCCAATTTACCAAATATATTTTGCCTGGTTGAATAATGTTGGTGCTTATATAGGCCTCATTTACAATCTGGATAAATTCATGTTGGAACCAAATTCTGAATTGAAATATGGGTCCTCGTATGAGCTCTTTATCTTTATGATTCATTATCCCATGCATATTTAAAAAACAACCCAGAATAACTTAAAAAGTATGCCATTTGCAACTACAATAGTCCAATATATAATAAAACTAGTTTTCAAATAACCCAATTAAAACGGAATAAAACTTAATATTTGCCGAATACGCAAAGCGAGGGTAACTTAAGTTAGCAAAAGCTCACAATTTAACTTGGTTTAGGTAGATTCATGATATACCACCATCTTGTATTGTTCAATCCCAGAACAAAACCGGTCTAGTTATTTGCCCAAATCTGCAAATGGAGACAGATTTACAATTTATTGGTTAGACTGTTTATTTATATATAGAAACTTGGTGATTTATTGTATAACTCAAAATATTTAAACAAATATCAAATTTGGTGTGTTTGAAATATTATTTTTTAAATAAGTCATTTAAGGGGAGATAACTCTTTTAGCAAACAATATATACTGGACTAATTGGGATGATTCTTTTTTTACTTGTAGAAAGAAAACAAGTTCGATGACACAATTTTTACCATTTTATTAAAACACATTATAAAACCTATCCTCTCACAATGTATTTCAAAATTCTATCTCATAGATTTATTTTTTTGCACAAAAATGGTTTTTTTCATGACCAATCTAACCCCATTTAGTCAATTTAGGAACACTGGTTTTATTGCAGTTTTTCATCTCAAAGTAACAGCGAAGGCGCTATGATCTGTCATATTCTAGTAGAAAATCTAGTAAATGCTTTAATAAGACCAAATTAATTCAGTCAGTTTTTAAATGTACAACTGTTGTCAATGATATCTAGATGAAGAATGGCCAACGTAGATACAAGTATCTTGTCTTAGGGAGGGATAAATCCTACTTTGTAAAGAATCACTCTGATTCAAACAAAAAATTCTCTGAAACCGATATTATCAAGATGCTTGATTTCTTGATTGACAACATATGTGTTACGTTCGGAGGACGTGTTTTTCAACAGACCGTCGGCATCCCAATGGGCACAAACTGTGCCCCTCTACTTGCTGACTTGTTTCTTTATTATTATGAGGCTGACTTCATGCAGGAACTTCTTAGGAAGAAAGATAAGAAGTTAGCAATATCCTTTAACTCTACTTTCCGCTATATAGATGACGTTCTTTCACTAAACAATTCAAAATTTGGTGACTATGTGGATCGCATCTATCCCATCGAATTGGAGATAAAGGATACTACAGATACAGTTAAGTCGGCTTCATATCTTGACTTACATCTAGAAATTGACAATGAGGGTCGGTTGAAGACAAAACTTTACGACAAAAGAGATGATTTCAGCTTTCCAATTGTGAACTTTCCATTTCTAAGTAGCAACATTCCAGCAGCACCTGCATACGGGGTATATATCTCCCAATTGATACGATATTCCCGTGCTTGCGTTTCCTATCATGATTTTCTTGAAAGAGGGTTACTGCTCACAAGGAAGCTATTAAACCAAGAGTTCCAACTGGTGAGGCTGAAATCATCCCTTCGTAAATTTTACAGACGCAATCACGAGTTGGTTGACCGTTATGGAATAACCCTTTCACAAATGATAATGGATATATTCCTTACGTCGTAACTACAATCCCCTTCCCTTTCATGAATTTGACCTACCGAATTAGACTATTTACCGGATTTGTAATCACATAAGCAACACGACGGGTGCCGCATGTGGAGCAGGATCTGCTCACCCTTCCGGAGCACCTGAGATCACCCCTAGTTTTTGGTGGGGTTTGTGTTGTTTATTCTTTAGTTTTCTATGTTGTGTAATGTGTACTATTGTTTTTCTGTTTGTCTTTTTCATTTTTAGCAATGGCGTTGTCAGTTTGTTTGAGATTTACGAGTTTGACTGTCCGTTTGGTACCTTTCGTCCCTCTTTTAGATACTTTAGTGTTAAATATTTTTATCATTTATGATCTCATCATATTTGTCACCTTGATAAATTACCAAAACATTTTAGTGAAATGTTGATACATAATTAATGGATTTTATACATGTTATAGGCAAAAAATATTAATCAAAAGTGTTTAATTTGGCAAAATTGTAAGACACAATACAATTATCCGTAGAAAAACATGTCCCATAAACCACGTTATATAAGCTTTGGATTTCAAATATTTTGGCCACGAGCATCACTGAAGAGACATGTATTGTCGAAATGCGCATCTGGTGCAAGAAAATTGGTACCGTTAATTTTATTATACTCATCTGAACAGATAACCGTTTACGCCCTCATTAAAATTTGTGTGTGCGTGTGTCTACAGGGGACATTAAATTACACTATATCTTTTAAATTTGGTGTTAAATATATGTCTTTCTGTGTCCTATTTCGGATGATGCAAAAAAAAAAACACGTCAAAATCCAACAAGACCTATATATTTCGACTACTAACACAAAGGTCCCTGGTTCGAATCCCTTCCGGAATGAAAATTTCAGGGCTTGAATGGTCGGCTCTCTCTTGACACTATTTGCGAGTACGAGGAAACAATGTAGTCTGTCGGAAGGGGACGATAAATGACTGACCCATGTTAAGAGAAAGTCATATCTCTTGCACGTAAAAGACACCCTTGTAGATTTCGAAAAAGAGTACACTCATGCACCCGCAAAGTGGAAAAGGATTTATATAACTTGCAAAACTTGTTTCTCAATCCACTATAAATAAATATGTTAACAAAACTAACTTATATTATTATTTGAAAATCCAAGGGTGAAGGACAGACATAGGAACAGATTGACTGAGAAATGGACAGGCATGTGCATACACAAGCATCAATGCATACAAGGTTATAATAATGATCAATAATAATAATTACAAAAAATATATAACATATTTCATGCATAGCCAAGGTACAATGTTTTAAAAACCAACTATGACATCATTTGAAAACAAGAGCATACACTTTAATGTTACGCTTGTTTTAATGGCCACGATTAATTGTATACGTTGGAAATCGTAAATATAATGGTTTTACTACAAGCTTCAAATAAACTCAACACTATCAATGATTCATCTGATTAAGGGCAAGGTCATATAACCTAAAATACCGGACAGATTTGTACATCTCACAATCATTGCATACACCAAATTAAGTTTACATTTTGCTTTACAGTCTGCAAGAACTGACAAAATCATGTAAACTAAACACTGACCATCTAATCTTGCAAATGAATTCGAAGGTCAGAAGATAATCATTCAATGCACCGCATCAAAATCAACATATTTCTTGTAGTAACAAAGAAATAAGACTTAATCAGGAAAACGTAATATTGACAAATGAGCAGTGAAAATGAAGCCACGGTCATATGTTTAATGAAAAACAGCAATATACACCTAACTATCACCCAAAACACCAAATATAGTTGATCTATTATTCATATACTATTTGAGAAGAGAAACAACTATTGAAACTTAACACTGTCATGGACAGATGAAACATGCAAGTCAGTTATATACACCTTATAGTTAGTATGTGCAACAACAAATGCTGACCCCTTGTATACAGGTATTACTCTTAGGGCACCACAGCTTCCTCCTTTTTGAAATACAAACCAAAAACAAAATCTTAACATTAGCAATGAATCATAAAATGAAATCAAGGTAAGATGAAACCCGATAGACTAACAGGTACCTCTTACAATCATTCTATATACGACATCTAGTTATTTAATGCTTATAATATCTGAGAAACGAACGTAATCGTGTAGCTTATACCTTGGTCACTGATCCATGAAATGAGGTCAATGTCAGGTGAACCCTATCTGACAGACGATTGAAATTATGAGGAACCCATATTCTTGTTATAAATATCATATTACCAGAAAATACAAAACAAAATTTCAAAGCAGTCGCTTCAGTAGCTGAACCATGTTAAAAAAATTTACATGTGACGGATTCGTGCTCCTTTGAAATTGAATTTTACTGTGCGTATTGTAGTGTTTCTCTATTCTATATTTGCTAGAGGTATAGGGTAGGGTTGATATCTTACAAAACATATTCAACGAATGTTTTTTTAGTTTTAGTTCTTTCTTTGTTTTAGAGTTCATTATGACGTCCATTTTCACTAAACTAGTACACATTTGCATTTAGGGTATGGGATTGTTGGCTGCGTTAAAGACCCATTGGTCAGTGTTGGCTATTATCAGCTCTTCGATTGGGTTGTTGTCTCTTGTTGAAATATTTCTTATTTCCATTCTCAATTTTATATTTCGTAATGGAAGAAATCTGCATACAAGGTAGGTATGCAGCATCTGTATCTTCTACCCACTGAAATATGAAGCTTTATGTAATCGTCAAATTAAAATCCCAACGTCTTGTGTACAGGCAAGACAAACTAAACCAAGTAGTTTATAACAAAATACAAACTATATGCTGTTATAGCATTAAAGCACATCTCTGTATAATGAGAATAAACTAAACTTGCAATAAATATATTTTAAAAAGATGCTCATAAATTGTAGTGTTAATATTGCACTGCAGCCATTTCAGCTACAGGTAATTTTAAGAGAAAACCCAGTTTCCAATGCTTGTCTGAATCAAAAATGTACCGGACAATGATTTATTTAACATCAAAACAGGTTAGAATGTTTTTATTATCTGTCATAAATAAATAAAAATGTGGCATCTCTACATATAGTATATCGTAAAACCAATTATAACAAATGCATTAAGTTCTCAATATTATAACCATACACACTCAATCTTCTGACTTCATTGTACTTACTTTTCTATAAATGATTTCTATACCGCAAGTTAGATTTGAATGTAACACAAAAGTATACCTGTACTCAGTAACACTTGATAACAGTGATTACATACAATGATTACAACAAATTGTATTTATAACAAATTATGGTCATTTTATCAATACATTTCAACAGATTCACCAATGCAAGCTTTCATAAAAATAGATAGTAGCTTACAAAATGAGACAGAACTAGTACAATGATGAATCACATGAATTAAGCATGTTCCTAGATGGAATGACAGAGATGAGAAACACAAGGTTACATTAAATCAATGCTTTAGTACCCATCATGCATTATCAAACTTTCATTACACATGTTTTTACACTAAAATATATCTGTTAAAGACAGCATTTGAAAAGTATTCAAAAACCTTGTCATTCTGTCAGTGTATTGTATGACATAACTGTGTTAGATTGTGTGCAAAAACTCTGCAGTAGGTGAATTGATAGCTGTTTAACGTCCCGTGGCCAACTAAATCCATGTGTATTTGATATGACTATGAACTCTGATTTGTACAAGATGGATACCCTGATCAGGATTTTAAACAACTTATTCAGGAAGTAGAAGTCTATATTTTACCTTAGTCTGGTGCAATGTTCTGACTTTGAGCCTACTAGTATTTGCTCTTATTAGTTAATTAATAGAGAAGCAACCAACACCATTTTTGAAGTCTTTTAGTTTGAGACACAGGGATCA
The DNA here is from genome assembly GCF_036588685.1 of Mytilus trossulus. Lineage (NCBI taxonomy): Eukaryota > Metazoa > Mollusca > Bivalvia > Mytilida > Mytilidae > Mytilus > Mytilus trossulus. Next base: position 84,118,585 of record NC_086375.1, on the reverse strand, counting down.
AACCCTCAACCTCCCTCACTTGGGTTGAGCACCCCTTCATGAGACCACAAAAACATTTAAAACTTTGCATTGACCTTTTTGAATAATAACATATTCTAAAGTTTTGAAAACAAATTTCAATAGGCTCTTAGCAGTTCCATAGAAAAAGTGAATGAATTTTGTACATGGCTATTATAAGCTATTGAGTGTTACAAATTATAGGACTCTGGTAAACAAATTTCAGGGAGCTCTAATATTTAGTTTCTGAGAATATTGGAATTAAATTTTCATAGGACAGGAGAACTGAACAGATGGAGACAGGGATCATACTATAAGTTATATGGTTCGCTAGTGACCCCATACGGATCCATAGAGGGTTAGTAAAATCCATAGGGGGTGAGACCAGAGGCAGAGTCCCCTATGAATTTTATTCACCCTCTATGGATCTGTAGGGGGTCAGTAGTTAACCGTATAACGAATTTATCGGACACTAGACTTTTTCTACGGCTTGTTGTTGAACAATAAACACTGAAACACGACTACATTAATAGATGACGTCGCCATTAACGCATCATGAACCCCATATGAAACTTACTAAACCCATACGGTCTCATAGGGGGTCACCAAGTGGAGGTGTTTAACCAATCACAACGTAATAATTCATCTGTGGTCCGATAAAGTATACCAGTACTCCCTTCTTCAAAGCAGGGGTATGAATATAAACAAGTTTTACAGATATGACAATTTTGCACAACTGAAATAATAAAATGGTGTCTTTTTTAAGGAAACTTATATATATACATATTTATATGTTCTCCATTCAAAAGATATCCCCCAAGTACCTTTATATAAAATTTCCCCTTCCTTCCAATAAAAGCAAAGCAAATATAAACATAATAATATTGATAAGAGAATTCTCTAACCCAAATCTACATATATAAGGTAATCAAGCTTACTTCTAAAGTATCCATCAATTCATCACAATTTAACTGTGATTAGTATCAGAGATATTCTAGAAAAAAATGTATGGGAAACCACATTATAAATTTGCATGTAATAGGGGTAAACAAATGAAAATAAAGAGTATGGGGGTGGGGTATAAATATATGATGTCCAACCCCAACCTTCATTCAATACATTTTTTTATTTTGAAATAACCCTGACATGAATGACCCTTTTTGTTTGCCCATCCAAAACATCAAGTCTTATTTCCAACAAGAACTGTCAATTAAGTCAATATTATCTTTCCTATTATTCTAAATAAATTAGAAAAATATATACCTTCTCTTCATTTTTTTTTCATTTTGAGCCTTTTACCTGAATTCGGAGGACATAACATAGCATAATATTGATATAGCAGAGATATGTGGCATAACATAGGAATGATGATCATAAACAATTAATAGCACTTTGGTCAATAAATTAAATTGCACAATCAGTTATCACATTGTAAAATGTCTTGTGTAGTCATATTCTATCGTTGGAATCACAGCTTGTACAAACTTCAAAAATATCATTAAATATCTAATAATCTGTTAAGGAAATATGATATCTTAAAGAAATCTATAAACATCATCAACATATTGTACTGTGTGGGCTGGCTTTGTGCAAATTAAAAGCTTGCTGAGTTTTTCAATATTTAATTTTTAATATTTCAAAATTTAAACCACAATTGTTATAACTAATTTTTGATACATAACTTAGTTAAGTACTAAAATGTATATACTTTACATTATATATTATACATGTTATAAATGAAAATGCTGTATTTACTATACTTTTAACAATAGAATTCCATGTCTAAATGAATTATAAAGAAAGCTCACCACATTATTCTCTCTCTCTTCAGTGTTCAAACTGCTTTACTCTTTATCTTTTATTTGTATATTTTAAAAAAAATGGCTTCCTAATAGAAAGATGTTTTGTTTAGATAATATCTATAGATTTATATATTATATCTTTCTATCAAATTTGTGTATATTATGTTGTAAATTGGAAGCTTTTTTAAAATAATAAAATTAAAAAAACAAAAACAATATTTATAACTGATGACCATGTCTACTACCTGTATAAATCAGAAATATGTTTAACTAGAAGCTGTATAAACCTGTATCACCTGGACTTGCATGCACTTATTATTCTTTACTAATTTATTTTAAAATAACCTGTGTAAATTCAATACATGTCTTTTCAGAACATAAGCAATTGGCTTAGACAAGTTCCACAAAATCCAAATAAAGGTGTAAAAACATCCAAGAAGTTTTCATAATTTGAATAGAAATTTTGTCTTTATGAAGTTGAAACTTACTAGTTTCATTTTTAATAAATAGGAAGAGGTGAATTTGGTCAATCTTAAAATTTCTTAACCTTACCATTCTAAATAAAGGATGTGTAAAGGGTACTTCTTCATCTTACCCAACTATGTATAAGATGTATGGCATGCAGTATGTGGGCAATACAGAACAGTCATTCAACAAACACATGAATAGTCATTGAAGTGACTACTACTGCAAGCCCAACCTCTAACTAAGTCATCATTTGACATCACCTTGGTACACCCAAGTTGATCTCAAAATTCTTACCATGACTATCATACCCCACAAAAAGGGTTGGTCAAGGGCCAACATATTTTCTGGAAAAAGTTTTTGGATTAGAAAGTTAAGGACAGATTCCAAAGAGGGCATTAATGAAAAAATAGAACGAGTCCCTACCATCACTTGTTACCAGTAACTAAGGCTTAAGTACATGATGCTAACAGTTTTAAGGAATTAATTCCTCCTCCTAAACATGATGTTATACCCTTTTAGACTTGTTATATAAGATGTATTATGTATAAACATGTACTCCTTTACCTTAACATACTAAAACTACCATACTAAATATAATATCATAAAGGATACACATGTACTCCTAACTCTCCCCCTCCATCAGCTACCATTTGTATTATCTTCTTCATAACATCAGCATGTCTAAAAATAATAAATCACAAAACATAAAATGTGACCGTCCCATGTGTCAAGAACCTTGCTATTTTTTGTTTTTAGTTCATATCTGCATATATTTTGTGCTTTATAATATTTGATGTTGATAACATTTCTTGTACATATCTACAAATGTATTTTCTGTGTTTGTTGTTTTGTTTGGTTTATGTTTGATGTATGCCACTGTTTGGTTTCTGTGTAACTTGGGTACATGCCACATTTTCTTTTATTATATGAACAAAATTTAATATACAAAAAAATGTATATAGTTCCAGTACCACATGTTACATAAATCTATCAGTTATTTTAATATGTCACATAAATGTGGAATGTGTCCATTGGACACAGATGATGCCAGCACTTGCATATGATATAAAGTAATGAAAGGAATTAAACTGGAGAACAATAAAAGTGATGCTACCCAAATTTGTACTTGATCTGAGTTTTGTGGTAATAAGTATTGTGTTTCATAGCATTTGGTTGAGGCAAACTAAAGTTTGAGAGCGGAAAGGAAAAGTCAGCAATTTTTCATTTGTAAAGGAGCATAACTCCAGAAGGGCTGGGCATAATAAGACAAACCAATTTTCTTTAGAGAAGTCACAAATTATTATTACATTTTTTTTCCTATAAATTTCATCAACAAGCAATGAACTCATACCTCATTCCAGTCTCATCTATAGGGCTCTCCTTTCATGCATGACAATACCTAAGTAAGTAACCGTATGTTAAATAAGTTAAAATGATAATATCCAACAACTAGAATAAATCAGGATATTTTGTAATTGTGCTGGATACATAGAAAGATCAAATGACCTCTTTATATCCTGTCCACATGGTGAACATCAAAATTCATATGATTATTTCCATAGTTTACCTGCATGGATGAACTGATGCCATTGGTGGTCCTGGTAAATTCGGATGTGCCTCCATAGTAACTGTTTTCTTTGCATGATCTTGACTAAAATCTTCATACATTTGTTCTACAGTTAATGGTTTTCTATTCTGAAATTAATTTAGTAAAATGGTGATATGCAGATCTTTCAATTGAAGTCTTTCTAGGCTTTGTATAGCTTACAATGCAGTCTGGATTTTTCTCATTATTGAAGGCTAAATAGTGACCTATGGTTGTTTTAAACATCTATGTCATTTGGTCTGGTTGATTGTGAATCAAACCAACCTTTTGTTTTCTATATTGACTAATTTGAAGCTAGAACATTCAAACTTATTCAGATTTAAGACAGGGTATATGATTTGACATTCCTGGGTTTATATTTGAACTAGTTAGCATACATTCTTGATACAAGTTTTATCTATTCACTCTGCATATCCATATAGCCTTCATCTTGATGTTTGGTATCATTCATCATGTGTTATACTGATGACTGGCTTCATCATAACAATATAACCATATACATGATTTAACTGTTATATTTGTCATACATTAAGGTAGCACAATACAAAGAATTTATAACTCCAACACCCAAGTTTTAAAATGCTGTAACTTTCTTAATAATGCTTGAAAATTTATAAAAGTGGTAGTTTCGGATAGCTAACAGGTTACTCTCTCAATTTAATGCAATGTTAGTATTATGCAACAATTATGTAGCAAATTATACTGTTAACTGTGTCTAAAAAAAAATTCACCAAATTTCCACTTTCAAATGAAATTAGCTTCTGCATAGGTATCCCTAGAGGGTTGATTTATTATATGTTGTTCCTATGGACATTATCTACAAAAGGGTGTCTCAGATTTAGGATAGAATGTATAGAACAAATTTTACACCTAATTAAACATTATCTTCTTTTATGTGGTTAGGATGTTTACACTAATTAGAGATTTATGAGAGAATGGAATAACGTAGAGACAATCTGAGACACCCTTTTGAAGCCCATGATGTGTTGATTAAGATTTCTTTAAAATTTTCTGTATAGTTTAAGAGATGATGGAGCTAATTTCATTCAAGTGAACTTACCCAGATTTTGCCACTAATTACATTATTATTGATTACATAATGATGGCATAATAAAAATATTGCATTCATTTAAAAGATTAATCTTTAATCTATCTATATATACCTCTTTTATTATTTTCTATGCATTCATTAGAAAACTGCAGCATTTCAAAGGTCATAATTGGAAGTAAAAAAATCTTTGTATTGTGCTACCCTTAATCAAGGACTTGTTGCATCATATTTAAGAAATAATTCATGGGGGCTTAACCTATGCTGAATCTACCACAGGTTGTCATTTTATGCTCAATATTTAACTATGAGCAACTTATAGGAAATTGTTTTGCATTCATTTGGACTGAAGTGATCTAGGTGAAGGCAAATATTTACCATTAATGTAAATAAATGCCCTATTATATTGAAGTAATAAAACAAAGCAACCTGAATAAAACCAGGATTTTTTATTTGTTGGTTTACCTGACCTGATTTTGCCGATTTGCAGAATAAAAATAAAATTGACTTTTCAGGCTTTTTTATTCCCACCGACCCTAACAAAAACATTTTACTCTAAAATATCCCTTTGTTATGGAATGAAATGCATTAAACAATAAGGTAATTGATAACGCTTTCTAACTCCCAATTTACGTATCTAAAAATATACAAATCAATCATAACTGACCTTGAAATGTCGTTTATGCAATTAATTTTGCCGAATGAAACCTGTGTTTTAAAACCCATTACACAATAAGTTTGTTTCCCGTATTTGTTATTTATCATTCTGTAAGATAGAAAAATGGAAAATGAACTTGTCCAGACATCAAGTTGAAGAACTTAAGTAAAACAAATTCTTCTGAAGTGTGTCATTGATGATAAAAAATTCAACCATTTGGATATAAAAAAACAGGAATGCATGACAACTGATGAACCCTATATCCTCGTGGAAGAAACTATTACATTTTTAACATGTGTGTTGAGACTTATTTTCATACTACAATGTGTTTTTTCCTTTATCAGTGTTTGAAGATCATTAACCGCCATGTTTCCTGAAATTTATTAAGGGCTATGTTTGTGAAATGAAGATTTAATTTCATTTTTGTTCGTGGACACAAACCTCTTTTTTCACTGACAATTATAATATTAGACGATGTCATGTGATGTTTATAGCAGCTGAGTAATAACATTTCATTGAACTAATATATAAGCAATGATGATCAAATAGCAAACCAAACATATTGTTAGAAAGGTGAAATATATTTTTTGGCATACTTTTCTATCTTGAGAGATCTTTTTTTTCTTTTTTTTTGCGACCAATCGGAAATCCGTTAACCAACAAATTAAATAACCATGGCCTAAGTGACATGCTTCAATTATTTACAACAAAGTATTTAGACTGGTTTAGATGAAATTAAATTAAATTTTATTTTTATGTAAAAAAAACCATGGTTATAACACATTTTAGCATTGTTTGTTAATGTTTCCTTGAAATGATTTTCAATTTCCCTTTCTTGCATTTTTCTGTAAAATGTTTATATTTGTACGTCATAGCTCAATATTAATATTGTTGGGTAGCTAATTTAATAAGAGAATATGACGTGGGAGTATGATCAGAACAGCCCAAACAATATATTCATATTTTACCAGGGGTGTGAACTCAAAACATTTGACAAACTTTGTCTTAGAATAAAAGCATATAACTATATACATGATATAACCGTAAAATTTGTCATATATTAAATTAATGATTAACTTCATCATAACCATATAGCCTTAAGCTAAATGGTTGAGGACTTACTTCATCGTAACCATATAGCCATAACCTAGGTGTTTGGTAATATTTGTCATATGTTATATTGAGGTCATAAGTCCTGGTTTGTAATATACCACTTTCTCCCCCAGGTTCTGAGTCTTGTCGGGAACACTTTTCAGGTTGTAATGTGGCCTGAAAGAAGTAAACAGTATAAAATAAACATATTCTTGTACAAAAATACAGACATAATCAATGGAAAAAAGCTATCTACTACCAAATCCTAGTCAGATATTTACATTATCTTCCTCCTCTAATATGTCACTTTGTTTTAACTCCTCCCATTAATCAGATATTTACATTATCTTCATCCTCTAACATGGCACTTTGTTTAACTCCTCCCATTAACAGGGTTCTCGCTAAGGATTTTTGTAATATTTAAGTCTCCATTTCCTAATAGAGCAATGAAATGACTGATTAATGGGAGGAGTTAAACAAAGTGACATGTTAGAGGAGGAAGATTATGTAAAGATATGATTAATGAATAATCAGATCTTACATAATCTTCCTCCTCTAACATGCCACTTTGTTGAACTCCTCCAATTAATCAGATATTTACATTATTGTCATCCTCTAGCATGTCACTTTGTTTAACTCCTCCCATTCATCAGAGACTTACATTATCTTCTTCCTCTAACATGCCATTCTGTTTAACTCCTCCCATTATTCAGCTACTTATACTATCCTCCTCCTCTAACATGCCACTTTGTTCAATTCCTCCCATTAAATAGATACTAACATTATTTCCTCCTCTAATATGCCACTTTGTCAAACTCCTCCCATTATTCAGATACTTACATTATCCTCCTCCTCTAACATGCCACTTTGTTCAAAATCTTCCATGTCCATAACATCTCCATCCTCGTCATCATCGTCTCCATCGTCATCATCATTGTCTGGATTACTGACCTTTTTACTGTCCTTTAAATAATCAAATTATAATGCTTAATTCTTATGACTGAAAACCAGACTTATTAATTTCATACTTATAAGTTGTTTAAAAAATCTTTTAACTTTTTAGCTAACGCCTTAATGATATAGCTGATCAGACGAGGTAATGCATCAGTTAAACACAAAAGTTAGTTGAAGTACCAACTCAATTACAAGGAGTCTTTAATCAACATGTCATCCAAATCACAGCTATTCAAACTTGGTTGAAAATTTCAGTTAATCATAGATTTTCAGTAGACCCATTGGAATGCATTTGGAAACATGGTTAAAACAAGCATGTGTCCATAGTTTATGGATGCCCCACTTGCACTTTCATTTTCCATGGTCAGTGGACAGTGAAATTAGGGTCAAAACTTTTATTTGGCATTAAAATTAGAAAGAACCATATCATAGTAAACATGTGTACCAAGTTTCAAGTTGATTGGACTTCAACTTCATCAAAAACTACCTTGACCAAAAACTTGAAGCGGGACGAACAAAAGAAGGAACTAACAGACAGACAGATGCACAGATCAGAAATTTATTGTAGGTGGGGCATAAAAAATTCAGTTATTCCTAGATTTACAGTAGACTGCTTGGAATGGAAACATGGTTGAAACTTTTCAGTTAATCATAGATTTAGGGTACATGACTTGGAATGGTATCAATTACCTTGTCAAGTTTCAGAGGCAAAGAATTCAAGAAATCTTGATCAACAAAAACTGAAAATGAAATGAATATATAAGATAAGCCAATATCAGCTTTTTAGTGAGATGAGCTAAGGGGTAATGTGAAGGTACCCAAATTGCACCTATTTTGACAGTTTTTTCACCTACGTTTTTTTTATGATCTAGAAAACAATGTCCGTACTGTGTTTATTTTGTAGCTCTATCCTTCTTTAATGTATAGGTACACCAATTTAATTATCAATCCATATTGAGTCATAGAAAAATGGGTTTGAATCAACCTCCAAACTATCCATGATTCTGTAATGAGGAGTACCCAAATTGCATCCATGCTTAAATGCACATCGTCCAAAGTCTAATAATAGAGCTTTTGTTTAATTTCTTCAAATATTTTGAACAATTGGATATTAGTCCATGCTTACTCTTCATATTTTACGAAATGGATACTTATAATACATTGTATTTGGTAATTTTAAAAAGATGACGTTTTGATGACGTTTTCGTACATTTTGCTTTTTCAGTAAACAGTCCATCTGTTAATAAATACTGTGAACGTTTTGTGTATATCTAAATAGGTTTACCTATGTTGAAAGACGTGCATAGTATCAAATCATAAAAATACAAATTGTTTAGTCTCTAGGAAATCTTTGTAAGATTTTCGTGGCTATTTTTTCTTAACAGGTGCAATTTGGGTACCCTTACGTTATATAAATTCAAGTACAAAATGTAAGGTTAACAAGGATTTTATCACTGTAAAAAAACATTACAAACCTTTGAATCTAGTGTCATTTCAGCAACTTGATCTTGTAAGGCTTGTGCATTTGGGTCTAAAAAATATAAGAATTTGTTCAATGTGATTTATTTATATAGATCTATATACTGTGGATATATCATTATGTGTATGATACATGTACTTTAGCTAGTTTTTGAGGGTATGTGTAGTTGAACCACAAAACTAAGTGTTCAACAAAGAAAAACTTTCTTTTGGCTAGAATGTATATTTTGTCAAAAATGCACCAGTCTTAAAAATCCATGACATTTAGTATTCATAAAAAATAAATTAAGCCATATTTACTGTAAATGATGTCAATAGATAAAGGAAGATTAGATGTAAGTACATTTAATGTAATTTGATGTTGAGGAGTATAATCTATAATACTGCATATCCTTTGAACCATTGATGTACATGTGACATCCATATATTTTTTATGTTATTTTTTTTGTGTCTGATTCTTCTGTATCAGAGTTTCAACTAGGACTTTAAAGACTGTAGTCACTTCGAATATTTTGTCTCAAAGTTTCAGCTACAATTTTAAGGACTTTAGTCACTTAAGCATAAAATGAAAAACAACATTTTAGGGTAAAATCATAGGAAATTTTTTATGTTGATTTTCTGCAATTAAATTCTCTCAGGTTAAATCAGAGCATTGATCAAAGCCATATTTTACTTTTACTTTTTATGAAGCTACAGTTTAGAATCTACTGCAAAGTACAAAATTTGACATAAGAATGTAAAACAAAAAGATATGTACAATTTACCTGCAAAATAATGTTTACCAGAATCAACCCCTCCTACATTCTCATTCATTTACCTGTAATGACCCCTCCTCTAACTTATTCACTTACCTGCAAAATGATGTGTATCCACCCATCCTCCATCTTCGTCCACTTCTATTACTTTCTCTTGTTCTTCTTGATGGGTATCTACTTGTTTTACTCTTTTGTAGCATGGAACTGAAACCAATCAGATATTGTCATTAATATATTCAAAGTGCTTGTAAGCTCTGAGGGGTAAAGATTGCTTTTATTTATCAGTAGAGAGTAAAATTAAACATTTTTAAACATATTTGGATATTTCAAAGAATACTTTAACAATGACATTATTGATATTTTTACAACAGCTTTTAGATTCCTGCACCGTGAACAAGTTATGTAAAATTCTTAACGAGTAAAACAACATTTTGTAACTTGAACATCTGAGCATACCCGGTATGTTTCAGATTTCTTGACATGTTTTAGATAGTATGTTTAGAATGTTGTGATCAATGCACTACATTTTGTGTTCGTCAAAAGTAGTGATCAACCTTGGAAAATTAAGACATCAAGTCAGTAAAACAGGATGTTGGTTGCATTTTATGCCATCTTACCAAAAAATTATTTACTTTTATTAAGTTTTATGGACAAATAAGTCATTGTTTTAGTTACTTTTTAATCTTATCCAACATTCATTTTACCTTGCCATTATTGTCTCATATCATTTTATGTTTATAATGCAATATCATACCATTTCTAGTAATAAGGAATTGTTTATCTGGAGGTAAATATGGTTTTATTTTAGTTTCATCTCCTTTTGCCCACTGCCATGTAGGGCAATGATGTACCATGTGATCTCCAGCGGCAACAAACTAAAAACAAATTATGTGTCATATAAATATCAATATTTTAAACAAATAAAAGTTTATAGTGAACACATTCATGATGTTGTTTCCAGCAAAATTGAAAAACAAATATTCTGTGATCATTGTGTAACAGTGCAAATTTCAATATTACTGTTTTTGCAAGTTAAAATCCTAGGATCGGAAGCAAATTAAAAGACAGATGTCAAAATAAGGTCATCAACCTTAAGTGTTAAGTGCTACAAAGTAGAACTAGATTAATCATATGTTTTCTAATATAAGGTTTACTGAACTCTCAATAAATATGATAAATATCAATTATCTTTACCTCTTCTGGTGTCAGTACTCCTGTCTCTTTAAATTTGGAATCCTGGAATTGTGAAAATTGAAAATTTAAATAAAAAATGTTTTCTGAAAGATAACTTTGCATGATGCATGTAAATTGTATATTAAAGTTAAAAATCCTTTCCCAGGATGTCAGTAGGATAACAATAATCAATATACTAATGAACTTCAAATGTTTTTTTTTTTTCTTTTTTTTTTAAATTAGTTAAATTACCCTGTTCCTGTTCTATTACCACCTGTCAAAATAGGATAACTGATATTATTAACCAAAAAGAATTCTTAGGAATGTAGGAAGAACATTTAGAAAAATGTCTGTTGGTGTATGGTGTATGTTATAATCAATTAGACACTGACAGGCAGATTTTTGTATCTGTACACAGATTAATTGGTCAGTCCACCATGCTGACTGTCTATTGGTGATTTTTAGGTGTAATCTGTTATGATTTAATTGATATTTTAAAGACAAATGGTGGATTATACCTGAATTGAGGTATGTACATTGTACATGTACTATACACCAATTATGGCAATATTGGCAATTCTAATTATGTGAGTTTGTGGTCTAGTAGTTAAGACCAATGACTATTCCTCTCACTTAGTATGATAATTTAAATTATTATACTTCACGTTAAAATGCATATTTTGATTGGCTAAGACGAGGTTGTCAATTTACTCTATCACATGGCTGAGCGGGTGACATTTTTTTTTAATGTTACCCTCTCGTCTAGACCAATCAGAAATCGATAATTCATAGAACAATGAATTGAATTTACATCAAGGAATTAAATACAATGCTTAAGTTCTACGATTTGGCTCAGATTTTATTATCGACTGTTAAAATAAATAAAATAAAACATCTTGCTTGACTTTTTTTTTTCTAATGACCATAACGTTATTTTAAGTGATTTGCACAGCCACAGGTACAAATGTACAGTTAACTCTCGTTGTCTCGAACTCGGTTGACTCGAAATTTCGGATGAGTCGAAGTTTTCACGTGGTCCCGAACTTTATTCCATACAAAAGTATGTAATTCGACTCCTGATGAGTCGAAATTTCCGTTGAGTCGAACTAAATTTACGGTCCCAAGGTTAACAAAAGCATTCAAAATACATTTTTTATCTCGAAATAATACACATATGTCAAAACATGACCTCCGGGATTTAAATGGATTGAAGAGTTAATCTGACAATACACGTGTAATTAAGTTTCCGGTCACTGACCACTGTATTGATTTATGACATGCTATTTCCATGAGTGTTTACCTAAGATTATCTTTTATAGAATTTTTATAGATAATTAGTGAGACATTGTTAAAGTTCATGAAAAAGTCTTTAAAATGTTTACAAAACAATTAACTTGTGATTTACGCTAATGAGCTTGGGTGTGTATAAAGTGAGGATTATGGCCTCCGTTGATGATCACCTAAAAACTACATTTACTCAAACGGTGTCTTTAATCTTGTTATATTATCTTTTAAAAAGAAAGAGTGAGATAAAACAAAATGAATAGAAGAATGAACAATTTTGTCAGCTATAACCGACCTGAATAACAAAACTATCGATTGGAAGGTACTCTCTTGGAAAAGCCATAGGATTTTTTTTAATTGATTCGAGACAATTGAATAAGTAAAAATAATGTCATTATAATAATAAAAGACTGTGACATACAAATACATCGATCTGATACTAGAATATCGATCCCCTTGTCATATTCACCCGGATTTATTTTAGCGTTGCCAAGCTAAGCAAGAGTTGTGTCCCTTAGATTGTCGAACTTCCGGTGTTCGTTTGAGTCGAACTACGTGTATCTCGAAATATTTCTCTGGTCCGGCTGACTTCGACATAAAGAGAGTCGACTGTATATAGTAAGGAGAAACAAAAGGAGAAAAATATAGATTATTATAGAATTCAAAATAAATTACAAGAAATGTCAGTTAAGGATTAGGAAGCTAATGGTGTTTGTATTATAAATATGAATCAGTATGAAGATTTAAGCTCTTAATTAGCGGAGATTGAGAAATTGAAATGTCAAGGCGCAATATTGAGATCAAAGGCCTTTTGGTCGGTAGATGTAGTCCAAATAATTATGACGTCTTGAAAGGCTATTACATTTTTTTTCTTTGGCGCCTTACTTCGACATAGTCCAAATAATTATGACGACTTGAAAGGCTATTATATTTTTTTTCTTTGACGCCTTATTCCAACTTAAAGCGTCAAAGAAAAAAAATATAATAGCTTTTCAAGACGTCATAATTATTTGGACTACAGTAGATGGTGATAAAAATACTGCTTATTTTTTACAATTAGAAAAACAGAGACAACAATCAAAAATTTTTCATTAGAATGAAGCAGGGACAATCTATTATTGTTTGGACTAGCTTTATACTAACAATTTCAAAAAATGATTTCGTGTTAACTTTTTCGGTCTGACACTCCCCCCAAGATGTTAGGAATTCGTGTCTGTATTTTGTCGAAATACCTTTAGGACAGGTGTGAAATACTCTGCTACACCAAGGGCGGAGCCTTTCACGGCATTAATCATGTTCTGCATCTTTAAAAAACAACAAATCGCATAAATTTGCGATTTCGAAAGCAGAAAAACAAAATTTGACCGGAAACCGGAAGTTATGTTGTTTCGAATCTCCAATGAAAAAAGAGCAAAAAATATTCTTCACAGATGTGTTATATAATGTAAAAGTACTTATACTTAATTGAGTATTTGACTTAATTGTAGTATGAATCGTTATTTAACAAACTTAACGATTGTACTTAAGTCATTTCTTATTTGATTTACATAGAATGGAGATCTCTTAACATGATCAACACGACGGGTGTCACGTGTGGAGCAGGATCTGCTTACCCTTCCAGAGTACATGCCATGATATCGTTCACAGTTTTATGTGGGGGTCGTTTTAATCAGTCTTAAGTTTTCTGTGTTCTATTTTATGATCAATTTTGTATTTATTGGTCTTTTTCTTTTTATCAAGTCAAAGCGTTATCAGTTTGTTTTTTAATGATTATTTTGTAAATGTTGCAAAGAATATAGGAAGCAGTCAAATAAAGGTTAATGATGATCACCCGAGTATTTTGGCCATTAAAGATAATATTCCTGATCTTGATCAAAACAATTTTACCTTTTCCCCTATTGATCAAGACTTTGTTGAGAAACGTATACGTAAAATTAATGTTAAAAAAGCCACTGGTATAGATGGCATCTCACCTAAATTACTGCATTTTGCTAAACCTGCTATTGTAAAACCCCTTACTGATATTGTTAATTTGTCATTATCATCATCGACCTTCCCTGACCGTCTTAAGGAAGCTCAAGTTGCACCTATTCATAAAAAGAATAGTGTTTTAGAAAAAGGAAATTATAGACCGGTAAGTGTATTACCGGCTATTTCTAAAATTTTTGAAAATGCCATAGAAGTACAATTAGTACAGTACTTTGATAAAATCTTCAGTCCATTTTTGGCAGCTTTTAGATCTGGTTTTGGATGTCAGTCAACTTTATTAAGAGTGATTGAAGATTGGAAATTAGCCTTAGATCAAAATAAATACCTTGCAGCTATCCTTATGGACTTGTCCAAAGCATTTGACTGTCTACCCCATGACTTACTGCTACTGAAACTAAAAGCTTATGGTCTATCCAAATCCTCACTTGATATGTTATATAGTTATTTAACAAAAAGAAAACAATGTGTGAAAGTAAACCAAAATTTAAGTGGTATGCTTGACATATTTAAAGGGGTACCACAAGGCTCTATCCTTGGACCCATCCTATTTAATATTTTTATTAACGATTTGTTCTTTTTTGTAAAAAATTGTTCTTTATATAACTATGCTGATGACAATACTTTGTCAAAGTCTGGAAATTCCTTACAAGATGTAATTTCTGCTCTTGAGGAAGACAGCAATCATTTAATACAGTGGTTTTCTTCCAATAAAATGCAGGCCAACCCAGAGAAATTTCAAGCTATCTCTCTTGGCAAAAAAACACATGATAAAAAGATTGTGTTTGACTTGAATGGTATTTCTATATCATGTGAGGATGAGGTGAAACTTCTTGGAGTTACAATTGATTTTAAATTAAACTTTAATTTACACATTTCAAATATTTGTAAAAAGGCTGCAAGGCAATTAAATGTTTTGAAAAGAATTGGGAAACATCTAAACAAACTGAGTAAGCTTACAATTTACTACTCTTTTATTATGTCTAATTTCAGTTACTGCCCTTTGACTTGGCATTTCTGTGGGGAACAAAATACCAGAAAAATAGAAAAAATACAAGAACGAGCGCTTCGATTTATTTATGAAGACCATCTGAGCTCATACGAAACACTCCTACAGATTTCGAACCTTCCATCATTAAAAACTCGTAGAATGCGCTCAATTGCCTTGGAGACCTTTAAAATAATTAATAAAAAATGTCCTTTATTTATTCAAGATTTAGTTGTAATAAAAAACAATTCATATAATTTCAGGTATGTAAACACTGCTGAGGTACCTAGACCTAGAACCTCCAGTTATGGTAAAAGATCTTTTAGATTTGAGGCAGCACAAGTATGGAACTCACTTCCTAATGAGGCTAGACTCATGACTTCTTTTGACCAGTTTAGGAATTATATAAATTCCTGGTGTGGGGGTCAAAAATGCTTCTGCAGTTCATGTCGTTTCCATCCAGTGCTGTCTCAAAGCTGAAATTTCTTTCTTTCTTTTTATAATGGCCTTTTGCTCTGCTTTTTATGCATTTTTTAAATATATATCTGCCATTTAAATGCTAGTGCTTATTTTAATTTATTTATTGTTTGTATGCTTTTAGTTTGTTATATTTTATGATCGTCAAGTGATTTGTTGATTCCCCCGCTTCAATGCACATAGAGGCGCTTGCCACATGAGCTTTGACTCTGGAGGCTCACAAATCAAATAGAAGTTTGCTTTCATTATATTGCATGTTTTATTTGGTAGTATTTGCATGATGCTGCATGATTTTTATTGTGATAGTCGGTTAAAGAGCTCACCAGAGCTCATGTTTTTCTCTGTTATAATGTATATATATGCCGACTCTAAATAAAATTTACTTACTTACTTACTTACTTTTCGACTTATGGTTTTGAATGCGCCCCTGGTACTATCTGAATTTCGCCTCTCTTTATCATAAAAGAAAACTATATAACAGTCGGATCATAATACACCATACATAGCAAAGTACTCTTGTTTGTCATTTATCCCTTCAATGTTAGTTAATAAAGTATCAGTAATTCTGCAAGTATCACTGAGCAATTAACGGCTTAATTTTTAAGAATAACAATTAGCATTTCAAAAACAACAGGTTACATCACTGCATGTTTGTAATTTGCTGGTCCTAATATGTAAAGTATTCGCCTAATAAAGAAGACATACAGATTGACCATTGCGGGTGAATGCTTTCCGTTAAATTCGCAACTGATAAAATTTGATATCATTTTTTGCAGAAACTATGGTTCCAATATAACATCAACCGAAGTTTACCAAACTATTCAATGGCTTTTCCTTTAATTTTTCTTGTTTACAATGCACTTGATATTTTTTTAGTTTTGTAGAAACTTCGGTATGTTTATTTATGGCCACTATCTTTAATACCTTTTGTTGGCCTGCTATCAAACGAATATATTATTTGTTCATGCCATGATGCTCGTGCTTCCGATAACATTTTGAGATAATTTTATCTTAAAAATTTTATATCTTAGAAAAAGATGCACTTTTGTTGATGGACATAAATTACTTTTCTTTTACCCGACATGTCTTTTTGGAAATGGAAAATCTTTCCCATTTGTTTGCCAACATGCCGAATCTAAAAATAGTTATATTTACTTCAAAACTGCAGATGATTTCCAATGAGCAACTATATCACTTTCAATAAATGATTAAGTCAGTAAAAGCATTAATTATTGATCACCGTACGTCCTTGAGCAAAATTTATATCGCATAGTCAGCTATAAAAAGCCGCATGATGACAAAATTCATATTAGAAAATCATAGTGCCTCCTCCAGGACTCGAACCCGGGACATCTGTGACAGCGATCTAACCGACTGAGCTAGACAGATACTAGTAAATATTTTAAAAGCAGTTTACTTAATGTGATAAACCAGTAATTATTTTTAAATTTTATAAAGAAATGTTCATTTTATTTTTTATATAAATGTACAGTTGTCTGATGTGTTCTAAAGTGTCTCATAAGTCTATTCTAAGGCTGGATATTTGATCTCTGTTTGTATTATGAACTGTTGTATATATATATTGTCTGATCAGATATGTGACACTATAATAAAATAATTATTTATTATTTATTATTTATTAAAGCGGTGTATAAACAATACCATGAATACATAACAAGAACAAACCGTGAATATCAGTTGGGAAATGGTCTAACATATTGATACGATTCACAAATACAAATAACATTAATATAAGAACAAAGACGCAAAGTACGGATATACGAGTACCAATTATAGTTAAAGCCAACTATTTCAAATGAATTGAGCAGATATGATATGATTACCAAATGGACAACTATTTACCAGAAATAACAGACGGAATAATATGAAAATATGACAATCACCAACCAGAGACAACCAATGAATTACAGCCGGTCCATGACTTCGAGTATAGGCACATAAAGAATGTGGGCAATGTCTTTATGTCTATAATTAAAAACATTTGAAAGATCCATAAGTTAGTAGTGAACGGAACCAACTAGTGACAGTATTGTTATAATCTTGAATCAATGGTCCGTAAATGATTGATGTTGAGGAGGACATTTAGTGCACTGATTTATAGATGTATATAGTATCATGATTGCATGCATGAATTTATAAACATACGTGATGGCATTTGGTATTGTCCCTGTACGATACTGTTTATATAATTGCGATAGGAACTGTTCCTTAATTCTCCCATCATCTTGCCTACATTGTGTAGTAGCTTCATCGATACTTCTTATTTATATGTGTGTTGTTGCTTTTTATTTAATAAAAGTATCAAGCAAACCATCATATAATTGCTTTTGTTGAATTTCGTGTTGTTTCAACAACATTTTTTCCATGCTTAACCGAATTGTAAATGCAAAACAGCTTAAAAATTAATGCCAGCATAAATGACTGTTAATGGTTTCAGTTTCAAGAGTATTATTTAACCATATAAGGTTTTTTTTACTGATATGAGCTATCGAGAAAAACGGTTTATGGATTACTCCGGCGTAGAAATGGGCAGACATATGTGCGCTTAAATGTCTCCTCAGCTAGCAGTTTTAACTTTTTCGCTAAAATGTCCTGCACCAAAAAAAATAAGGTTATGTTAAGTAGTTATCCTACTTCCTGTCGATACTGTTTATTTATAATTTGATGATTTTAAAGTTATTTACTGTCCTGACATATGGACACTGATTATATTGTTAAACTATTTATAAATGTCAAAAATATACCGTATAAACATGTCAATATTTTGTTTGCTGTTTTACTCACTGATCTATATGTAAGTGCTTTCGACAAATCAAGATGTGGTGTAGACCCACTAAGGATTGAAACTGGGAGAAACGAAAATATAATTTCAGAAAACAGATTGTGCCATTTTTTTTTATGTGATGATTTTATTGAAGAAGAATCGCAAGTTTTATTAAGATGTCCTCCTTATGATGATTTTAGAGACCATGTTGAAACTGCTGAAACTTTTAATGATTTAATGCTTAAGATAACAACCAAGAGTTAGAGTGTTTATTCACAGATGTAAATATAAGGTAGATTCATGGTATACCGCCATCTTGGATTGTACAATCACAGAACAAAATCGGTCTAGTTATTTGCCTAGATCTGCAAATTTGGAGACAGATTTGCAAGTCAATGGTTAGAATGTGTTTTCTACTTGAATAAAAATTGTTAATTAATTGTATTATACAAAATATTTTAACAAATATCAATTTTTGGGGTTTAAAAATCATTTTTTCAAACGAGCCATTTAAGGGGAGATAACTTCTTTTAGTAGAAAATTTATACTGGGCTAATAGGGAAATTTTTTATTTTTACTTGTAGCAAGAAAACAAGCTCCGTGACACCATGTATCTTTATATTTTCTTAAAACATATAATTAAACCTTTCTTCTCAAAATTTATTTCAAAATTCTATCTCATAGAATATTTGTTATGCACACTAATGTGTTTTTTCATGAACAAACTAACCAAATTTTGGCAATTTTCAACGACTCATAGCTTGAAAAATAGCACGGTGACCCATACTTTTTAATAAATTTTTGAAAAGAGCATAGTAAAATCTTCATTTTTGGAAATTATAAAAAAAATCTGGCTCAAAAAATATACTTGTGATCTACCTTTACGACGACATATACATTTAAAATCAACAAATACTGATTGTACTACAGTTGTTTAAAGATGAAACACTTTGAATTGCGT
The DNA here is from genome assembly GCF_036588685.1 of Mytilus trossulus. Taxonomy (NCBI): domain Eukaryota; kingdom Metazoa; phylum Mollusca; class Bivalvia; order Mytilida; family Mytilidae; genus Mytilus; species Mytilus trossulus. The sequence goes on along the minus strand of NC_086375.1, from coordinate 84,099,072 downwards.
TTTTCATATATACTGTTCATCACGCCTTTACGCCAAATCCTTTGGGTGTATAATGATTGATCCTTTTGTCTTGGAAAACATGAGATATTTATTTGTTGTAATTGGCTTTATCATAGCTTTCAGTAACTGCGAATACTCTTATTCCGGTGTATTGTTTACATTGTTATAATTATTCTGTTAGTTGTTTTTGTGCCTTAAACCGATCTTTTGAGTAAAGCAAATGGGTACTGATTTTTTTACAGTTTGATGTTATGTTGTGCTGCTAAACTCTTATCCTATGATAGTAGCAAGGATGAGTAAACATGTTGACTCCTCACCATATTATGTATGTGTCTGTAGTGGTTGCTGTTTGTTTGTGTCAACAGTCTTGTTTTCGTAAACTGTTTAGTCATACATTTGTTGGTTGATTTTCTCGTTTGAATTGTTTCACATTTTTCATGACAGGTTTTTTTTTATAGCAGATTATACTGTATAGGGTTTTCACATTGTTAAACACCGTACTGTTGCCTATAATTTCTTATATCCACTTCATTTGAACTCTTGTTTGATAGTTGTATCATTGGCAATCATACCACATCTTCAAAGTTTTATATCCCAGTTTTATTAATGTATTGAATCAATGCAAAACACAAAAAACTACACATTTTAATGAACTTTAATATAGTAATAGTATCACAGACTTAATTCAAAATCACAATTATAAAATCTTAGAACAACAATAAATTTAAATATACAACACAAAACCTAAATTTTAGTATTTACAAATATAATTAAAATTTTACTTTTTTAGTGGTATATATATATATATATATATGTAGAAGAGATTTGCAGTTTAAGTCCATAATTCTTTGAAATCCATAAATATTGCAGGACATCCTAATAAAAAAGGCATGACAAAGATTATTTTGATCCCCAAAAAAGTTTCGGGTTTAAAAAAAATACAGTATATAATAAGTTTACAATTTGTACAGTTTTATGATTATGGTATAGTTCTACAATAAATATACTAGCAATATAACATATCCATTGTTAAAATGGGTTCCACTCTTATATTTTACCGAACATCTCTTTACAAAACTTCACTCAGCTTAACATTTTAATTTATTTTATCTACAAAAAGTCCAGTGATGAAGATAGTATTGGTCTTAAAATCTTAAAATGTAAGTTATGCAGATACATGAACAAATGTATTTTTTACATTTAAAGTCCTTTGTCTGTCATGTAACTGCTCAGTAGTTAAATGTAATAACTTCACTTTCATCTGCAATGGGTCTAGTTCCTAGTTAAAATGAAAGACAAAAGAGAACATATATATATACTATGCATTATATCGTTTACCAATATTAATAGTCCTAATTGTAAAAAAACTAATTGCCCATACATCATTACAGTTCACTAAATAGTCTCAATGATATTGGTTATTTTTCGAAGACTCACAGTGAGGTGTCCAATAACATCCCAACAAAAAATAACTTTCGAGTTGATCTGATTTGTTTTCGGTAAACGGTAACCGAGTTACTAACAACATAAACATATAGATGTCTCTGTTATATGTATCTGCTTACAACAACGTTCTTGGAAGAATACAAATTTGCTGAATCTAGCAAAATTACACGACGAAATGAATTTGCAAATTAAACTTGACGAACAAATTTCAATTAGTGCCTTTATACACGGGTACTTTAAAAATAACAATCTGAGTTTTTTGAAAATAAATATGATAATAAAATTCACATTTTGTGGATGTTTCTTATTTTACCTAAATCTTACCTTTCTCTTTTCCTTCATTTATGTATGATACCTCTTGTTTAGTTCGTCCTGCTATGTCCTCTATTGAAGCATTTTCGTTTCCGACCAGGTAGTATGTCCCAAGTGTTCCATATCCACGTAATTCAATCTTTCCCCTTTCTTCCAGGGAATATCCTTTGCCTTTCAATGCTCTGTAGAAAGTACATTTTTTATTGTTGAGAGTTTTATTGTTCAAACAGACACACATACATATATCATATCTAATTTGTTCTCTAATCGTGAGAGCTTTATTGCATATGTAAATTACAGTGTTTATCAAACGCCTTTTTGTCTCTAAAATAAATTCCAGCCAATTACAATAAAGTTAAATTCTCACATATTTGCAAACCGCAGACTATGTAAAGAACAGTCAATTTGTAATTTCTTTTGTAAATGCAACATTAAAAGAGAAATTACCTGTATGTAGATGGAGTGATGTGGATCTTTCCTGGTTCACCATGACTTTCCATTTTAGAAGCAACAACAGCAGTTTCACCGAGAACTATATATCTTGGAATCTTTGTTCCAAACACGCCACCGACAACAGAACCTGTGTGTACCCCAATTCTAATCTGAAAACATATTTCAATGTATAACAAGTGTGGACACAGATGAGTGTGGATAGTTTTTTTGGATGGGTGACAGTGTCTTATGACAAAAGGGAGTTCTATGTTTTCTTATATGGTGGTTTTGCACGATGACAACCAACCTGATCACTAGGAGTATTGTTTTTTAAATATTTAGTTTTTATTCAATATATAATTATTCAAATCTCCAAGCCAGTATTTGACTACTGGACAATTGGTTTTTTTTATGAAATGTTGCCACAAAATAGGTGAAACAGGACTGTTTACTCTTCCGTATCACATGAGTTTGTATTGGACTCACACTTTTTATTTGCATCCTTGGTATTCTCTTTCTCTTTTCAATACAAATTTACATTAACAAAACAGTCACGTCTGATATTGATGAAATGTTTCAAGTGCCGACAGTCAACTGGACATCAAAGCAAACTATTTACGACTGACCTTAACCTCAATTAACTATTATACAAAACACTTTTCACCACTTTCTAGTGAAATGACGTTACCTGAACATTTTCACCATTGACTGGCGAGGCCACTTCTTGTGATGTGAACATCATTCCTAGAGCTGTGTTAGCTATTCTTTCTGCATGGTTGTGTACTTTGTCTGGTACACCAGAGACAACAAAATAAGCATCACCAATCGATTCAACCTAACAAGAAAAGACAATAAGGCTTACAATACAAATCAACAAGTATTTGTTATTGTTGAAACAAAAAGATTCAACAATCAGAATTAGAAAAGAAAACTATAAACTATTTAAAAAATATAATTAAAGAAGCTGGTGGAAATGTTAAACAAATACGCTCATTTAGATTTATCGGCAACTTTCTTTACTATTTTGAATGAAATGGTATGTTGTTAAATTTTATTATCATCTCAATGCATCTGTCAATTCTATTAAATAAAGTTAACATCATAGTGACTTATTTACCCTGTAAGTATCGTGAATCTTAGTGATTTATTTACCCTGTAAGTATCGTGAATCTTAGTGATTTATTTACCCTGTAAGTATCGTGAATCTTAGTGACTCTATCGAATCTGGAATACAGACAGTTGATGAAATTGACAATTTCGATGGGTTTAGAACTTCCAACAATCTGTAGGAAATGTACAATATCACAGAACAATGCTGTCACATCAGGATAATAATCTGAAATAAATAAAGTCATGTTCATTTATTGTAGGATGACAGAATCCATCATTTCAGAACTTTTAGTCTGCATTATTAAATGTTGAATATTGACAGTTTTAAGCGCTTTAACACAAGAAACAGGAATGCTTACTCTGCCAGAGCTTTAGAACGTCCGTTAAGTCAGTCCGACTAGATCCCTACATGTTCGTCATTGTCATACCAGCATATAGATCTCACATAAAAGCCTTTTTCATTCTGGCATAGATCACACGTGTTCGCTTTTGTCATTCTGGCAGAGATCACACGTATCCGCCATTTTCCATTCTGGCATAGTTCTCATGTATCCGTCTTGGTCATTCTAGCATAGTTCACACGTGTTCGCTTTTGAAATTCTAGCATAAATCACACATGAATAAACTCATCATAGATACCAGGATTGAAATTCTATGTATTCGCCAGACGCGCGTCTTGTCTACAAAAGACTCATCAGTGAGTCTGGCGCTCGAATAAATAAAATTAAAAGAGCCAGATAAAGAACGAAGTTAATAAGCCTTTGTAATTCACATATATATCACAAAATGTCCGTGTCTATCATTTTGTCATTTTGCAGGTTTTGTTATGTTCAAGGCATTTGTCACTAAATATATCTATGGAATCCGAAGACAAGATAAGTGATTGTTGACCATCAGAAAATGCGTCCCGGTATCCCATCGATGCTATTATCCGTGTGGAATGTTGTTTGCATGATCACGTACTTGTATAATTGACTCCTGTATAGAATTTTATATTTAATGGAAAAGCATATTATTTTCAACCACTTTTGTTGAGCATATAAAACAAAATTTCAGCCAATACTGATAAAACAAAATTTCAGCCAATACTGAACTTCACCGCAAGTCTTAGGCAATAGTTTCATCGCACTTCATCGTAATAAAGAAAAAGCAATTCAGCGTCAAACCATAGCACCTCAGCGTGACCATTGCGGTTCGGAGTACCCTCACGGTTCAGAGTCCTACAGATATAAACAGTTGATACAATATACCGGTATGCTGAGTCCACTTACTTACCAAAACGTTTCATTCAACTGAACACACACGCCATGTTGAACACTATAAAATACATACCTCCTTTTGGCATTTGACCTTGGCTAAGTATCGCTGCCGAGTGTCTCGGTAGAAACGAGCTGTACAAGGATTGGTTTCTTTGTTTCTCGTTGTTTAGTTCTTTCATCAGGATATTCCACTTTTCGTTGGAATCCGTCTTTTTGTCATCTATACGTTGACTTAGAGAACCCAATGCATCGGTATTATCATTGAATGAGAATGAATTTGTGTAGTTTTGTCCCGTTCCAATTCTGTCAACATAAAATAAGACAAAATGAAAATTTAATGTTGCATTACCATCATACATTGTATATAAGTTTTTAAACAAAACTTTGTCATTAGTAATTCCAATAAAGTTTATTCATTAGTCAAACTTGTGTTTTGCTCGTTGTGGAAGGTCATACCTTTATTTTTTCACATACGTGTCCCTTGGTCTTAGTGGATAGTTGTAAAATCGAGCATATCACAACTCCTTATTATTGATAAGACATAAAACAGACCTTCTTGTCTTGATGTTCTTTTCCTATCATTGACGTTTTCTTCTTCTTTATTTCAGAACAGAAAAAAAGTAAATATTTCTTGATGATGATAAACAAAAATATATATCAACAGTTACTTGTCTCTCCATTTTCGTTCACTTATATCTTTATAGAAAGATGTATCATTGTCTGATACAAAATTTAGAGACAAGTACACGTGAATATAAAATGATACTGACCTGTATGCCAAGTCTGTCAAGAGGAAATCCCTGGTAGCGTCCCACATTGGTATATCAGCCAAACGCATTTCTCTTTCCTCCAGGTCGTACCAACATCTTATGGTGGGAGTGCAAATAAAGAAATAGTAGCCTCTATCACGAAGCAGATACATCTGACCTGGAAATAAAAGGGATTCTTGGGAATTTATTTTAATTACACTTATACTTATTAAGATTTACGTATCAAGATATTACCATAAGTCGCATTTTTATTTTTTTTAAATACTAAATTGGTTTGAAAATGTTTGTTGAAAGAATAACAATATTTGTAACGGCAAATAGTTTAATAGATATATTTTGATTTCTTATGAAGCTGAAGGAATTTTGAATAACTTGTTTAGCATCAGGCGGATTTTTTTTATTAGTTTATCGGTACTTTTACCATGAAAACTTGTCAGTGTCTTTGTTTGTTTCCCATTCAGACAACCATATAATTTGTATCATTGCCTTTATCTTATTTATTCTTCGGCCAGCTTTGCCTATATATGGACATGGAATATATGATGCATCGTATGTCTATAATGTTAAGTATCATCATTTGCAGCAATGTATTTGTATTGTATTTTGATCTGGTTCTTTCTATTCTTTAAGTTATGAGAACGATGACGTGAAATTTAGCTGTTTTCTTTGAAGAACTTTATTTCGGTGTGATTTCTTGGTCTCCTTAAAATTACCTTTGAGTGACAAAAGTGGACGTTTTTTCCAATCTTTTACCAACTTATCTCTCTTGAATTCCAATACAAATGGACACATGATAAACTTCTTAACGTTTTCATATGTGAAGTCTGTGTGCCTGGGGTAGAGTAGACTGAAGAACAACTGTACTTCTGCTGTCCGACTACTTCTGATTAATGGCATCATCTGCTGAATCTTGATTCCAGACTGGATGACTTTCATTTCCTCATTCAAAATCAGATGGTATGGAAAGACTTCAATGAACATTCTAGGGTTGATGAAATTTTGTTCCGGGTAATTTGGAACAAAGCCTCTACTTAACAATGTAATACGTGCGATCGCCCGCCATTTTGCCTTGGCACTGCGGAATTTAGCCAGTGGTAACGCTTCCTCTCCAAATTCTCTTCTGATTTGATCTAGTTTTTCTTTGACAGCATCCACATCCTATGTAAACATAATTTGCTTCTTAATACATATGAGAAAAGATTTTTGTGTGCAACAAGTCAAATTTGTCATGATTATCATCGTTTCGTGATGCTGATCATGACGCTGCAGTGTTCGTATTAGAAGGGATAACTGTTTAACTGTAAATAATTAGCGTGTTATTCTAGTACTTTGTTTTTCAATTCATAATATTCAAAAAAAAATATGATTTTTACTACTTTAAAAGTTTGACCATACTTCACTGCAAACCTGCTGGAAAAAGATGGTACAAGGAAAAAATAATATTTAGGCTAAAAAAGCAACAGAAACAATAGTTTTGTAATGGTTATTAAGTACCTCCTTATGTATTTGTCTTTCTCCATGTTTCTTAGTTTGCGCAACAAATGTTGGTGTTAAATCGTCCGGCGTTTCTGCAATCCTTTTTGCTACAATGTTGAATATCACGTGCTCACGATGTCCGTACTCATCGGCCACTGACTCGTTTGATATGGAAATTATGGTAATGGAGAGTTCCATCTTATATAAAACTTTGGCTACTTCCGTGATAAAACCTAGAAAATATATTCAGGTTATTTATTCAGAATGTGTTTGGGTTAAGAAAACGACAGGTGCATAAGTGCACAGATGTAAACAAAATATATACCGTTACTGAATAGAAACATTAAATTATTAGGGGGGATAGGTCCCTTTACGTATTCAAGTACTTATACATCATTGCCATTTTTGTTTAGGGGTATCAGCTTTCCTGATGAGGTAGACCCATAAAGTGCTTCGGTAGCCACATATGTAGATTTGTATTCATAGAACCACACTTGGTAAGATATTTTGTTTTGTTTTGAAGCATCATTTCATCACTGAACGGTTGAGATAATGTCATTTTTCCATGCCGTTTTTATTTTGGGTAAAAATTAACGACGTTCACATGGAAAACGGTCAAACAATAACATTTTGTTAATAAAACAAACCTTTCATTTTAATGTTTTATGCCTTTAAATCGTCACTTATATAGATAATAAAGCGAACATTCCCCGTCTTCATTTTCATTTTTACGTCTAGCTAAAATATTCAAACCCTATTTAAATTCTAATATATAAATAAGCGATTGAATAAAACACTGAGCACCACTAAAACGTTCTAAAACACACGAAGATATAATAGTGTGGTTACAATATATGTAAGAGAAAACGGGTACTAGTATTCGGCATTCACCACAGAAATATTACACTATTTGCCTCACCTCTGACCAATGGGTGGTACCCTTACACTATTTGCCTCACCTCTGACCAATGGATGGTATCCAGGTCTATGTGAAAAGAAATGAAGTATCATTCTATCAGACACCGAGTCTTCATCACAATGGAAGGAAGGTGCTATTACATCCTGATAATCATCCCTCAGATAGTTCTGTATGGAATCCAAATTCTGCACAAATTCCAGGATATTACCTCCCAGAAGTCGAATTAATTCATCATACCCAAATCGTGTGAAGTAATGTAAAATGTATTCGCCAATCAAAACTAAGAATGCTTCTCGTTTGAAATCTACAAAATCAATGTTTCAACTTTTATAATATTCAGAACAATTGCAAAAAAAACCTGAACATAGGATAAAACATTTAGATAAGGAATTCTAAAATATTAATAATATGATGTATTTTGCTACTGCATTACATATCGAGGATAAAAAAAAAACATTTACAGTTAAACATGTGCCCATGCATGAATGCCATCTACATGTGTATATATTGCGAAGTAACCATAACAAATGTCAATTTTGAGGCAAGCCTAGATTTTCAATTTCTTATAAATTAAAACAGCACGTGTCCAGACCATTTACATCGAAAGTATCAGACTGGAGTTAGAATAAGTTTGTAGTGGAATGTTCCAACAAATCAATACGAAAGTCATTTTTAATTTCAGTCACTACAGCTATGAAACTGACCAATGGCATAGTGGGACTTCTGCTGGTTTTAAAATATGGCTGTCGAAATACAGGCTTTGAAAAATATATGAAACGAAAGGATGGCGTCTTGGTATCTGTCAGTCTATGTTTCAATGTACTGACGAGTTTTTATTTTCTATATATCAGCAATGTGAACGGAATGAAACAAAATAGTTACTTACTGAGATGTGAAACCGACAAATTAATCAATCTTTGTGTCAGCTCATCGTCATGTTGGTCTTTTTCAGAGAAGTTCCCTGAATGGTTTAATCCTTTTCTGCAAAATATTTTTTGAGATGAAAGTTGGTTATTTTAGACTCTGTTCGTTGTTATTTTGCAAACACCAGTCACCACAACATAATGTTAACGTTTTTATAATTGTTTTATATGAAATGTCAAAGCAACATTTCCGTCTTCTGATGATTTTGACATCACTAAATAAACTTACTGTTTTTAAGCCCCACCTACGATAGTAGAGGGGCATTATGTTTTCTGGTCTGTGCGTCCTTCCGTCCGTACGTTCGTCCGTTCGTTCGTCCGTCCGTTTGGCCCGCTTCAGGTTAACGTTTTTGGTCAAGGTAGTTTTTTGATGAAGTTAAAGTCCAATCAACCTGAAACTTAGTACACATGTTCCCCATGATATGATCTTTTTAATTTTTATGCCAAATTAAAGTTTTGAACCCAATTTCACGGTCCACTAAACAAACCAACTTGAAACTTTTTACACGTGTTCTCTATGATATGATCTTTCTTATTTTAATGCCAAATTAAAGTATTGACCCCAATTTCATGGTCCACTGAACAAAGAAAAGGATAGTGCGAAACTCAGGTTAAAGTTTTGGTTAAAGTTTTTGGTCAAGGTAGTTTTTGATGAAGTTGAAGTCCAATCCACTTGAAACTTAGTACACATGTTCCCTATGATATGATCTTTCTAATTTTGATGCCAAATTTAAGAAATTGACCCCAATATATCGGTCCACTGAACATGTAAAATGATAGTGCGAGTGGGACATCCGTGTACTTGTTGGTCATGGTATACTCTTTCCCCCCCTCAATTTTCACCAACTTATCATTTTTATAGTGCCTCTTGATATCTTCTGTTTCTTTTCTACGTATTGGTAACAGTTATTCTTTTTTTAACTATAACATTTTAGATGTGTAAATAAATACGAAGAACATTCACACACCATAATTCGAAGGTGGAAAGACAACAACACAAACAAATGGTACAGGCCAAAGGTCAACCTCATTCAGGGATTTATTTTGCTCTGTGTTCTGGAACCTCAACTCCCCCCTTTTTTTAATTTACTGGATCCGAGCCTGAAGTCACTTACATATAAGCAGAACGGACTTAGTGTCTAATCTACTAAATATAATAGAAGAAGTTTAAAAACTTGCCATATTAACTTGTCATAATTTCAATATGAAGTGTGTAGCTATTAATTATGTGTGCAATCATTTGATTTATTGGAACATGTAAACATCAAAAGACGTATATTTTATCACATAGTCAATATATTCATAATACGAAAAACCAAAACACTGTGGTCTAAGAAAAGCGTATACTGTCCCACCTATATCAACCCAATTACCTTTCCGAATATTGTACACAACATTCGATGGAGCGATATTAAAATTGCATGTTTTAGGAAAATATTATAATTAAATTATAGAAAAAAAAGACGATGACCAAAATCGTTGTTAACAGTACACTGTTCCCTGCAAGACATAAAGTGAACTTCCTGTTGTTCTATGAATGTATTAACTATCTATGAAAACATGTTGTCCTAGGAGAATTAGGAATATTTTAATTTCAGCGCATGTTAATGTCTCAGGAACCTCTTTAGTAAATCTTTTGAATTTCGTTTATAATTAAAAAGTTTTGAGATTTTATTTTGATTTCATATGTTTGGGAAATTCAATCCCAACTTGTCTACGAGTATCTCAGTAGTATTTGAAACTTAGCGCCAGATATACGCATATGTTTTGTGTATAAGACATGTAGCCATCTTTACTTGTTTGGTAGTGTTGTTGTGTTGCAGGGGCGGATCCAGCCATTTTAAAAGGGGGTCCCAACCAAGGACAAAAGAGGGGGGGTCCAAACATATGTTCCCATTCAGATGCATTGATCGTCAAAAAAGGGGGTTCCAACCCCCCCGGAACCCTTCCCCTTGATCCGCCCGTGGCTTGGTGTTACATATACTTCATTATATTTTATTTATGGTTGGACAACGTTGTCACCTGATTAATATGCACATAAGAAAGCCATGGTGATTCTGACATAAATACATTATACACAGAAACCATTATCGCTTAAGAAATCACTCTTACATGATAGAACTCCATGACTGTTGTCCGTGTCGTTCTGTGACAAACTTCTTGATGAATACATTCAGGTGACCAAACTGAAATCAGATAAAAGTGTCACACATAAGATTGATTTTAACTGTCATTCTAGCCTTAGTATGCAGGTTTGATGTCAATCCGACCGAGACGATTAGGCTAAATTGGCGATTTAAAACATCCTAAAAAAAAACAAAAAAATACCCAAATTAAAAGAATCAATGTAAAATAACAAAAATACCGAACTCCGAGGAAAATTCAAAATGGAAAGAGCCGTAATGGAACGGCAAAATCAAAAGCTCAAACACATCAAACGAATGGAGTGTCGAATGGAGTGTCGTATCGCCCTTTAGATCACATTTTATAGCCAAGTAAAAAGAAAAAAAAGAAAGGTCAAATAATAATTTGGTTTAAATTGAGTATTCCTCATATATATATATATATATATATATACTGTCCTATCGGTAATTCTTTTCGTAACAAATAATTGAATTACATTTTTCCTTCTCCTGTCATTGAAAAAAAATCAAACAAAAGTAGCTACAAGAATCCGCATTGAACAGTGATTCTCGTTTCAATATCTTCATCAAAACATTTACTTTACATTTACATAACAAGTCAGGAATATGACAGTTGTTACCCATTCGTTTGATGTGTTTGGACTTTTGATTTTGCCTTTTGATTTTTGATTTTCCTTTTTGAATTTTCCTCGGAGTTCGGTATTTTTGTGTTTTTACTTTTTTCTATCAAGGATTTGTATAGTAAGATAATCTTGTTTCTACACAAATACAACTATTTAAAATGTAAAAATGAGGAAAAAAGGCGACAAAAATACGAATCTTACCATGTTGCTGTTTTGTCCTTTCTCACAAACTGCAGAAACGTTTCAACATATTTGTTTGTATGATCTAGAGTGAAGGCAGAGATAATTCTACTTAACACATTAAATGTACAAATTCTTTATTACAAACTGGAGTGTCCTTAGTAATACCTTTTGTCACCCTCAATTATAGATGGAGATCAATATAACTTTAATGTCCATTTATATTTTATTGTTAAGTTTATACTATTGGAGCAAATAATACATATTTGAGATAATAAACCCGTTGCTATATAAATGTCGTTTACATCACAATAGAGGGGGGAGTGTGAACTGAAGCATTGAATAATGGCGACTCGTTGGAAATAGATTTAACACCCGTCCCTTGGTGATAAGTTGCATATACTTCCAACTTTATAACAATTACGTCCAAATAAACTTTTATTAGAAAAATCATGTATAACATGTTCAGTAAATTGTTTAAAGTTAATATGACCTTACAAACGCCGCTGTTTGTTGTGTTACATTTCAAAGTACATAATGCCTTCATTAACTTTTGTAGTTTGGAATGTAAATTAGATATTGGTTTCCATTTATTGATATGCTGCCTTAGTTTTAATTGAAAATAAATAGTTATACATGGTACATATAAACTGTTAGAGGATATAGTAAATAAACATGGATAAAGGTAGAATTGGGGAACACGTAAATGAGAAGGCAACTAAACGACACAAAAAACATGTATAAATTGTGTAGGACTACCCTTTTCACCAACAGAGAGGTGGCTATACAATAGTCATGGTCTCAAGTATACAAAAGATCTAAATTTAACCAACAACTATACTGGCGCGGCTCCTGCTTTTAGACAGACCGTGACATGAAAAATACCAGCAAAATCTGTCAAGGATTATTCGCTTTATTGGAGTTGATACAGCGAATGTTTTTTTAAAAGCAATCATTATACATGTACATGTACGATCGTTTAAGTGCACAGGAAATATTTTTCGGTAAAACCATTCCTCGATCAGATTCGCTCGAAACGATTGTTTCTTCATTTCTTCGAAGGAGAAAGTTATGAAAAGGCATGGTCTTGTATCCTATTTAACAAAGGCATGTGTTTATTTATTCATGATGTTAACCCAAATGTCATTATAATATGAAAAAACTTTTATTAAAATTGAGAGTGGAAACGGAGAATGTGTCAAAGAGACAACTTGGCAACCCGGTCAAAGGGCAGATAGGCCTTCAGCACAGGTGCATTATGTTTGCTGCGCATTACCATTACATTTACGTGCAAAAATCATTAAGAGATGCGCCCTTCATTCCAGCGAGAAAATTCCGTACCCGGAGTCGGGCTTCGGCAGCTGCCCTAAACAAAGTACATAAAAATTGTGTGCATCTTTGGTTTTTGTGACATTTTTCATTTGACGCATCAAATTCTGAAAAAAATCAAAGTAAACCGTCGAAGCTATCATCAAACGGTCATTTGGACTTAAATACAGTATTGTTCTTAAGTAAGTTTACACAATCAATGTAATGTTTCGTGAATTCTGATAATTCAATGAGTCCAATAGTCATGTAATATAGTGGAAATATTTACCCCCGACATTTTTTTCACCATATTTTTTTTATCTTAAATTGTTCGTAGAAATTATGTGGAAAAAACATGGTTTTCATGTACTTGCCTAGCCTAAAAATTATTAATTAATCTATCAAATTGAATGTACTTGTAACCGTACATTGTACTCATGGTACTCGATCACTAAATAGTGTTAGTGTAAACAAGTATTATAAACCACACCTGAATCACCTACATCAATCTCACACAGTTGTACAAATTCTGTGAAATTGTGGATTAAATCATGTGTCATGGCACCTAAGTTACATATATAGCCCCACTGCTGACAGCTTTATTTAAAATGGTGCATACAACCATGCCTCATAGGAATACTAAGCCCAAAAGACTTTTTACAGTTTTATCAAATACACACAGTCCTTTAATCTACTGCTAGCTTGTTTAATCTTTATTTTGTTCATACATTGCATATAATAGGAGTGCATATTGTAAGACTAGTACAGAACGAATATACAAATACGAAAGTTTTATTTTGATTCGGTTCACATATAACAATACAAACATAAGCTCATGAGAGCTTTTTACCGAAATCAATAACATATAAATAACATTAAAACACACAACATGGACAACATGCACATAAGATATTATATATAAACAGCAAATTATTTCAAATGCATAGAAACAGCACAGGCATGTTGTAATACGAGGGGGGAAAGCTTATCTACATGCAGAACCACAGAATTTTTAATCTTCAATTAAGAAAAAATCAGTTATGAAATGTTCCGAAGAGTAGCAGCTGCAAATTTAAAACTTCTCTAACCTAACTGTTAAGTGTTTACATGTGGAATATCCAGTATACTACTATATCTGAAAAGAAAGAAAAGTTTACAATCGTTGACATTTAAAGGGGCACTAGCTGTCAATTTCGTGGTCACCGATATGACTCAAATTCTCATATTTCATTTATATATATAAATATATATTTTATAAATATATATAATATAAATATAATAAATAAATATATTTTATTGGCACAAACACAATTACAATAATTAACAATGGGCCATACAACTGGTATACAAATAGTACTAATGCATAGAATATCAATAGGCATATTTCGAACAATATCATCGAACGATATCAATATCATCAACAATAAATGGTTAAGAAAATATATCAATTACATAGTTGGTCAAACATAATAAGTATTGAAAATAATGACAATATTAATATGTAATATTATGAACAATGATTATGAATTAGACATATTGACAATTTTATAAAGTTTGTTCTGCTTTACGCAGGTTCAAACTGTCTGAGATGAAAGAGGAAGTTAATTTTAGGATTGTGTATGAATTATTATTTAATAAAAAGATTATATTATTTTCATGTTTTTGAAATTTTGTAGGATCAACGATTATATTTGAAACTTTATGGTAAAATATGTCCCTTTTAGTTGAGTATTTTTCACAATGTAAAAGAAAATGTTTTTTATTTTCAATTTGACCAGAATTACATACAGAGTAGTATCTCTTATAACAATGTAAAACATTTCTGCGGATCCAATCAGTTATCAAATGATTGACCTTTGTTTCACTTTCATTTTTGATATCCTTTTCCTTTAAATAACCATTACACGTACAATGACTACAATGCATGCGTTGTCAATCTCTAGATAGGGTTTAAATGGAAGTGTATATGAATACGGATTTATGAGGTCGAATTATTCACTTGCAAGTGAATAATTAATTATCAATGTGTCTTAGCCTAACTTGACAAAATTGTACCATTTTGGCTGCTAAAAACGAATTATTATTTCTCTATTTCACTTTCGTTATTGATTAAACAAAAAAATCTTACTTTCATATATATATATATATCTCGTAGCTAGTGCCCCTTTTTAAAATAGATCGTTTAGACAGACAGGTGGCAATTTATTTATTATATAAAAAAATTCAATAGCCATTGATCTTTCACGGTCTTCTAATATGCAGTGAATGCATCTAGCTTTGCCCTTTCAAGCAGCTGTTGATGAGCTTGAATGAACAAGCCAGTCCGGCAGTCTAAACTAAAAAACTGACAATATATTTATAGAAACTACCATATTTCCTAAACTTGATTGATTAATAGATAAATTAATATCCAGTGGTCTTAACTTGATGGTAATAAATGATACCGCGTTTTGTTTGAGGCGAGCATTCCTTTTATCTTGAAAAAAAAACTTTTTTTGATTATACACTTGACCTATTAAAGAAATAAAACGAATCTTTGTAATAACACATATCATTGTGTTTCTCCGTTAGAAAATAGTTATGTTTCTTAAAAGTTAAAATCATACTAGTTGAGAGATACCCCCAACAGAGGAAATTAAGCAGGATAATTTTGTGCAAGGCTATAATCTGTTTTTATTGAACACGTTGAATGCACTTGGTTCCTGTATCTAGATCTATAGAGTAGTCGTCAAAAATATTTTTGTATGTGTCCCATAAACGCTTGAAATCTTATTTCAATTTTTATCGTAGATGTCAAGCGTTTACAAACACCTGTAATCGTCTGCCGAAAACATGGCGTCAACAATTGACATCGACTTTCCAGTACATGGATTATTGCCTAAAAAAGAGACAGGAGCAGCGTCATTCTTAGATAAATACCCTGATCACGATGGGAGAAATGTTTTGATAGCAATACTTGACACTGGGGTTGACCCAGGTGCACCTGGTCTACAGGTAAGGGTTCAAAAATTATGTCAACAATGACAATGCATGACAAATCAATGTCATGTTTAAACAACATAATTGCATAAATTAAATAATTATTAAAGTATTATAAGTAAAGACATAGAATACAATAACACGCACTTGTAACTCAAGTAATTTTTAAAGCAATCCCAAATCACTATTTATAGAATAAGATATGTTGCTGTAAATCTACATTGCAACTGAACAACAAGGATGGAAATAATCTACAATCAGCAAAGCAGCGACAAAGATGAGCATGGCAGATAAATTTAAGTCATTGCATGATTGTGCAGGCTCACATTTCCTCTAAAAAAAAGCCACAGACACATTGAAAGATGTAAAACGATTTACTTTAATAAAGAAAATTTTCTTTATGTACATGTTATTTAATGTAAATTCAGAAACTATTGAGATGTTTTTATTATTGCAAAAAATGCAACAGGTTTATAATTGCATTAAATAAAACTTGCATTTTGAATTTTTTTTTATGAATTAAAAAGAATTTTTTTCCAATTTTGAAAAATAATAATCACATTTTAGTCCAAAATGACAAAATTGCAATAATAATAACATGCAATAATTTCTGAATTTACTGTACTATGAACTAATGGCACTCATATACCTGTAACTACTGATTGCAGACTTGAGACAGTCATATGAAGAATGTGACATGCATGGTAAAACATGTTTGTGAGAGCACTGCTTTAATATTCTTCTCCTAAGTGGGACAGTGGTGTTACAGCACAACATGAAAACACACTGTAAAAATCAGTTACAATCGGGTTAATTTCTCAAAAGTCAAGAATGGGGCACAAAAATGAGTAAACTGTAACATTAAAACAAAAAACTCAAAGTAAGAAATAGTAGTACTGCATTTAAATTAAAACACATCAAACATATATGATATCTTATTTTAGTATGAGGATGTCATATATATTAAACACTTAAAGCAGTCTGAAAAGTGAATGACCATGTACTAAATGTATGCCAAAAATATAAGTAAATAGTATCGTCAGGATGAAGGATCATTTGTTCTTATGTATCTGTACATTTAACCTTGGATTGAATCTATCCATGTATTTAGATTTTGGATATTGGACCATACATGCAGTAATAGGTTTACAATTTAGAATTTTTAAGTTAAGTTTAACTCTTAGACCACATTCATCCTGTGTCAGAAACTTATGTTGTGTCAACTATTTAATCACAATCCAAATTCAGAGCTGTATCAAGCTTGAATTGTGTGTCCATACTTGCCCCAACAGTTCAGGGTTAGAACTTTACGGTCGTATGAAGCTGCGCCCTGCGGAGCATCTGGTTAGTTTATGTTTTGATTTTTCAAAAATATAGTGTTATAACCAATAAAACAATTTTTAAAGATTTTATTATTGTTTTCAATTGATAATCTTTAGTTTATTCAAAGGATTATTTGGCAATATTTTGAGAATAATTATCTCGTTTGGATAAATTAATATTTATTTTGATGTTAAATGTCTAAGATGTTCAAGTTATTTTATCATTTCTAGATTTCAGACTTTTTTTTAGAATCAATAGTTAAATTTATTTGTTACAGTTTTCAACCTTTTGGCTAACCATTTGCTAACTGCAAGATGAATTTTTTATTTTACAATATCTGAAATTAAGGATAGATATGTTTTCTCTAATTTTTTTATCAAAGTTTTGGTCTTAAGATTATAATTGTTTATAGATAAAAAATTGAATTATTACCTGTTGTTTTTTTGTTTGTTATTATTATGTAACTCTTAATCAGCTGCTCTTAATATCATGTATATGCTTAATATTATTATTTGATAACTAAAGATAATTTATGTTGTCAACAATAGGATTAGTAAGAAACAGTTAAGCCATTTTTAAGAAGGACTAAATCTGTCATCAATTGGCCAGTCAGTTAATTAATGATTGTTAGGTAATGCCATTGAAAAAAAGTAAACTAGTTTTTACATGGAACTGAAGTTCAGATATTATTGAAATGACGATTTAAATGTAGGTTTTTGAAAAATTAAAGAACTCACTAAACTGAAAGCAGAAATGAAATTTCCTCCAAAATTATAGAATTGACATGACTGAAAACAAAATTAATATTTCTCAAAATAAAATTTAAAAAAACAAAAATCAATCTAGTGGAGGGTAGGGTATCAGAACATCGGATTTTAATGAGATTGAAAAAAAATCCACAGGATAAAATCTCGTTGATAACCAACAAGTGTCATATGACAGAAAATTAACTTTTCAAAAGTGTTTAACGTGTATTTAACATGTTTTGGAATTCTGTGGTTACATGTGTAGTTACAAATGTACCAGCATGTATGCAAACCCATTATTTTAATTTGATTGCTTTAATAACTTTCAATTCAAGGATTAAATTTACTTCAATTTGCAAATATTAAAATTAAAAGATGTGGTATGATTGCTAATAGGGCAACTCTCAACAGAGACCCATAATGATGTAGAAGTTAACATCTTTTTTTTTATCCAAAATGCTAACTATAGCCACAACCTTCAACAATGAGAAAACCCATATTGCTTAGTGAAAGGCCCAAAAGGGCTTATCTTAAATAATTAACGGCCTTTTTGTACAAAACAATAGTGGAAAAACAAATATCAAATGATATACATGTACCATTGTATGCTGCAAAAAAAGATAACCTCTGAATTACAGACTCCTGACTGAGACAGGATCATGGACATACAGTATGGTTCAGGATCAAACATGTTTGCCAGTGCTAAAATCCTCTCCCTATTAACCTGGGACAGTAAAACATAAGAACAAATTATAAAAAAATTACAAGAGCTTACATGTACATTGTACACATGTAATCATCAAATTGATACAAGGCACCAAAAAACCAGAATAATGCTCAAAGTACATACCTGATAGTACCCACAACCTATCAATTAACGTATATAAACTTGTACTGCATATAAAAAGGAAGATGTTGTATGATTGCCAATGAGACAGCTCTCCACAAGAGACCAAAATGACACAGAAAACTATAGGTCACCCTATGGCCTTCAATGATGATTATACTTTACCAAGGGTATAATATTGACAGCTACATTTAATGTTTTAATAATATTTGAATGAGAGGAAATGTGAGATAAATGTCATTTAGAGAGCTAATCTGAGCAAAACCTTCACTATAATACATATTTATAAAAAGTTTACATTGATATATATTGAACAAATATACATTGTATGTGGAAACGTGTTTGTTTCAGGTGACCAGTGATGGGAAACCTAAGATTGTGGATGTGATTGATACAACAGGGTCAGGGGATTGTGAAACATCAACAATCGTAGATGTTAAGGATGGCGAAGTAACAGGGCTGACAGGGAGGATACTTAAGGTAAGACAATAAAGTTAGATATCCTTCAATACTTTTTTTCCAAATGAAAAATTTAGTTATTTGTACTAATACATTTGAATGATAAACAATGATATAGGAAAATAATTTGGTGAAAACATTTAGATATGATACTTCTGAAACAGCTGACAAGTCATTTCAAGTCTTGTAATATTTCTAAAGGATAGTTTATCTTTCTTTTATAACATGAATAACTAATGCATACAAATAGTGTATTTAGTTTGAAAATCACCATAATAAACAAATTTTAATTTAAGGTTAAAAACTTTTCAAGATACATGTACCTTTTTATTTTGTTTTTGAGAAGGTTCTGTATGAATTCTGCTGCTTCATTATAAGAGTACGAAAAAAGTCTGTCAGTAGAAGTATAATGATAACCTATTTGATTGGCAAGTATCTGTTGAAATGTCAATCCAGCAAAATCAACAAATATGATGTCCATCAAAAAGTCCAACAACTTGATGATAAAACATTTGGGGTATTTGTTGTTGGAATCGGTTCTTGACTAAGAAACATTTTTCATGACCTATGGGTATGAGATGATTTATTGTAGGATAGATTGAGCCTTGAGGTCTTGATGCAGCTTCAGTATAGAATAAAGAAATGCTATTCATATTGTAGATTCCAGATGATTGGAATAATCCTTCTGGACAGTACCATATTGGTGTTAAACCAGCATATGATTTGTTACCAAGAATTCTAAAAGATAGAATGACTAAAGACAGAAGAGAAAAGAAGTGGGACCCACCAAACAGAGTGGCTTTAGCTGAAGCTTCCAGGAGACTGGAGGAATTTGATGCAAAAACTCCTTCCCCTTCACAGGTAAATTACGATGTTTAAAAAGGTCATAGATGAATTACTATCTTACAAAGTAGTAAAACTCTGTCCCAATCACATGTAGTTAACTAGATTATAACTAAAACCAATATCCTTCCCAATACAATTCAGTAATGCTTTATTTATGCTAAAACACTTTGTTATGAATACATGTGTAAGAAGAAGCCTATGTGATTTATACATATATACAAAATACAGTTACAAATGATCATTGAAATAAATAAAACAACTCTATTAATTAAAATAGATTTCATGTATTCCTAATATCAGGTTATTTACTATCTTACAACTGAAAACAAAACTTTTGTTACAATCACATGTAATTTGCTACCCTATAACTTAAAATAAAAAGGTTTTCACAATCTAAGGTAGATTACTGTCTTGAGTTATCCAGATATATTTATGAACCTAACTAGAAAAAAACATTTCATTGTTGATTACTAATACATGTCATGCATTTATTTATTCATAAAGAATAATAATTCAATATATAAATTGTCTTTAACTAGATGTCCATTAGAAATATTGAAAGGGGTCAAGCAACTTTTACAATATGACAGCCACTCTTGAATAAAGTTTAAATGTCATATAAAGGAAAATAATCATGATAATGCAACAATTTAAAATAAAATCCCAGAAGTCACTTTTCAAATTGCAGAGGTTTAGATCTAGGGGCCTAGTTATGTGTGTTGTATCTAGGAAATATTTATACTTACTGCAACAACATGTTTTTCCATCTTTGCATGACCAAGACCCAATAAATATATAAAACAGAAGATGGAAAAATGGAATCCAAGTACTTTGATACTTCATTAAGGGCATGTACAATGAATCATTGCAATCACTTTTCAGAACTTTCTTATTTGCATCTCATAGTAGTGAAATAAATTAGATAAGTGTCTGCATTTCATTTGAGGTATAACAGACCAATCTAGATACATGTATGTATTTTATATATAAGGTTAAGATGAAGATTTACAATCAGTGTGTTTTTACAGGAAGAAAAGTTGATAAGAGAAGATCTGCAGGCCCAGATAGACATCTTAACTAACTTTGACAAGAAATACAGTGACTGTGGACCAGTATATGATTGTCTAGTCTTCTTTGATGGGAATACATGGAGGTAGTTTAGCCCTTAATCCAATATTTATATAGGGAACATTATAATGATAAAACATAAAAAGAAAATGCTATAACAAAAAAATATAACAAATTAAAAACATTTCATGAAAGAAAACAGAAAGGATAGAGACAATACATATCATACATAACAAATTCAGGAATCAGTTATGATCATAGTTTCCAATTTTCATTTAATAAAGAACAAAGTTTTATCAGCAAAATGTCTTTTAAATAATGGATGAAAATTTTGATGTATTAGGCCAGGAACAAAAATATTTATGCAAATATCTAAGCACCAATGCCCTATAACCTGGACAGGTCATAACAAAATGATATTCATGTTCAGAGGAGTTCATATTGCAGTAATGAGGAGACATTTCATTATGAGTTACATTTTGAAATCTTCCAATTTTCTTATTTGTTTATGTTTTATAGCTGGTGTTAATATTACTTTTTAAGGGCTTGTGTTGATACAAGTGAGGAGGGAAATCTTGGTGAATGTAAACTGCTGGCCAGTTACCGGGAAGAAAGACAGTTTGCTACATTTAGTAGAGAAGGTATTTTATTTATTGTGAGATTAATAAATAATATAGGTGGTGGGTCAACTATAAATGGCATTAATATGCAGCAATCATAGTCTGTTTTTCTATCCTTGTTTTATTGAGAGTTAAGATCGCAATATACAGTATGTATGTATGTATGCAGGGCTCACGCTACCAGGCGACTTGGGCGAAGAAGTCGCTTTCCCGACCGTCACTTCGCTTTCCTCGACCCCCAAAAGGGAAGACAAGTCGCCCTGTTGTTTACGATACTCGCTTTCAGTCGCTTCCGTCATCGGACATTTTCAATTTTTACCAAGTTGTTGAAACATCAACTTTTTATTGATAATTAAAGAAATTCAGACTTAAACAATTTATTATCTTAAGAAAAGACGTTGAAGCATTGTTTTTGCAAAGTGTGGCAAGTTATTTGATAAAAATACAACTTTTTATCACTTCGTGCACTTCCGTAAGTTCCGGTGCTTGTTACTCGAAAATGTACATCAACCTAACTTTCGGCTGCAAAATAAGTTTGTTACTTCATTTAAACGTGATAAAAGTTGCCTCCAGTAAATGTTCAATCCATTTATTGCATTAAAAACGTCATTATCCTTTCCAAATAACTTGTCAAACATCGTTTATTTTTGTAAATTTTCTTGCATTGTCCGCCATTGTTGACCGATTTCTACACTACGGATCGGAAACGGACCAGCTATGACCGAAATCCGTATTTTTACAAAAATTACTACGGATGCACGGATGGAACAGCTGACAGAAGAATATTGATCCTAAAAGGAAAAATTACGAATTCCACGTGCATTATTACACTTTTGGTTACATCTAAATAAATTCATCATTGATTGGTGTATAGAAATCCCAATAATTTATATGGATTGTTGTAAACTATTGTAAAGTTGCTTAACTCTTAGACTATTACACTAATCAGCTAATATCAATATATTATGGCCCAGCTTACCTTTATATATCTTTTGATGAGAAACACTGAATTTCACACACAAGATAGTTTTTAATTAAATTGCAATTGATATATTATAATTTCTTTACCTTTAAAAAAAATTTAAAAACAATTTAGTGCTAGATATTTAGTTGGTAGTTTCTCACAAGGACCTTAGTAAATTTTAAACAACTTTTAATTTGAAATGTGACTTTAATTGTATACTCAGTCAGATATGAATTGAACAATATAAAAAGAACATTATTTACAAATGACTGTTTATACTAAAGTAAAATCCAAACATTGTAGCGCACCGCACGAATGAGCACTTCTCTTTCAAATCTCACCACTTCTCCCTATCAGTTTCAAAAAGAGAAGTCACTTCTCCCTATAATTCTGAAGTAGTGTGAGCCCTGTGTATGTAACCCATATCTTCTGCTTCCATAGATTTTTTTTACCAGTAGTTAAAATAGTAAATATAATTCATTGTCTGAGGTGTCCATGGCAACAATTTGCATTTATTTGCTATAAAATAGTGTCAAGAGGGTGTGAAGATGTTCGAAAAAAATTGTTTCAAAGTAGAATTTCAATTCCTTAGAGGGAAACCTTTTCTGAAACTGTTACATATCAAGAGATCAAATAAAAATTGTTTGTCTTTCGTTTCATGTTATTTTGTAAAATTGTGCAAAAAAAATTTAAAACATGTAAACAATAATCCTGTAAACCAAATCGACTTTGAAGGCTTAATTATGCATGTGATGTCTAAAAATGAATTTTATTGAACAGTAACTTTAATATTTGAATTCCACTGAGGCCAAAATGCAAAACAACACTCCTTACTGTGTTTTGTTCCTAAGGTTAATAAAAACAATTTTGGAATCAAGAGAACTGGTTTTCATTGTTGGCTATTAAGAAAAATACATGAGGGGGTTAGAAGGCACTTAAATTATTTTTGTATGGGTGGGGGCAAAGTTGAAAATGTGGTTCTGATAGTGACGTAAAGTGCAATTGTATGAATGATTGTCTTAAAAAAACTGTCTTCTTTATTTATAGATATGATGAATTACACAGTTAGTATCCATAATGATGGTAATGTGCTGGAAATTGTTACAAATGCTGGTAAGTTATTATCTGTTTGAAAAGGACTGTGGCTAAAAAAAGCACACAAATGTTAACATATTAATGTTGATCCAGAAACACATATACTTTTAGTCCAGGCTTTGTCAAGTAGAAAATTCTGTGATGGTCTAACATTTCTAATACTAGGGTGAGGAAAGGACAGATTTTTGTTTCATGTTGTAACAAGAGAACTAGTTGATTATGGTGATTATTATTTTTTTTTATGTGAGATGTAAGTACAAATGTGTGGTGCAACTTACAGAAAAAAACATATAATTTGTGTTTATTCATACATGAGAATTAATGTAACCATGTGAATTTTAGGATCCCATGCAACACATGTGGCATGTATTGCTGCAGGTTACTTCCCTGACTCACCGGAGAGGAATGGTGTGGCTCCAGGTGCACAGGTTATCTCCATCAAAATAGGAGACACAAGATTAGGCTCCATGGAGACTGGATCATCACTAGTCAGAGCTGTAAGTATTAACATTTAGTGACTGTTTTATGCATTGGTTTTACCTTAAACTCCATGTAGTCATGTTGCTTGATTAATTATTGTCATGTTGATGTATTTAGATGGTTTATTCCTTGAATGCCAACATCCTTTGATCTACCGACAAATTTACCTGTAAAATTATGTTGGCGTTCGAGGAATAGGTGCAAGCATTATCACAACAAAAGTGCATGCTTATCAACACAATCATACTAATGTAAACGAAGAAGTAAATTGCAGCTAGCTAAATCTAGTTCATGTTTGTCAAGATGTTGAAAATTATATTTTGCTACTACTGCTCAAGCAAATTTGGATGATCCTAAAATGAAACTTTGAAAAATTTTGCATATATAACCAGGAAGATTTGGACTATTTGCGATTACAAATAAATTAAGATCAGACATTATATTTTAAGTGCTAAAGTGACAATTTGTTAATCCGTCTAACTAACCTTTTATATTTCTTTGTGCTTAATTAATTCTATTGATAACTATGTGTTTGTCGTGATGGAAATCACTCTGACCATGCCAAGTTAATCCGTTGGACACTAATCCTTTGCTATAGAAACTGTTTTCTATATATGCTTTTGTATGTTATTTTGTAGTCAGTTTAGGTCTAAGGTCTGGTACTGTCCGGACCTTGCTAATAAAGTTTAAAGTATTGGTATTCCGTCTTTGCATTACTATAACACGGAAAACGCCCGGTTATATATGCAAGCAAATATGTGCATATTGTCAGGAATTCCAGTTTGCACAAATTCTACAATACTCTTTAGACTTTAGAGTTTTTAGCTCACCTGGCCCGAAGGGCCAAGTGAGCTTTTCTCATCACTTGGCGTCCGTCGTCCGTCGTCCGTCGTCGTTAACTTTTACAAAAATCTTCTCCTCTGAAACTACTGGGCCAAATCAAACCAAACTTGGCCACAATCATCATTGGGGTATCTAGTTTAAAAAATGTGTGGCGTGACCCGGTCAACCAACCAAGATGGCCGCCACGGCTAAAAATAGAACATAGGGGTAAAATGCAGTTTTTGGCTTATAACTCAAAAACCAAAGCATTTAGAGCAAATCTGACTAGGGTAAAAATGTTTATCAGGTCAAGATCTATCTGCCCTGAAATTTTCAGATGAATCGGTCAATCGGTTGTTGGGTTGCTGCCCCTGAATTGGTAATTTTGAAGAAATTTTGCTGTTTTTGGTTATTATCTTGAATATTATTATAGTTAGAGATAAACTGTAAACAGCAATAATGTTCAGCAAAGTAAGATCTACAAATAAGTCAACATGACCAAAATGGTCAGTTGACCCGTTTAGGAGTTATTGCCCTTTATAGTCAATTTTTAACCATTTTTCGTTAATTAAAGTAATCTTTTACAAAAATCTTCTCCTCTGAAACTACTTGGCCAAATTAATCCAAACTTGGCCACAATCATCTTTGGGGTATCTAGTTTAAAAAATGTGTGGCGTGACCTGGTCAACCAACCAAGATGGCCGCCACCGCTAAAAATAGAACATAGGGGTAAAATGCAGTTTTTGGCTTATAACTCAAAAACCAAAGCATTTTGAGGAAATCTGACATGGAATAAAAATGTTTATCAGGTCAAGAACTATCTGCCCTGAAATTTTCAGATGAATCGGTCAATCGGTTGTTGGGTTGCTGCCCCTGAATTGGTAATTTTGAGGAAATTTTGCTGTTTTTGGTTATTATCTTGAATATTATTATAGATAGAGATAAATTGTAAACAGCAATAATGTTCAGCAAAGTAAGATCTACAAATAAGTCAACATGACCAAAATGGTCAGTTGACCCCTTTAGGAGTTATTGCCCTTTATAGTCAATCTTTAACCATTTTTCATAAATCTAAGTAATCTTTTACAAAATCTCCACTGAAACTACTAGGCCACAATCATCTTTGGGGTATCTAGTTTGAAAAATGTGTCCGATGACCTGGCCATTCAACCAAGATGGCCGCCACGGCTAAAAATAGAACATAGGGGTAAAATGCAGTTTTTTGCTTATAACTATGAAACCAAAGCATCTAGAGCAAATCTGACAAGAAGTTAAATTGTTAATCAAGTCAATATCTATCTGCCCTGAATTTTTCAGATGAATTGGACAACTGGTTGTTGGGTTGCTGCCCTCCAATTGGTACTTTTTAAAGAAATTTTGCCGTTTTTGGTTATCTTGAATACTATTATAGATAGCGATAAACTGTAAACAGCAATAATGTTCAGCAAAGTAAGATCTACAAATAAGTCAACATGACCTAAATGGTCAATTGACCCCTTAAGGAGTTATTGCCCTTTATAGTCAATTTTTAACAATTTTCATTAATTTGGTAAATTTATGTAAATTTTTACCAAATATAGTTCTCTGTTACTAATGGGCAAAGTTCATGATAGATATAATTGTAAGAAGCAAAATCGTTCAGTAAAGTAAGAACTTCAAACACATCACCATCACCAAAATACAATTTTGTCATGAATCCATTTGTGTCCTTTGTTTAATATGCACATAGACCAAGGTGAGCGACACAGGCTCTTTAGAGCCTCTAGTTTCAATGTTTCTATAGTTCCCTATTAATGAACTGTAATATCCTCCCATATTACTCGATCGAATTACTTGAAACTTTGTTTCTCGTGTTAGCGTACTATGTTTTGTTTTGTTCTGTTTGTTCAGGAAATTTTCTTGGTTATTATATTACAGCCTTTTTTATTGTAAGTGATTCGTAAAATAACATTGTTAAGGTGTTTGCAACTCATCGGAATTCTTGTTACCCTATTTTATAAATTTTCTTGAAAATTTTATAGTCTCCGGCTTGGAAGTTATCTAATTAACTTGATTTTTTTTTTATAGTTTATTTATTGTACTATTGAAATCTTCATATGAAGTTTATACCACAATGTAACTGATAAAATATTTAAAATGATATGGAATTAAATAAATCTATAAGTCCTTAATTTAGTTTGCAATAATCGTATTAAACTAAAATTTCATTAAAATATTTAATATTTCATATGTTATTAATATATTCATTCCAAACACATTTTTTTGATAAAAAGTCATAAAATTAAATCAATTTTCTTTATTATTTATTAAATTCATGATAATTTTTACCCTAAAATCTCCATTTTTCTTTATGAGAAAGTGATGAAATTTTGCATGTGTATACATGTATATATGATGTCCTCTTGTACACCTATGTGTCTGAGGTTTATTAATAAAGTATTGTCTATTGTCTATTGCAATTCTATGAAGTTCATAAATTATGTTTAATACTTATAAAAACACCTATTGTTATTAAACAAACATCTATTGAAATATTTTTGTTTGCATTCAAGGAATAGGTAATATATAAAATGTTGGCATTCGAGGAAGACACCATTTAGATATATATGCTCTTAAATTTATGCACTTAACTGTTATAGTGTGCCCTACTTTCATTAAACAAAGTTTTACAGATACTATAACTTTTGCTGTTTAAAATTTATGCATAATGATAATACTAATCTTATTTAATAGTTGCTTTATTTAATTTAATCTTATATAGAAAACTTATTAATTATACATACTGTGGATTTATTATTATTCTTTGAATATAAAATTTTTGTGGATTTCATGAGTACAGGTAAACCACCAAATTAAAGGTTAAATGAAGGACAAAATTCCTATAAGCTTGTATGCAGACCTGGGCAAAATCATGAAATTAAATATCCACGAATATACAAGTTTTCCTTTATCCATGAAAATTGGTACCCTCGAAAATAAATGAATCCACAGTATACCTTATCTGAGAATAGTATTTTTCAAGCAAAACCGAATAATTTTAAGTATTGGTAATTATATATTTCAGATGATCAAAGTTATTGAATACAAATGTGACCTAGTAAACTACAGTTATGGAGAAGCATCTAATTGGCCAAATTCTGGGTAATATAGATTTCAGTTTATAAATAGAATATTTACAGCTGTATGTTAATAATGGGTCATCTAATGTAGTCCATTTTACAGTTTCAAGAAAACAGAATCTGGGTATGAAAGTATAGCATATCTCATCTAAAACTCCACATTTCATGTCTTAGAATTGTAGAAAAAGGGGAAAGATTTTACAAAAGTTCTTTTATCTAATTGGAAAATTTGGAGTAAATGATTTATTTTTTATGAAAAAGATGAATAATTGATTTGTTTTAAGCACATTGAATTCTTTATTTTCAGACGTGTTTGTGACATTCTAAGTGAAGCTGTAAAAAAACATGGTGTTATATTTGTGTCCAGTGCTGGTAATAATGGACCTGCTTTGTCTACTGTGGGTTGTCCTGGAGGGACCACAGATGCACTTATAGGTAGGTGTACATGTGTCTAGTGCTGATAATAATGGACCTGCTTTGTCTACTGTGGGTTGTCCTGGAGGGACCACAGATGCACTTATAGGTAGGTGTACATGTGTCTAGTGCTAGTAATAATGGACCTGCTTTGTCTACTGTGGGTTGTCCTGGAGGGACCACAGATGCACTTATAGGTAGGTGTACATGTGTCTAGTGCTGGTAATAATGGACCTGCTTTGTCTACTGTGGGTTGTCCTGGAGGGACCACAGATGCACTTATAGGTAGGTGTACATGTGTCTAGTGCTAGTAATAATGGACCTGCTTTGTCTACTGTGGGTTGTCCTGGAGGGACCACAGATGCACTTATAGGTAGGTGTTCATGTGTCTAGTGCTAGTAATAATGGACCTGCTTTGTCTACTGTGGGTTGTCCTGGAGGGACCACAGATGCACTTATAGGTAGGTGTACATGTGTCTAGTGCTGGTAATAATGGACCTGCTTTGTCTACTGTGGGTTGTCCTGGAGGGACCACAGATGCACTTATAGGTAGGTGTACATGTGTCTAGAGCTTGAAATAATGGACCTGCTTTGTCTACTGTGGGTTGTCCTGGAGGGACCACAGATGCACTTATAGGTAGGTGTACATGTGTCTAGTGCTAGTAATAATGGACCTGCTTTGTCTACTGTGGGTTGTCCTGGAGGGACCACAGATGCACTTATAGGTAGGTGTACATGTGTCTAGAGCTTGAAATAATGGACCTGCTTTGTCTACTGTGGGTTGTCCTGGAGGGACCACAGATGCACTTATAGGTAGGTGTACATATGTCTAGTGCTTGAAGTTATCAACCTTCCTTGGCTGTCATTAAGGATGCACATGCACTTATTTTGAAAAGCTAAAATATGATATTGTTACAGAAAATAAATTGAATACACAATAGTTATTTTCCATAGTTATTATTTCTGTTTTCTGGTTTAGAATGTACATAAAGTAAATTTGTATATTTACAGGTGTTGGTGCTCAGGTTTCTCCAGCAATGATGTCTGCAGAATATTCCTTGAGAGAGAAGTTACCCTGTATGCAGTATACATGGTCTTCTAGAGGACCAACGTAGGTCACTTTAAATCAACTACTTAAACTTAGTGTATGAAGAGTACTAGCATATAATATGTTTGGCAAGAATTTTGTTTTATTAGAATTAACGTCATTGACAATGATTGAAGAGTTTTGCCGTTTAATTTAAAAAACACAGAAAAATTGTAATTGTGGACTTGGTATGAGTAAAAGGAGATAAATGCACATCAACGAGACAGAAACTCAAAACAAACATAGAAAAGACATAGAGAGAGATCAAAATACTATTCAACAATAGAGAAATGTCTATACCAACTGCCAAGCTCTAATGATCTAAATTTTAAATTTAACTTTTAAACATCTTTTTTCAACACTCAAGTCCCTAATGAATGCAAACAGTATACATGTGCTTGATGTTGAGCTTAACTCTCAATCAGGGTTTCCCCTGGATCAATTATTTTTTTCGCCACCTCCTTCGCCAAAACAATATATTTTTCGCCACTTTATTATTTTTTTCGCCAAATAACATAACTTTATTTTTCGTTTAAAATTTACATTTTTTTCTACCCCCCTCCCCCTTTCCCTTAAATAAGATGATTTTGCCCATTGTGTCTAGGATTATGCTCTCAAACTTATATAAGTTTACATGTTTAAGACAACTTTAAAACAACATTTTTTTTTAATTTAAAAGGGAAAACTATTCATTGTATTTTAAACAACTTTTCTAATTGATTGGGCCAATATACTTTTAATGATAAAGAAGATATACGTCCTGGAATATAACAAAATTAATGGTCATGTTTTGATTATATAATCGTAGGGAAAATTTCTTTAAAAGAAAAATACTGATGTTCCCTTTTGTACTAAGAAGGTTTTTTTACAACAAAACAAAATATTTTATCACATGAAATTGATCCCTCGTTTCATGTGAAGTCATTACATTGAAGGGCTACTCTCATTCGAGCCAACCTTTTGGGTAGGATTCTTCATAACGACAGTTTTCTTTTCTTGACCATCGTAAATGAAAAAGTTGAGACGTAAAACTAGGCTTGAAACACGTGTGTCACTCAAACGACTTTAAAAACGTCTTCCTAATCAATAACCGATATTTAAGTCAAAGGATAATTAAAGTTTTAAATCCGAGATTTTTCTTGCTTTTGGACATTTCGTCACAACAACAGCTTTCTTTTCTAAACTATCTTTAAAAGCGGAGGAGACGTAAAATGTTTGCTTCAAACACGTGCGTCGCAAAGTGGTAAATAAATTCTGTACATGTGACATTTAGCAGAAGCCATTTAACCATATCATTTTGTCAAACAATTCAATCAACACCTTTATTAATATAGTCCTTTGATGTCGATAGCTATAAAATGCAATCAGCTGATTATTGATTTTCTGTCCAAACCTTAATGAGGTCAAGGTGAATTCCGAGTATTGTCTGATCGGGTAAAGTCCGAGAAACTCGAAAAAAGTAAATAAACAAGATGGAGGAAAATAAATCGTTTTATATATTTCTTTCGCCAAATTCTTTCGCAAATGACGAATTTTTATCGCCAAAATTATTATTTTTTCGCAAATTGCGAAAATGGCGACCGCCAGCGGAAACCCTGCTCTCAATTATTAAATGTATCTTATTTTTTATCTGTATTTTCAGACATGATGGTGCTCTTGGTGTATGTATAAGTGCACCTGGTGGAGCTATAGCATCAGTACCTAACTGGACTCTCAGAGGTTGTCAGTTGATGAATGGAACCAGTATGAGTTCACCTAATGCTTGTGGTTGTTTAGGTATGATTAGGATTACATGTCATTCATAATAATATAATGGATATAGGAAGATGTGGTAAGAATGCCAATGAGACAACTCCCCATCCAAATCCCAATTTACAAAAGTAAACCATTATAGGTCAAGGTATGGTCTTCAACACAGAGCCTAAGCTCACTCCAAACAACAAGCTTTAAAGGGCTAAAAAAAACTTCTAAAAACATTTGAACGGGAAAACCAACTGTCTAATCTATATATAAAAAAAGATGAAACACTTATGAACCACATCAACAAACGACAACTACTGAATATATAAACATGTTTCACAGTAGTTATCTACCCTGATCTTAGAGTTATTTCATTACTTTAAGGAAACTTATTGCATTAAACACTGATGATTATATTAAATGCAGAATATATAATGCTAAGTGTATCACACTATTCACACATAATGGATAAAACACATTCTCTAAATTGGGATTATATAGATCATATGGACTTTAAAGGGACATGAGTAAAATACAATGAGAAATGTAACTTTTAAAATAATTTGTTATTTTGTCAGATATGATGTTAAGATATAAATTAAAAATTAAATTGAAAGGGACCTAATTTAATCAGAAGCCTTTCTATTTTTGGCATTTGTATTTGTAATCTTCATACTTTTTTTAATGTGTCATCTAATATACCTAAAGAGGTATATATAAAAAAAAATAGTACCATATTTTTGCTATATTAGAATTACAAAAACTTAGTAGAATAGTTGAACATCATAAAAAAAAGACAAGTTCCAGATGTGTTTTCCCCACAAAATAGGATGTTTCCTTAAGCTTTAGACGCACATTTATATTATCTATGATGCAATACATTCTGTATAAACTTGTAGATTGAATATTGTAATTTGACAGAATAAAGGAAATAAAATCTTTGGAAAAAAGCCACATATTTTTCTATATTTTTTTTCTATCTTAATTATAAGATTGAACCATCATTATCTATGGACTAAATGCATTTACCAATTAAACATTTAAATTCAACTTTAAAGATAAAGGAGTAGGAGCAATAAGGCCTTTATTTGGCCCAAAAATTACTGCAAATTTAAAAGTTGTCATACATACTCTTACTATTACTGAAAACTTGATTAAGGTATAGTGTACTAAGAAAAACAAAACAAATTGACATCACACAAGTTACCATGGCAACAAATCATGACTTAATTTGATTATTTTGTTAAATTTCGTAATTTTCCGTGTTTTTTCATCCAATTTTGAGTATATTTTAGATTAAAAAAGTATGTGCACACCCAAGAAACAACTTCATATTTGGTGAGATTATGCCAATAGTTATAATAAAGCTTCTGCTAAATTTTTTGTTGTTTCTCGGCTGCGCAGGATGTTTCCACAACGGAAATAAGGATAGAAAACTGCATACATTCTGTATTTTTCATCGTTTTTGTGAAAATAGTACACATTATGACGTAATTGTGACGTAATCAGATAAAAAATTTGATGTTTTTTAATTTATATTTATTGACCCTATGCATTTCTAAACATTATGTACCAATTTGAAATAGTTTTCAAACATTTTATTTTTTTGGGCCAAAACTAGGCCTTAATGCCCCTACTCCTTAGAAATAAGAATTCACAAAACAGATGTCAGGTCAGATACATGCTTTATCACCCCTGGTCCTCTACATACTTTTATACTGAGAATTTCTGTTTGTGTTGTAGGTCTAGTATTGTCAGCACTGAAAGCCATGGGAGTAGGTTACACACCATTCAGTGTTAAAAGAGCTCTAGAAAATACAGCTGTTAAAGTAGACAATATAGAAGTGTTTGCTTTAGGATATGGTTTAATTCAGGTATTAAATCAACAGTCACTAGACACTGTTAGAGGTGTTAACATTTTGTCATATAAAGTCCCAATTTTACAATTTCAATCTTTTGCTATTACGAAAATTAGGAGATGTGGAATGATTGACAATGTAAAAATCTATTCGCTAAAAGACCAATGGTCAAATATATGAAAAAAGACCAAATATATTTATTTTATTATTATTTATACAAAGTTTATAGTTTAAAACATCTGTAAATCTGATATTAGGTATTATTAAATATTAATTATAATGCCTTGTCAAAGTTAACAGTACTGTCCATAATGTCAGAAGTAATATTGAAAAAATATCGTAAAAAAAAGAAGATTAAAGATTAAAAATTACCAGGATAAATAGGTAAATCAATTAAAAACTGCATAAATATATGGTACATCTGTCTAGGCATTTTCTTGTTTTACTTTGCACATCTGAACTAAATGAAGATAAATGACTAAAGCTCCCTTGACCATTATTAAAAAAGGATTGATTGTTTTATTAGGACCGCAAATTTTGAAAAAAATTTCGTCGTATATTGCTATCACGTTGGCGTCGTCGTTGTCGTCGTCGTCGTCAGCGTCCGAATACTTTTAGTTTTCGCACTCTAACTTTAGTAAAAGTGAATAGAAATCTATGAAATTTTAACACAAGGTATATGACCATAAGAGGAAGGTTGGTATTGATTTTGGGAGTTTTTGGTCCCAACATTTTAGGAATTAGGGGCCAAAAAGGGCCCAAATAAGCATTTTCTTGGTTTTTGCACTATAACTTTAGTTTAAGTTAATAGAAATCTATGAAATTTTGACACAAGGTTTATGACCACAAAAGAAAGGTTGGGATTGATTTTTGGAGTTTTGGTTTCAACAGTTTAGGAATTAGGGGCCAAAAAAGGGCCCAAATAAGCATTATTCTTGGTTTTCGCACAATAACTTTGGTTTAAGTAAATAGAAATCAATGAAATTTAAACACAATGTTTATGACCACAAAAGGAAGGTTGGTATTGATTTTGGGAGTTTAGGTCCCAACAGTTTAGGAATTAGGGGCCAAAAAGGGACCCAAATAAGCATTTTTCTTGGTTTTCGCACCATAACGTTAGTTTAAGTAAATAGAAATCTATGAAATTTAAACACAAGGTTTATGACCATAAAAGGAAGGTTGGTATTGATTTTGGGAGTTTTGGTCCCAACAGTTTAGGAAAAAGGGGCCCAAAGGGTCCAAAATTAAACTTTGTTTGATTTCATCAAAATTGAATATTTGGGGTTCTTTGATATGCCGAATCTAACTGTGTATGTAGATTCTTAACTTTTAGTCATGTTTTCAAATTGGTCTACATTAAGGTCCAAAGGGTCCAAAATTAAACTTAGTTTGATTTTGACAAAAAATAAATCGGTTGGGTTCTTTGATACGTTGAATCTAAAAATGTACTTAGATTCTTGATTATTGGCCCAGTTTTCAAGTTGGTCCAAATCTGGGTCCAAAATTAAACTTTATTTGATTTCATCAAAAATTGCATAAATGGGGTTCGTTGATATGCCAAATATAACTGTGTATGTAGATTCTTCATTTTTGGTCCCGTTTTCAAATTGGCCTACATTAAGGTCCAAAGGGTCCATAATTAAAATAAGTTTGATTTTAACAAAAATTAAATTCTTGGGCCTCTTTGATATGCTGAATCTAAACATGTACTTAGATTTTTGATTATAGGCCCAGTTTTCAAGTTGGTCCAAATCAGGATCTAAAATTATTATATTAAGTATTGTGCAATAGCAAGTCTTTTCAATTGCACAGCATTGTGCAATGGCAAGAAATATCTAATTTCACAATATTGTGAAATAGCAAATTTTTTTTTTAATTAGAGTTATCTTTCTTTGTCTAGAATAGTAAGCAAGAAATATCTTATTGCAAGAATTTTTTTTAATTGGAGTTATCTTTCTTTGTCCAGAATCAACTTAAATCTTTGTTATATACAATATACAATGTATATTCACTTTTTACTACCAACTGATAAATTTAAATGATCTTTACCATTCAGTGATAACAAGCAGTTTTTTTACATCTTAATATTTTATGATGTATTTAAATGAGTAGTTATTGTTGCAAACTCCATTAGAATATTTTAATTGAGATTAGTTTTGGAATAAGGGAAAGGGGGATGTGATTAAAAAATTGGGTTCAATTTTTCTCATTTGAAATTTCATAAATAAAAAGAAAATTTCTTCAAACATTTTTTTGAGAGGATTAATATTCAACAGCATAGTGAATTGCTCTAAGAGAAAACAAAAATTTTAAGTTCATTAGAACACATTCATTCTGTGTCAGAAACCTATGCTGTGTCAACTATTTAATCACAATCCAAATTTAGAGCTGAATCCAGCTTGAATGTTGTGTCCATACTTGCCCCAACCGTTCAGGGTTCAACCTTTGCGGTCGTATAAAGCTACGCCCTGCGGAGCATCTGGTTAAAGTTGTAATTACATTGTAGTTATCATCCGATATAAATTTTAGGTAGAGAAAACCATGGACTATCTGGTGAACTTTGACAAACAGAAAGAAAGTAAAGTACAATTTTCTGTGATAACTGGATGTGGTAAGCGTGGAATCTACCTCAGGGAACATAGACAGCTGATTAAACCGTCAGAATTTAATGTTAGCATAGAACCACGATTTTGTGACAAAGAGATTTGTCAGATAGGTATGATCTTCATTATAAGAGTTAAAATTGAGAATGGAAATGGGGAATGTGTCAAACAACCCGACAAAATAAAAAAACAGCAGCAGAAGGTCACCAACAGGTCTTCAATGTAGCGAGAAATTCCTGCACCCGGAGGCGTCCTTCAGCTGGCCCCTAAACAAATATATACTAGTTCAGTGATAATGAACGCCATACTAATTTCCAAATTGTACACAAAAAACTAAAATTAAAATAATACAAGACTAACAAAGGCCAGAGGCTCCTGACTTGGGACAGGCGCAAAAATGCGGCGGGGTTAAACATGTTTGTGAGATCTCAACCCTCCCCCTATACCTCTAACCAATGTAGAAAAGTAAACGCATAACAATACGTACATTAAAATTCAGTTCAAGAGAAGTCCGAGTCTGATGTCAGAAGATGTAACTTATATTGCATTTGATAACCTATGAGCGAGAACATTTCATCATGTTACAATTTAATTATATTGTTTATCTATCAGTGACAACATTTCTTTATGTGGATGTTATTACAAAATGGAGAACTTTTTTTATATGTAGGTTGAGTTTGAGTGGTGTCACTTTTGCTGTTTTAGAGTTATTTCCCTTTATAACATTATATGCAAGCAGGGCTTATTATTTATTTGTGATTTGATTAATGAAGAGTGATTTATGGTAGAACATTTCTTGTAAATTGAAATGCAACAAGTTTGTTCTTAATTAGAATAAATCAATTGTTATAAAAATTATAAGCAAATTTACTTGAATATTAGAGGCAAATTTCTATTTGGACAATAACCAGCATAATTTAACTAGTGAGATTTCTCTATTGTTATAGTATATATAAATTTAATTCTGTTTTCTAAAATATTTGAAAACAATAAAGTATAAAGTATAATAGACATAATAACTTTCAATAGACCATGGCATATTTATTTCAAACAAACACACGGTTTACAACAACAGGGCAGAATTTCCTCTTAGATATGCTAATGAATAAAATTTCATATTGCAGAACAAGAAGAGAAGATAAATTTCTGTATGGAGATGTGTTTTACTTGTGATGCAGCCTGGGTACAACACCCAACCCATTTAGAACTAATGAATTCATCTAGAACAATCAATATAAAGATAGACCCTAGAGGTCTACAGACAGGTGTCCACTATACAGAGGTAAGCATATAGTCAATGTCATGTTATATGTCCACCATACAGTTAAGTTTGTCAGCTATAGAATGGCAGAAATGAAAAATCAGAAACAAGATAAATGATAAAATTAACACAAAACAATTTACAAAAAAACAAAATTACAACCACTAAAATACAGGCTCCTGACTAGGGAACAGGCATATAGTGAATGTTTTGAGGATTAATCATGTATGTGTGTGTTCAAACCTCTATCTAACCAAGTCAAGCAGGTGTCTACTATATAAAGGTAAGTCAAAACATATGAGGCAAATGACTGTGTGAGAACCCCATGGTTAGTCAAGGTCGTTGAACACTCCTATTAGCAATATGAGGTAACCCGGCCTCAGTACTGAGCACCTCTAGGATTAATAGATAAATCAAGAAGGTTGAGCTTCTGGGTCTAAACAGGTGTCTTCTATATAGAGGCATAAGTTCTGTGCATGTTGTCAGTTTACAGATTTGTGCTTTAAAGATACATATATCCCATGAAAAGAGGTGATTTCCATACATTAAAAACATGGGTATTATACAAGAAGTTTCACATTTAAAATTAGATTGAACTAAGACTTAACATTTATTTGTATATTGATAAAAAGTTATAAGTTTTTTGTCTGTTCACTTTTTGTTTTCACATAATAAGGCATTCAAGTTTTAAATGCAAAATATGAAGTAATTTGAGTTTATATATTTTATTATTTTAGGTTCGTGGTTATGATGTCAGCTGTATAGAGAAAGGTGCTGTCGTACGATTTCCAGTCACAGTTATTATTCCTCAAAAGTAAGTAATAACTTAATGCTAATCATTCATCATATAATTGTTTATGTTGATGTTATTTTATTCAGAGTAAAATATATTGAACTGTGAAATGGGTTATAGTAATGTACTTTTAAATCCAGGACAGATACACATACACTCTATAATTTGTGGGTTTTTAATTTTTCAGAGTTGAAGACACATTGAACAGTGAAATGAGTTACAGTAATGTCAGTTTTAAACCAGGACAGATACACAGACACTTTATACATGTACCTCATGGTGCCACTGTTGCAGGTAAATTAAATATTATATATATATGACTTATGCTTTTTAACACCTATGTGTGTAAAAGTGAAAATACCAAATACTTTTTATGCCCCATTTATGGGCATTATTATACCCCCGCTTTAAAAAAGGGGGGGTATACTGTTTTACCTCTGTCTGTCAGTCCGTCCCATGAAATTTTCGTCACATTTTTCTCAGGAACTACACATCCACCCTTTCTGTAATTTAGTATCAACATTTATATATGTCAGCCATACCGTGTGATGCGTTTTCAGATTCATCATTCATCGACTTCCTGTTTACCATCACTTGTATGATTTTACACATGATAGCCAAGTTGAAAATTTTCGTCACATTTTTCTCAGGAACTACAATACAAGGATTTCTGAAATTTGGTTTCAGGGTTTATCTAAGTCAGCTATACGGTGTGATGCGTTTTCAGATTGATCACTTGACAACTTCCTGTTTACCGAACACTTGTATGATTTTACACATGATAGCCAAGTTGAAAATTTTCGTCACATTTTTCTCAGGAACTACAATACAAGGATTTCTGAAATTTGGTTTCAGGATTTATATAAGTCAGCTATACCCTGTGATGCGTTATCAGATTGATCACTTGACAACTTCCTGTTTACCGAACACTTGCATATTTTTACACTATTAATATTATCCACTTGCCGCGGGGGTATCATCAGTGAGCAGTAGCTCACAGTTTCACTTGTGTTTTCTGGTCTATGCGTTCGTTCGGCCTGGTTCAGGTAAAGTTTTTGGTTGAGCTTTTTGATGAAGTTGAAGTCCAATCAACTTGAAACTTAGCAAACATGTTCCCTATGATATGATCTTTCTAATTTTAATGCTAAATTAGAGATTTTACCCCCATTTTCACGGTTCACTGAACATACAAATGATATTGAGGATGGGGCATCCGTGTACTGGGGACAAATTCTTGTTTAAAATTATTTCCACCTCAGTTCTTAATTTGAATATCATGAAATAAAAGAAAAGTAAACATTACACATGTATACATGAGCTTCTCTGTCATATGGCACATACTCTTCTCCAAAATAAGATTGGTTACGTGTCTTTCTTTTAGGTGATGTCTGAAGTTCATTGAACTTTGAAGAATATATTATACAGTAACAATATATGTGTTCTGTTTTAGTGCTCAAGATAAATTCTACAGATCTGGAGAAGAAATGCAGGATGTTGATACATGCCATACAAGTTATTCCTCAGAGCAGCTATTCTTCTCATGAGTATGAGAAATTTCTCACTTTGTCAGATAATGGTCAGAGTACTCTGACATTCAAAGTTACGGTAAGGATAATTTGAACATTTTGCAACACAACTGAAATGTGTTTTGTTTTATCCCTAACACTACAAGGAGGGCAGCAGTCCTTTTGTGCCAATTACTGTTTTTCAGGGGTATTTGTGCCAAATTTTGTTTTCCAAATGTATCAATTGCACCAACTTACCTGTACACATACCTATCATAAGTATTAATGATTAATATATATTCATTCTTATTTTTGGCTTAAAAAGTGTCAAATGTTCAGATATTTCTCCATGAAGATGAGCATGTGGAAAGACATGACTTAAAATGCATTAGACATTCAATGTACAGAAAGAGATAGAAACTTATTGCTTTGTTGAAAATGTGATAAAGATTTGCCAATAGAGAAGAAAATAGTAGCTTGTTCAACAGATGTTGTTGACCCAGTGCTTTTTTTCCACCATGCGTATGGGCTTTATTATTAGGAATTGACAGAGTGCTTTGTTCCCACCATGTGTATGGTCTTTATTATTAGGAATTGACACCATGCTTTGTTCCCACCATGCCTATGGGCTTTATTATTAGGAATTGACACCGTGCTTTGTTCCCGTCATGCGTATGGACTTTATTATGAGGAATTGACCCAGTGCTTTGTTCCCACCATGCGTATGGGCTTTATTATTAGGAATTGACACCGTGCTTTGTTCCCACCATGCCTATGGGCTTTATTAATAGGAATTGACACCGTGCTTAGTCCCACCATGCATATGGGCTTTATTATTAGGAAATATTATGAACTGTTTTATGCATGTCATTCTTCAATGTTTGTGTTTTTGGACAATAAAGTGAAGTTACAAGATACTACATACATTAAATTGGGAAGTACCCATGCAGAAGCAGTAAGAAGAAGATATGTTTCAGAAAAGGAAACATTTGCCGTGTAAACTGCCTGTTCCAAGTCCCAATAAAGGAGAAGGAAATCAGTTTTCTTCTAATTGTCACAATCGTATGTTTTATTTTTGGCGCAAATGATACCATGTAAATTTAAAACATTAGGCACAAATGTAGTATTGGATAAAAAAGTTGTGATGCAAACTGATCTCTCCCACAAGGAGTATATCAAAAGGGAACCAGCTGTCTGTCACTCACTCTAATAGATAGAATAGACTAGAAAACTGTGGAAACATATTTAAGTTATAAGATTTAATTAAGAATTGAATGCTTCTTTTTTTAAATTTATTGGGGTGTAAAAGCGTTGACCGAAGTACATTTTGTATGAAGTGCGCAAGCCCTTCATTCTGAAAATGTACGCACGGTCAACGCTTTTACAACCCTATAAAGTTACAAAAAAATAGCATTCAATACTTATAATTACATTTTTTAGCTAGGATCATGAAAACACGATTTTTATCAAGTTTTGTTTAATTCACCTGTGCACTTTATTGTGGAACCTCGTGTCATCACGAATGATAACTGTTATTGTCTGATGCAATTGCTTACGGGATAACATGTGATGTGCAGTTAGCCAATCAGAATAACGTATGATAATGAAACATACATCTAATGTAATTATTTGTTGTTGGAAATATTAACATGCTGTTACAATACCAGCAAATATTGACATAGTAGATGGCTTCTGGTATCAGAAAGATAGGAATTTTGATTTTAATACATTTCCTTGTAGCCTCTCAGACAAATTATATTATTGACAATCACAAGTATCAACACTGTATACCTAGAAGGATAAGAATGATAGTGATAACATAGATATATTTTAATTTTTTTGTCTGTGATGAGTTTCATAGTTTATCCCGGTAACATGGCGATTGCATGAAGTGGTGTTTTTCTACTCTCCGCCGTTTTTATTGAAAACACAGTTAATAAGTTATGTGAGTTATGAGCTAGGTCTTAAAATAAAAACAATAGATGATCCAGAAACAACTCTGTCTGTTTTAATGACATTTATCTGATAAAAACTCTTTAATTGCCACAAACATTATAGTTATAAGATCATTCGAGTGGACCGAATTTCCAGTACTCGTGTAAACAGAGGTCACTGGTAGGAATAGAAACCAATACCTGAAATACATTTTGACGGTATTATACTGAAACAGCTGATACAATGGACCCCAGGGAACAAGAAAGGTATGAGACATTAAAACAAATGTACGAATCAAAGTCTGTGTCCGAATGTTTTGCAAGTTTGCACCTTAAATTAGAGGGGGATGTTGAAACTCTGAGAACGGAGGTCAAGGTACTAAGGGACAATGTAGAAAACCTTGAATCTCACGCTAAACTCATGGAGGATAGTATAAAAGATGTCCATAACACACTCCTCCCTGATATTGAGGAAAAAATATCAACAGAAGAAAAGGAACGTCTAAAGCTGGAGTATTGGGGCCGAAAATGGAACCTGGTTATAAGTGGCGTGAGGGGATCCCCCTTGACCGAGATGCCTAAAGTGACTGATGTTTATGTCCGGGCCTTCTTTGAAAAAACTCTAGAGATACCAAAGGAGCGCATAGAAAAAATGCTATTCCAGGCCGTGCATAGGCTACCAGGAAAAGAGAGCGACAAGGAGAAGAGAAAGATCATTGTACGGTTTAATAGCCTAATAGATCGAGATGATGTTCTGGCTGCTGGAATGAAATTAAAACGTGGAAGTGGTTACAGTGTCGTTCCCGATGTGCCGCCGTCTGTTGCAAAACTTAGATTTAACCTTCTGAATGAAAGACGTGCACTGTCTTCATCTGAACAGAGGAACGTCCATCTAGTGTACATTAAAGATTATCCGTTTGTTATGCTGAAAAAAAAGAGATCATCATAGACTGTTTAGCTTACCTACTCGTGAAAAAAAAAACCAATGAAAACTTTTAACTGAATTAAACCAAGAATTATAACAAAAACTCATTTGAACACTCATAGTATATCTTTTTAGTATTATTGTATGTTATAACTTTGTTTTTTTGTGTTTTTTTGCCATTGTGTATTTTGAAACTCTCTCTAAATTCGGGTTTTTTTTCTATGTTGTTAATTGAGTGTCCCGGTCAATCTGCACATGGCTAATTTGCATATTATGTATCCCAGGTAGACATGCGCAAACAAAACCGGATGTTTTGACTCGTGCAAGCTAATCAGACATAAACACTGATAGATTCATTACAGTAATATTGCCTACTCTAAACTAAATAAATACACAATATGTGCCTTTTGAGAGTAATTAGGCAAAAGGTAATCCAGTTACGTAACATGTTTGAACTTGTCCTATTGGTGAAAATAGTTTTATAAGTTTTAAGCGTGGTCACCGGCGGTAGATCATAAAATCCACATGTCAAGATACATATCACCACATGTTGCAATTTTTCTCTATTTCAAAGAGCCCTACATATAAGTAACATGTCACTAAAGAGTATTTATAAAACCCTAGTATCTTTAAAAAAAAACATGTCTACCTGAGAGACAAGTTACAAGCAAATAGTTATCTGCTTTCCACAAAAAAAGGGGGCACCCCTGTCAAAAATAACAAATACTTCATTCAAACTTCCGAACCTTAATCAAACACTATTAAAATTAACTGGGAAATAGATTTTACACCATATTTAAGGTTAAAAAACTGTTCTTTTAGAGGCATGAAGAAAACAGACAAAAAAAAAAAAAAATAATAAAAAAGATTTAGACAACACTATATTTTGTTTACATAAATGGCTGGGGAAGAAGGAAACCCACTGTATCTTAGTTACTTAATTTATTTGATTTAAATTGTATTTGCTGCAATACCATGAAACGGGAGCATTTTGGTAGTTATTGTTTAAATGGTTGGAAAAAAGCATTTTTATGTCACTTTCATTTCTCTCTATTTATTTGTACTTCATTTTTTTGTATTGCTCTGAATATGTTTATTGACTGTATAATTTTAGATCATTCATCCGTTACAATTGTAAGTGATATAAAATATGGGTAGTTTGAAAATTGGTTGCATAAATTGTAGAGGCCTGTCTTCTGATAAAATTAAAAGAAGAGATATATTTAGTAAATGTAGAGAAAACTATGATATGGTTTTCTTGGTAGATACTCACTGTAAAAAAGAACTTGAAAAGTATTGGCAAGCAGAATGGGGGTATAAAATAATATTTGGGTCGCATACCA
Organism: Mytilus trossulus; assembly: GCF_036588685.1. Taxonomy (NCBI): domain Eukaryota; kingdom Metazoa; phylum Mollusca; class Bivalvia; order Mytilida; family Mytilidae; genus Mytilus; species Mytilus trossulus. The sequence goes on along the minus strand of NC_086375.1, from coordinate 84,055,338 downwards.
CGAGCAGTAGGGGCGTGGCTATCTTATTTAGAAGCACTTTTTCTTTTGAAATTTTTGGACAGAAAGTGGATCAAGACGGGAACTATGCAATTCTAGATATAAAAATTTTCAATCATAGAATGACAATAGCAGTAGTATATGGACCCAACGAAGACAAACCAGTTTTTTATGAAATACTCCAAAGAGATATTGAAAATTTTGGTAATACTTCAGTAATAGTGGGGGGTGATTGGAATTTACCACAAAATTATGATATGGATACTTTAAACTATTTGCACAAAAATAATCCTAAAGCCCAAAAAAAGGTTAATGAAATGATGTCAGAAATAGATTTGGTTGATGTTTATAGGGAATTATACCCAGAGAAAAAGAGGTTTTCCTGGAGAGGACCTAACAAGAAGCAGGCAAGACTGGACTACTTCCTTGTCTCATCTGATTTTCAACCACTGATAACCTCGTGTGATATTGGTGTTGCATATAGGTCTGATCACTCACCTGTATCTCTGTCCATTCAATTTAATACAAATGAAAAAGGCAAAGGGACGTGGAAATTTAACAATGCTTTATTATACGACAAAGAATTTATTGCTAATACTAAAACTTGTATTGCTGATTGTATTGATCAATATAAAATAGTTGATTCTGAAAATAGGGAAGAAATAGAATTTTCCATTTCAGACCAACTGTTTTGGGAAACATTAAAACTGATGATACGAGGAAAAACAATATCTTATTCATCTTTTAAAAAGAAAGAACGCAGTAGGGAAGAAGAAGAACTAGAAAGTCAATTGAACAATTTGAACAATAACGAAAATATCAATGATAAAAGGGAAGAAATTACACGTATTGAACTTCAGTTAAGGTCTTTAAGAGAATCTAGAATAAAAGGGGCAATAATGAGAGCAAAAGCAAAATGGCAAATTGAAGGAGAGAGAAGTACAAAATATTTCTGTAATCTAGAGAAAAGAAATTATATTGAAAAAGTAATTCAAAAATTAACTCTAGATAATGGTGAAACTATCACTGATCAAGCAAAAATTCGTGCGGAACAAAAGTTATATTATGAAAATCTATATTCATCCAAGAAAACAATTATAAATAATACACACAGAGCTAATTTCTTTTCTCTGGAAAACCCATTTATCAAAATTCTCTCTGATGAACAAAATATTAATTTAGAGGGGGAACTAAAAAGCTCAGAAATTCATAATGCATTAAAAAATATGAAAAATGGAAAATCTCCCGGTCTGGATGGTTTTACAACTGAGTTTTATAAAAAATTTTGGCACGACATTAATCCTTTCCTACTGCGTTCTTTCAAAGAAGCATTTCAAGGAGGTAAATTATCAATTTCACAAACACAAGGTGTTATTACCTGTCTACCCAAAGATGGGAAACCAAAACATTTTCTAAAAAATTGGCGACCTATTTCACTACTTAATGTAGACTATAAAATAGTATCAACATGTATTGCAAATAGAATTAAAAAAGTCCTAGATCACCTGATTAGTGAAACTCAAACTGGCTTTATGAAAGGCAGATATATTGGTGAGTGTACAAGACTTATATATGACCTCTTGAAAAAAGTAGATGAGGAAGATATTCCTGGCTTGCTTGTTTTGTTGGACTTTGAAAAAGCTTTCGACTCTCTTGAGTGGAACTTTATATGCGAAACCTTGAAATTTCTAGGTTTTGGTGACACAATAGTGAAATGGTTCACAACTCTTTACTACAATTCAAAAAGTTGCATTCAAAATAATGGCTATCTATCTGATTTTTTTGTAATAGAGAGGGGGGTACGACAAGGGGATCCGCTGTCTCCCTATCTTTTTATTTTATGTTTGGAACTGCTTAGTGCATCTATAAAATATGACAACAACATTAATGGTATAAAGATTAAAAATTCTGAATTTTTACTCAGTCAGTATGCTGATGATTCGACTTTGATCCTGGATGATAGTGAAGAATCTCTCAACAGTGCTCTAAATAAGATAGACTTGTTTTACTCATGCTCTGGTTTGAAGGCTAATTTTGAAAAAACCCAAGTTATATGGATTGGGGCAAAAAGGGGCTGTGGTGAGGAGCTAAACACAAATAAAACAATAATATGGAACCATTCAGGAAATTTCAAACTCCTAGGTATTCAATATTGTTTGTCAAAAGTTGATATATGTGTTGATAATTATATAGAAAAAATTCAAAAAGTAAAAAATCTTTTAAGTGATTGGTCATTCAGAAATATTACTATATATGGGAAAATTGTAGTTGTGAAAACTCTCGCCCTACCAATTCTAATTCAATGTTTTACTGTTTTACCAGATCCATCCCCAGATATATTAAAGCAGTTACAAGCTATGCTATACAGATTTGTGTGGGATGGTAAAGGGGACAAAATTAAAAGAAATATACTTATCTCAAATTACGAGGATGGTGGTGTAAAAATGCCACACATTGAATCATTTATAAAATCACTTAAGTTATCCTGGGTCAAAAAAGTTTTAGACCCCACAAATTATTCCTCATGGAAAGTTCTATTGGCAGATCACCTTGAAATGAATGGTGGAGAAAATATGTGGCATCTATCAAAATCAGCACTCAATGAAATTAAAAAAGAATTTAACCCTTTTTGGCAAAATGTAATTTCATCATATGCCTCACTATGTGAACCTCTGACCACAGCCCCAAGTGATATCTTGTCTCAACCATTGTTTTTAAATGAAAATATTATGATTGATGGAAAAACAGCTTTTTATAAAAGGTGGATACAGAATAATGTATTTTTCATAAATGATCTCATTAAGGAAAATGGAGAATTTTACAATTATGATGAATTTATTAGAAATTATAATATAAAAACAACTTTCTTAGAGTTCTATGGACTAATCTTGGCTCTTCCAAAGGAATGGAAGAATATAATTCATTCACAAGTATTTATCAAACTAAATATTGTCAGTCACAAAATTGTTACCGCCATAAAAACAGTTGATAAAGTATCAAAACATTTGTATAAATTTTTTCTAGAGAAAATAAAGGAAACCCCATCACGCATACAAGAGAAATGGAAAATAAAATTGGGAATAGATATTGTGGCCGAAGAATGGAATTATTTTTTTAGTCTTCCTTTACTTATAACTGAAGATCCCACATTAAGGGCATTTCAATACAGATTACTCCATAGAATTCTGGGAACAAATATTTTACTTATGAAGTGTAAATATAGTGAAACAGAACTGTGCACTTTTTGTACAGAAACTAAAGAAACATACATACACCTCTTTTTTGAATGTAGATACGTTCGAACATTCTGGCTTAATTTTTTTCAAAAGTTAGAAGATGTATGTAATGTAAGCTTTCTCCCAACCTTATCAAGTATAATCTTGGGTGTTAATTATCACATATTTAAAGATATTCTAAATACATGTATTCTGATATTGAAGAGATATGTTTACTTATGTAGAGTTAGATTTACAGTCCCATCTGTTGCTGAAGCAATTGAATGGCTAAACTATTATTATAGGGTTGACATGGTCTCTATGAGTTTGTGCTCTACCAATAAAGCAAAAAGAATAAAAGAAAAATGGTCAAACATTAATAATATTATTAGGAAATAGAGCTCGATGCAGATGTATTCTGATTCTGTATTCTGTTATTTGACTTTGTACAATGTATTTTATAATTTATAACAAGTATGGTTAACCATATGTTTAAGATTTATAGCAGAATAATTTGTGTGTACATCTTTATTTGTAGATGAGATTTGAAAATGATATGAAAATAATAAAATATATATTACAAAAAAAAAAAGAGTTTCATAGTTTATAGAAATTCAGTTATTTAACAAGTCATGCAGTATTATTCGGTTAAGTTATCAACTTAAGTCATGTTCTATTTCCACAGGAAAACAGAACTTTAGAATTGTGTATAGCTAAGTGGTGGGCCAATCTAGGAGATGTGACTTTAAACTACAGCCTTAACTTTCATGGTGTACAGATAGATAACACATCTCCTGTATATGTAAGTGTGTTCATAATTATTCCACATAAATTTTATACACTAATAAAAACTTCATGATTCTTACCCCTTTGTGTCATGATATAGAAAATGTGTAGTTTGTGAAAACATCATTTAACATCAGGTTTTAATTTCATGGTATTACATTGGTATTAAGTTGAATATATATACATATATGTAAGGTTACTGAATAAAATTTTGAAATGAACCAGGAAATATGAGAAGAATTGCTACTCACCTATCAATAATACTTGCTTATTATTCCATATAAACTACAATCTTAGAAGATAAAGATACTTCAGTATATGTAAATTACTTTGCATCGGACAGTACATACAAGTATACAATCTTATTTATGTTTCTCCAAAAAAATATGTTTTTAAGTTATGGTCAATTGAATATATTTATTTTATGGCAATACAAAAGCTCATCTGTGTTGATATGACAATCATTTGATTAACTTATAATCATGATATATTCTATACATGTAAACCAGATTGTTTATTATTTAAGCATGGAGCAGATGGAATAATGAGATATGATGTCAAGGCTACATTGAAACCTGAAGAAATTTCTCCTTCCATTTCACTCAAGACTTTATGTCAGCCTCTTAAGTAAGTAAAAGAACTCAACACATGTTTAAACTGGAAAAGAATTGGTACACAAATGAAATTATTTTTTTCTAAAAATCATCACTGGTCTCTCACAATGAAAGATATTTTCTTTTACTTTAATAGCTTTGATTTATTGATGCTTGGTTGCTTAACCTTTTGTATAATAGTCTTAAATGATTGCATGAACATTAAATGATCCCACAAATGGTAAAATGCTTTTCAAGCATATCACTTTTATTTACCTTTTCTTGCCTGTATGAAATTAATAATGAAATAGTAGGCAGACTTTTGACAGTTATTGTTTACATGGTGTAAATATACTTCTCATTTCTATTCTCAGACCAACAGAATACAAGATCAAATGTTTGAATGGACCCAGAGATGTACTGCCAAATGACAGACATATCTTTGCACTGGAGTTGACCTATAGTTTTCATATTGTAAGTTTTTTTTAAAACACTTGCAACTTATTGTAAACATGACAAAATGACTAAAAGGATGTTTAAAGTAAATACAAATAATAACCAGAAATCAACTATTTTATCATGTGTTTTTGGGACTCAAATCATAAATTTCTTCATCTTGATAGATGAGTAATTATGATACACTTTCTGTGCATCAACAGTTTGTATAAATAGAATTTTCTTGAACCAATTTTCATGAAATTTAAACACAGGAATTTAAGGCATAATTTTTATATATTGCAAACACATACTCTAGTGTGTTAGGATTGATTTTTCCCAAAGCCTTATACTATTATTAGGATTGATAAAAGAAATCCCCTTTTAGATTTTGTTTAGTTTTTACTTTGACATTCCAAAGTTATGGGACTAACTATCAGATTTAAGTAATTTTTTACTACATGTTGTACCATAACTTAACTATCCCTTGATTGATTTACGGGAAACTGCACATAATGCATTGAATGGTTGAAAGTTAGACACAGATTGATTATAAAACAAAAAAGTCATATTTTTCATTCCAAATTTATAGGCCTTACATACCTTTATGGGACTTAAGTGTAATTGAAAAAACTTTTGGTTTGCTGTACCAGAGTTATGAGACTTTTAACTGTCACATTTGTCACAATATTGACATATTTTACTAACTAACCTTCTGAAAATTTCATTATGATATGCAGCAATTTCAATTGCACATGTGATCTTGGCCCAGCTTCCCTTTTACTTCACTGGAAAAATCTGTTTGTTTTACAGGACAAATCAGTGGAAGTGTTCCCAGACTGTACATTATTAAGCAGCATGTTGTATGAATCAGAATATGAAAGTCAGATCTGGATGTTGTATGACAGCAATAAACAGTGCTTAGGAACAGGAGATGCTTATGCCAGCAAGGTAAATACAGTTTGACTATAAATGGGCCTGACATGACAAAATGTGAAATAATTTAGCTGAGAAAACCAAACAACAAATTAAAAAAAAAATTCAATGAATGAAAATATATATATGACTGACACGATTCAATGAAAACCAGTGAATTATAGACTATTGACTTGCTACAGGCAGTGTCAGGCACATAAAGAATCTGGCGGCTCAACCCTCAACTTTAGCTATTACTGAACCTAGTTCAAAGTCATGAAAACTAAGCAATTAATCATGATCTCTCTGAGACTAAAGAACACAGAAAGAAATTGATAGCTAATGAAAGATTTTAAGCAATAAAGCCCAAAATTAAAAAGCTTAACAATACAGATTTTGTATTTGTTTTATAAAGATTATTCTGGCAGATAACTAATGGTCAGGTTATACTAATCATTGAATCACATTTCAGTCTTCTACTATAAAGATATTATAGTTTTAGTTTCTAACATATTATACTGTGTTATCTATTTCAGTACACTGTTAAATTGGAGAAAGGAGACTACACCATTATTCTACAAGTGAGACATGAGAAAAAAGATCAGTTGGAAAAACTAAAGGATCTGAGTATAGTTCTGAACCATAAATTACAATCCAGTATAGCATTGGATGTATTTAATACATGGCCAAAGGCTATCAATAATAAAAAGATGGGATCTGCTACCATAGATAAAGATGACTTGTATCCCATTTATATAGGACCACTGCCTTCTGACAAGTAAGTGGGTATTACAGAATATTAAAATAACAGTTTTATCTCAGATTGTATGTTTTGCATTTTTTTTTTTCAAATTATATTTTTCATATATAATGAGTATATGAATCATTGCAGGTTATGCATGTTCATCAAATAGAGGTACTTGACCTTAACTTCATTTTATGGTTCAGTAGTCAGATACAATAAGTAACGATTAGAGGTCAGCTACATTACTGGTTTAAATAAAATGATTGTAAGGCAAACCTCTCTTTTTACAGAGTTCACTTAACATTGACCTCGGTTTTAATGATGAGGTCAATTTCTTGGACAACACTTTCCAATTTGAGCACACTTTTGTCATTGTTTGATCTGTGAACTCCTTTCCACTTTTTTCTTCTCTTTGGCTATAAGGGAGCCATGCGACAAAATAATGTATGATGGAATCCATTTAATTAATGGAGCTATATTCTCCTTGAAAATAATTCACATCAATGTGAACGTACATATGGTAAAGTTAAGGGAATACAAATACAGTATTATAGATTTAAATCAGAATTAAATTTGTTAATTAAAATGTATTTTTACAGAGTCGTCAGAACTGCTTCCTTGTGGATAATGATTCTAGAGTCATCTACAATTGATTCATTGTTGTGTGATCAGAATATTTGTTAAAATTCACTAAAAGGAAAGGGTAAATTTCATACATGCTGATAAAACTTTATTTATTTTGTAGAATACCAAAGGGAGCTAAGCCTGGACATTACCTGAGTGGAAGTTTGACTTTATTCAAGGATGAATTATTGAGTAAACCGGTATGTTATTTATTTATGATAACATGATGAAGATGGAACATATAATCAGAATAAAATTAATTCAGGTTTTACTGTAATGGCCCATAGTTGATATTGATAGAAGTAGTGATCTATCTTTAATATTAAAATCCAACATTAACAGTGGGGTTATATTTGAATCACTTTTTCAGCCATTCATTAGTCAGACAGTCTGTCTATTAGTTTGTTTGTCTTTCTGTCCATTTATATAAGTATAAAAGCTACATTTTTAAGCACTTTACCCACTGCTGTTGATATGCTATAGATACATTATTTATATTTATCAGGGAAGTGTTCAGTTTAAGTATGTTGTCACTGACTCACCTAAAAAGAACAAAAATGGAGGAAAAGATAAATCTGAGAAGTCAGCAGGGAAAGAGAAGACCAAAGTAGAAGAATACGATGAAGCTGTTAGGGATCTGAAAATATCTTGGTTGTCTAAGTAAGAATTTTAAATGTGTTTTTAATTTCAATTGATTTTAAAGGTCCCTGTAGTTTTGCCTGGAGGGTCTTCAACAATAGTCCATTGTCTTTGAAGCTCTAAATAGTCTGAGAGTAGAACACATTAAATCCTTTGGTATATAGTCTGCTGTTATATTAGCTCATAAGCATCTACTACAAATGTCTGTAAAAAAACGAAAATAGAACATATGGGAAAGATGCAGTTTTGTCTGTTATCTTGAAAACCATTATCAATAAGAAAATCTGACATAAACATAAATGTTTAAGATTTATCTATTGTTCATTTAGCTGTCAACTTCTTAAAGTAGTTATAGCCCTTAAATGACCTTCTTTTTTTCAATTTTGGACACATTGGTTTCTGGACAATAACTTTAGTTAATATGAATGGATCTCTATGAATTTTTTTAAGAAGATTCAATACCACAAACGGAAATTTGGGATTGATTTTGGAGATGATGGGCCAAACGGTTTAGAAATTAAGGCGCCAAAAACAAGCATTTTTCTAGTTTCAGGACAATAACTTGTGTATAAGTATTTCTATTGCTCTGTAATTGTACCACAATGTTTAATACACATGTAGAAGGTAGGAATTTATTTCCGGGGATATGGGGCGAAAAAAAAATATTGACCCAGGGGAAACCCTGCCAACAGTTTAGGAATAAGGGGCCAAAAACAAGCATTTTCCTAGTTTCCAAACAATTACTTGTGTGTAAGTGTATGGATCTTTCTGACAATGTACCACAAGGTTCCATATAACATATAAAAGGCTGGGATTGGATTTGGGGTTATTTGCCAAAAACATGGAGGAATTAGGGGCAAAAAAGGTCCAAAAACAAGATTTTTTCTAGTTTCAAGACAATACTTGTGTTTAAGTGTATGGATCTCTCTGAAATTGTACTAGAAGATTCCATACTACAAAGGAAAGACTGGGATTGAGTTTTGTGGTTATTGCTCCAAGGGGGGTTTTAAAAAAAATAAGGGGATGGGGCCCAATTCTTTTACAGGATTCATATTTTTTTTCACAAATATTCAAACTTTTAAGTTGTAAGAAGAAAATTTCAATTGCACAGTTTTGGGCAATAGATTTGTAAGATCTTTGACCACATTTATTTTGTGTCAGAACTTATATATTATGTAAAAAAAAATGATCACAATTCAAATTCAGACAGTATCAAGCTTGAATTTTGTGTCCAAATTTGCCCCCACTGTTCAGGGTTCAACCTCTGACGTCGTATCAGGCTGCACTCAACGAAGCATTTTATTAATTAATGATTTGTTAACCAAGTAATACATAACTAGTGAAATACCCGACATAATTATTGATTTATTAGGTTAAACAAGTATAATGAGTTAAAATGATATATTGTTTCAGACTTGAATTAGATAACCCTCTGTATGATGAACTAAGAAAGACATATCCAGATCATTTACCATTATATATGTCCAGACTACAGGCTTTAGACACCTCCAAGGTATGTTATTCTATAACTCTTACTGATAACCCTCTGTATGATGAACTAAGAAAGACATATCCTGATCATTTACCATTATATATGTCCAGACTACAGGCTTTAGACACCTCCAAGGTATGTTATTCTATAACTCTTACTGATACCCCTCTGTATGATGAACTAAGAAAGACATATCCAGATCATTTACCATTATATATGTCCAGACTACAAGCTTTAGACACCTCCAAGGTATGTTATTCTATAACTCTTACTGATAACCCTCGGTATGATGAACTAAGAAAGACATATCCTGATCATTTACCATTATATATGTCCAGACTACAGGCTTTAGACACCTCCAAGGTATGTTATTCTATAACTCTTACTGATAACCCTCTGTATGATGAACTAAGAAAGACATATCCTGATCATTTACCATTATATATGTCCAGATTACAAGCTTTAGACACCTCCAAGGTATGTTATTATATAACTCTTACTGATAACCCTCTGTATGATGAACTAAGAAAGACATATCCTGATCATTTACCATTATATATGTCCAGACTACAGGCTTTAGACACCTCCAAGGTATGTTATTCTATAACTCTTACTGATAACCCTCTGTATGATGAACTAAGAAAGACATATCCTGATCATTTACCATTATATATGTCCAGACTACAGGCTTTAGACACCTCCAAGGTATGTTATTCTATAACTCTTACTGATAACCCTCTGTATGATGAACTAAGAAAGACATATCCTGATCATTTACCATTATATATGTCCAGATTACAAGCTTTAGACACCTCCAAGGTATGTTATTCTATAACTCTTACTGATAACCCTCTGTATGATGAACTAAGAAAGACATATCCTGATCATTTACCATTATATATGTCCAGACTACAGGCTTTAGACACCTCCAAGGTATGTTATTCTATAACTCTTACTGATAACCCTCTGTATGATGAACTAAGAAAGACATATCCTGATCATTTACCATTATATATGTCCAGACTACAAGCTTTAGACACCTCCAAGGTATGTAATTCTATAACTCTTACTGATAACCCTCGGTATGATGAACTAAGAAAGACATATCCAGATCATTTACCATTATATATGTCCAGACTACAAGCTTTAGACACCTCCAAGGTATGTTATTCTATAACTCTTACTGATAACCCTCTGTATGATGAACTAAGAAAGACATATCCTGATCATTTACCATTATATATGTCCAGACTACAGGCTTTAGACACCTCCAAGGTATGTTATTCTATAACTCTTACTGATAACCCTCTGTATGATGAACTAAGAAAGACATATCCAGATCATTTACCATTGTATATGTCCAGACTACAGGCTTTAGACACCTCCAAGGTATGTTATTATATAACTCTTACTGATAACCCTCTGTATGATGAACTAAGGAAGACATATCCTGATCATTTACCATTATATATGTCCAGATTACAAGCTTTAGACACCTCCAAGGTATGTTATTCTATAACTCTTACTGATAACCCTCGGTATGATGAACTAAGAAAGACATATCCTGATCATTTACCATTATATATGTCCAGATTACAAGCTTTAGACACCTCCAAGGTATGTTATTCTATAACTCTTACTGATAACCCTCTGTATGATGAACTAAGAAAGACATATCCTGATCATTTACCATTATATATGTCCAGACTACAAGCTTTAGACACCTCCAAGGTATGTTATTCTATAACTCTTACTGATAACCCTCTGTATGATGAACTAAGAAAGACATATCCTGATCATTTACCATTATATATGTCCAGATTACAAGCTTTAGACACCTCCAAGGTATGTTATTCTATAACTCTTACTGATAACCCTCTGTATGATGAACTAAGAAAGACATATCCAGATCATTTACCATTATATATGTCCAGACTACAGGCTTTAGACACCTCCAAGGTATGTTATTCTATAACTCTTACTGATAACCCTCTGTATGATGAACTAAGAAAGACATATCCTGATCATTTACCATTATATATGTCCAGACTACAAGCTTTAGACACCTCCAAGGTATGTTATTCTATAACTCTTACTGATAACCCTCTGTATGATGAACTAAGAAAGACATATCCTGATCATTTACCATTATATATGTCCAGACTACAGGCTTTAGACACCTCCAAGGTATGTTATTCTATAACTCTTACTGATAACCCTCGGTATGATGAACTAAGGAAGACATATCCTGATCATTTACCATTATATATGTCCAGACTACAAGCTTTAGACACCTCCAAGGTATGTTATTCTATAACTCTTACTGATAACCCTCTGTATGATGAACTAAGAAAGACATATCCAGATCATTTACCATTATATATGTCCAGACTACAAGCTTTAGACACCTCCAAGGTATGTTATTCTATAACTCTTACTGATAACCCTCTGTATGATGAACTAAGAAAGACATATCCTGATCATTTACCATTATATATGTCCAGACTACAAGCTTTAGACACCTCCAAGGTATGTTATTCTATAACTCTTACTGATAACCCTCTGTATGATGAACTAAGAAAGACATATCCAGATCATTTACCATTATATATGTCCAGACTACAAGCTTTAGACACCTCCAAGGTATGTTATTCTATAACTCTTACTGATAACCCTCTGTATAATGAACTAAGAAAGACATATCCAGATCATTTACCATTATATATGTCCAGACTACAGGCTTTAGACACCTCCAAGGTATGTTATTCTATAACTCTTACTGATAACCCTCTGTATGATGAACTAAGAAAGACATATCCTGATCATTTACCATTATATATGTCCAGATTACAAGCTTTAGACACCTCCAAGGTATGTTATTCTATAACTCTTACTGATAACCCTCTGTATGATGAACTAAGAAAGACATATCCTGATCATTTACCATTATATATGTCCAGACTACAAGCTTTAGACACCTCCAAGGTATGTTATTCTATAACTCTTACTGATAACCCTCGGTATGATGAACTAAGAAAGACATATCCAGATCATTTACCATTATATATGTCCAGACTACAAGCTTTAGACACCTCCAAGGTATGTTATTCTATAACTCTTACTGATAACCCTCGGTATGATGAACTAAGGAAGACATATCCTGATCATTTACCATTATATATGTCCAGACTACAGGCTTTAGACACCTCCAAGGTATGTTATTCTATAACTCTTACTGATAACCCTCTGTATGATGAACTAAGAAAGACATATCCTGATCATTTACCATTATATATGTCCAGACTACAGGCTTTAGACACCTCCAAGGTATGTTATTCTATAACTCTTACTGATAACCCTCTGTATGATGAACTAAGAAAGACATATCCTGATCATTTACCATTATATATGTCCAGACTACAGGCTTTAGACACCTCCAAGGTATGTTATTCTATAACTCTTACTGATAACCCTCTGTATGATGAACTAAGAAAGACATATCCAGATCATTTACCATTATATATGTCCAGACTACAGGCTTTAGACACCTCCAAGGTATGTTATTCTATAACTCTTACTGATAACCCTCTGTATGATGAACTAAGAAAGACATATCCTGATCATTTACCATTATATATGTCCAGACTACAAGCTTTAGACACCTCCAAGGTATGTTATTCTATAACTCTTACTGATAACCCTCTGTATGATGAACTAAGAAAGACATATCCTGATCATTTACCATTATATATGTCCAGATTACAAGCTTTAGACACCTCCAAGGTATGTTATTCTATAACTCTTACTGATAACCCTCTGTATGATGAACTAAGAAAGACATATCCTGATCATTTACCATTATATATGTCCAGACTACAAGCTTTAGACACCTCCAAGGTATGTTATTCTATAACTCTTACTGATAACCCTCTGTATAATGAACTAAGAAAGACATATCCAGATCATTTACCATTATATATGTCCAGACTACAGGCTTTAGACACCTCCAAGGTATGTTATTCTATAACTCTTACTGATAACCCTCGGTATGATGAACTAAGAAAGACATATCCTGATCATTTACCATTATATATGTCCAGATTACAAGCTTTAGACACCTCCAAGGTATGTTATTCTATAACTCTTACTGATAACCCTCTGTATGATGAACTAAGAAAGACATATCCTGATCATTTACCATTATATATGTCCAGATTACAAGCTTTAGACACCTCCAAGGTATGTTATTCTATAACTCTTACTGATAACCCTCTGTATGATGAACTAAGAAAGACATATCCTGATCATTTACCATTATATATGTCCAGATTACAAGCTTTAGACACCTCCAAGGTATGTAATTCTATAACTCTTACTGATAACCCTCGGTATGATGAACTAAGGAAGACATATCCTGATCATTTACCATTATATATGTCCAGACTACAAGCTTTAGACACCTCCAAGGTATGTTATTCTATAACTCTTACTGATAACCCTCTGTATGATGAACTAAGAAAGACATATCCTGATCATTTACCATTATATATGTCCAGACTACAAGCTTTAGACACCTCCAAGGTATGTTATTCTATAACTCTTACTGATAACCCTCTGTATGATGAACTAAGAAAGACATATCCTGATCATTTACCATTATATATGTCCAGACTACAGGCTTTAGACACCTCCAAGGTATGTTATTCTATAACTCTTACTGATAACCCTCTGTATGATGAACTAAGAAAGACATATCCTGATCATTTACCATTATATATGTCCAGACTACAGGCTTTAGACACCTCCAAGGTATGTTATTCTATAACTCTTACTGATAACCCTCTGTATGATGAACTAAGAAAGACATATCCAGATCATTTACCATTATATATGTCCAGACTACAAGCTTTAGACACCTCCAAGGTATGTTATTCTATAACTCTTACTGATAACCCTCTGTATGATGAACTAAGAAAGACATATCCTGATCATTTACCATTATATATGTCCAGATTACAAGCTTTAGACACCTCCAAGGTATGTTATTCTATAACTCTTACTGTGGTTGTTTTTATACTGCAACTGTGTTTTTTGCACAGTAAAATTGCATTGACCTTATAAACATTTGATACAGCCAATTATACAGCAAGGATTCAGAAATTTTTTGACACAATTTGGTCATTTTAGAATTACGTTAACGTTAGGTCCTTTGTTTGTCCCCTGCATAATGCGTTGCGAGGGACCTAGAAATACCTTCTGTCCCTCTATCTGTTCAGTCGTGTGTCTATCCTCAAGTCTTGTTATCACTCTTAAAGGTACAATTCTTGAAATCTTATACTATAAGTTAATATCCTCTCTTGTGTTTTTAGTTTTAGCTAAAGAAAGAGTTACAGATACTTAATAACCAGGTTTGTTTTATCTTATTTTACAGGACAGATCTAAGAAGTTGGTAGAGATAATAGATTTAGCCAAGGTTGTTAGTTCTAAGATTGATCAGAACGCTCTGTTGGCTTATTATGGAATGAAATCTGATCCAAGACCTGAAGCTACTGTCATTAAAAAGTAAGAACTAATAGAAATATCAAATATATGAACCAAGTGGGTGTAAGTATCTGGTATCAATTTGCTATTAGATATTGAATATGTGTGATATTTGTATATTACTAATATTTAATATCTATGACCATTTTGACACAAGAAAACTTGCATGCAATTGCTCGTTGTATTTGACTTCAAAATTGAAACATCATTAAAATCAGTTTTTAATTTTAAGAGATGCTTTTAAAACCCTATAAAATTGTAAAAGGAAGCATTCAATTCTCATAATTACATTTAAATGCTACAACCATGACATTTAAGAGATATATCAAGCTTTTTGTTTGCTTTTTCAATGTATTTTTTTAACATGGTCAAGAATAGCGTGTGCAGTGATAGCCAGATGGTAAGGAATACAGATACAGGTAAATGTGAATCAGTATGTATGTAAATCTTGTTACACATTGTATTTTAATGTAAGCTGTTTTATTGTAGAGACATGGACAAACAGAAAGAGATGTTAATAGAAGCTCTAGTGAAGCTTGCTTGTGCTGAGGCTGACATTCTAATGAGGGAGAATGGTGGAGAGGTGGAGGAAGAGGAGGGAGCATTACTACCAGAGGTCACTCTACAAGATCTGAATGAAACCTACCAAACATTACAGAGATGGATAGATCTCAATGACGACAAGGTAAGTATTCATTTAAATGATCATTCTGGTCGATGCAGCACACATTTCTTTATAAAAGCACACATGAATGAATGATTAAGCAGAATTATACATAAAGTGTTGGTAGTGAACCTTTCAGTAAAACAACTTAATACTAAATGCAGTTTAAATGCAAGTGAAAGGATGATACATGTAAGATTCCATTTACATAATGAACATATCCGCTTTAATATATCTAGTTATTTATATTTGTGAATTTAGGATCAGAACAATAGGACTTAATGTTTATAGAGCTATTTTCAAGAATGCTTGTAGTTTAAAGGTACATGTATAGTTGGCTTGATTGCTTTGTTTGTATAAATGTTTGCTCAAGCTCAATTTGATGTTGCTAAAAGCTGTAGTCATATAACTAGAATTCTTATGAATGAGTAATACTGTTTAAAACACTGCAATGTAATATATCATGATTGCTATGTATTTCAGATGTCACAGTTTTCAGTATTACATGCTAAGGCTAACCAACAATATGGAAGGGCTTTGAAACTTCTATTGAAACAATCAGAGGATAAATCTACACCAGATATGGACAAAAAATGCATCGAGGTAAGTAGGTCTCTTGTGAATCAGAGGGGAAATATACACCAGATATGGACAAAAAATGCATCGAGGTTAGTAGGTCTCTTGTGAATCAAGAGGGGAAATCTACACCAGATATGGACAAAAAATGCATCCAGGTAAGTAGGTCTCTTGTGAATCAGAGGGGTAATCTACACCAGATATGGACAAAAAATGCATCGAGGTTATTAGGTCTCTTGTGAATCAGAGGGGAAATCTACACCAGATATGGACAAAAAATGCATCCAGGTAAGTAGGTCTCTTGTGAATCAGAGGGGTAATCTACACCAGATATGGACAAAAAATGCATCCAGGTAAGTAGTTCTCTTGTGAATCAGAGGGGTAATCTACACCAGATATGGACAAAAAATGCATCCAGGTAAGTAGGTCTCTTGTGAATCAGAGGGGAAATCTACACCAGATATGGATAAAAAAAAAGGTATAGAGACTTGTTGATCTCCCTAACAATCCGGGCTAGAGGTCACTGTATGGCATTCAACAATGAGCAAAGCCCTTATCGCATAGTCAGCTATAAAAGTCCCCAAAATCACAAATGTAAAACAATTCAAACAAGAACACTTCCACCCTAATTAATGTGCCAAAAAATGGAAAAAACAAATATGTGACAAAACAGCAAATGACAACCACTGAATTGCATGTCTGGTAATTTGAGAAATTGCTAGATAAATTTTGGTTAGAATGATAGAAAATTATGGAGTTTGCTCCCCTTACTTGTTAATTTCTAGTGCATTGTAACCAAACTTTATCTTAAACATATTCTAACAGGAATAGGAAAATAATATAATATTCGTGCAGCATTATACATTTATAACTTAAATCAATATAAAACTTATTTTTGTTCTTTGAAGTTTTTACCACTGCCTTAGACAGATTGACTCTTGAACTTTAAGAATTGAATATGTTGAATTCTGTGATTTTATTTTCTCATTTATTTTTTTGTGTATTTACAGATGTACAAGAAACTGGGCTGGACCCACTGTGAGAATTATGCTTCAAACTGGATGTTGGTTAAATATCCAACATCATACAGACCTTTCTAATTATAGACTTGGATGATCTGATAGTTTATTATTGAGATTATCTTTATGCAACAGAAACTTGCAAGCATCTCTTTTACCTTAAGTATTTGATATATGCCAACGAAATTTCATTGTGCATAGAATGATTTAACAGATAATAATGAAATATCTTGGTCTAACTTATTGTACATATCTGAAATAATATTTTGATTACTCTGGTAAATTTTCAGTTTTATGTGATTCTTGGTATGATTAAATAAACACTTTGAAAGATTTTAGAATAAACCTCATTGCAAAAATTCATATTTATTCAACATAATTGTATAAAAATCTTGATGTTGTAAAAAAAAAAAACTACAATTCTGGTAGTTAGTTTAATGACTTGATATTTAAATTAAATACTAATGTTTTATTGAAACTTGTTGATAGATTTCATTATTGTAAAGCATGATTTATGAATTTAATATTTATATTTATTGTACTTCTACATGAGTTTCATATAAAGTTTGTGTTGACACAAATATCTTATGTATCAGAGATATTCCATACATAGATCATACTTTGGAATTGTCATATCACAAGTATATTTTAGACCATCTTTTATAGATTTTTTTAAAAGAAATGTATTGTGTTAAAGGGGCATGGGCATAAGATTTATACTAAAATAACCATAAGCTGGTGATTTCCCCTGATGAATTGTGCATATACTAAGCCATCAAGTATTAAAAAAAAATGGAAAGTGAAACAAGGCATATGCTGAGTAGAACCATCTTGTTGACTGATTCTGCACACACAAAATTTATTTTTTTACCAGTGGCGGATCCAGAAATTTTCATAAGACTGACTGCCTTAGAGTGGGCCTGCTCCAGTCATGCTTCAGTGATTCCCTTTATGATCAACCAAATTTTACCACAAAAAAGGGGGCCTATGCCCCCAGAAGAAAACCCTCTCAATCCGCCTCTTGTTTACAGGTGAAACAATCATTCACACATTTTGAAATCAATCCCTGGAAAAATCCTTCTCATTCTATTGCATTTGCTTTTTCTGGATACTTTAGAATTATGTTTACATCTGGGTACATGAGCAGACCATGGACAATCTTCGTATAGATAATGGGGCATCTGCTGAATTACACATGAAATTATGATACTTTTCTGATGAGACCATACATTGTAAATAGTTTCATTTGGACTGCATGTATTTTGGATATACGTTTTAGTATGTTAAAATTTAAATATGACAATTTGATTCAGTATGGGAACATGAATTTTACAGCTAATGCTCCTTTAACTACTTGTTATGAATATTTTAATCTTTTTTTTTTAAACTTGTGAAAAACATTTAGATGTTCTATGATAGAAAGTTTCTACAAACATTTGAGAAAGTGGGAAGGAAAAGACTTCTAAATGTGTAAAACAACCAAATGTAATAATAATAACTATCTTTATGATTGGATGAGTAGGACCAAATGTTTACTCATAGAATGAGGGGAAAAACACAATAATCTCCTTAAAAGAACTTGTTCATCTGTTTCTAATTTCCTTTACAAATAATTTTATATTTTTACAGAATTTTTTATTTCAAACTTTTCAAATTATTAGCAAAGGTCAGTACAAGTCAAAGTTTCAATTATACTTCGGTGGACAGTTGTTTCTTTGGCAATTAAAACAAATCTCCTTATTTTTATAAAGTTTGCTAGTGATTCTATTTTCAAGAACAACAAAAATGGAATTTTATTTGACTTTAAAAAAAGAAATACATGTGTTATTATTTTCAGTGATTGGTTATATGTTGTATGTATCTTAAGTTGTAAGATTTGTTTGGATTAACATCAGAACAACAAAACAGTTTGTGTGTGGGAAAATAATAAAATCTGTGATATTTTATCATTCTGTAGTTGTTATTTTATATATGAAAAGAGGAACGTCCAAAATTGAGATGTGTAAAAAGTTGTTGATTCCTGTACTCACTAACAGCTATGTCCCTAAGTATTAATTAGCTTTTCTGGTTTGATTGGTTTTACACTAGTAATCTTTGGGGTCCATTATGGCTTGCTGTTCAGTGTGAGCATTGTCTCCGTGGTGAAAACCATACCTTGATCAATAATGTTTTACTTTTATAAACTGACTTTGGATAGAGAGTTGTCTCATTGGCACTCATACCACATCTTTGTATATCTTTTTAATTGAAAAAAATAAATAAAACAACAACTATGATACTATGTCCTTAAGTATTGATAAACATTAGTTGAAAAATAAAGCAGACTGCATACGTTCTAAAGAATTTCCAACCATACTTTAAGTATAAGGTATTATGTAGTAAAAACAATGATATAATAAAAAAAAGAAATAAGATCATTGAATTATTCTATCAATTTATGTTGCCCTATTAAATATGTTAGGCTTACATGCTTCACAATCAAGAAACTCTTAAAGTAATTAAGGTATATAATACAAGTGATTTGACATAATTTCCTAGAGGAAGAACATAAATATTACAGAGAGTCTTTTGGAACGCACCTGGTTCCATCACTAGCACAGTCTGGTTCACTGTTACAAGCACCAAGTGTTGGTATGTCTAAACATTTCTTCCATATAGAGGTAGCTATAGCAGTATTCATTACATATCCTGCTGTTACACACAGAGCTGAAATACAAATGTCTATAATTATTTAAAAGTTCAATCATAATTTCTGTCAAAAACGAGCAAATAAAATTGAGAATGGAAATGGGGTATTTGTCAAAGTGACAACAATCCAACCAAAGATCAGAAAACAAACAAAGGCCACCAAATACACATGATAAAAATGAAAATGAACAGCTATGTTATCATTGTCAAATTAGACAAGTATCTCAAGATATAAGGATGAAGTTGTTATAAACAGTAATGTTACAGGTCATATTGGGGCCTTCAACAATAAAAATGAAATAATCATCTCTGATTGAAAGCCTTACATAGCCACACGATGCCAAAATGTGAAACAATTCAAAAGATGAAACCAACAGCTGGTTATACTTCAACAACCTCTTAATAACTGGCTTGGAATTACCACATACAGGATGTGGCAGGTCAATCAGTTTTGTGATCACTCAATCTTTCCAAACCTAACACATAAGTTTTGACACATCAACTGGGGACATCAGGGTGTGTTCATAGACTATGTTATAGTACAAGGTTGGATATGAAGAGAATATATATTGTATGTTAACATATAAACAATGTACATGTCTCTGCAGTAACTACATGTATATGATTGAGGTATCTGCAGTTAGCCTTTTTTTAAGAGTTTGTTTCCTTTGATGATGGCTGTATCATTGATGTATAAATATCCACATATTCCTTCATTCATTTGAATATGTCCAGCTTTTAAAAATGTTCTTTATACCTTAATATGTGTTAAATTAAGGTATATAGGGGGGGGGGGGGGGGGGGGGGGTCGGAGACAAGTGCCTGTGGTGTATTCTGATATTTTTAAAGCCAACCTTCACCAATCAGTGATCAAGGTTAGAGTTAATACATAGATCGGTCAGTTTCTCAAATACTCTAAGCAGTAGGTTTATGAGATGATTGTAATTTGTACATTTCAGTCTGGCAGGTTTCGTCCAACCTTGACCCCATTTTCATAGTTCATTGATCAATGTTGAGGGTTTTTTTTTTGTGTCTGTTTTTCAATTACTTTAAGCCTTGGTCACACCTTACCGGATAGCTCAAACGGATGCCTAACGGATAACTTTTTTTCAATCCGTTCATGTCCGTTAGACGTCCGTTCTTATCCGTTAGACGTCCATCCATATCTGTTGCATGTCCGTTAACCGTACGTTTTATCCGACGACGTCCGTTCTGTCCGGTGGAAAACTTTGAGCATGAACAACACGGACATTTTATCCGTTGGACGTCCGTTTTTTACGGTACTCGTCCGTTTCGTTTCCGTTTTGTATCCGTTACGTGTCCGTTATACATCCGTTGGAGGTCTGAAAGATAAATTCACCAACGGACTTCTACCGGACGTTTAACGGATAAAACGGATGAGAAACGGACTCATACCGGACGTATAATGGATAAAACGGATGATGAACGGATCTGAAACGGATAAATGCCGATTGAAAATTTCGCGTCAGAAATGCCAATTATTGGTATGTCAGATTTCTTAAGGTTCATGAATTCTTATTATTCATAATCGATCTTAGAGTATAGGCACGTCTTCACAATCAAGCAGTTCTAATTCAGGCCATTTGGCGGAATTTTGAAGACCAAACAAAAACCAGTTACACAGGAACATTTTGAATATTTATGCGATTTACATGTATTATTATTGTCGCCTTTGATTTTACCGTATATCTTGTTCATCCATTTTATTCACTACGCTTCCGTTAGATGTACGTTTTATGCGGTACTCGTCCGTTGAATGTACGTTTGACATCCGTTCTGTCCGGTACGTTTCCGTTTCTCGTACGTTGCATATCCGTTGTGTGTCCGTTATGCATCCGTTACACGTCTGTTTTATGCGGTCAGTACATTAACGGACTCCCAACGGATAACAATTTTGTCAACGGACAACTTTTATTTTCATCCGTTAGGCGTCCGTTCGTGCTATCCGGTAAAGCCTCGGTCACGGATAACTTTTTTTCAATTCGTTCATGTCCATTAGACGTCCGTTCTTATCCGTTAGGCGTCCGTCCATATCCGTTGCATGTCCGTTAAGCGTACGTTTTATCCGTCGACGTCCGTTCTGTCCGGTGGAAAATTTTGAGCATGTTAATTCAAAACTTTGAACGGACGTCCAACGGATGAAATGTCCGTTGGACATCCGTTTTGTACGGTACTCGTCCGTTTCATGTCCGTTTTGTATCCTTTACGTGTCCGTTATACATCCGTTGGAGGTCTGGCAGATACATTCACCAACGGACTTCTAACGGAGGTCTAACGGATAAAACGGATGTTGAACGAATGTGAAACGGACTTCTACAGGACGTATAACGGATAAAACGGATGATAAATGGATCTGAAACGGATGAATGCCAATTGAAAATTTCTCATCAGAAATGCCAATTAGATTTCTTTAAGGTTCGTGAATTCTTATTATTCATAATCGATCTTAGAGTAAGGGCACATCTTCACAATCAAGCAGCTATAATTCAGGTCAGACACTGCCCTTTAGTGGCATTTTGAAGAACAAAACAAAACCAGTTACACAAAACATTTTCAATATAAATGCGATTTACATGCATTATTATTGTCGCCTTTAATTTTTTCGTATATCTTGTTTATCCGTGTTATCCGGTACGCTTCCGTTATGTGTCCGTTGTATGCGGTACTCGTCCGTTGTATTTACGTTCGACATCCGTTCTGTCCGGTACGTCTCCGTTTCTCGTCCGTTGCATATCCGATGCATGTCCGTTATACATTCGTTAGGCGTCCGTTTTAGTTGGTCAGTACATCAACGGACTCCCAACGGATAACAATTTTGTCTACGGACAACTTTTATTTTTATCCGTTAGGCGTCCGTTCGTCTTTTCCGGTAAGGTGTGACCGATGCCTAAGGTGTGACCGAGGTTTAAGCAATATGCATGTATACTATATTTAGTGTATCAAAACTTGTAAACTACATGTTCCCATTCAAATGCATTGATTGTCCAAATAATCGGGCGGTTCCAGCCCCCCTTTTGGATCCACCACTGGTCAGTTAAACAGGCGACACATTTCAGCATGTGCACTCCTGGTTAGCATATGAGCTCATGTTTTCCTAACAACATTCAACACATGTACTTTATATTAAACATAAATTACTTCTGGAATTATGTCTCCATAAATAGTTAAACATTTTAAAATATATCAGTTAATACAAAAATGAATATACATACACAATATAACTATATTTTTTGTGAAACTATCAGTATTAACAGGACAGGTAGCTTGAGGATGAAAGCTGTAATAGTCGGGATGCAGTAACTGGCATTTTCCTGTTTGGATCAACAATACAATACACAACAGCATTCTGTATAACTTCATTCTGACAGAGAATAAAAAATTAAAACGATATCAAAATACAAATATTAACTTGTCATATGTTTTTCCTAATTATTTCTTCAAAATCGTGTATAAATAATAAGATAAATGGATCTTTTCATTTCTCTGACATATCTTCGTGTCGCCAGAGTTATTCACTCATTCTAATATCCAAGCAAGCATATATCAGTTCGCAATAATTGAACCTTGCATCGTCAATTTGTTGTTTTTTTCTGTTCATTCCACAAGAAGCTCGTAATCCGGATTAGTTTTTTCTCAATCGATTTATGACTTTCGAATAGCGGCATACTACTGCTGCCTTTATAGATCTTTATAGATTCATTTTCTATAATATTTTTTCTCCTGACCTTTCATCGATTCATCCTCAACTCATCTAAGCAAAACTGCTTTAATATGTAATTGGTTGGTATGGGGACATTATATCTATCGCCGATATATATGTTCCTTATTGACACTTATTGACATATATACTTATAGAAACTAACAGTATGTGTTAACTATACGCCACTGACGACTAGAATGGGAACAATAATAGGCCATCGTACGGCCATCGACAATGCGCATAACATATACTGTTAGCTGTTAAAATGCGAAATAACTCAAACCAGAAAACAAATAAATCCAACGACTCGAGAACTATGAACAACAGACAGGCACATAACAAATCTGACCAGGCATGTTTATGAGCGTTTAGTCGATTCACACCCTAACCTATAACAGTGATGTAACAGAACATTGTAACGTTCAGTTGTTAAGGGCCTTGGACAAAGCGCACACATAAATAATAAATGAGCTTTAGTCAAAGTCGACATAGTATACAAACGAGGACAAAACGTAAGCTTTAATCAGCTGTTAACCATGCCAGAGACTATAGGGTCAAGTTTTGAATTCATATTATGACTCTGAACTTAGCGATGTTACATGCAGGGTATACGTCTCTGCACTACTTTTAAGATAGTATGACATCTTCATGGCAAATGAATGAAGTAACACAATCTTTTTAATCTTTTCCATTTAAAAACATAAGTTATTTCTTACTAATTGTGAGTGGATTCTAATTAAAATCAAATACAATCTTAACATGTCGATGTTGCTACTTTTTTTTTCTTTGCATTGTCATTAATGATTATTGATGTATGGATGACTTCTTGAATCTATGTTTAATATATCATCTAGTTCACCATGGAGTGTAATACGTAAACAAATAATGTCTTATTGTTTCTTCTATTTTCTTGTCTCGTTTCTTGTGATTTTTTTCTGTCTTGACGCTAATGGATTTCCGTTTTTTTTTACCTATTATATTCGTTCTACACTTCGGATGATATCTGAAAATCATATAAAATGTACCACACTGACAGAAATAATTAGTCAGTACTACTATTTAAAATAGTTGTAACGACTTAAAAAAAAAGAACCAAAGAAGATGATGGACATTAAAACAAAAAGTACGCTTTAAAACCAGCAAATTTACTAGAGGTCGGCATAGTTGTAGCAACAATATGTATACGTAGCTCTATTTTCGAATTAGCATATATTTTTCGTTGAAAACAGAACATTCGTAGCCTCGGTGAAGAACTAATGTATAATTTCGACCATTAATGAAACAGTCTTTGTTGAAATTCCTCGAATATTCAAAATAACATTAATCGTATTATTTACCTGATGCTTGAATTTTTCTCATTTTTTCTATACTTCTAATACACGATGTAAAGTAATCATTTCGGTACATGATTACTAGATTATCGTTTCGGACACTTTGATGTGTTCCGACAAATAGCCGACAGTCAGGTTAACGTAAGGTTAAATGTTACATTGGTAATATTACACCTCAGTTTTTCCGGAGTTGACTTAAGTGTAAAATATCGAAGGCCCCGTGAAACATATATTCGACTACATTTTTTTTCTCTCAATATTCAATATTTGATTTTCGTTTTATGACACTGTAAAGTTATCAAGTAACGAAAATCGTCATCTTCGAATGACCACAGACATGAGTTCCAGTTGCGAATTTCGAATAACCATAATCCAAACTCTTTTCCTTTCCTTGAATTGGTCATTATCATCACCGAATTTGTATTAACTAGTTGCACAGGATCTTCCTACTTTTATAGATCACATGTTATCATCGCTTGTTTTTTTTTCAAGTTTTATGTATTGTTTTGTGGACTTGTTTGTCTTTTCGTTTTTTGTTGTTGTTTTAGCGTTGTCAGTGTTACTTCGATTTATAAGTTTTGAATGTCCCCTTGGACCCGAATTTCACGTCACCTAAAGCTGTCGGATCTATAAATGTATAAATTGGTTGTTATTCTTTTAATACTTTTTGAATGCGGAGTCTGGAAGCACACGACCGGTATTTTGACAATTTTACCTATTATATCTGTTTTGTTCACACATCTTTGTAATTTATAAAAATATAATGAAAGTTGATGCGACTGTCATACAAGTGAGAGGTTTAGCGCTATAAAATCAATTTCAAACCACCATTTTCTACACTTGAAAATGCCTACTAAGTCAGGACTATGATATACTAGTTGTTGTCCATTCGTTTGATGTGTTTTATCCTTTGATTTTGCCATTTGATTAGGGACTTGAATTTTCCACGGAGTTCAGTATTTTTGTGATTTTACTTTTAACACTCGTAATAACTGTATATAACGTAGTTTGTTTGCATAGTTTTTTGTTGTTGTTTTTTTTAAATATTATGGTGTCATTTAATGTTAAGATGTATTGATATATATTATATATGTAATATAAATGTATTTTTAATGTAAGTTTTAAAGTCTCTCATAACTCATTTCAGCATGGCTCTTTTATAGATTGATCTGTTGATAACAGTTTTAAATTATATGTTTTAAAGAAATATTCATGCCACATCTTTTTATATCTGTATATGTGTGGTTATGTGTGTTCCCCATTAGATAGTTACAAATGTATTGACGGCGTGCACAAAGTTGACGGCCACTATTAAGGTGGTATGGGTGTCTTTCGCCATCTTGGATTGTAAAACACAGAGAATCTAAGGTCCAGATTTTCTATCAAGTTAGCAAAATTTGATGCAGGAATGCAGATATTTAATGTGAATTTTCATTTAAAAGAACCAATTTATAAGAATATAACTTAGAAATATTAATATTTTTACAAGTGTAGATTAATTTTGCTTGTTTTTGAATATTTTCAAATTGGCGATGTAAGGGGAGGTAACTCTAAAACAGTGCATTTTCTGAAGGAATCTACATGACATTTTCATATTTTGTCTTTTAGCCGGAAAAAACGTACGGTGACCCTATCTTTTCTTTTGATTTTCTCAAAGCAATCTTTTGTTGTTTTTTCCTGTATAATCCATACAAAATGTGTCATTTTGTCACAACCTGTAGCTTGAGAAAATGCGCGGTGACCTATCATTTTCATAATATTTTTGAACATGTATCAATAGATACTACATTTTGACAAAGCATGAACAAATTCTATCATTATTATTTTAGACTCCCATACCACCTTAAATACGCTTTTAAAAGTAGCAGTGTAAAACCGTGTTAAACATATACTAGTATTTCAAATGGGAAGTTTTTTTTTTATGATAAAATTATTAAAATTATACATTAAAATCCACAGAATTAATAAGGTTATCAATATCATAATCTATAAAGTATGAAACGAACATGGAGAAAACGGCAAAAACATGTGAAAATTGTAACATTCAATAAGCATAAAATAGTTTTTTGACCTGAAATTTGTACAAATTAAACGTATTTCCTAGCATTTCTGTACAATAGATTTTTTCGGATTCGGACTATGACGTCATACGAACTTCACCAAAAAGAAATAATCAAGAACGGCCATGGTTGATGCGTTTGTAATGTAGTTTGCTATGTGTAAAAAGCAGTAATTTGGAAGGATTAATAATATTATAAAATGAATGAATCGGTATAAAGAAAATATGTTCTTACTATTATCTTAGTAGACTTGATATTCAAAATATGCATTAGAAGGGGTTTAAAACAAGAAATGACGTTTAATGCTATTTTCTGAATGGGTCCAAGGCATTGTTGCTTCTTATTTCCATTACACGTACTGCTCTTAGCATATTTATTTTTAGAATTTCTGAAAGACTCCGGGTGCATTTGTTGTGCTTTGTTGTTTTCAAACAACAAACAAATATGTTGAACGTTTATGTTTAAAATTATGTTATAAACTATTATTAAAGTGTCCAGTGTTTTTGTTACGCTCACGTTTTCTGGGGTGGGTGGGTGCCGACATCGTAAATGATTTTAGTAAGTCTCAAGACTCAGCTTTATGCATGCACGCCGTCATTATATATTTGGTTATGTATTTTAAAGGAGACTGTACTTTTATATACCCAGTCAGGCTTTTTGAATTGAATTGAATTGAATTAAATTGAATTGAATTGAATTGAATTATTGAATTGAATTGAATTGAATTGAATTGAATTGAATTGAATTGAATTGAATTGAAACTAAAGTCGGGAAGGATTGATGCTCCCTTTTTCATCTATGACCCTATAAAAAGAATTGAATAAACCGTAAGTTTCCAGAATAAGATTAAGATTATGATTATTCTTTAAAATGATTATTTTGGTGCCAGTTTGTCTCTGAACATTTGAGACTTTAAATGTCATTGTTTTATAAGCCCGTCTTGTTATTTTTGTATCTACAACTCCTCCCAATTTCTTTATGTCAAACCTTAAATCTTATTTCACAGAATCGTTATCTGCCATTTCGAATTTCCTAACTTTGTATACATTCCATCGTTTTTTTTATCCATTTTTTTTGTGTCAGCAGGAACTTATAGGTATACTGTTCCCATGTGTCAGTTAAGAAAATGTTATACTTTGAAAGCTTGTTGCAAATATTGCACATGTAAACTTATATAAGAGATGCATCTCTCAAACGTCCCAAATATTCGCGTTTGAAGTATTCGTACTGATCACAGCTGAACACAACTCACTCACTTTTTGGACAACCATAATGGAAATTCCAGATGAATTGAATGCTTTGTTAGCAGCCATTAAGTTGACTGGTAAAGAACCTGCCTGGAAGTTCTCTGCAAGCACTGACCAGTTGACAGTACAGCTAACGTGGACAAAGGCTAAGGAACAAGAGGTATCCTCCAGTAAAGCCAAGCCGTTCCTGAAAAGTAAACCACCATCCACCAGGAGAAGGGACGCCAAGCGTTAGTTACAACCAGTGGGTGCAGGCCAAAAGCTCTGCTGCAATTAACGTACATCGGCTGAGGTCATACCACACACCACCAAGGTAGACCAGAACCAACAGACAGAAGCCAAAACAGAACGAGAGGGAAGCAGGGAGATAGTACCCACAACTTGAAATATCAAGGGGAACCTGAGGACATTATCCTCAAGACGGACACTGTCATCAGTCCGTACAACCCCAGGAAGGCATGCCATCGCCAATACTACCTCCAGCCAACTAAAGACAGAGGCAATCGATGCCGGATCGACTATGACGAGGGATTCGACCTAGACGATCCCGAGTTGCTCCGGACAACACTGACCACCTCACATATCGCCACTAATAATGCCACCCCCAGAGGCAGTTACAACAGCCCTTATGATCTTGGAACGGCCAGAAACATCGTATCACACTTCTAGAAACAAAGTTAAAGCTAAACGGTCAACTGAATCAGAACCAGACAATAAGTAGAAAGTCTGCAATATCCAGACAGGATAGTCGGATGGAAAAACCCGCACATAATCATCATCAACGTCCAAATTATATATAAAATTATATCTAGATATAACACCATAGAAAAAGATATCATATAAAAATAATTAGAATGAAATCTAAAAGTATCTAAAAATTATCTGTTGAAAGTGGTCTACTCGACTTGTGATTGCATCGCATACTGTATAGGCACTTGTTTCAGAGTCCCCCTCCCCCTTAATACCTTAATAGATTTAGTTTTTTTTTCTGAAACAAATGATGCATATGAGTACCCCCTGTACTATAAAGCGAATCCCAAATTACACCGTTTGGTAGTGCACCTGACAGAGGCGGAATTTACAGATTATATAACAGGTAAGGAACAGGTGCTCGCCCTTGTTTCAAAATGTTCAACTTCCGCTTAAAGGAAAACGCATGAAACATTACTTATATTCCCCTGAATTATCATACTTTTAAAGGTTCTTCAAGTTCTTATATTGTGCTAAAATTGTTAACACATGGATGTGGAAACTTCCCCAAGTAAGATTATTCATTAAATTTTCTGTCTTTATTCCAAGTATTCGTAGTATGTACAAAAACAATATTGTTTTGGTTCGGCATATTGACAAACATTTTCATACGATTTGAACATACAATGACAGTTTCACCGAATATCTTCTCTCAAACTTCAAATGTTTATGTCTTTATCCTAATCCTGATACTAAGGTCAATATTATGATACAACTAAAATTGAGAATGGAAAATGGGGAATGTGTCAAAGAGACAACAACCCAACCATAGAACAGTTTTCTTTGTGCTGGAATTTTTTCACCCTGGTACTTAATTTCTCTGTTAGTTTTTTCACACAGTATTGGTTAAGAATCTGGGTCTGTTCGCGCCCATTCACGTTCGCACCCATTCATGTTCGCACTCAAAGTCCGTTTGCACCCTACATGTTCGCTCCTATTTTTAATTGGTTTTGTGTTTAATAACTTTGAAATCAAGTTTTGGCAAGTGTATTGTTATAAGTATATGTTTTATCATTGTCTTAAAATAAAGTGAGACAGCATTTTTTTTTGTGTTGAATAAATCTTAATCATGTTTTGGATAGTGTATTGTTAAAAAATCCTTTCTAAATAAAGAGGCTTTCTGTCAACGTTTTATTTTGTGTTGAATATTAAACTGAGACTTAATCATGTTTTGATTAGTGTATTGCTATAACTTAATTTGTTTCATTGTGTTTTTAAATTTAAAATCTTCAATAGTTTACTCATACCAGGTATCAATACATTCAGTATTTACACCAAAGCAATTTAAAACATCAATCATGATTTTCCAATTATTCAACTGGAATTTGAATTAAAATTGGGCGCGAACGTGAAGAGTGCGAACGGACCTTGGGTGCGAACATGCGAGGTGCGAACGTGTAGGGTGCGAAAGTATATTGGACCTGATACCATTGGTTAATTTGTAAGCTACATGATCAGGGGTTATCAGTGCTGAATGAATCTTTAAATCACCCTGAACTCTACTTATTTTCCAATTATATCTGCTGTTCTTTGGTATGTCTCCTTATATAATTACTTACTGGTGCTTTAGGGTTTGAAGATCTATTTTGATGTTTTGAATCTCCAGCTGTCTTTCCATTTCTTCTCTGGTTGATTTAGATAATTTAGTAGGTAGTGTTCAGCATTTTCTGCTTTTCTACATTCACCTTTATGCCAGGAAAAAACATGTCAATGGTTTGGGAACTTCATATCTAATCAAAATAAACAATAATTAATAAGATGTCCCCTTCAGTTTTAATTATGTGCTCCCGTAAATATGTGTATGAAAAAAGCATACATGATCCTACATCAATGAACTGTAAATGAACATGTGATGAAAGAAAATTAAATCTGGCAGCATAATCTTTATACACAAGTGGGGTCTGCAACGAAATAAAAAAAAAATCATGTAGACTTAAATGAGAAATAAACATTATTTGTTTGTACATTACAGGAAGTGGTGGAAGTACACCAGTACAAGATGAAGATGGAAGAGCTACTCCTGTGATGGATGAGACACAGGAAGGTGGAGGTACTCCAACTCAGGATGAGGGAGGTTGTACACCAGTACAGGATGAGGGAGGCTGTACCCCAGTACAGGATGAAGGAAGATTAACTCCAGTACAAGACGAACCATCAACATATGATATGAGAGCTTCCCCACAAGTAATTACACAATTAAAAGGACTAATCAAGCAAAATGAAAAATATAGGACATTTGTCACAAAATAAATGTATGAATAAGGTATAAAAAAGGATTGAGAGCAAAAACTAATCCGATTATACCTATTTGAAAGGTAGATCACATGACCATGATGAATTGTTCTTCATCATAAACCTTAACCCAATTTCACACAGAGTAGATCACATGACTGGTTTCCTTATCTTAAACCCTAACCCAATTTCACCCAGATTAGATTTCTTGACTGGTTTCCTTATCTTAAACCATAGCCCAATTTCACCCAGATTAGATTTCTTGACTGGTTTCCTTATCTTCAACCATAACCCAATTTCACCCAGAGTAGATCACTTGACTGGTTCCTTATCTTAAACCATAACCTTATTACCACTGATGTGAAATATCACTTGACTTGGTCATGTTGATCCTAACTTAAACCATAACCCAATTATACCCAGAATAGATCTCATGACTTGTTGTTTACTTCAAACAACAACAAGATTACAATCTTGACAATAAGAGCATTCAACTAATTAGTGATATGAAATTAAAAAGCATGAATGAAAAAAGAAAATGAAAATTTTCAGACTATCTATGTAGGTTTGTTATTTTTGGGATACGATTGCTTTCACGCAATCTGTAGACTTATACTGGTGGCTCAGAGCATTGCTCTCACGTCAATTGTTTTATTCTAAACATTAATTATAAGGAACATCTGAGATTCTTATGATTGTCTTGCTTTAAAAGGTAAAAACAAACTAAGGGATTGAACTTAAACAACTTTCCTATAATATTCTTTTCATAATCTTCATGTTTGATAATTCCCTTGACTTATATGCGTGTTTTTAACAACACGGAAAATCAGAATTAAGCTGTATTTATATTTCGTGTATTTATAAATTTAGAAACACGTCAGAGGGAATTCCCAGTTTTGATAAAATGCGAGAGTTATCTGAATTCTGATAAATCTATTTCTGTCACTGAAGTGGAGTCTTTCTTATATGTTACCGTTATTAAACTGATATTTGAGATTGTATACTTCCATAAAGAAATAGAGCACCATCTAGGTCGTTTAATAAACATTTAATGTATACGTTCTTGCTCCAGGGTTTGTTTTGGAAATTATGCGCATGCGTATAGTTTTCTTGACTTCAAAGGGTTTTAGATTGAATGGTTGCTCTAGATTCCCCACTCAATTAATTTATAACTCGTGGGATCTTTTCTATACATGTATGTCTGCTATTGAGGGTTATTGTTGTTGCATAATTTTAAATCATATGCATCATTTAAATTAAAATAATTGTTGTCCACATCGTAGAACACCCCTTCAGGCGAAATGGAGTCTTCCATATTATCGTTTTGAGTTGTCTCCCTGCCAGAAATAACTTCCATGAATTCTGAATCACAATACGTCGAGTATTTAGCTACTATGTCAATGAACGTCATATTATATTAAAAACGATTGCAATTTAAACCGATAAATGTGTACGGAAAGGAGTCATGATCATGGACCAAAAGGAAATTAAATATTTATAGAGTTAGGAATGGGGTTCCTCCTAGAATTAACGTAGAAAAATAGGTGATAAGATACAGAGTGAAATTCCTTCTCTCACTCTGAGTCTCAGTGACTGCTGTGGAAAGTAAACTTGGAATTGATAGTACCAAAATAAAACACAATAGTCCTAAATTACATTCATGACATTGTTCATACACTTTTATCCGGGATTGGCTATTTTGTAATAATTTTACATGTGCAGTTGAATTAGTTTTGAAAATAATAGTATCCAGCTACATGCTATACATGTGTCAATGAAACAACGGCAATTGTATCCCTCAGAACAATCTGCTCTTTGATTAAAGATATATAACTTATTAAAAAAAATTATTCATTTCCATTATGGTGGATGACAGACCAAAGTTTTTTTTCTCCAGTACAAACTTATTCAACATGTTTATTGTATTCTACAAAGGGAAGATGCTAGTATTGTATTTGATGAATTCATTTATATTTGTGGGCTACAGCATTATTGGGATGCAGACGGACCAACAATTTATATGTTACACTAATTACATATTTTTAATAGGGTTGTTTCGTACTTTGACAAAACCATGAAATTAAAATGTGAGTTTCCCTCAATCCAAGAAAATAGGTATTCATGAAAATAAACAAATCAACATTATGTCGTTTATTTCAGGATGCAGAAATGGAAAGTGATAATGAAACAGACAGAGGTGGAGGAGGAATTCTGGGTAATAATGATGATGAATATGTAAGTGATGGTGGAGAAGTTGAACGTGAACAAGTAGAGCCTCAGTCACCAAATAGTGGTCCAGCATCACCTGACCAGAGTCCACCCAGATCACCTGATGTCAGTATGTCTCCAGTGGGTAGTCCAAGAAGTCCGCCACGGTCTCCTGGTAGTCCTGTCATGGATGAAAATGGACCCCAGTCCCCTATAGGCAGTCCAGCAGGTAGTGGTAGTCCACGCTCTATGAGAAGTGGAAGTGCACCTGCTTCACCAGTAGGAAGCCCAAGATCAGTTCATAGTGAAAGTCAAAAGTCACGTTCAAGAAGTCGCAGTAGATCAGGCTCTCCAGTAAGAAGTAGATCTGGGTCTCCAGTGAGAAGCAGGTCAGGTTCACCTGTCAGAAGCAGATCTGGGTCTCCTAGAAGTAGATCAAGATCACCAGCTAGAAGTAGGTCAGGATCTCCAAGAAGTAGGTCAGTATCACCTGTAAAAAGTAGGTCAGGATCTCCAAGGAGTAGGTCAGGATCACCAGCAAGAAGTCGTTCGGGATCTCCCAGAAGTAGGTCAGGATCCCCAGTAAGAAGCAGATCAGGATCTCCTAGAAGTAGGTCAAGATCGCCAGCAAGAAGCAGATCAGGGTCTCCTAGAAGTAGGTCAAGATCGCCAGCAAGAAGCAGATCAGGGTCACCTGTCAGAAGTAGGTCAGGATCACCAGCCAGGAGTAGATCAGGATCAAGGAATAGGAGTAGATCTGGGTCACCAGCAAGAAGCAGATCAGCATCTCCAGCGGGAAGTGGACGAGGATCAGACAGTGAAGATGAGGTGAAAACAAAGAAAAAGAAAGGTATCTAAATGATCTTATTTTAAATTAAGTTATAAAGTCTGATTTTCTGAAGAACTTGCAGAGTGTTTAAATTAGTTTTAATTAACGTTTTGGTATGTTCCCTTTTTTATACCCCCGCTTTAAAAAAGGTATAATATACCCCCGCTTTAAAAAAGGGGGGGTATACTGTTTTACCTCTGTCTGTCCGTCAGTCAGTCCGTCCCATGAAACTTCCGTCACATTTTTCTCAGGAACTACAATACAAGGATTTCTGAAATTTGGTTTCAGGGTTTATCTAAGTTAACTATACCGTGTGATGCGTTTTCAGATTGATCACTTGACAACTTCCTGTTTACCGAACACTTGTATGATTTTACACATGATAGCCAAGTTGAAAATTTTCGTCACATTTTTCTCAGGAACTACAATACAAGGATTTCTGAAATTTGGTTTTAGGATTTATATAAGTCAGCTATACCATGTGATGCGTTTTCAGATTCATCACTCGACAACTTCCTGTTTATCGAACACTTGTATGATTTTACACATGATAGCCAAGTTGAAAATTTTCGTCACATTTTTCTCAGGAACTACAATACAAGGATTTCTGAAATTTGGTTTTAGGATTTATATAAGTCAGCTATACTGTGTGATGCGTTTTCAGATTGATCACTTAACAACTTCCTGTTTACCGAACACTTGTATGATTTTACACATGATAGCCAAGTTGAAAATTTTCGTCACATTTTTCTCAGGAACTACAATACAAGGATTTCTGAAATTTGGTTTTAGTATTTATATAAGTCAGCTATACCGTGTGATGCGTGTTCAGATTCATCACTCGACAACTTCCTATTTACTGGAACACTTTATAAACATATTTTTACACTATTAATATTATCCACTTGCGGCGGGGGTATCATCAGTGAGCAGTAGCTCGCAGTTTCACTTGTTGATCCAGTCATGCTGATTCTAAGTTATTACTGTTTAAGATGGAGCCATGTTTTGAATTGAAGGGATATATTTTGAAACCAATTCTGTGTTTTATGACATGTTAATGGTTTGCCAAAAGTATACACCATTGTTATCATCTACTATCAACTTTTAACATTATTTGGCAATTTATTGAAAAAGAGAATTCACTATGCTACTTAATTCTAACTTCTTAATTGTCAAATCTAAGCATTTGTTATTGTAACTTATGCTTTTAAAAGTAATTCAATAAAATTTGGTTCAAGCTGCAGATTGATATAAAAAATGATGTCCACACTTACATTGTATTTCAAATACTATTCTAACAAATAACATGAATAAGGTATTGACAACTGCCATGATAAACAAAACAATTACACTTAATTTTTGAGTTCTAATTAGAATATAGCACATGCATGGCATGTATTTATTCCAATGAAGAATGAACACTTGTTTGGAAAGAATATAAATGTTTACATACATTTGTGTTACAATAAAAGTTTTGGTATCAATTAATACTGGTAGTTGTTTTTCAATGAAAATAGGTTAAAATGTTTAAGCACTGGCATCAACCAAATGTATCAGATTGAATTCAGTAATTGGGAGATAGACTTGCTCAGTGTGAGCCAAGGCTCCGTGTTGAAGGCAGTACATTGACCTATAATGGTTTACTTTTATAAATTGTTATTTGGATGGAGAGTTGTCTCATTGGTACTGGCACTACATCTTCCTTTATCTATTATAAATCTACAAAAAGATGTGTTTCAGGTCTGTTTTTTTCCCCAGAAATAAATGTTTTGTATTTGAATCACAATAGGAAGAAAAATTCAAGTGAAACTTGACAGGAGAAAAAAAATCTAAGGAATGTTCATTTGTGTTGGGTGTGGGATATTCCCGTATTTTTTGTCTAGAAAAACACTTCCCTTGTTAATCTTGTACATTATTTCAATAAATGAAGATAAGAACGTTCTATTTATGATTATTTTGTTTAACAGGTAGTGATGATGAAGATGAAAGTGACAAAGAGTAAGTATAAAGCTATCAACCTTAAGCTTCTAAAAACAAATATTAATGGCTAAGTATAATGCAGTTAACCTCTTCCTTCTATACACAACATTACTTAATGAAGTTACTAGTTCAGAACAATTAATAGCTTACACCATAAAACAAATCATATAGATGCCTACAATTGTTTATACAATTAAATAAAATCTTTACACATAATACAAATGCAAACTTATTCACATATACAAATTATTACATCTTTTCCATGACTGTATCAAAATGTTTATGATTCTGTAACAAATAAAGGTATAGCTTTGAAGAGTTCCTTTTTAGTGGAACTCATCTAACATACAAGTATGTTGACCCTAGATGTCATTCAGTTGTTTATGTTGATAAATGCTGTATCATTGAAATCCTGTTTTCATGCTTGAACTGTTTATAACACATGGAGCATGAGTAATATCATATAATCACATTTGCTGAATAACATGGCTATAATGTATCATTTTTCTTCAACTTCAAAATATCTATCTTCAGAAATATGTATTCACTGTATGGCCTTTATACATTGTTTAATGAATGCTTCTTAAGTGACTAATAACATTTGAGACCCTTCATTGAAATTTAGTTCAATGAAAACCAGACTATACATGCTATATACAATTTCATTCTATAATTTTATGATAATTATTTTACAGATCAGAAGTTGGTGAATTGATTGCGAACATTTTTGGCTCCAGTGATGAAGAAGAAGAATTTGAAGTAAGTTTGAAGTAAATTTGAAGTAAGTTTGAAGTAAGTTTGAAGCAAGTTTGAAGTAAATTTGAATTGAAGTAAGTTTGAAATAAATTTTAAGTAAATTTGATGTAAATTTGAATTGAAGTAAGTTTGAAGTAAATTTTAAGTAAGTTTATATAGTTGTGTATATATATATATAAAATTGAGGACAGCATGAATTTGAAATTATCTCAACTAGACAATTCTGTTCTTTTCTTATTTCAAATACAAGTTTGTTATAATTTGTTATTCTGTATGTTCTCTAAATCATTGTTTTGAGAAAATTCACTGTTGAATGACATTCACCTTTTTCTTTTGCATCTTTTTTAACTGACAATATAAATGTCCCTTGGTCATAAAACTTACTCAGTACTACAAAATATGTGATTGAAACACCAATTCCAGTATTTTGATTGGTTAATATCTTATCCTGACTTAGAGTATGATAATAGTGCTCGAAAGTTTTATGACTGCAATGCTAGATTTTTGCACTTTCATGATGGGGATCAAATATATAGATAGCATTAGCTTAATAATTTTACATGGAATATTTCATTTGATAAAACTGATGTTTTCTTTGAATTTCAGGGTTTTGATGAAGATGACATTGAGGCAGCAAATAAAAAGAAAGAGAAGAAAAAGTCAACAGGTTTGTCATGTCTATTTCTTACTAATCTTAAAGTCATAATAAGTGAGTAACTGGTGAAAAATAATGTTATTCCAATTCTTGAACCAATGCATACAAACATCATAAACTTAGTCTTCTGTGCACGATTTTATTATTTTTTTCGCATAAATTTCGTATAATCGTAATTTTTTTTTCAATCAGTCAGTGTTGTTGTTAAAATATGGCAGGTAATTAAAGTTTGTGTTTTGAAGCTGAAGTTTAACAAAATTTTGTCACCTGTTTGTCAACCAATAATAACCAGATGCTCCGCAGGGCACAGCTTTATACGACCGCAGAGGTTGAACACTGAATAGTTGGGGCAAGTATGGACACAACATTCAAGCTGGATACAGCTCTAAATTTGAATTGTGATTAAATAGTTGACATAGCATAGGTTTCTGACACAGAATGAATGTGGTCTAATGAACTTAAAAATTTTGTTTTGCCTTAGAGCAATTCACTATGCTGTTGAATATTATTCCTCTCAAAAAAAAATTTGTAGAAATTTTCTTTTTATTTATGAATAAATGAGAAAAATTTACCCCCCCCCCCCCATTTTTTTTTCACATCCCCCTATCCTTTATTCCAAAACTGATCTCAATTCAAATTTTTAATGGAACAATACAATAATTACTCAAATGATAAATAATGTAACAATAATTACTCATTTAAATACATCTTAAAATATTAAAATGTAAAAATGTGCTTGTTATCACTGAATGGTAAAGATTAGATCCCGATTTGGACCAACTTGAAAACTGGGCCCATAATAAAAAATCTAAGTACATTTTTAGATTCAGCATATCAATGAACCCCAAGGATTCAATTTTTGTCAAAATCAAACAAAGTTTAATTTTGGACCCTTTGGACCTTAATGTAGACCAATTTGAAAACGAGACCAAAAATTAAGAATCTACATACACAGTTAGATTCGGCATATCAAAGAACCCCAATTATTTAATTTTTGATGAAATCAAACAAAGTTTAATTTTTGACCCTTTGGGCCCCTTTTTCCTAAACTGTTAGGACCAAAACTCCCAAAATCAATACCAACCTTCCTTTTATGGTCATGAACCTTGTGTTTGAATTTCATAGATTTCTATTTACTTATACTAAAGTTATGGTGCGAAAACCAAAAAAAAAATGCTTATTTGGATCCCTTTTTGGCCACTTATTCCTAAACTATAAGGACCAAAACTCCCAAAATCAATACCAATCTTCCTTTTGTGGTCATACACCTTCTGATTAAATTTCATAGATTTCCATTCACTTATACTAAAGTTATGGTGCAAAAAAGTTGATTTAACTACTATTCCATACAAAGAAAGATAACTCCAATTGATTTCTAATTACTTAAAAACCAAGAAAAATGCTAATTTGGACACCTTTTTGGCCCCTAATTCCTAAACTGTTAGAACCAAAACTCCCAAAATCCATCCCAACCTTCCTTTTGTGGTTATAAACCTTGTGTCAAAATTTCATAAATTTCTATTTACTTAAACTAAAGTTACTGTGCAAAAAAAAAGAATATGCTTATTTGGGCCCTTTTTGGCCCCTAATTCCTAAACAGTTGGGATCAAAACTCCCAAATTCAATCCCAACAATAATAATATCCATTGAGAAATAAAAAAACATATGCATTTAAGTAGGGTTGTATTCTTTTTATATTTTTTCAAAATTTATATTGCTGTCAATGATATACCATTACATCAGTATATGGAAGATTTGAATTGTGGGTGCTCAGATTCTTATCTATTTTTGTAAATTGTATTTCTCAATTGTATCTTGATTTTAGCTATTGTATCAGATGATGAAAATGAGGAAGGAATGGCCACAGGGCAAGACGATGGTCAGGTTCTACCAGAATTATCTGATGATGAAAACGAAGAAGCACTTAGGAAGCAGGCAAGAGATCAAGAGTAAGAATTACATCACCAGTTTGTAATATCTGATAATAAAAACATTAATTATGGATGTCACTTTGATACCGTAGTATTTGAAGAAAATGAAAGACACAAATATATAAAAATGTAAACAAATTCCATTTGTGTACAATGTTACCTTTTAACTGCCCACATGAACTTTAAGCATGCTGATCTTGAAGTGGTCCTACACTTTAAAAATTGCAACTTTATTTATAGTCAATTTTATACATTAATTTCATTGATAATATGTGATCTTTTGCTATGTTTAATTCAGATTGAATTTCTTGCTTGTTTTCATTTATATTTAATTTACATTTCAGAGATCTAAGCTATGTCTAATTATGTTGGAATTTTTTGCTTATTTTCATTGATATTAAAATTAACATTTTAGAGATTTTGTATCAGACTTTGATTTAATGATCGAAAGAAAGAAAGCAGAACAAAGGAAACAAAAAGGAAGGAAGAAAAATGATGGGGATCTCATAAATGATAATGATGATTTAATTGCTGACATGATTTGTAAAATGAAGGAAGCTGCTGAGGTAAATTGGTATTGTTAAAATTGGTGGACATGCGTCCCATTTAAAGTTGTGTCAATAGTAAACTGACTTATCCCTTGATTTGCCTTATAAATTGCAATATTATTCATTATTGTTGATTTTCATTTAAATGAAAGATGAGTTAAAATTCTTCTGTTGAATTTTTGTTTTTTTCCTGACATATTTTGAACAGGTAGTTTCAAAACCAAATAGACCAAATTTTCTATTCTAAAATTTGTATTCATCTTTACCTAAAAGATTAAAAATGAAATATTTAAACAAAAGCTGACAAAGGATATATATCTGAATACACAAGAAATATTTTGATGTCACCATACATTGC
Organism: Mytilus trossulus; assembly: GCF_036588685.1. Classification (NCBI taxonomy): domain Eukaryota; kingdom Metazoa; phylum Mollusca; class Bivalvia; order Mytilida; family Mytilidae; genus Mytilus; species Mytilus trossulus. The sequence continues at coordinate 84,014,803 of NC_086375.1, read as the reverse complement.
CATATACACTACTTAGTGTTATAAATTCCAGTATGGCCTATAAATTCTTAAATAACTATTTAATTAAAGCTGAAGCACAGGTCATAGAGTTCATATTATCTATTTTGGAAAAAAGGATAAATTATAAAATAGGAAACTAAGTGGTGGAAGATTAACAGAGTTTACAAATCTTTATCAGTATGCCTTTGTGAATTGTAGGGTGAAGTTATTACGATTTTACAAGTCTTTATCAGCATGTCTGTTTTGGAATTGTAGGGAGAAGTCTGACAATACTTACAAATCTTTATCATTATGCCTTTGTGAATTGTAGGGAGAAGTCTGACAATACTTACAAATCTTTATCATTATTTTTGTTTGTAGGGTGACAGGGAATTGAACAGAGCAAAGAAACCTGCAATCAAAAAGTTAAAATATCTTCTGTCTGTTACTTCACAGTTACGCAAGTATGTATATCTATATAAGTACCATGTACAAATGCTTAGTATGATTATTATTGTCCTTCACTATTTATAGTAGACTGATGTTATTGAAGAGATGGAATATGTTCATCATCTGTATCTATTTTCTTCTGTACGATCACAATTAGCTCTTAGCATAGTCATTTAAATTGGTTTACCGATTATTTGAGAGACAAAGTTTATTGATATAACATGACAACATTTGATTAGGTTATTTGCAGGCTTAAAAACAGATTAATTGATTTATTGGTGTTCAACGCCACTTTCAACACTACTGTGCTATTTTATGGCATTCATTTTTAGCTCACCTGGCCCAAAGGGCCAAGTGAGCTTTTCTCATCACTTGGCATCCGGCGTCCGGCGTCTGGCGTCGTTAACTTTTACAAAAATCTTCTTCTCTGAAACTACTGGGCCAAATTTAACCAAATTTGACCACAATCATCATTAGGGTATCAAGTTTAAAATTTGTGTTTTTTGACCCGGCCAACCAACCAAGATGGCCGCCATGGCTAAAAATAAAACATAGGGGTAAAGTGCAGTTTTTGGCTTATAACTCAAAAACCAAAGCATTTAGAGCAAATCTGACATGGGGGTAAAATTGTTTATCAGGTCAAGATCTATCTGCCCTGAAATTTTCAGATGAATCGGACAACCCATTGTTGGGTTGCTGCCACTAAATTGGTAATTTTAAGGAAATTTTACTGTTTTTGGTTATTATCTTGAATATTATTATAGATGGAGATAAACTGTAAACAGCAATAATGTTCAGCAAAGTAAGATTTACAAATAAGTCAACAGGACCAAAATGGTCAGTTGACCCCTTTAGGAGTTATTGCCCTTTATAGTCAATTTTTAACCATTTTTCGTAAATCTTGGGTAACTTTTACAAAAATCTTCTCCTCTGAAACTACTGGGCCAAATTTTACCAAACATAGCCAGAATCATTATTAGGCTATCTAGTTAATAAATTGTGTTTTGTGACCGGGCCAACCAACCAAGATGGCCACAACGGCTAAAAATAGAACATAGTGGTGAAATGCAGTTTTTGGCTTATAACTCAAAAACCAAAGCATTTAGAGCAAATCTGACATTGGGTGAAATTGTTTATCTGGTCAAGATCTATGTGCCGTGAAATTTTTAGATGAATCAGACAACTTGTTGTTAGGTTGCTGCCCCTAAATTGGTAATTTTAAGAAAATTTTGCTGTTTTGGGTTATTATCTTAAATATTATTATAGATAGAGATAAACTGTAAACAGCAATAATGTACAGCAATTCAAGACTCAAAAATAAGTCAAAATGACCAAAATGGTCAATTGAACCCCTAAGAAGTTATTGTCCTTTATAATATATTTTTAACAATTTTCTTGAAATTTGTAAATTTTTACTAGCATTTTCCACTGAAACTACACGGACAAGTTCATTATAGATAGAGACAATTGTAAGCAGCAAGACTGTTCAGTAAAGTAAGATGTACAAACACATCTCAATCACCTAAACACAATTTTGTCATGAACTGTCTGCTTCCTTTGTTTGATTCACATATACCAAGGTGAGCGACACTGGCTCTTTAGAGCATCTAGTTTTATTAGTGGAGGAAGCCAAAGTGCATGTAGAGAACCACAGAACTGCATTAGGAAAACTGACAATCCAAGTCAATTACGATTGAAGTGGAGTTCAACTGCCCCATGCGGGAATTATATTTGCTACTACCTCAGTGTTGACCATTTCAAGATGACTGTGTTTTGTTTTAGAAATATGAACTAAAAGCTCATCATATAAAAGCATACTTTGAAAGAATATGAGCTCTTCACTACAAATATTGAGTTGTTTAAAAAAAATCTGATCTGATACACAATATGATTATGTTATAGATGACATAGAATGAGGATCATATAGGAATAATATTTGTAGAATAAACTTATCCAATAATTTTGAATATTCATAATATTCAAAAAGTGACTGAACATCATGTTGCTCCTTAATGAATGAAGGAAAGAGAAATGATATTTTTGTCTGAGTAGGACCCTCACTTAGAAGTTAACACCTTTATATTTTGTATGTATATTTTATATATAATTATCTAATGAGGTGAATATTTTATTTTACAGGGCTGATTTACAGGAAGCTTTTCTGGATCAGGGAATTCTCAATGCAATGACAGTAAGACTTCTCTTTGTTTATTTATATTATCTTTTTGCTGATTTTATAAAAAAGAAGGTGTGGTATGATTGCCAATGAGACAACTATCCACAAAAGACCAAAATGACACAAACATTAACAATTATAGGTCACCGTACGGCCTTCAACAATGACAATCATTTACATAATATTCTGACAATACATACATATAAATCTTCATATTGTAAAAAAAAAATACATTCTGAAGCCAATTTTATCAAATTGCAGATTTTATTTGCTCTATTTAAAAAAAAGGACATTTTTCTATTGTGTAAGCTATACCACTATTAAATGACAAAAAAAATGTTTTTAAATGACATTTGCTTACAAATCAGATGACTAAAACATGTTTGAAAGATAAAACAAAATCATAAAACATAAACTCTAGTCTGAATAATACATGGATGCATTTTATCATTATCCACTTGTTGAATGTATTCTCATTTATCCAAAGGATACAAAAGTAGCCTATGTTTTGATATCATAGAAATCTTCATGGTTAATCACAAGACCACAAGCCCAGGCTTGTAAAAGATCTATTTGACTAAAATTCTTGTCTACAAGCATGACAAGCCAACAAAATCCAACTATTTTTTTTGTAAAATTAAGTTTCAGGCTTGTAGATTCAGAAGTTTATCATGAAGTCTGTCAGTGAAATTTTCACATCAAGATAAAAGTCTTAATAATATATTTTCTATAAAAATTCTTAAGTTAGACTTTAATTTCCAATTTTCCAATTACATTAAATTTATTGAGATCTGCATGTTACAGTTCTTGTTTTATTGAACATCCTGAGCGATATATGCCTAATTTTCCCATTATATATGTAGACACATATTTCCTCTGTGTTATCGCAATAGAACATTTTCATTTTATTTCAGGAATGGTTAGCTCCCTTACCAGACAAAAGTTTACCACATTTACAGATCAGAGAAAACTTTCTGAAAGTTTTGCAAGAGGTAGATATTTGTTTTAGTTTATTATGCTAAAATATGATTAAGATTTAAATAACACCAGCATCCTTTTCCATATGCACATTTTGTTCACCTTGTGACTGGTAACTGCTGAAAATCTTAGTTTAAGCTGAAGAAGTTCAAAGTGCAAGATTGACTTTTAATAATGTTGTGTCTATCTTTTCCATTGTAAATTAGTTTTAGCTCAAACTGGCTTTTCTGTTTTGTTTTTTTTAAGTACATGTTTCTGAATTTTGTAGTTTCCAATTATAAATCAAGATTCCTTAAAAAGTAGTGGTATTGGTAAAGCTGTGATGTATCTATATAAACACCCAAGAGAGATGAAGGAAAATAGAGAAAGATGTGGGAAACTTATTAGTAAGTATCATATTCACGACTATTATCTTTATAAAAACACCAGAGAGAGAGATACAAAAAAACAGAGAACTGATGTTACTTCTTATTATTATATCCTTACTGTTGGAGAAGAGGCTATATTGCAGTCATCTTTTATGTCTGTATTGTTGAACATACTTTCAAGCTTTTGTCAGCAAATCCTGAACAGATTGATTTTCTATTTAGTCAGTAGTTTCACAGTGACAAGTTGTAGCATGTGATGACTTTTAAAAACCATCTCTCAGACACCTGTATTGTATTTGCTTAGTATACTTTCTTTATGTGGAATGAACTTTAAATGTTTTGTCACACATTTCTCCAGTACCACATTAGAGAAGAGAACAGAGGCGAAAAATACCAAAGGGATATTCAAACTCAAAAATAAACTGACAACTCCATGGCTAAAATAGAAACTATATGCTTTAGCATGACATGCAATCTTGTTGTGACCATACAGACATGATAGATATATGATTGAAATTTGTCTAAATGATTATTCAGTAAAGTGTACAGGATTAAAGCTTGTACTTGTGTTCTTGAATGTCCAGATGATTATTTTTTTAGTTTCTCAATTTCAAAATGTTCACTTCTTTGGCAACATTGAATACTTACTTACACGTGAAGCATTCAATTTTTGAATGGTGCATATTATGGTAAATTTTTAAACGTTTCCATTAGAGACAACAGGTTTGTTTAGCTACAGCATATTAATCAATTATTCTGCCGAAAAAAATGTTTAAAGAACTTTGTACAAATATAGATAAATATGTTTTCTATCTTTTGCAGATGAATGGTCCCGCCCAATTTTCAGTTTAACAGCTAATCACAAATCAATGTCCAAAGAGGAAAGAGAAGAAAGAGACTATGCTCATTTACCAAAGAGAAGAAGAATAAGGTATGATCTGATACGATTTATTCTGTATTATACGAAATTATCCTCAATAAATGCTTTCTACAACTAAGCATGTTTCCTTCAGATATAATTTCCAGAGAAGATTGTTACTTTAAATGATGCAGGCTTTGGTCAAGGGAAATCCACCCTTAATCAGCTCTGATTTGTAAAAGTATTTTTCTTGAATTAACATAGAAAAAGACTTGTCATACACTCTAATAATCATTTAATTGAACATACAAAAGTTAAATCAACAGGGAAGATAATTACTAGTAATGAGTTTTTATGATGACTACAAAAAAGAGATATTCATCAATCATTCACATTACAACACTGTAATTAGTGATGAGTAAACAAAATGATTTTCTGATTCATCATGCATTATCTACATTCATAGTAGTTTAAATGGTATCTGCCTCAACTACTTGTTTAAAATAAAAGAAATGTAAGACAGAAACATTATCCTTAAAATTGATAAATAGGCATTTATATGTTAAACAAAGTCTTTTTGTCATTTTATTAAAATATATGTTTTTCATTGTAATAATTGTTTCTTTGGTGGTTCAATGTTTTACAGAGCTGAACGTGATAAAAGGTATAAGATGCTGGATATTTATTTCTTGCATATTTATGGTTTATTCATTGTTTTGTTATTGATTTCTTTGTTACATTATGTAATTAAATTTTGCTTCTTGAATCTTACTATTGAATTTCTTTCATTGGATATACGTCATAATGATAAGGTAAACATTTCTTAGGTTCAAAGGTCCCAATACCAGCAAAGTTGTAATTGTCTTTGCTTTGTTATTTACTCTCCAAAAGGAGGCTAATAGATTATATGTATAGATTTGAAGTTTGTTATTCTGACTCATCAAAGTTTACTTCAGCAATGTTCAAATCTTTTGAAATGTTAATTTCATAGTTAATAATTACATCAATGATAACTCAAATTTGATTGAAGGTTTTGTAATGATATACAAGTTGATGATTTGTATGCTTTGCCTAAGATCTTTGCATTCTGTTTCTGTCCACACTTGTCTGTCCATTCGTCTGTACACTCTTTATGAGGTTACAATTTTGGTTTCATGAAGTTTCCTGTGAAGGTATGATTTAGTCAACCTCAATTTAGATCACATGTTAAGTTTTGATGTGAATATTTCGAAAATTATACTGAGAGTTTGTCCCAGACTTAACAATTAACTGACCATGAAAATGTGATAGTGTAAGCAGGGCATGGTGTTTTATATTATGAAGTCTTAAAGTAAATCTACAGTTGATGTAGACTTATGTTGATTTAAAAGTAATAAAAGCTAATTGAAAATAAAGGAAAAAGCTAATTGAAATTAAAGTAAAAAGCTCTCTAAAATTCTTAATTGTTGTTAAAAACCTTGGAAAAGACCTAAGCTAACTTATTGAACTATTTAATATTGTAGTGCTGAAGGAATGACACCTAGAAGAGATATAGATAAAGTATTAGCTGGAGAAGACCAGTAAGTATATACAAGAAACTTGGTATAGCTGCCATTGAAAAATCAGCCAAAATTGTCAGAAACAAGAATATAAACAGTTAAACATTAACAAACTACCTTAAAAGTATATACAGGTGATGTGGTATGATGGCCAATGCATAAACTATCCACAAAAAAGATCAATAAACAAGGATATAAAATCTTCCTATATCAATATAAACAAGTCAATTTACAATATTTGTATAGCAAGTCTGTTAGTTGACTAATTATGGCTTCAATATAAAGTATATAGTCTAATCTAAAGTCTTTACTAAGCTATAAAGAAAACCCAACAAGTAACATGTACCTGAAAATAATAGAAAACACAATACTGGTAGTTAACAAAGTCTTCCATAAATTTTTATTACTTATTTAGCAAATGGATAATATTAATTTAGACTCTGGAGAAAAAAGGACAAATTAAAAATGAAAATGTTACTATACATGAAGTGAACAATATCAGCTTTTGATGTCTTATCCAAATAGACATTTTCTTCTGAGTATGGTTTTAAATAATTTAAGGGAAATGTATGATTTTGGTGACAAACTTCCCCTTTTTGTTTACATGAATAATATTTACTTTGTGACATATACTATTCATAGTGGATTGATAATAGTTTTGGCATAGAGATAGGCTCTCACTTTGCTGCTTACTGTTTGTTCAAAAAAGATTTTAGATATCACATAAAGTTATCACTATTCATTTATATCTTTTAATTTACAGATCTGTAAGACCTGGTGAAAAAGGTTTTGTAATGAGAGCAAGAGTGCCCATGCCATCTAATAAAGATTATGTTGTAAGACCTAAGTGGTCCTCAGAATACGAAATGGAACAACACAAGGTAACATATTTAATTATTTCTATTCCATTTAAGTAGAAAAAGAGTATACATGATATAGAAACAATTTAATATTAATAGCAAATTGTGTATGTTAGGTCATTACCCAAATATATGATTTTAACAGATTATATAACAAGAGGTCATCATCATATTATGAATTAATACACAAGCAGGCATATGAAATTTTAGATTAGATCTACATCTGAAGATATCCATTCTAAACAATAAGCAGGATTCATATGTAGTACACAGATAGAAATTATTATGAATATGACTGCAGATTATCTGTTCTGGTAAAATAGAATATATATTTTTTTATTAGGTACTCATATATAATATTTTCTTTAATACTTGATTTTCAGGTTTATTTGAAATAATCTTTCAGCGGTTTATTTTTGGGCACCACTTCTGAATCTTACTTTTAAAAAACAAGTGTCTGGCTTATCAAATTGAAATTAAAAAAACAAACAGCACACACTTCATAGCAATGAAAGTAAATAGCAAAAATATTTGAGATGAAATTCTTTATATATTTTCAGCCCAGAGGTAAGAAGGATATATCCAGATATGAAAAACATGTCCGTGCATTTGCTGATAAAAAGAAACACGGGAAAGCCCAGAGGGCAGTAGGTATCAGTGTAGAAGGCAAAAATATGGCTCTGTGATACAACCAATGGAAGAACATTACAGATTGTGTATAGATTGTGCTGGCCAATCAATGGAGAGGTCTCTTCCGTAACAGTTTTTATTGGACCAGATAATGGTTGAAATGGTAAAACCATTCACACTATTCTGAAATAAATATTTTGAGCCAACCAATCTGTTTAAAGTCATATAATCAGACCACTGTTTAAATGATTGGCAGAATACTGAAGTGTAACTGAATTGTTCGATGTTTTTTTAGGCATCACATATTAAGAAATTTGAGGGCATATATGTTTTTTTTAAAATAAATTTAACATTGTATGATTCTAAATACTGTGAAAAAATAGTTGTCTTAGAAAGAACTTATTTTTGAACATTTTTGTTTTAATTGAGAAAGTTAAGAAAAAAATCATCCGGAGATAGTTCATGTCCATTGCAAAAGGAGATGACACTCAATTGTCAACCAAACACTTGCTTATAGCTCCAATGCAAGTCAAAATCACTATATTTTGAAATAAAAAGATATCATTTTTGCACAGTTTATTATAGTATCATTATCAGTATTATATCCTGATGAAAGTAATTGAATAGAATACCATATAACTTTGATACGAAAGTTGATTGCAAAATTCTTTTTCAAATAATCAAAGGGAGACAATTCAATATCAATTACCCAAATTATAAGCATTTCAAGTTTCCTGACTTGGTAGTGCTTTATGTAAATGATAAAGTTATGTTTGTATATAATCTGCTAAGAAGGAGACAATAAAAAAAAGTCCCATGTTCCATTTAGATACTTAGAAAAAGAGCCTTCAACAACTGCTTAAGTTAAAACATTTGTTCAGAAATTATTTAATGTCATGATTAGCATGTATGGATATGCTTCTGTTTATCATATCAGATTGGCTGGCTCTTAGCATTGACAGTGCTTTGAAATTTGTAATTTTATAAACTTGTGTATATGATTGAACTTTATGTAAAAAGATACATTTTTGTCAACAATTAGTTGAGAAAAAAATAGGATCAGGATTTACAAAATGATTTGTAATTATTTCTATTGACTTGGAACTCTTTTTTTTAAATGATTTACATGATGGTTATTGGAAGTTTTCATTTTCAGTAATGACTATAGTTTGACTTCTTGTTGAGATTTGACAATTTCAAAATGTTTGACCCTAACAGTATGTCAAGTAGCGATTAAAATCATTAACTTTTGAGTCTTTTGTACAATGAGAATTAGACTATATATATACAAAGAAACAGGTCAGATTATCCAGCAATACACTAAATATCAAAGACTTCTGCTTTAGTGAAGACTAAGAGTGGTATAAGTTTGTATAATCAAAGAAGTATTTATTTTATTGCTGTACCCTTCCTTAATATTTAAGATGAAGAACAGCAATACAATGTTGTTTTATTGAGATATCAATTATTCCCTAATATTTGATGTGAATATTGTTCCTTATGCAAGAACTTTATTATATTTCTTTTACAAATTGAAGAAAAAGCAAAATTACATATTTCATAAATGTAGGACTGTGTGGTGCGATGGCAACACTGAAGTGGGATGATCCTATGCCAGTCCTACTTCAGCATGCTCAAAAAGGCATGGTTCAAACAATCACACTTCATCATGACCTTCTCAGTAATGAGAAGCATAGGGAGTCCTACATATAAATTACTAGAAAAATAAAAAAAAATAAAATTTAGATCTTTCCTCTTGAATAGTAATATATCTCTTCTCAAACAGTTTTCAACAAATTTTAGAAGAATCATTTTACCATATATCGTCTCAAATGAGTTTATTAATATTGTGAATAAAGTGAATAAGAGTAGGAGTGTGAAAAACAGTGCAGTTTTCTTGTGTAATTGAGGATAATGAATGCCAAATTTAGTATATAATTTGATAAAGTAGCCTTAAAAGCTCTACAGCTTTAATCTTACCAGTTATTCTGGGTGTTATGCCATTAGATGACACCTGTGAAGTAGATACATTTTGCCTAAAATCGGATGTTCAAAGAGGCATTATCATACCATGTCCTTTATGAAAAATATCTAAAATAGTGTTGACTTGTATATTATAAATATTAAGACAACGCCACATTCATGTCTTTATTTGAATGTCCAGATCTATAAAGGTACAGTTCATTTGTATTTAATCATTATTTCATTATTTTTTTGTTTGTTTTGTAAAAGAAGAATGAATGATTGGATTTGTTGAATGAGTATGTACATAAACATTTAAATATTTATATGTCTTATTTGTCTTATTTTATAATATATCAATAAGAAGATGTGTTATTATTGTCAATGAGACAACTCTCCACCAGAGACTAAAATGACATAGAATTTTACAACTATAGTTCACTAAAAGAGGGACGAAAGATATCATAAATCGAAAATAAACTGACAACACCATGGCTAAAATTGAAAAAGATAAACAGACAAACAATATTACACATGACATAACATGGAAAACTAAAGAATAAGCAACACTAACCCCACCAAAAACTAGGGTGATCTCATGTGCTCAGGAAGGGAAAGCAGATCCTGCTCCACATGTGGCACCTGTCGTGTTGGTCATATTATAACAAATCCGGTAAATAGTCTTATTCAGTAGGTCACATTCAACAATGATGAAAACCTATACAGCAAAATCAGTTATAAAAGGCGTTGAAATAATAAATGAGAAATGCAAACCATAATAAATAAGAAAACTAATGACCTGATTAATGTACAAATTTTAAAAGGAACAAAAAACAAATATGATACACAGCAACAAATGACAACCACTGAATTACTGGCTTCTGACGTGGGAGAGACACAACACTTATAGAATTTGGCATGGTTAAATTTCTTTGTTGGTGCCCCATTATCATGGACAGTGGTGTAACAGTACAACATAAGAACATACTATAAAATCATTTGAAAGAGTGTAACTCATCAGATCCATACAAAGCAGAAAATACCTAACAAAAACACAGACCGGACATTGCATTATACTTAACAAACATACCCACCAAAAAGATATTTATGACAGATTTAAGATTTATACTCGCAGTTACTGTCAGTTGCATGTCTATTTTATTAACCTAAATTGCACTGACAGTTTTGTTTTGAATTACATTTGACCATATCTATATATATATATTCTACACAAGAAAAAAAGATATAACAAAGCCTTTTATGATCCAATATGTTTTATATAAAATATTTAAAAAAAAGAGGGTAGAATAACATTCAGTCACAGAAGATAAGATTGTTTTATCTAAACCCTAGCACACTAGTTGGACAGAAATAACAATATCTTGTATAGAAATGTCTTTCTATCTTTTCATCAGAAACATTATTGTTGTTCTAGATATCAAAATCTTAAATATATGCAAATTAATGGTAATAATCTTAGTAAGAAATACGCCTACAAGTTAAAACATTGTAAACCATAATTTTGAAATAGTATTGGTAAAAACATAAATATGCATTTAGTCATTATTCTAATGGATTTTTCTTGTAAAGACAGTTTTATCTGAACATCTTTTGGAGGAAGCACAGCATTCGCTGAAGAGAAAACATTTTCTGTTTAGACAACACAACAACTGTTATGACATCACAACAACTGAAAGTAAAAACATAAACAGTTTTAAGCTGTTGCAGTATTATTTAGAATAACAATTTGATAAGAACACACAATATTATAATTGTGAAAATAAGTCTTATGGGTAAAAACCGGTCATTTTCTTTATAAAACATTTTTAACAGAGTGTGGATTCAAAGACTAGGGATGTATGCACAGGAGATGCATAACTATTTGACACACATCTTATTACTTTGGAATTTATGCGTTTTTCTTGTTTTTTTCTTTTGTTGTTTGATGTTATTTTGAGATTTCATATATTCTTGGGAGTTTCCTGGGTTTACAGGATTTTTTTGCTGCCTAGATTTGTACCATCTTAATGGATTGATAAAATTTGAACATCTGTTTCAAAACAATTGCTGCCTCTAATAAAGCATCATTACGTTCCCAATTACCAACGAGACTGGTTGGATTTTCATCCATGTTTACGTAACCATTTTTTTATTATTGCTATTTCAATATTTTCAAGAAAAGAACAAAACATTATTTTCTTTTATCAAATGCTGAACATAACGTCATAAAATATTTCGACAGAACAATCTGTATTTGTTATATAAATGAACGGAATTGTAAACGTTTTAGCCCGACTAACAGTTATGTTACGCATGACTGATATTTTGCCTTTGCAAAATACTGTTACTATGCTGTGTGTATATTTAACCAAAATCAACTTCAATGATCAAACGAATTACCCGCGACAAAAAAAGATAGTTGCGTTTACTGGCTTCGAATACTTTTTGAAGCAAGATTTTTTTTTATATTAAAAACATTGAATGCGTGTTTCTTACTTTCCAAAAATTTCCGTCTAGTATCTTTAATAATAATTATTCCCTACTTTGAAAAAGGAAGTATACTGTTTAACCTCTGTCTGTCCATCCATCCATCCGTCAGTCCGTCCGTCCCATTAATATTTTTTCCAGGAACTACAATACAAGCATTTCTGAAATTTGGTTTCAGGGTTTATATAAGTCTGCCATACCGTGTGATGCGTTTTCAGATTCATCACTGAACAACTTCCTGTTTACTGAACACTTGCATATTTTTACACTATTAAAATCATCCACTTGCGGCGGGGGTATCACCCGTGAGCAGTAGCTCGCCGTTTCACTTGTTACTCATATGATAGTTATATAAATGCTTTGGTATTTTTGGGTCAAATTAATTAAACAAAAAAGGATCCAAAAGGGTATTGTTTTTTCTTGAACACGTCGAGGTATAAAAAACTTACTTTTTAAACTTTTAAATAGTTTATAAACATGATCCATCACGATCCTATAAGAACTACCGCTAAAACTACCACTCCCATTACCACATTAACGATAATCATATTGGAGTTCCCTGTAAAATATAAAGTTCTAAATTGTAGTAATTATCGTGATCAACTCCTTTATAACTCGCATAGCTATTACTAGGACCTGAAATATTTCTGTAATATAAACTTGAATATGTTGGATCTACATCTTAGGTAGGTCACCTGTAAGCGAGAAGAAAATGAGGAAAAAAAATCATCATTACAAGTTATAAAATAGATACTCGAAAAGTGTTTGTTCAATTTAAAAAAAATGTCATTCTGCTTCCCAAAGAGCCGGACTCTATGTAAAATTTAACCCATTAATCCACAGACTTCATGTCCAGTGCTTTACTCCTTAAACGAATACTGCTTATATATAGTTAGAAGGAGGGAAGAATGAGATTGGCACAGTACAAATCTTTCAAGCACTATCATTAATTGTCTAAAGGGAACGATATGTTGGTGTCTCAAAAGTAAAATCACAAAAATACTTAACTCTAATGAAAATTCAAAACTGAAAGTCCCTAGCTAAATGGTAAAATCAAAAGCTCAAATTATTAAACGAATGGACAACAACAGTTATATAAATGACTTGGTACAGGCAATTACTTATTCAACTCACTGTGACATGTTTCTGCTATCTTAGAACTTTAGATACCACTATAGTTGTTTGATTATAATTTTACCAATTGCGTGCTACTTCAGGAGTGTGGACTTGCCTGTCGGACATTGCATTCATATCATGTCGACGCATCCGGTCTCTTTTAGATTTCAGGCTCTTCCCTCAGTTTTTGTATGTTGTATTGATTTTCATATTTTGGATCCATTCATCAGATTTGAACATAAATAAACTCAATATAGTTTCCAACAGAATGTAGTCGTTATTAATAAGAGTTAATTTGCTGTTTATACCATTATACTCACCAGAATTGAAAGCACTTGAAATTGTAGTACTTGAAACAGTAGTAGTTGACTGTTCAACTTAAAAAGAAGAGTAAAAAACAGTAAGTGTGACGAAATGTGTAAGGATAGGCAGAATTTTGTTATATGTATATCATTCTAGATGTTTTAAATTGGGAATTTTTCATGTTAGCGCTTGGAAACGATTTAAATGGGTATCATGCATACTATTTAGTTATTACTTATATACCAACTCGTATCTACTTCTAATTCTTATAGTTGCGACGAGCATATTCAAAATGAAAATAACCATGTTTGGATAATTTATGAAGAAACAAAAATTGCCCAGGGTATAGCATGTCGAAGCAAAGTTTAAGAAATCCAATTTACTGAACATGCACGTTTTGTTTTAAAAAGAAAATTCATTATGTCAAATTACATGTTTTAGTGTATAACAATAACATTAACGGTACCAATTTTTCTGCACCAGATGCGCATTTCGACAATACATGTCTTTCAAGTGATGCTCGTGGCCAAAATATGTAAAATCCAAAGCTAATATAAATAATGAAGAGCTATAATCCAAAAGTTCCAAAAAGTATAGTCAAATCCGTGAAATGTATATTACATCATATCGTTTTACTCACCTTTACATTGAGGATCATCATTATCATCTAAACATGCGCAACTACATGATGTTGCATTAAATATACCACCATTCTCACAAGTTACAAATGCACAAGTATCACAGTATCCCCCAGTAAAGGGATATATACAATCACATTTGCTTCCACTTTGTTTTTCGTTACATATACATTCACATGTGGATTCGTTGACGGCTGCTCCATTATTACATAGCGTAGAACATGTACTTGTGCATAGATTTCCTGTTTAATGATACTCTAATCTACTTTTACTCTTGTAAAATATATAGCCTTAGTGGATTATTTCATTTCGCAATAATACAAATTACATTTTCTTAAAATTCGGCTTCAAAACATATGTTAACTTTTTGAAAATTAATGCTACCTCTGTGTTAAGAACCACCAACATTCCATAATTAATATATCATACATTATATATTGTATAATCTTGTGTTTGTTTGATAACATTGAATCATAACGTGTTGGCACTCTTGAACTCAATATTTAATATTCTTTTTGTTGCTTGATAGAAAATTTTATCAGGATTTTTTTTATATTAGAATGTACACATCTACACAATAATGAGTCTGAAATCCAGACAAACTTTTTACTTGTTTGGCTTTTTGACTATTTTGATCTGAGCGTCACTGATGAGTCTTTTGACGACGAAACGCGCGTCTGGCTTTTCAAATCATAAGCCTGGTACATTTGATTACTATTTTCTAGTGTATTTAAGGTGGTACCTAACACTACAGGGAGATAACTCTGTAAAGTCAGCTAAACGTTTTAATTATGTTGTGTTGTTAAGGGAATATGAAGCTTCTCAATGATCAAAATTGGAGTTTGTCAAACTGCTACATAACCAGTGTAATTTTTCTGACAAAACGGTTGGTTCAAAATCTTTGAAATTTTAATAGTTTTGTTAAAGGGTCAAAGTAAATACTTTGACAAAATTTTATGAAAATTAAAGGAGTCAAATTAATTTTAGTGAAAGTGTTGGGTACCACCTTAAGACAGACTGAGTATTTGTTGTTTTGTGTTTTTGGGTGTGTTATTGCGTGTGCGTTGTTTGTTTGACTAACGGTTATGGCGGTTTCTTTCTTATGCATTAACACAGGTAGCAATCGTATACCGGGTATATATATTTATAATGAAAAAATCCATTAAAGTAAATCTTTGTTTCAGTATGAATATGCCATACCATAGTATCCACTAGGACAACCACAAGCACATATATCTGTATTCCACGTGCCACCATTCTCACATGATCCTGAACATGTGTCAACTGTAAATAATTATCATGATCTATTAGTTTAATTGCCGTCTTACTTTCCCGGAGGTTATTAATTTTCACTGGTGTTGGAACAGATAAACCAATTGATTGTCCTTGCATCAAACAATTCCTTGATCGTTTCATTGCGCATGACAAAAAACCGTATCAACCACTGTTATTTAGATTCTGATGTATTCGACCTGTCTTATTTATAATAGTATCATTTTTACTTGAGTCAATATAAAACGATGTTTTTTAAATATAAAATTACAAATATTATTGCCCTATGATCAATGATTTATAACAAATAGGAACTGGTACTTCCATACTTCCATACTAATTTTGCCAATCCACAAAAATGAATCCCAAATTATGTTAAGAACTGAATAAGCTGTTTTTAGCTTATTAAGGAGGTCAATAATAAATTGAACTTTTCTGGGTAAATAATTGTTAAAAGTAAAATAACAAAAATACCCAACTCCGATGAATACTAGTATTCAAAATGTGGAGTCCAAAGTCAAATGGCAAAATCAAAGCTCAAAACGAAGGAATAACATTTGCCATATTCCTCACTTGGTGCAGGTATTTTGTTATGTAGAAAATGGTGGATTGAAACCTGATTGTGTAGCTAGCTGAACTTTTCACTTGTAAGACAGTCGCATAAAATTCCAACGGCATATTCATAAAAGATTTAATATAATTTTCTAGCACAGAGTCGACTCAACTGCTGTTGGGCTGCAAGTTATCGAGGACATCATTCGTCAGTGCCGCTTCACTGACAACCTTTTTTCTCATTCCACGTTTTTGTAGCGGTTCATTATTTCTGTCAATCCGATTTTTCCCTCTTATATTTGATGTGTTTTCCTCTGTTTTTGTTTGTGATCTGAATTTAATTTACTTATATGACTATTGAACAGAGGTATATTACTGTTTCATTATTCCACGTTGACAAATTATGAATATAATCAACATGTTTTAACCCCCTCTGGTAGTTGACATTAGATAAATTTACATATGCTTTTGTGTCTCTTTTACTTATACAGCTCCTCTCGTACTAAAGTACTTTGCTATCCTTTGCTTTCAAATGTTTGCGATTAATAAGTAACATACACATAGAAGGATCTATATCAGTAGTAAATGTATCAACAAAACTTACTGTCGGGGGGAACACAATAAATGTATTTCATTCCAATATTACTATTTGATCCAATACTGTACACCTGTAAGTAAGAAAAATGACGACTATTTAATATTTCAGATGCAGGGGAGCAACATAATTTACTGAATTGAAAACTGTTATTACTTTCGCTTTCAGTTTAGTAAAGTTTGTTTAGAGATTTGTATCATAAATAATAACAAAAAGCCATACTTTTCCATTCTAAATAATTATTTTGAATAGAAATATCTCATTTTCCCCTCATCTTTGACAGTGCATATGATTGAAACTAAAATTTGACCTCTTCTTGTACTGTATAGAATTATTTATAAAAAATCTTTACAGTACAAGAAGCGGTAGTATTTCCGTTTCAAACATTTATCAATATAATTACAATTTTAACGAAAAAAACCGACATATTACAGAAATCACACAGTTATATTGTCTTCATAGTCAGTTACATGAATATATTAAAATATCGCTATTCACATGTTGATGAATTAAAAAAAAAACAAGCATTAAAATGTTGATATGAGAACAAGTCACACACTAAATTAACAATTTACAACCTTCACTATCACTGGCTCTGTCAATGGCCCTTCGGCATGCATTATCGCAACAAAAGCATCATTATGCCACAAAGTTCCACCAAAACTAATTGGACTATTTCCTGTTTGAAATACTCTGCTATCACCGGCTATGCTACTCGTAATTATTGGTGTTCCTTCTATAGTAAATATTTCTGAAATGATGAAACGATACATAACACTGTATGAACATTCTTAGTTTTAGTTTTTCTTTTACCTTCAAGAAAAATAAATCCATGATTAACATACATTTATTTTACGGAATACACTGTTGGTTTTTTTTTTGAATTATTTTAAATCAATCGGGTCGTTTGCTTTCTCTATTGAATATTTCCACATTTAATAAAGTTTGGTATAGCTCTATATACAGTAAGGTATTTGCCAAATGACAAACGTCCGTACGGTGACCTGCAGTTGTTAACATACTCTATCTTTTATCAATGATACATATATATCTCACTGGCACATACCACATATTATCATTTCTATAGATAGACATAAGGAGATGTGGCATGAGTGCCAATGAGACAAATGTAAATTGTGCATACTAAGTATTCCACATACCTTTATTATGGTTACAGTGTCTAGGTTTATTAAACAAAATAAAACGCTTATTTGTGTAAATATTGGTACTTTGAATCTTATTTATGATTGTGATAAAAAGTTTCAGTCAATAAAATTGTGTATGCGTGTTTATACTTCTGGTGTAATTCTCCAGGTAAATATAAAAGAAGAAGATGTGGTATGATTGCCAACGAGACGACTCTCCACAAGAGACCAAATGACACAGAAATAAACTACTATAGGTCACTTTATGACCTTCAACAATGAGAAACTTATCATACCGCATAGTCAGCTATAAACGGCCCCGAAATGACAAATGTAAAACAATTAAAACGAGAAAAAAACAGCCTTATTAATGAACAAAAAATAACGAAAAACAAATATGTAACACATCAAAATATGAAAAACACTGAATTACAAGCACATACATACATACAGAATGTGAAGGGGTTGAACATATTAGTGGGATCCCAACCAGGGACAGTGGTGTAAAAGTACAACATAAGAACGACCTATACAAATCAGTTGAAAAAGGCTTAACTCATCAGAATGATTTAAATACAAATACTACACAGAGTGGACGTAGTCGGGTACTTGTACATCCAAACAACAGACAATAGACACTAAGGTACAGTTATTTCAAAGCCAATAACAAAAAATCTATGAAAGTGTATATGTATATAACAATAATATTTAGCTTTTAATTTACTGATAACAAAATCAATATCAATACCAATAAAAAACAATATTCAATGATCTAATTGTTGAATTGGATGGCTTTTAGAAAAAGTTTATTTAAAGGATCGATAAGTTTACCAGGATCGTTTCTACATTTCCAGGAATAGAAGTTGTCTTTAGAAATTCACAGTTCTGTTTGAGCTCGTTCGCAATATTACTTACTTGTTTTGCAAAACCACGATCTTGATCGTATCTGGGGAAATCTACTCAAGGATCTCGTGTTGTGTTTGAGATGTTTTTATGCATCTGTTGAATTGAAATGTCATGCACTTTGGGTGATCATGTGATTACCCTTTGATAAGGTGAAGCAAATGTACCCGAAACAGTACTTTTAAAAGTCCCAATTCTGAATTGTAAAATTCTGTAGTTGGGGATTTACGTAATTCTAGACTCGTCTGAAGATAATGAATCAGTAGAAGTCTTTGAGTTTTTTTGTCCAGATGTGTAAGTTGAAATTAGTTAATTAAGTAAATAAATGAGTTAGATGAAACTAATATATTATAAATGCAGTGCTTAAGTTAAGTTGTTACCTGTATAATATTGCTTCATATCATTCCATACAAATGACATTTTTATGTTATTTGCACCAACAGGAATTTGAGTCCAATCCCTTCGTTCCCCTGTATAAATAAACAGCTGCGCCATGAGCGCATGATACGCCCGACGTCGTATGTGGAAGTTATATGCAATAATCATAAATAGTTTCTGAGAAAGTTTTACGCAATAAACATATATAGTTTTTGAGACACGGCGGGAAACCCCCCACCCTGTTTTTTTTTTTTTTTTTTTTTACCAAAAACTTAATATCACTAAAATAAAATTTTGAATCAAAACAAAAAAGTATACAGATCTTTAAATTAATATAACAAAGAAGTGTGTAAAGTTTTAAGCAAAAATCATAAATTATTTTTGAGATACGGCGCGACATGTAAAAAAACCCTCCCCCGTTTAACAAAATACTCAATAACTCAAAAATAAAAATTTTGAATCATCACCAAATAGTTTACAGATCTTTAGATCAATATAACAAAGAAGTGTGTAAAGTTTTAAGCAATAATCATCAATTGTTATAGAGATACGGCACAACATGTAAAAAAAACCTCCCCCTTTTTTACAAAATACTCAATCACTCAAAAATGAAGTTTTGAATCATCATCAAAAAGTATACAGATCTTAAGATTAATATGACAAAGACATGTGTAAAGTTTGTCGCAATAATCATAAATCGATTTTGGGATATGTCGCGACATGTAATAAAAACCCTCCCCCTTTTTTACAAAATACTCAATAACTAAAAAATGAAATTTTGAATCATCACCAAAAAGTATACAGATATTAAGATTAATATAACTAAGAAGTGTTTAAAGTTTTAAGCCATAATAAAAAATCGTTTTTGAAATACAGTGCGACATGTGAAAAAAACCCACACCCCTGTTTTAGTTATAAAAAGTATACAGATCATTTGACCATCATAAGAAACAACTATATCAAGTTTCATGAAATTTGGATAAGTCGTTCTCAAGTTACGGTGCGACATGTTTACGCCGGACAGACAGACGGACAAACAGACAGAAGGACGGACGGACGGACGGACGGACACCGGACATGTGTATTCCATAATACTTCCCGTCAAAACTTTGACGGGCGTATAAAAAAAGAACATCTTTTCATAATTGCATTTCAAAACTATTAAAAATGTATGTTAAATGATCGTGGGAAATGTTCATGTTTAGATTGTCTTAGATTGCTTTAAACCTCTACCAATGAAAAGAATAAGTCTCACTTCGTACCCAAAAGATTTAACAACATATAATGAAATTGTCTAAAATTCAAAACGAACTATCATACATATATAAGTTAACGATGTAGACAGAGGGATTATGGTGAAGGCTACAATTACCACTGTTATGAATTACGCATATTGACTGATTTGATCCTTTGTGGAGCGCACAGTCTGATTTATAATTTCATTCCAACTATCAAACAATAAGGTCTTCAGATATAATATGTGTTTATATAAATCATATAGTTCACTCAATCTGTATAGTGTATGATTAATATGTTTGAACAGATATTATCAATAGCAAGTAATTATTAATATTTACATATCGGCACATCATCTGTAAAAAATCCCTCTCGGATAATACATGAACTGTTGTCACCATTACAAACGCCACATCCATCAAATACACCAGCATTCATAGTATTGGCGCAGTCAAATCTCTACAACAGTTACAAAATATATTCAAATAAGTTAATCCTTCTAACTTACAATTTTATGAGTCTTTTGTCTAAGTAGATATAGGAAGATAGAAGGTGTGGTATGAGGGACAATGAGACAACTCTCCATCCAAATAACAATTTATAAAAGTTAATCATTATCGGTCAATGTACGGCCTTCAACACGGAACCTTGCCTCACACCGACCTGTTAACGTACATAATTTATTATGAGATCAGTCTAAGGTGTTTCTTATATTAATTCTATAATTTGTGATCGTTCAAATCAGTTGCATATTAGATCAAGTTAATGTGGTACCATACACTTTGACTAAAATTAATTTGGCTCCTTAAATTTTCATAAATTTTCGACAAACTATTTAGTTTTGACAAAAATTTAAAAAATACAAAACAAAATATTTTGTATTTGATCAAGAAATCTCATTGGATACATAGCAATTTGACCTTTAGAGCCTTAATATTTAAAATTATCATTATATTTCCTTAATATTTGTATATCCGGAGTATATAACAACGTATCTTGATTTAAACGAATTAGAAGAATCTGGTATTTTAAACAGTCCATGTTATATTGTTTACCAGATGCAGTTCATATAGAAGGTACGTATATATGGATACTTTTGTTGTATCACCAGAGTAATTATAATCCTTTTCAAATTTTTGACATAGCATTATCTTTTCGTTCAAAGAGCTGCTTACCGTCTACATTTTTTTATGTGTTTTCCATGCATTGATAGTTGTTAAAAATATTTTTCTTGCAGTTTAACTTCATTGTATGAATTGACTCTTTGAATTTTGTTATATTTTGGAATCTTTAATTTTTTTAACTGTTCATTTTCGTATTTGAAATTTACTCTATACGCCAAAAAAGCGCTGAACAATATACATCACCTGACAATAACCCTCTAAGCAAGCATAATAAAAGCCTGGGCGTCGGGAATATTGATTAGCATCAGCTATATCTAAGGTTCCGGGACATGGTGTACCATTTTCGATCAATCCAAATCTCGTCAAATCAGGTCTTGTATATCCAGGAGCCGATTCACAAAGAACTTCACATACTCCGTGGTCTGAAATGAAATTATATGTTTAATTTGACGAAATGAAGTTTGAGGTAATCATCAATAAAATCGTTAAAAGATATTCAATACAACCCACATTTTAATAGCAGAGGTACTATTTGTAACCTTATAAATAATTGCCAGAGTTACTGAAACAACCTCTTTGTTGTATCAAGTAAAAACATTGTGTATTGTTTTCATTTGGTAACCACTATACTCGAGAACATGATGTATTGTCGAGTTCAGAAAGACAGACGAAACAGTTGAATTCAAGGTTCTAGTATCAGAAATAAATCGTTCAGAATGTCACGAATGACATAAGCGGTCATCTCAATACCTCAGTATCGTTATGAAAACCAAAAGATTTTAAATTTGAAATTATCAATTTCCCCCACCTTTGTAGCAATATACAAACTTCATCTGCATTTAGGATATACATTTCCCAACTCTTACGGTATTCAAGAGCTTGCTGATGCTACGTAGACTTTATAAAACGCCACCAGTGCCAGGGAAGAAAGATGATGAACCAGGTGTTTATCAATGAACGTCTCGTCCTCTTATTCGAAAGATACCAAGACCTTGTTCAAAAATATTCCATATCAACATACGAAATGATATCAGATGGTCTTGAAGTATAGATTCTAGATACTAATGTTAATCTTCTTAATAATGTGTTATAGAATTGTTTTATTGTTTTTGTAAATTTTTACTTTTACTGTTGCGCCTATTATCTATTGAACGTTGCTCGGTAATTTTACATACAGTAATTGGGTTATTGTACTGTTGTACATTTTCGTGTTTTTTTCTTTAGTTTTTGCTGTTTGTGCGTCTATTTGCATTACTGTTTTTTTTGTTTATTGATATATATTTTTTTGTTTTATTACAATTAAGATTATATTTCTGCTGTATCCCAGTTTTGACAGTTTTACCCATTATGTCTGTTTGCTTTGTTCACACATCGTTGTCCATATTATAAAATTGTATGCGACTATCATACACATGCGAGGTTACTAAGCTAGGTGTCAAACATAATAATCTCTAATAATCACATAATTGTTTATTTCAGAGCAATGCACCGTGTGCCATGTGTTATTAGTCGCGGGTAAGATAACACACTAACACATCTGACTTGGAACGAAAATTAAGAACTTATTTTCATAATTATTGTACATAGTTATCAAAGGTACCAGGATTTTAATTTAGTACGCCAGACGTGCGTTTCGTATACATAAGACTCATCAGTGACGCTCATATCCAAATATTTATAAAGCCAAACAAGAACGAAGTTGAAGAGCATTGAAGATCCAAAATTCCAAAAAAATCGTGCCAAATACGGCTAAGGTAATCTATGCCTGGGATGAGAACATCCTTAGTTTTTCGAAAAATTCAAAGTTTTTGTAAACAGTTTATTTATAAAAATGACCACCTTACTGATATTCATGTCAACACCGAAGTGTTGACTACATAGTGAGATATTCTCTAATAAAATGGCTATGGTTCTGATATGCAATATACAATTTGTAGTTAGTAAGCATGAAAGAGTAAAACGTTTTTCTCCATACTTAACGATGAGTAAATAGTTCCGGAAGCTGTGTATTCTGTTCCATTAATGATGTTGTTATCAATTAGTCTCTGACATGTCTCTGATGCACGTTGTTCTATAAGATAAGAATCAATACTAATGTCTCCATCGCATGGCTGAAAAAATATTTAAAAAAAAAATGAATAGATACAAAACGTGGATTGTAGTTTTCCAATAATGATTATATTTGTATCATTGCACTACTGTGATGCCAATATGTTGTGTTTCTGTCTGCTATGGGTTAGCCTGTCTTCAGTTTACTACCTTTTTATTGTTCTAGGTGTACTTTCAGCATTTCTTTTTGTAAGTTTTAGACATTATTTAGATACAACACAGGAATGCTATGATAAGTCAATCACAATGCAAAAAGTATTGCTTTTACCTATTAGTAACGGTATTTCATCCTACATTTTACAGTAATAATGTACTTAAAACTTTGTGATCAGTGTAAACTCATCCAACTTTTAAACAAACTTGTTCATAAAGGTTATCTTACAAATATACATTTGAATATAGTTTACATTGGCACACATATCGATTTTGTCATTTGCAAATTAAAACATAGATAAATTTGTATTCTTTTCAAACGAGTTTTATTCAGGATGTATAAATACACATCCACATTCATTTTCTTTATAGAGATTACAGTATTTATAATTACATTATAATTATTTATTAACTGTATATCTTACAACTTTATTTTCATTTACTTCACATTATTTTATTTGGCATTATTTTGTCCATGGTTATGCCTGTCTTTTTGATATTGTTTAACAACTCACCCCTTACTTTATTGATTTTGTGTTTACATTGTGTTATAGATCAAATTTAGTCGGTTCAGTATATGTTCACTTGTTTGTGTAAATATATATATCTTTTGATTGAGTTAAGTCATTTGAATTGATATTTTATATTGTGTATATTTTATATTGGGATGTTAGTGCCTATTAAACATTTTAACCCGCTGCATTTGTTTGCACCTGTCCTAAGTCAGGACCCTGATGTTCAGTTATTGTCGATTGTGGTTCATAAGTGTTTCTTGTTTTTATTTTTATATAGGTTATACCGTTGGTTTTTCTTTTTTGTATCGTTTTAAACTATTACTATTTTTTAGGGAACTTTATATTTTGCTG
The DNA here is from genome assembly GCF_036588685.1 of Mytilus trossulus. Taxonomy (NCBI): domain Eukaryota; kingdom Metazoa; phylum Mollusca; class Bivalvia; order Mytilida; family Mytilidae; genus Mytilus; species Mytilus trossulus. Next base: position 83,990,126 of record NC_086375.1, on the reverse strand, counting down.
TTGGGTGTTAGACAATGCTCGATGTTGAAGACCGTACTTTGACCTATAACGGTTTACTGTTATAAGTTGTGACCCGGATGAAGAGTTGTCTCAATGGCACTCCTATCACAGCTTCTTATATGTATAACTACCAAGAAATAATTACCGTTAGATTGCAACATTCAGCTTCATATTCATTCCCATCGCAAGTTGCATTATTCTTAGGACTGAAATAAAAGAATTAATAACATGCACTAATCATTATAGTAAAAGATGAGATCTGCAAAATATGGGAGCACATTATTTTTGTGTTGCGCAATCGTTTTTCTCTGTTATGTTATTCTATATATTGAGAAAATTTCAGACTAAGCCATGCGTCATATTTAGATACATGTCCAATTTCAGATACATTGGCCATAAGCGACGTCATAAATCATATCAAAACTCCACCGAGTTAATTTGTTAAGTTCCTAAAGAATTAACGTTTTTACTTATTTGAGAGTTTAGTGGTGATTTCAAATCATTTTGACCGTTTAATTTGTATCAGCAATCATCTTTTCTATATCAGCGATCTAAAGCTCAGTTTTCTATCACTTGTGAATTTCTTTCCTAAATAACTGTTAAGTTAAAACTATCCTTATTAAAAAATATGTAAAAGGTCGGCTATACTGTTTTCGGCGATACTGTTTTCGTAAATGTGAAGTGTCAATATACATAAGTGATAAGTAAAATAACAACGTTCCTTTTGTCACTTTGGACTAACTTAACGTTCTTAATTGCATCTAATACATTTATTTATCATAATCTTCATAAGGAAATACAAAAAGAAACCTACGTTGGGTTGTTACATATTCGTCGTCTGTAAAGCATTCCTCGTCCACATGAGCGGGAGCAGGTTGTCCAGGTTCCCCAATCTGACCACCCTCCAGCTCTTACTTCAGGATTAATTAATTGAGCTTCAGACCAATCAACACATGCACCGCCAAAGCAGATCTAAGTAAAAATTCAATTGGATGTGTCGCAATTAATACAATTTCGCAAATATCATGGTTTAAAATTGAAATTGTGTCCGCTATTAAAATACTCGTAAGAAACAAATAAAGAAAAAACAATTACAGCATTTCAACACATATTACAAATGAACGGTTTTATTGAGATTAATGCTTTTTTTTTATTTATTATTATCATTATTGAAAAACTGCTTTCATCAATAGTTGGCTTTTGATTATTTTGTCTGTTTTCTCTCAGGTATCATGAACAGGGCGAACTAAACTGCATAGATTTGGATTTAACAAAAATTCGCATAAAACAGCTGAGAAAAACTATCATAAATGTCGTATCTTTTGATTTAAATGAAAGTGTATTATATAATAAACCTGGAACGAATGTAAATAATGGGGGTGTTTATGCTTTTTTCAAATACTAAGTATACAACTAAGTTCCTTTATACAATGAAAACATAACTATACAAACTCCATTATCATTAACGACATTGATACTTTATATGCACCTTTTCATCTCCACAGTATAGGCCGATTATAGAATTCGACTGCTGGAACATCCGACCATGTGTACTCCCAACGTTATGATCCACACAGCTATACTTGATACAAGCAAGGTTCGCCTGTCGACAGATAGAAGCCGAATTAATGTTCTATTACCTTGCAAGTACACATTATAGCTCTAATTTTTGTATCATTTTAGTGAATATTTCGAAAATGTTGACATATATTCTTCGCAATCACAAGTGTTGTTATTAGTAGTATATGTAAAGACACTTCAAATATACCAGTATTTTTATTTGGAAAAACTCAAATGCTGATATATAAGTTATCACAGACGCCATCATAAGTTGCTTGATAGTTTTGTGTTTTCTGTGTAACGGACGATCATGGATATGTCAGGTGTTGTAACCACACACACCCGTGCTTCTTTTCTTCTATTGTAACATCAAATGAATTTATCACCGAATTTGTACTTACCATTTACAACATTACGGGTGTGAGATGTGAGGTCGGATCTTCTCTCTCTATCAGAACACCTCATACAAACCAAATAAATATTATTTTTCGTGAAAGTCTTTTTTCATAAGCCTTGTCGGATTACCTAATACTAATGAGTTTACGATTTCGTATGTCTAAATAAAGAAGTGCATTGATATTAAAATTTGCTCACATTCGGATATTCACTATATCTAAATCCACTTCCGTATAACTGTTCACATACTTCATCTGCTGTATACAACTGACCTATTGTAAAGTTAAACCATTATATGAATATTAGAATACAGAAATTATTCTGATAAAAACGGTTTGGACATAGCACGTGTAACTAAAGTGAACATACAAATATATTGTTGTCAATTGATAATAAAAACTATATTCCTTTCCCAAAGCATACAAATATGTTCAAAGGAACATACATTTAATTCTGATGTAAAATATTAGCAATGCATTCACTCGATAATATATCAGGATTTCATATATAATTGAGTCTAGATGTCATCTAGTTAACCAACCATTGGGATGACCTTCAGAACTGCTGACGGTCACAACCCGATATAAGGAATAATTGCTTAGTGCATCGAATCAGTCGACAAAATAGTTCACTTTTGTTTCACTTTTAATGTTTGCATTCGTTTCCTTTTGACGACTGAACACACATAATACAGGCGTAATTAATCTCTAGCTAACGGCTTGATATAAAGTCACGTGAATACATATTTCCTTTATAGCTTGCTGTTCAGTGTGAGCAAAAGCTCCGTTTTGAAGGCCGTACCTTGACCTATAATGGTTTACTTTTAAGCATTGTTATCTGGAAAGAGAGTTGTCTCATTGGTACTCATACCACATCTTCCTATATCCATTACAATGTCGAATTATTTTCCTGCCAGTGAATAATTCATCTGCGATATTTCTTGGTTTGTTTTGACAAAATTGCACTTAACTGGCTGCCAAACGCGAATTATTCATCCACTATTTCACTTTCACAAGTGATTTAAGTACAACAGTAATATTTCTTTTATATCTAGAAGCCAATGTCCCTTTAAAGCTATGCCAAGATGAACATAAGCATCAGGATTTTTTTTATTAACCTATGCATTACATTGTAGTAAATACACAAATACTTTCTTACTGTCGGGCATTTTCATGTAAAGAAATAAAAGGGGAAATTATAAATTCATGGTTGAGGGCAAACAAACAGGACAAAACGAATTCTACAATAAATACACATAACCCAACTTAAAAAAAACCTTTACAAGAATAATCAATGATTGAGAAAAAAAACCTGTTAATACTTGTGCACTGCCGAAGTTGTCGCTTAATTGAGAACGTGTTTATCGGCAAGCTTTGGCATTCATCGTATGTATCAATTTTGCATCTCTGCTTGCCGACTTGTTCCTTTATTTTTTAAAGGCTGACTTCATACAAGAACTTTTTAGGAAAAAAAAAAAGAAGTTACCAATATCCTTTAATATTACTTTCTGCTATATAGATGATGTTCTTTCACTAAATAATTCAAAGTTTGATGACTATGTTGAACGCATCCATCCCATCGAACAAGAGATAAAGGATACAACTGATACAGTCTGCCTAATATCTCAACTTATATCTAGAATTTGTCAATGAGTGTCGGTTAAAAACAAAACTTAATGACAAAAGATTCGATTTCAGCTCTTCAAAAAGTGTGAACTTTCCATTTTCCATGTAGCATTATCCAAGCAGCACCTGCATACAGAGTATATTTCTCCCAATTGATACGATATTTCCGGGCTTGTACGTTGTGGCTCGCAAGCAATTTGTTTAATCGAGAGTTCCAAATGGTAAAGTTAAAATTATCTCTTTGTAAATGTTACGGATGCCATCACGAGTTGGTTTACCGGTATGGAATTCCGTGTCACAGATGAAAGCGAATAAATTCCTGATGTCGGAACTACAATCTTGTTTTCTTTTCAAAAAGAAAGATGGAGAGGAAAGATAGCAAAGGGACATTCAAACTCATAAGTAAAAAATAAACTGACAACGTTAAAGCTAAAAAACAACAGTACACAAATCACAACATAAATAAATAAATAATTATAACAATACTGAAATCTGAGATAAATCTCAGGTGCTGCGGAAGAGTGAGCAGCTCCTGATCCATATGTGGCACTCATAGTCAACATAGTCACCAATGCTGCTTATATAAGTAAAAACCCGGTAAAGAGTCTGATTTGTTAGACAACAAAAGATGACTGCATATTAGTGGCGAGAATAACAACGAATTCATACGATACCATAAATCTGAATACACATTCTTATTTGATCCGTTCCAAGGATATACAGAACAATCTTAGTATCGCACAGAATAGATACCAAATTTATATATATGTATATACAAAGAATAGAAAAATAAAATTGATATTGATACAGTGGTGATACAGCATGCGATACTAATTTTGCCATGTTTTGATTTGTTTACCATATATTTTAACAAAATTAGATGCATGATATGCATGTGGGTAATCTGAGGTGGGGCCAGTCAGATTTTGGAAATAGATATTACTTTTTTGTAATATGTTCAATTGTATTAGGAGTATTATCAGGTTTGAAAGGGATTCAGTGAACGTTTTCTCTTCTTTTAACGATATATTTAAAAAAAAATGACTGGGTTATTTTACTGTTTGGAATATGAGACTCCACTTTTCATAAATACAAATAGCTATTTTATACGGGGTATGCGATACAGATATATATATTTTTGTTATTTGATATACAAAATTGCTGTACTAAATATATGATAAATATACATATCGTACGAAGCTGCTGCCTTATCTTCCTCTTTACAAATACACAAAATAAATTTTATTTTTAATAATGTATTTACCTGGAAGTTCTGGCACTAATGTTAATCCCTGTAAAGATGCTGGAGTAACCTCATTTTCAGCAATATTGTCTTCCCAGAGACATCCATGATTGCCTGTTCTGTAAAGCAAATTACGTATATTTTATAGGTCAAATATCACAGTATACAAAAATACAAATAAAATGGAAAAATAAGTAAATATACAAATTGCATTCCTGACTTTCCCACCAGAATTTTTCAAGGAAAATGAAAACCTCAGTAGTCTAATGATTCACATATTAAACAGACCTCAGTACTTCAGCTCGCGTTTGGTCCTGAAGAGACTTGCCATTGGAGTTCGAACAAAAATCATTTCGAAACCTGGATCAGTTATAAAGTTGAAAAGTATTGATTAGGAAAAACCACGAAAGTTATGTCAAATATACTTGAAATGTGCAAGAAAATATATTTTTTGAAAAGAAAAGGAAAATGATCTAAAAACATTCGAAACTCTATTATGGGATACGAATTATGTTCTTTTTCATTGTTTTATTTTTCATCTATGGACTTTTACTTAAAATATATTATTAGAATATAAGTCACGAAATCAACAATGTTTCAAGATACAATGGTAGTTTGTTATTATGATATTGTATACTTTATTTTCTTACTGTAACATAGTGTTCATATCATTGGCACTACATGTTCTCCATCCAACGCCAACACCACCCATTATACCAACGGCAGGAGATAATCATGTACTTACTGTAACATAGTGTTCATATCATTGGCACTACATGTACTCCATCCAACGCCAGCACCACCCATTATACCAACGGCAGGAGATAATCATGTACTTACTGTAACATAGTGTTCATATCATTGACACTACATGTACTCCATCCAACGCCAGCACCACCCATTATACCAACGGCAGGAGATAATCATGTACTTACTGTAACATAGTGTTCATATCATTGACACTACATGTACTCCATCCGACGCCAGCACCACCCATGACACCAACGTCTGGAGATAAACATGTACTTACTGTAACATAGTGTTCATATCATTGACACTACATGTACTCCATCCGACCCCAGCACCACCCATTACACCAACATCTGGTGATACACAATTTCTATCAGCGTCGTGCAGCATACCCATGCTGTAATCAATGACATGAGTTATAATGATTAATTATTCTTAAAATTACTAAAAATGGACATAAATGTTGTATAATGCAAGTATTCAAACTTATTCAAACAAAAACAAAAGATATTTTAAAGACTTTCAAAACTTAAAACTTGAAGAAAAACTACGACAGTAGACTAACAAATATACAAATCACTACTTGTAAATAGTACATTACTATTAGTTCACATATCTCTTGACAACAACAACATTTAATCTATATTTACAATCTATTTATGTTGTACAAATGTATAATATTAAGATGTAAAATTAATCTCAAGCTATTTGACAGAAAGATCACTGATGGTTGGTCGTTTGTGATTTATCAAAGTGGAATGCAAAGAACATACTTATGACCTATTTCATGAGCTGTCGTGACATATTTTGTAATTCCATCAGCAGAAACACCACATCTGTACCTAGCATCGCACACTTTACTTTGGTAAGCCAATCCTCCCAATTCTGGATTTGGTATGCTATAATGATAGAAAACTCAATCAGTTACTAAGCGATCCTTAACTTTAATGACGTTATTGAGTATACATCAATGAGACACCAACCTATCATATCTCATATAATTCACGCCAATGTAAAATAAGGTATTACTATGGTTGAGGTGTAGGTGGCACGGTAGTATTTCCTGGCCCATAAGGGATAATGATAGCCTTTTTAGAATTGTCACCACTTTCTAACAATGCAACACATTCTACATTCACAGTTAACTGACGTAATTTCATTTTACTGTTCAGAAATGAATTTGAATATGTATCATGACCGTTCACTTTTTTTTTGGCTATTTTCAAAAACCCTAGGTCCACTAGTGCTTTTTGTATTTTATGGTGCAGTGAATACAAAATTAATAAAAATTCTCAAAAATACATTTTCATCTGCATGTAAAATTATTTCATATTTGTCTACACCTGATTCATCCCTCAGTTTGAGAAAGTATGTTCAGTTGATACTGTACTTTTTGTCTAATCACACTGTTTAGATACATTGACCTAAGTATGGTGCACAAAAGAGTAACCTTAATTTCGGAATGAAAATACTACCGTGCCACCTTAGATATAGTTCAATTAAACAATGATGATTTTAATTTGTGTTCGATGAAACTGTTTCTTTTCCGAATTAATTTCCAGTAGATTTTTTTGGCACAAAACTTTTAGAAGAATTGTGATAACAAACTGACTAACAGTTTACATCCCAATCATCTGTTGATTAGCAGATATTAATTTCTGAAAGCAATAGTTAAGACAAAACTATTCACTTCAAACAGTTAAATAAAACATTTCCTAATTGTCTTCAATAGAAATATTGTGTACTTTTATGAAAGTAAATGGTTGCGTTAGTAAAAATGTAGACACACCAATCAAATTGCGGGATATGCTGCCTTTTAGAATATGCATTTGGTTGTTTATATTTGTTATATTATCAGAATCATTTAATACTTACCCTGTGTGGACATGTACATGATCATAAGCTAGACCAGCTTCAGTTCCAGTACATATAGTGTTCAAAGGAACAGACAGAGCAGTGGAAGTATTGTACCAGGACTGAAATAGAACAAAAGAAGAAGCCAATGTATGGAAGCTGTGTTTTCTAAAAACTATCTGCACTTGTTAAAGCGCATGACTATAGTACGGACACTAGCTTGTGGTTGGTTTTACGGATAATTTTATGTTATTGTTTTAACCCATTTAGAAATGAATGTTTCGTTAATGACCTGGACTCTCTTTATTAGATTTTACTAAACTTGTGTATTTGATATTATAACAAAAGGCGAAGAATTTCACATTCAAAAACTATAAATGAATAAGACCTTCCTCTCTAGACAAAAGATGAACAACACCTGAAGTGTTAGTGGCAATGGTAAAGAGTGTTACATGTGAATTCCGACTTCCTCTATGAAGACGCAAATATATTCCAGGCGTTTTACACATTGATATCTTTTTTTTACTTTTAAGGATTGTATTCAAAAGACTATTCTTTTGATATTGTATAACCAGTCAGTTATGATAATTCATAAGTGATGGTTGTATATAACAGAAGACAACCAATAATATATAAAACTATTAAGGTATATGATCTCACCGGGTTTATGTCAAAAAATGTTATAAGTTTGATAGATAGAGTGACGTTATAATTCAACATATCAGCACGACTCCATTCATACTGCACCTGCAAAGATAAAAATAAAATACATCAAATCAAAAAAAAAATCTCTTACGATTTCAATACTTTCGTGTTGCTGTTTTTTTTTCATATGAAATGTTTTGTAAGTGACATATCAAAGTAACTACCGCCACACCTAAGATAAAACGAAAGAGCTTTCAACAGTTGGAGAAGCTCTTGATTGCTGTTTGAAAGCTTTTTTGGCGAGGTATATGACAAATCTTTATTAAGCAATCATTTTAAGGAGCTTATATATAAGAAATTTGGGACAGAAACCCTAAAAAAAACCTCACTTTCAACATTTAATAAATACTCTTCCTTGATCACTGAACTAGAATATATTTTTGTTTATGGGCCACCTGAAGCACGCCGCTAGGTGCGGGAGTTTCTCGATGCATTTAAGACCCATTTCCACCCTTCGGCTGTTATCTGCTCTATGGTCGGGTTGTTGTCTCTTTGACACATTCCCTATTTCCATTCTCAATTTTACTTACAGCATTATACTTGTTAAGCATAATTTCCAATCTTCGTGTCATGTCAGTAGCTGGTAATTTATAAGTCAAGTAGTCAGCATCAACATACACTGCCAATTCTATTGTAAAGTCAGTAGAAGGCACCGCTCGTTTATGTATTCTTTTGTTGTTATATTCTGTCTTATGAATAGGTGTGTTATCTAAAAAAGTATGAAACATCTACAGAAATCAGGAAGCGTTTATTCTTTATGTGATCACCAGGTTAGGTTAACTAGGTAGACGACACTTTGTTCTATTCCACAATTCACGTGATATACCAATATATGATTACAGTTCGTTCATACATATACGTATTTTAATTCAATCTTTTGTATGTCTTTTCTTTTATAAAGATGACATTTTTAATTGATGAAATAAAGTAATACGATGATCAATTGATACCAAATAAAGTAAAAAAGAATTGTCAAAATAAATGCAAATGAAAGATATTTCCAAAAACAATATGCTACTTATATCTACGTGTTTCTGGTAATTTAGGTACCCATTTTGTAACAGCCAATACTATTTTGAAATAGAAAATCTTTGGTTACCATTACCTCGGATTAAAGCTGTGAACATGGCGTCGTCCCGTCGTTTTCTAGCTATAAGTGTGGTATGCTTTTCACTTTTTAATGTACTTCGTTTCCAAATATGATATGGTAAATCTTCGAAGTGAAATTCATAGTCTGTAGTTGACATCATTCCTCGCTAAATTGATTAATCTTATTTTTAGCTTACATTCATAGGCAACATAGAAGATTAAAATAAGCATTCATTATGTGTTTTTTTTAGTAGTGTTTTATGATGGCAAGTTTATAACCTATGTCTTAAGGGCATACGATACAGTTTGGATCCTGTATTTACAAGTTCATGAAAATTTGCATATAAGCTATTTTTTACCTGATTAAATCAAATATGTAATAAAAAATATACCTTCATGTGCTAATTTTTGAGTAAAATGAGGTCGAATTTTATATATTTGCTCGAAATTCAGATTTGTGGCCGTAATTTCTTTTTCGAAAGAAAGACATAACTTTTTTGTTATAAAAGATAAAAACAAATTGTTTTTTGTTAAATAATCGGTAATTTCTGTATCTTATAAATATCTTTAAAAAATATGCAATTTTTCATTCAAAAATAACTCATATTTATCAAATGTTCATGAATTGAGGAAAAATCGTATTTTGGGTCGAATAATCTCCCTGCAAAATGAAACCAAATGCCGTTTTGAAAAATAGGGGTCCATGAACTCGTTTTCAAATTAAATCAGTTTGAATGATAAAAATCAGTCGAAAAATGCATCTTTTCCCGATATGTCACAGTTTGACGTCGCGAAAATAACAAATTATGTTAGCAACGTCATTACCTTCCCTGTAACTGTATCGTATGCCCTTAACTTAAAGTGCACAATTATATAGCATCATGCAAGTTAAAGAGAGACAAACGATACCAGAGGAACATCCGAATTTATAAGCCGAAAATGAACTGACCACTACATAGCTAGTAGACAAACAATAGTGCACACACAAAGACAATACAGAAAACTAAAGGCTTAGCAAAACGATCCCCACCAAAACCTGTGGATGAAGCCAGGAAGGGTAAGCAAACATTGCTCCCTATATGGCACCGTCATGTCAGTACAAACCAGGTAATACGTCTAACAAAGTAGTTGTAACTTGTTGGATGTTAATCGCAGTCAACAGGGACGGATACAACACAGAAGTGGTCATACAGAAAGGGTCATACTCAGTGTAATGCTCTTGTCACATTCCTTTGGAATAACCGTCATCAAGTGTCCTCGAATCAATTCTTTCGTTTATACAACATGCGGCATACTGTAATAGTATTATGACAAAAACAATTCACCAAATATCATTCTTATCTGTAACTATCTCGATATTTTATTGAAGTTACATAACATTTCTTTTGAGAAGAAAAACCTAACATATGCAGTTTAAATTTATACTTCACCAGAGTAAATGCAATGATTCTGTAATAATATATTCGAAACTTAATATTCCCGACTAAATACAATTTCATACCAATGCTTTGCAAAATGATGCCAAGACCGTTCCATTATGGGAATAGACCTTTCCTATCAGGAAACAATCTGGATAATCTCCTTTCCATTCCATTACTTTGTCATCATTTATTATGGAAACTTTAGCTGAAGGGTGAAGTACCGACTTTGTATGTTGAAGAGACATTTTGTAAGATTTTCCAAAGGCAGTAATTTCAATATCATACGATTCTACAGAGATTGCTGACCGTCTTCGTCGATGGATTGATGAAGCATCTAGTCTACAATAAGAATAACTCTATTAGAAATTGAACATTTCAGGTTTCTCTCTGATAATATGCAAGACGATTTTTATTGCTGTCTATATCTTAGTCGATTCTGTATAATTCTTTCACTAACTGCAAGCATTTTGTTTTACTGCTGCAGTAGTATTGTTCAACTTGAGAATGTGCTATCGCACACATATAGATAAGTTAAATATTGAGAAAGTAAAATTTCAAATACTATGGATTCATTATTCTTCGTTGGATACCAATTTTCGTGGATTTCGTGGGAACAGTTGAACCACGAAATTAAATGTTCAACGAATGACAAATTTTCTCATGGCTTGTACACAGACTTTGGCAAAACCACGAAATCAAATATCCACGAACATGTAAGTTAACATCAATCCACGAAAATTGGTATCCACGAAAATAAATGAATCCACAGTACTAGTAACTCATGCAAGTTTACCTAATTTGGATTTTACTTACAATTTTTTGTCATATAGCTCCTCGCGTAATTCGGTACTTATATATCTTCGGCATCAATTATGTTTCTTTTAGTGATACTGATGAAGGTAAATCCAGAAGATCGCTTACGTTGTTGTTGAATGCAATGCAATTATATTATAAAAACATTTTCTATTGTATAACGATTTTGCGTAACACTTGCTATGTTTCTTTTGTTATTTCAATGATCGATATAGAAATCTAGAGTGTACTAGTTAAAAGCAGCATCTATTAAATATTTATGTGTTTTCATATGTTTTAACGGTCAAAAATCTCAAAGTGGAATTCTCTCTACATATTTTTAATGTTTTAGTTACCGTTATAACGATGTAAATCAATCTAAGTTAATCTCGTTGGATTTGGATTTCATCAAGTACTAACTAAATGTATCAGAATTTATTGTAATGAGTTTATACACAATATTTTCTTTTTATTTATCTATTTTTAACATGTAGATATTTGAATAATAAGATTGTTATGCCTTACAAATGATCCTACCTCTGCTGATGTGAACTTGTTACCTCTTGGACTGATGTCAACTCAAACTCATTGAAGCCATCTAAAATAATATAAAAGAATTACAAATTCCAAATATTTAATAAATGTTTTGACATGAATCATCATTGATATTTTCAATTTTATATATAAACTGTTTACTAAATTTTTTAAATACTTAGGCTTTTCTACCCCAGATAAAGATTACCTTAGCTGTGTTTGGCAAGACTTGAAGAAATTTTCGGTCCTCAATGCTCTTCAACTTCAAGCCATATTTGGCATGGCTAATTTAATTTGTTTTATTTGAGCGTCTTTTTAGACGAAAAGCAGGTCAAATACAAAAGGGCAAGAATACACTTATGGCACAAAACGGCCTAAAAACAATTCATCATAAAACACCAAAAAAAGTGACAATGTGGTTCGTAAATAGATCTAATTCAATTACCTTACTGCTAAATAAATAAGATGATTTTGTGTAATTTCCAGACCTAAAAGCTTTAGGAACACATTTGCCCCCACCTACGATTCAAAATGTTTTGTAAAATAAAATTCAAATTTTGATTTAGAATTCATTTATATTCAAAGAAAGTTGCCAACAAAAATAATGTTTGTCTTTGATTTTGTTTTGAGAAACTTGTAAATTTTTGGCCCGATTTGAAAAACATTACAAATTTTGGGCCAATTTTAACCCTTCGTGAACATTCTTTTTTCAATCCTGGTATCTATGATTAGTTTATCTATAACCACAATGGGCGATACTACTTTTGGTGGAGTTTTTAATCTCCGTTTTTGAGGATTCTTGTCTAGACGATGTGCGCGTTTGGCACAAATACAAAATTTAAATCATGGTTTATTTACAAATACCTGATAAATGTTTGAAAGACAAAGCATGCTAAAAAGTATAGAAAAAACAAAATACCGAGATCTTAGAAAAATTAAAAAAGAAAGTCAAATATCAAATGGCAATACCAAAAGCTCAAAAGCATCAAACAAATGAAAAACTACTGTCACATTTCTGACTCGGCAGAGGCAATCTTTTATGCAGAAAAAGTGGATTAATATTGGTTTTATACATTCAGCTTAACCCACTCACTTGTAAGGCAATTGTATATAATTTCATTGTGAGCAAACAACCCATACGTAATTGAATTTTTTTTATTCTCAATCACTATAAAAACAAAAAACCATACCTAAAAAGAAAAACAATAGATACTTGCTAGATAAAGCAAGTAGCAATAGTGAAAGATAAGAATGCAGAGAAAATGACCATAGTACAGTAGTTGTCGTTTGTTTATGTAATATATACGTGTTTCTCGTTTCTCGTTTTGTTTTTATAGATTAGACCGTTGGTTTTCCCGTTTGAATGGTTTTACACACTAGTAATTTTGGGGCCCTTTATAGCTTGTTGTTCGGTGTGAGCCAAGGCTCCGTGTTGAAGGCCGTACTTTAACCTATAATGGTTTAATTTTTAAATTGTTATTTGGATGGAGAGTTGTCTCATTTGCACTCACACCACATCTTCCTATATCTATAGCACAATCACACAATGGCGGAAAGTATAAATACAAGCCACGCTAAAGGGATTTCCCCGTTACTTGGGATTAAGCATCAGCATTGTCGTATGACCATCCACTTTACATAGTCTCTAGTTTTTATTAGTCTTTTAGGTAAAACAAAAAACAAAAAGGTAAAACATGCTACACAGAAGAACACGTGGTCAGTATGCTGGAGTTTCTTATCGACAGCATATTTGTTGAGTTTGGAGGTAGACTTTTCCAACAAATTGTCGGCATTCCTATGAGAACAAACTGTGCGCCTCTTCTTGCCGACCTCTTCTTATTTTTATATGAATCGGAGTTCCTCCAAACACTTGTCAAAAACAAAAGGATCAAAGAAGCCAGATTATTCCATTTCACTTTCAGATATATTGATGATGTTCTTTCCATTAACAATCCGAACTTTTCTGATTGGGTTCCATTAATATATCCCCTAGAACTAGAGATATAAGAAACAACAGACACGGCTTCCTCCGCCACATTTTTAGACTTATATCTCGAATTTGACTTACACAGTCATCTCAGTACCAGAATCTATGACAAACGAGACGATTTTAATTTTGAAATTATAAATTTCCCGCACCTTAGTAGCAATATACCAACTTCACCTCCATATGGGATATATATTTTCCAACTTATTCGATATTCAAGAGCTTGCAGCTCCTACTCAGAATTTGTAAAACGTCATTATTGTCTGAGTAGAGAGTTGATGAACCAGGGGTATGGCAAAGAACGTCTTGTCCTTTTTCTAAAAATGTTCATCGGAAGGTACCAATACCTTGTTGATAAATATTCCGTATCAACTTCTCAAATAATACACGATGGTCTTGATGTATAGATTCTGTGTACTGATGTTGTTTACCATCTTAACAACGTGTGTTATTGTTCTTTTATTTGTCTTTGTTCTATTATTTAAATTACTTTTACTGTTGAATGGTTTTATGTGACATCCGTTTGACGTGGCTCGGTATTTATACATCTCGTCAATGTGTTTGTATTGGCTTTCATTTTTTAGTGGTTTGTTTTGTATATGCGAATTTTGTATTTCTTTTGTTCTTATTGCGTGACTCTGTTCTTTAAACCATCCCGTCAGTGTGATATTGTTCTATTATATGTCATTATGATATATTTATATTATGTGTTACTATATACGTTGAACCACAAACGTCAAAATCATTCAATCGCGTAGTGGAATCAACTATTTTTGAATTCTTATAAATTCTGTAGATAACTTTTGGACTAGTTGATATCTCGGTCTATTTCTGGAATTTTTTCTTACATACTTTTGATTTTTTAACCCGGTATGCTAACATTGCCTATGTAAATTTTAAAATTGTTTGTATGCACATTGAACGACAAATGTATATGACGTATACAAAATTTTCTGACGTCAGACACACAAATCAATCAATATGTTCGTAGATAGTAGATGTTTTTGTGTTCTGTTAAATTGTTCCTTTTTAAAATTGTTATACGATGATGACTGATGTACCCATATTTTGACTATCATATTTATTGTGTCTGTGTATTCAACGCATCAATGTAAATATAACTGAATTTGATGAGACTGTCATTAAAATGAGAGGGTTAGCGCTATAGAACCAGGTTTAATCCACCATTTTCTACATTTGAAAATGCCTGTACCAAGTCAGGAATATGACAGTTCTTGTCCATTCGTTTTTGGTGCGTTTTGTAAATTGGATTTTGACAAGTGATTATGGACTTTCCGAATTGATTTTCCTCTAAGTTTAGTATTTTTGTGATAAAACTTTTTACTACATCATCATCCATATACTTGACAAGGCAGTTTCAATTTTGACCAGTCCAATTTTTCTTGGTTTATTTTTCTTCTGTTATATGCTATTTAGCTGAATGTGCACAGTTTTTGTTTAATACATTTATTTGAATTAAATATTATATATGTTCTTTTTAATATTTGACATTGCATCATGGTAATCACATTATAAAACATGCAGTAGCACTTTCAAATCTGCACCCTCCCAACTTAAGTAATTTTATTACCATCACGAAGTTTTCTAGACCTGACGAATTCTTTTAAGTCCTCGTCTTTTAACAATGATTTTGTCTGCAATGAAGAATAAAGTTATTCTTAAAAAACGGAATTTATAATTCACATGATAGTGTACTTTTTGGCCTTGCAATCCTTCCTTCGGCTTGTTTTTTGTTTTACATATTGCTGTTACATGAATGATCTACTCGTTTGATGTTTTTGAGCTGTTGATTTTGCCATTTGCTTAAGACTTTTTGTTTGTTACAGTCAGGAGCTTGTAATTCAGTGGTTGCTGTTTGTAGCGGTATATAATATTTGTTTTTTCCTTCATTGTTTTATACAAATACTTGGCCGTTAATTTACACATTTGAAATGTTTTACATTCGTCATTTTGATGCCTTTTATAGCTTACTATACGGTACAGGTTTTGTCATTGATGAGGACTGTATGGTTACTTATAGTTTTTGACTTCGTTGTAATCACAGTATTTATGTTATTTTACTTTTTAACATCACAACAGATAATTATCGATAGCAATTAGCTGATCTACTTTCAAAAACAGGAATACGACAGACAATTCTATAATCTAATAATAAGATTGTAACCATAAATATATAAAAAAAAATGTGAGATCACTTTCATAATAGTATGAATAACGATTATAGTAATATACAATGATGATAATTATCAAGAAACCCTAATCAAGCAATTTATACGGTAATATTTAGAAAAACTGTCATATTCCTATGAAGCTGGTTTATTCTCAGGTTTATTCTAACAAATATAAAACAAACTCGTAAGCTGCCAACGAATTGTTCAAAACTGAAACCCAATACATCTTTTATACTTCATTCCTTTTTTTTTTATAGGTACATACATTTGGAAAGAGACATAAGATACTATAGGTACAACCAAAATATGCATTACATTTAAATTGCTAGATCATCTATTCTCGATTTAAAACTCTGGTTACGCACCAATGTTTTATTTAATAAGGCAGATACAACTGAAACCTTTAATTATTTTACTTGATTAACTTGAATTAGTACTCATTATACTATTAACGTTTACAAACATCTTTCACCATCTAGCACCATGAAAAATGATAATATCGCTGTTTTTAGATCTTTATGTAACAGACCGAAGGAATTAAAAACAATTTAATCAATATTGACAGGTTTTTTTTTAATTTTGCTTAGTTAAATTTTATTTAACAGACACTTAACCTAATACGAAGGAAAACAATTCTTCTGTAGACAAATCTAGTTTGGATTACTATTTTATAAATCTGGTACATATGATTGCTTTTATTCTTGAAAACCCTTCTTTTTTATTTAGTAGTAAATTTAGAAGAACATTTGTAACTACTTGTAAAATAACCATTCAAAAATACAATTTAGTATATAAATAGAAAAAAGAGGTAATTTGGGGCGAAACATTGTACCCAGTATCGTAGGGAAAAAGTTCCAACGAATCCGAACATCTGACAAAAAGTCTTAAACTTCTCCTGATTACAACCTCAATAATCTTTTTATAGGCCTCTCAATACAACTCGAGTCAATTGTTAAAACATCGGTGATTTTAAAATAATGAAAGGAAATACAAAAAAAAAACTTGTGAATTACGACAAATAAGCTGTTTTTAACAAACAATTTACTATAATTGTGCTAATGCGTCTTGAGTCAAGAAATCGTAGTAACCAATACAAAGTTAAAAAAAAACTATTTGTTTTTAATTAAACAAAATTTCGTCAACCTGAATATGCCTTTTATTGCTTTTTACAAGGGGTTGCACCATGTACGTACCGATTATCTGGTTATCTGCATGTTGATATCGTAAAATATCAGCTGCGAGACATGATATGAAGCTTTTTGTCGAGTGAGCGTAGCGAACGAGATCAAAAAGCCTTCATATAATGAACGACCGATAAGTAATAATATCCTTTCACTATACTGGATAACCGATAAGTAATAATATCCTTCCACTATACTGGACACGCTAGATGATCATTTATCAATCTACTTTATGTAAGCCAAAAAACTATGTCGAGTTTGCTACATCTGGAGTCTTTATTCTATACAAGTTAAGTTCGTATTATGAAATATCACACATCAAATTTCAAGATCAGATAGGTGTCCATACGGGTTTGATACACATGTAGAAACACTGATGACAATAGAAAAAAATATCTCGTTACATAATATGACAATTGTTCAAATATATAAAATCTCTTAATATGTGTATTCGTCATACTTCTTTGTAGGATAAATAGTATCTTGAATATAAATTTGATCTTTTTAAAATTGGAAAGAATATCGTAATCATTAAATCATCCGATTAAAACAAACTTATAACACTTAATATATTAAACGTTGCATTATTTTCAATAAATTCTATGAAAATAAACAAACACAATTCTTAAAATACTTTGTAAACATTGATACACTCTGTCAACATTATTTAATGAGAGGATAGTCTTCAATAACTGATAATTCTCTTAAAACTGAACCTTTTCGTAATTTTTGTAATATGTTGTTCTTATGTTGTAATGTATCACAATTGTCATGGGTAAAGAAGAAGGTTCGAAGTCAGTAAGCAGATATTTGGTCTCTGATGGAGAGTTCCATGACTATAAACCATTTCGTACCATATAGAGAAAGAGGATCTACCATTTCGTACCATAAGAAACAATTTTGTACCATATTGAAAAGAATATCTTCCATTTTGTACCACATGTACAAATTTCGATTCATATGAAAACAAGAATTTGTCCAAAGTACACGTACGCCCCACCCGCACTATCATTTTCCATGTTCAATGTACCGTTAAATTGGGTAAAAAAACTAAATTAGCATTACAATCATAAAGATTATACCATAGGGATTATGTGTTCTAAGTGTCAATTTGATTGGATTTCAACTTCATTCAAAACTACTTTGACCAAAATCTTTAACCTAAAACTTACACTTTCATTTTAAATGGACCGTGAAATTGTGATCAAAAGTTTATTAGTAATTTGGCTTTAAAACTAGAAAGACCAGAAAACATAATGCTCTTCTACTATTGTAGGTGGGGCATACACATACCATATCATGGAAAAGATCTTACAAAAATCAAAGCGTAACAATAGTTTAGTAATTCACTATGTACTTAAATATAGTAAATGTTTAATCTTTATTAATTGTTAAAATTGGACAGAAAAAAACAGAATATCATTTTAGACGTTATAACATCTACAAGTTTAGAAATAAAATTGAGAATGGAAATGGGGAATGTGTCAAAGAGACAACAACCCGACCAAATAAAAAACAACAGCAGAAGGTCACCAACAGGTCTTCAATGTAGCGAGAAATTCCCGCACCCAGAGGCGTCCGTCAGCTTTCAGCTTCAAAAATATCTTTTATAACTATGTTTATAAGATGAAATACTATGAAAGTTTTTCGTATTTTTTTTATTTAATCATTGTACAACTAGTATAATTTCAAAATTAAAAAAATAACATACAACGGTACGCGATGCTTAACATAACAATCTTGCATACGAAATTTTATACATTCTAGTCTTTCATATGGACGAAAAAAGTAAAAACACAAAAATACTGAACTCCGAGGAAAATTCAAAAAGGAAAGTCCAAAATCAAAAGTCCAAACACATCAAACGAATGGATAACAACTATCATATTCCTGACTTGGTACAGGCATTTTCTAATGAGATAATGGTGGATTGAACCTGGTTTTATAGCTAGATAAACCTCTCACTTGTATGACAGTCGCATCAAATTCCATTGCATTGTCAACGATGCATCAACAATACAAACATACTCAAAGAGTAAAAATGTCAAAAATAGGGGTACAGCAGTCAATATTGTGTTATCATCTTAATATCACAATAAAAACAACAAATGTAACGAAGAAGCACGAAATGGTATACACTATAGTCTTCTATATGGTACGAAATGGTAATGGTACAAAATGGTAATCATACGAATTGGTTTGGTACAAAATGAATATGATTTTTGGCAACCATCTACATCTTTTTATATTGGTAAGATATTAATTAGTTTGCAAATTGCTGAATTGTTCATGGATTACATATTGCTAATGATAGTTTGGCTAAATATTTTGAACAAATATATGTCTAACTTATAATTCACTTGAAAAATAGAATAAGAACAAAGATAAATAGATAACAAGTAAATAAATTAATAATTCTAATATGACGTCCTTATTACGCTTTGTTAACAAAGCCGTGTTCAAATGAGCACAAAAATTATGCTTGACACATGCGCAAGGACTTACTGCTTATATTAACGTTGTTTCCATCGTTATCCTTTAAAATAAATACATTTCGGCAGCTAACATAAACTTATATTATATATTTTTATAAAACAACATATGTTTATCCTGCTAGTAGTTTTTAAACTTATCAAATATGAAATGCAAATATGCACAGATTCCTCGAGGAGGAACCGGGAACAGCCAAACATTTTTACGGAAATTTCGTACGCTTCGGCCAATAAAAATACTCTATTTGTCCGATTAGAATCGAAATAATTCCTTCATGTCATGCTCTGTGCTCATTTTAACATAGGTAGGCATTATATTTGACCACATTTTACACCTCGCTTACGCTCAGTGTAAAATATCGACAAATATAATGCCTACCCATGTTAAAATGAGCATAGAGAATGACACGAAGGAATTATTTCTTAAATAAATTTGAAAATAAAGAAATAAAGAAATAACGAACAAAATGAATAAAGCAAGTAATTAAAAAAAATATAAAGAGCTGAAGAAACATTTTCTTAAAAAAGATGACACAATCTTTTGGGAATATTTTTTGTCTTTTCATAATATTTTATAACCGATATTGAATATTTAATTAAGTATGTGATAGAGCAGAATATAATAGATACGAGACAAATCTTACCACAATTTGGCTGCAGACACATAAAATCAAAAGTAGAATAATGTTCAGTCGTTGTTCTGGAGCCATTGTTATGAACTGTCTTCTGATTTAGACCTTAAGACAGAAATACCATATTTCATGAGTTTTATACCATGTGGCTTTCACGTCAATGTTTCTAATCTAGTAAATTATTGCTTCTTTAAGATCGGTTCCACATGAAAATTATGAAATGAAACTGAAAAGAGATGCGGTATCTATTTATCACAATTTATTAACAATATCTGCATCATAGAAAGTAAAATCACTAAAATACTGAACTCTGAGGAATATAACCATTTAATTCAAAGTTTGTTTTTGAACATATCTTTGAAAACCCATGGACATAATCGATTCATCTTACTCTGAAATATTTGACAACACGATCTTTAAATATGTTTTGTTTTACAACACACAAGGCTTAATTAAATATGAATAAATTTTTGTAACAAAACAAGTCTATTTACACTTTAAGATGACTTTCGAATATGTAGAGTAATATTATAATAAATACAGTGTTGAGTATTACACTCCAAAGATGAATGTTGTTCAATGAACTAAATTTTTACTAGTAACATGTTTGCATGTATGCATATGCGTTCTTTTTATTCATGACATTTTGTCCTAGTATAGTGTTGTATTTTGACAATGGCCCTCCATCTTTTTTTTTATCATTATTATTGATTTATTATATTGCGTCATAGATCAAAATTTAAATAAACTAATAAAAAATAGTTCAGTGTCTATTTTCTTTTTGTGATTTTACATATCTTTTTGATCTAGTTAGCCATTTTAATTGATATTTTATAGTGTGTCTTTAAATGTTGCAATGGTACTTGTTTAAAAGAAACAAAAACGTTATAATCGACTTACAAAAACTCAGTAAAAATAATATATAAATAGTTATCAAAGGTACCAGGCTTATAAGTAGAACTTCGATATAATTCACAGAAGAGTAAATACATTCTTCAATTTAGCTTATGATGTCTTTTCGCCGTGATTGCATTATCAGTATAAAAATTATCACAGAACCAAAGTCCACCATCTAATCATGGGCAATACGGTAAGTATCCACTCTTTACAGTTAAATTTCAAATTTGAAAATTAAGTTATCTCGAGTGGATATCTTTTCCCACTAGATGCAGTTGTAAATTTATATCCGAAATAATTCCTGGTTTACCTTTGTTGTGTCCCAATGTTTAACAATGTCTAAATAGCGCCAGTTGAATAAATGATTGATAGGATTTAAGGAAAGTCCTGTCTTCGTCGATAAGATACTCTAAGCTATACTATTTACATTCAAGCTAGTAAAAAACTGTTAACAATTGTATGATCACTACATCAGAACGTATGGTTATGACTTAAGAGTTTGACAGTGGTAGCTTTTATTACTAAGCCGCTAGATTCTCCCTGAAGATTTAAACATTCTGTGGAGATACAAACTATGATTTAAAAATCTTTTTATTTGTTATTTTCTCCAAACTGAGCGAGACCAAATTTGTCCAAAACAAAGTGTTTTCTGTAATGCATGTTTCATTAGACAAAATAATTAAGAAATGTCTCGATTGGGAAAAGAATAGCTAAATTAAAAGACCCAACTTTGAATTTGACCATAACACACTCTAGGTACATGCTTTGATATTTTCAACAGCAAACTGGGGTTATATGACGTATATCAATACGCACACATTAAATGCATTTCAATATGAGAGCCCCCACTCGTTTTGCCCGTTCGCAATTTAACAATTTCTAGACCATTTGTTATCAATATAATGGATGTGTATACGACTGTCATACGAGTGACGGATTTAAGTAGCTATAAAACCAGGTTTAATCTACACTTTTCTACATAATAAAAGGAATATATCAATTCAGGAATATGTTAGTTGCTTCCCATTTGTTTCAAGTGTTTGAGCTTTTGATTTTGCCATTCGATTAGGGACTCTCCGTTGAGAATTTTCCTAGGAGATCGCTATTTTTATTTTAGGTTTCGCAATTGCGTGTACCTTAATAAATAAAAAGAAACCCTGTTTCTGTCCAGTTAAGCCCATGAGTGTGTTATTAGTTTGGATGTTAAGTCAATTTAGTTTACTCTTAAGTGAAAACAGGTTTTCATATGTGATTATATATATTTACTGTTATTGGAATAATAAAAAAATATAAACTCACCAAATTTCACAAAATATTTTTCATACCTATACTGCAAGCATAACAATCATAAAAAAATATATATTTGATATGTACAAAAAGACACTTTTAAAGTTATAAGGACTAGAAAGAAGATACAATGTAACGATAATTTATTGTATCGGATTGCAGTTAAGGGGGGCTTAAAATGATTGATATCGACAGATACTTTAAAACACTTCAAATTAAATGTGATACAAGATAAATAAAGTCAAAATAGGAAAATTGGTCAATTATATCAATCTTACTTTTTAATAAATACGTCAAAAATGTTATTATCTCTGAAATAAATTTAGGAATTAGAACTCTGAAACCCTTTATACGTGAATTACCAGATTTGTATCAAGATAAACTTAAATGCTGGACACTAAGAGGTAAAAAATCTATTATTAGAGAAATACGCAACCACATTATATGAAAAAGATAAATACATCAAATTAATTTTTTTTTAGCAGTCATGCCTAATTGGACCAAAAATAGTATGATTTTTATTAATAGTCTCATTGAAAAAAAACAGTCGAATATAAAATACTGCGAAAGCCAGAAAAAACCCAAAACGTCATTTACGAAGTATCATTACAAAAAAAGTAAAAAACTAAAAGTTTGTTACACATCCTTGATAGTAATCAGACCTTGAAAATAAACGGTCTTAAATTTTTTTTTAAGAAAAAAAACATACATTCTGGAACAAAGAACAAAGTTTTTAAACGTATATCACATTTTCCAAAAAATGAATTCTTTTTATACTTTGAGGTAAACAGATCCACAAAAAAAGAAAATTGTTCTAACCCGGAAATGTTTTTACTCAATGTATTTATGAATATCATTGTACATATATTATATATATAGTTGTGTTATACAATATATACCAAATTATTGATTTGTAACTGATGTTTCTATAAGAAAAAGATACAACACATGTAAATTCAAATTTGACGCATTCCCATTCGCTAATAATACCCTTTAATAACATTTATTTTACAACTTTGATTACATGAAGAAAGAACAGAATATTTAAAAAATATATATTACCTTACCTTTTGGTTCGAATCCAAATTAATGAAGATCAACATAAACAAGATATCTTTGAATCATGCCAGCTAATTGTTATTTTTTTAAACGAGTAAAGTATGATTTATGTAAAAGCCTGAACAGTATAAGGATGGGAAAGTAAAGGTCATTCCGGAACAAAATACGTCTAACCAAGTTAATTGATTTGAATTTATATACTAATACATCACGTATCATAAAACCTTGTTGGGTACAGCATAAGTCTACAATTGAGCTGTTTAATAGTATTATCCTGGTTTGATCAATAAATATGTAGTTCTTTTGTATTTATAAATTATCAGTTCATTATAGTTGTTTATAAATTATAAAAGATGAATGAATGATTGGTTTTATGTCATGTATAATTCTCTTTACATTTATCTTTTCATAATATAAAACTATGTTTCAATGTTTTTTTCAAATATGGTATAACAAAGGAACAATGACTCAAAAGTTTGATAAAACATCTTTATTTTAAAACAAAAATTCAGTAAAATGAAATACTTTGTGAAAATATACCCGTACAATAACAAAACAGAACTCGAACATAACATAATAAAGATAAACTTTTTTGGACGGAAATAATATATTTTGTATGGAAATGCCTTTATATATGTTCACTTGAGGTATTGAAGTTGACCAAGTTATCAAAATTTTATATGCAAATAAGTCTTTTTAAGAATAGACTTACAAATAACATGGTCAACCAAAATTTAAAAATTAACGTTATAAACATGAAAATACTCTTGTGCACAGGAACATTAAGTCTTTTTATCATTTGACAATTCTTGTAAAATCAACTTTTCCCGAACATCAGTGCGACCTGAAAGTAAAAAAAAGGAAATAATTTCTAAAAATAACTATTATTATCTGGGGAGGGGGGACATTTTGGAAGGAAAACTAGATATAAGAATGACTAAGAAGAAAGAAAACACAAACTCTATGTTCGCAATGAAAATGTCAATGAAGTTGATCAAACAAAAATGTTTAGTCTGATTGATGACAGATATGTTGCCACCAGAAAAGTAGTCTGCTCTTTGAAATGTCTCTTTTTACCTATCATGTTATTTTCATTTAGTTATGATTAACAGGTTTTTTCAGTGCCGACAATAAATTTCAACCAACTAAACAATCTTTATATTTTTCTCAAGAAAATTCCCTAATTTGTTAAAATTTACAAGAAATTAACTGTTTTTTTAATTGCTTTCTTTCAGTAAACAATTCGTCAATATGTTTTCCGTATGCAGTGAACTCAGCGTATTTTTATGATCGCAAAACACATAGATAGGTCATTGATATAAACTATTATTATCTTATTGTACATGTTGAATATCAATAATGTGGTAATTTTTATAAATTTCCTGTTTACCAAACTTTGAATTTTACGAAAAACTAAGGATTTTCTTATTCCCGGCATAGATTACCTTGGCCGTATTTGGCACAACTTTTTGGAATTTTGGATCCTCAATGCTCTTCAATTTTGTAATTGTTTGGCTTTATAAAAATTTTGATATGAGCGTCACTGATTAGTCTTATGTAGACGAAACTACTATCAAGAATTGGATAAACATAAGTTTTCACCAATCTCTCAAATGACTTTGTGAAAATATTGTAATCATCATTTTTACCTGTATAAGAATGATTTTTTATGGATCGACTCAGTCAATCAAATGATGTACCTTTGTTTCACTTAAAACACAATTCTGACATTCTTTTTCTTTAAATAACCGAATACACAAACACTGCATGTGTAATCCATCTCTACGTAAGGGGTTCAATTGAAGTTCACATGAACACGGATCGAATGAGGTCCATTTTTTCACTTGCAAGTGAATAATTCATTATCAATGTTTCTTAGCTTAATTCGACCAAATTGAACCATACTGGCTGCTAAAAGCGAAGTATTATTTCCCTTTTTGACTATCATTAATGATTAAATCATACTTTAGACATTTTATATACCTCTCAGATAGTTCCCCTTTAATAGACCACTTTCGAGTTCATCCGTCACCGTCAAAAACTCGTCAATTATTCATGCTTTTATGACGTCATTTACCAGATAGAGGGGGTCGCCTGTATCCCTGCACTATTTACGTTCATCAAGCGTCTAAGTGATCGTCTTTGTGCAGGATAAACTAGAAATAATGGTTGTTCTGTAGTTACTTACTGACAATTCCCTGATGACAGCAGTGTTGATTGTCAATTTTGAGAATTCAATTTGCCGAATAATTCGTACAATATAGAATTATAGTTTTCTAACCACTTGCTCAACATTGGAAGGGAAGTGACGACGCCCCTAAACGCACAAATGACGGTTATAAAGGCGCGTATAATTGACGAGTTTTTCCGGTGACGGATGAACTCGAAAGTGGTCTATTGTTATATAATTTCAAAGCATTGAAATATAATTGCACAGGTCTGCCAAAATGAGAAACTAACAGTTTTATCAAATATAATCCAAAATGGTTTATCATTGACTAAATGTAAATTCTGCTAACCGTGTATTTTATCAAATAATTTGCAATCAGAAAACATTGCCAGGTTTAGAAAGTGTATATTTGTCAGTTCCAGATTACACGATAAGCAGTACTTTCCCTTGGTGTACCCAAATTTTAAGCCTAGTATCTTTCACTTACTTTTTGTCATGTTAGATTGATAATGTTTTGGACAATTAGAGGAAAAGGTTTTTATTTAGTGTTGGAATAAAAACAAATATTTTGTAAAATATCAGAGGTTTGGTTTACAAATGTAAATAATATAAAAAGAAGATGTGGTATGATTGCCAATAAGACAACTATCCACAAAAGACCAAAATGACACAAACATTAACATTTATAAGTCACCGTACGGCCATCAACAATGAGCAAAGCCCATACCGCATAGTCAGCTATAAAAGACCCCGATTAGACAATGTAAAACAATTCAAACGAGAAAACTAACGGCCTTATTTATGTAAAAAAAAATGAACGAAAAACAAAAATGTAACACATAAACAAACGACAACCACTGAATTACAGGCTCCTGACTTGGGACAGGCACATACATAAATAATGTGGCGGGGTTAAACATGTTAGCGGGATCCCAACCCTCCCCCTAAGCTGGGACAGTTGTATAACAGTACAACATGAGAACGAACTGTAAAAAATCATTTGAAAAAGGCTTAACTCATCAGATAGACAAAAAATACAAGTGGAAACTTATTTTATTCTAATAGATTATAACCTTACTTATATAATTGATAATAAACCTACCGCAATAATGATAATGATGATCTCTAACTCAAAGTTCCCTGAAATAAATAACTTTAAACTGTAATAAGTGTCATTTTTCTCACTATAACTGACAAAGATATGTTTAAGGCCTTTAAAATTACCAAAATACCAATTTAGGTTTTTTGAAGAGACAAGTTATAAAATGTTTGAGATGATCATTAGGAATTAAAATTAGCCGGTGTTGAATTGAGTACCTCATGGTGCATGAATTTCATCTTAGTTGTACATTTGTTAAGTATTGGTCTACAAGCATGGCACTTATATATATATATTTACGGTGCTAGTTTTATTAGCTTTATTGGTATACACTGTAACCGTCATCTTTTTCCCGAGTAATTTCTATTGATTTGTTTCTCTGCACATACCCTTTTTTTTTAGATAAACAAAGGAAAATAAGGTTCCTATTTGAATAGTAAATCATGGGTGAAAAAAACGAGTATTCTGTTAGCCTCGGATATGGTCACAGTCGATATTACACCGCCTTAATGTTCCTATAAAACCAGGTTCAATCAACCATATTCTACATTTAAAAATGCCTGTACCAAGTCAGGAACATGACAGTTGTTGTCCATTCATTTGATGCTTTTTATCATTTTATTTTGCCATTTAATTACGGACTTTCCGATTTGAATTTTCATCTCGGAGTCCAGTATTTTTGTTATTTTACTTTTTTCCAACAGTTGTCATCGCAACAGCAGCACTCATTCTCGAGTTATAACTATATTCAAAAGGACATACACATTTTTTTTCGAATCAAAGCACAGTATTGATGTAAGGTAAGACCAACGATATCCTTCTTTTGTTTTTCGTTTGAGAATAACATAGCGTTTTCGACAAAATTGATTTTAACTCTATGTTGTTTTTATGAAAATGCCTTTTATGTTATGACATAATTTCAAATCGCTTTTTTTAATTTCAGTAAATGGTGAAATGCGATTAGCCGTATGCAGATTACTAGAAGAACAACAACCAATAGCTAAATAACACTTCAACATGAATACATGGACGATTTGTTAGAATCTCTTCAGTATTAGTCCTTATAATGATACAAAACATTTTATCAGAAGCAATGAATATAAGCAATATAGTTAACTGCATTGTATTGTATTTACATTACTAGTACTTCCGGTAACATTTAAGGGCATACGCTACAGTTACAGGGAAGGTAATGACGTTGCTAACTTAAAATGTTATTTTCGCGACGTCAAACTGTGACATATCGGTAAAAGATGCATTTTCGACTGACTTTTATCATTCAAACTGATGTAATTTGAAAACGAATTCATGGACCCCTATTTTTCAAAACAGCAATTTGTTTCATTTTGCAGGGAGATTATGTGATCCAAATTTGATAAAACTGTATATAGAGGATTTTTTTAAAATTTTGAGAAACATGCAGCAAAAAATGATGTATTTTCCTCAATTCATGAACATTTGATAAATTTAAGTTATTTCTGAATATAAAAATGCATTATTCTTTAAGATACTTATAAATTTCAGCAAATTACCGATTATTTAACAAAAAACAGTTTGTGTTTATCTCTTATAACAAAAAAGTTATGTCTTTCTTTCGAAAAAGAAATTACGGCCACAAATCTGAATTTTGAGCAAATATACAAAACTTCGACCTCATTTTACTCAAAAAGTAGCACATAAAGGTATATTTTTTATTACATATTTGATTTAATCAGGTAACAAATAGCCTATATGCAAATTTTCATGAACTTGTAAATACAGGATCAAAACTGTATCGTATGCCCTTAACAAGAGATAAAAGGAGACTCTTTTCATATGGACGAACCGGTCTCGCTCTTTTGAATATACATGCTGATTTGGACGTGTTGATAGTAAAGACGAGTAACCAAAAAAGCGTATTCGTATTAGTATGCTTTACTAGAGTCAAAATATACATGGAGACATCGACAAGTGACGACGTTGCGGGCCTATTGTTACGTAAAATGGCGGTAAAACGTTAAGCAAATAAAAGAGTATAAAATACTAAACTGAAACTATAACTAATTCACAACACGTGTCATTCCCTCAGTTTATGTTTGCTTCCTTGATGATTATTTTATTAATAGATTGCATAAGATTAAAACATCAGTAAACTACAGTTTCCTCAATCTAAGATGCATACAAATGTGCTGCATGTTGCACTATACTCACTGAAGTTGGCTCCACTTGAAGTTGTAGTACTGGGAACAGCAGAAGGTGATTGTTCAACTAAAAAAAACCCCAGTAAATGAATTGTAGTGTGTAAGGATAATTTGAATTGTGTAAACTTATACTTCATGTCTGCTTTTAAGAATATAAGAACATGAAATCGATTTCTTTAAGAAAATCATTTTGGTTACAATCAGCAGTACCACAATCTGTTAGTAAAGCCGGTTTTTGTTTAAAAAAATACACAATTGCGGAAAGTGTTTTTCGTTGTATGAATTTGTTTTTCCTATATTTATCTGGTCACAGAGAAATAATTAAAAAAAACTATTGCTAAAATGAACATGGATGGAACTACAAACATTTGATGTTTGGGGAATGCTATTGGATGTTGGGTGCGCTTATAAAACAAATTTGACAAAATTGTAAAACAATATACAAAAAAAACTTGATTTAGGAACACAAATCTCATCGACATACTTGGCAGAGTCCTGTGTTTAAAAGGACAAGTAAGAAGCTTATACTTCATTTTTGAGACACACACCAGTGTTAAGTTTTAAAATCCACTAAAATACTGAAGATTGTGACCCCTATCCCTACAAAGGAAAACACACCAACAAACCATCATTAACAAAATAAGCTGTCAAAAGGATAGTTTGCAAAGAACAAAAACAATTTTTTTAAGGAAAAATACGGTTATACATCTTGTACATAAATCAGAAATCTAATTTGAACAAGCTGAGAAGAGATATTTTCTTACCACACAAATTGCACGATACCATGCATGTTTGTTCCATGTTCAAATTATCTGATATACAATTTCCTGCGGCTGCTCCTGCCGTACATGTAGCGTTATCACCTGTATCTGCACACGTTACTGCAAATAAATGGCATACATAAATATAGGAAACGTGAGAAAACACAACTAAGAACAAAAGTGTTATTGCTCAAATGATTAAACTCATTTGAAAATTCATTTAAGTAGGCTATTGTAGATTTAGGACACCTTAGATTTTTTTAAGGTAGATTGATGGTATACCGCCATCTTGGATTGTACAATCACAGTACAAAATCGGTCTAGTTATTTGCCTAAATCTGCAAATTAAGAAACATAATTGCAATTCAATAGCTAGACTGTTTTTTCTATTTGAAGAAAACTTATTAATTAATAGTATTATACAAAATATTTTAACAAATATCATTTTTTCTGGTTTTCAAATCATTTTTTTCAAATGAGCCATTTAAGGGGAGATAACTCTTTTAGTACAAAATTTATACTGGTCTAATAGGGAATTTTTTTATTTTCACTTGTAGCAAGAAAACAAGTTCGGTGACACCATGTTTTCTTTTCATTTTCTTAAAACATATTATGAAACCTTTCTTCTAACAATTTATTTCAAAATTCTATCTCATAGAATTTTTTTTATGCACAATAATGTGTTTTTTCATGAACAAACTAACCAAATTTTTGCAATTTTCAACGACTCATTGCTTGAAAAATAGCACGGTGACCCATACTTTTTATTATATTTTTGAAAAGAGCATAGTAAAATCTTCATTTTGGCAAATTATAAAAAAATTCTGTCTCAAAAAATATATACTGGTGATCTACCTTAAAGACATCAGTAAAATATAAAAATATCTATTTTGTGAAAGATACAATATTGTGAAAGCATGTCATGCATTTTGAAAGAATACCTATAAATATTGTGATGTTTAGCCCTGATATATATAACACATCACATTGTTTTACTTACCATCACACTGAAGTCCACCATAACCAGGTAAACATTCACAACGACATGATATAGCATTAAATACACCATTATTGTCACAAGTTACATGTTTACACGTGTTACAGTATCCACCAGTAAAGGGATATCGACAATTACATTTGCTTCCGTACTGTTTTTCATTGCATATACATTCACAGTTGGATTCGTTAACGGCAGCTCCATTATTACATTGCGTTGAGCATTGACTGGTACATAGATTCCCTGTTAAAGATATTCAAAATTGCTTTGACTATAATAAAATATATATCCTTCACGGATAGTTTATTTTGAGAATAATTGAAGATCAAATAACCTAAAATAGGAATATATATTTAAATTAGTAAACTCAACTTAGTGAAGAATAACTCAAGTACGTGCTTAGAAATATATATTAAAAATAAGAACACATATTACGCTCCAACGGACGTTATCTAATAGCCGTATAAAAATCATCTTCATACTCTAGAAAATATTCCCGGAATTATATAACTTTATTTATTGCACATTTGGTACATGTACTAAAAGGATCTTAGAATAAAACACCCTAAGTTATCTCACCATTAAATTGATAAACACCTTTTTGATTTGATTAATGAATCGAACCAGATCAAACAATATTTACATGATTTAATCGCAAAAAAAATATCATTGATTCGTTTAATCATTCGATGAGAGTTACCTTGAGATGAGACGAATTATTCTAAAAAATCAGTTTAATCTTGTCAAATATTTTTTGAGAAAATTACGGTTTTGTATCTATGTAACTGTAGATAAATAAAGGCAACAGTAGTATACCGCTGTTCAAAACTCGTAAGTCGATTGGGGGAAAAAAATCGTGGTAACAAACTAAAACTTAGGGAAACGCATTACATATAAGAGGAGAACAACGACACAACATTAAAATATAACACACAAAGAAACGACCTAAGCATTAGACAAATTACGATAAGAATAACATGTCCTTCATATACGTTTGCTTTACCAAACGTAGTTTAAGAAGTTTTTATATAATGTAATCTTCTCTAGTTTCTAAAACCTGTACCGTAACGACAGAAAGTTTCAATACATATATAATTTCAACTTTCTAGCATAAAATATGATTACACATAAAATCTCTGCCGATACTGATGATTATGACACATAGGAAATATGCCCTCTTTTGTTATCTTCATAGTTTTAAAGTATTCTATTATCTAATACATATCGAAAAGAAGAAATTATTTCCAAACGAAAGGAAAAAAAAACCAATTCAGTACAAACAATCGAAACAAGTAATTCATCAGTGATTGCTCTTTTATAATTTGATATTGACGCTGGAAATAAAGATTAAAAAAATCATCAATATTTCAGGCTTTAAATGTATTTTTTTTTCTCATAAGAATTGTATTCCTTATACCAAAATATACAAGGTATGTTCATTGAAAACCCCCTCGAGAAGCCTTCATTATATATTATTCATTGTTGTATTGTATTGTTTTATTATTTGCTTTTATACAGTAACAAATAGTTACCATTGTTTCTAAAAGTAAAATTGATATTCCATAAAATTCTGTTTTCCCTAATTTTGTTTGATATTTACCCATCCATAGAGTTATACGTACTCGAAGCTAGTTAAGAAATATTGGTCACGTTGTCGTTTCTAGTTGCTCACATGTATGTTTTCCGTATTTTTCAGACTTTAAGTGTTTGTTAGCTGTGTGCTGTCGTAGCACGTTTTTGGTTGTTCCTAACATTGTCAATATATATGTAGACCATTACATTAATTGGAGAAACATGAGTGTGTTTAAAGTACACGAATGCCCCACCTCTATAACTTTCAATGTCCAGTGGACCGTAAAATAGAAGTTAAAACTTTGGAATTAAAATTGAAAAGATCATTCATAGGTAACATGTGAATTAAGTTTTAAGCTGATTGGACTTCATAAAAAAACACCTTTACCAAAACACTTTGATCTGAAGCGAGGCAGAAAAAAATACGGAAGAACAAACAATTAAAAACAAAACCCCCCTAGCGGTGCATAAAAAAAAACCAACAACTTTAAACTAAAGTTACTTTTCGGATAAACATACCCGTATATCCAGTAGGACAATCACAAGCACACATATCTGTACTCCATGTACCACCATTCTCACATGTCCCAGTACACGAATCAACTGAAAAGATAAGTATGAGTAACAAAATAAAAAATAAGACTGGATAAGATTGCCACTGAAACTACACTGAAACTACTTTACCAGAGACCCGATGACGTAGATAGTTAGCAACCATAGATCACTGTACGATTGATGTGTTTACTGCTGGTTTCACAGACAGAACATCCTTATTCGGTTAAGTGTTGGAAATAAGACCGATGCACCGTCCTCACATTAAAAAAACATGAATGTTTCATGATACATCAAAATAAAGCAATGAAGGACCATGCTTGGTCAGATTCTGGTGTTTTCGATCTTATTAAACTCTTTGCTTTCATTACAGCGTCATTTCACCCTGTTTCTGATCAAAATAAAATAAAATAAAATAAAGTCAGGAATGTGACAGTTCTTGTCTATTCGTTTTTGATGCGTTTTGTTATTTGATTTTGCCATGTGATTATTGACTTTCCGTACTGAGTTCAGTATTTTTGTGATTTTAGTTTTTCCTAATGTAACATTTATGAATGACTACCAACAGTATTTGAGATCTATAAAGTGCATTAACTCTTGCTTCCATTCTCATTTAGTCAACACGTGAACTGTTCATATGGTAAGGTATTTTATATAAACGAATGCTTAGGTCAAATTGTATTTACCATAGTGCTATCAATTTTAGGTGTATCGATTGAGATGGAATGACTTTCAAACAGGAATAATTAAGCTATTTTGTTATTTTTCACAGTTAACCCTCATATCGTTTGAAGTATAGCTCAATATTTCATGTAATACACATTGCGGTAGAAATAGTGACGACTGTTTAGATTACAGCGGCAGTTTGACAGACCGTTTCCAGAAAAACTTCATGAATCTTAACTGTTGAGAGGGTATTTCTTTTTTAAAATGCAAAGGACAAAAAGAAATAGGGAATAACTAGATAACTATATTAAAATATATAGTTTGGTCGTCATTGTGAAACTTTCAATATGTACTTTTAAAGTTGAATTTATAATGTTATAGAATTAGTGCCTGTCCGTATTTACACTTTGCCCAAACAAATAATTTTAGTTTAAAGATTTTCAAAATACCTCAATATGGCAGGAGTTATATAACCACAAAAAAGGAAAAAACATATTAATGAAAGAAAAGACAAATTGATAAATATTATATTAACATGACTTACTATTAGTTGGCGCAGAATACAGATACTGCATTCGAGTATTAGTGTTTGATCCCATGCTATACACCTGTAAATAAATAGACAAAAATATATGAGACCAAAAGCAGCAGAACAAACTTCAGATTGGCAAAGTAATGGCTAGCCATTAAACAAGGTAGAACTGCATATTTTTCTTTAAATGTCCTGTACTATGTCAGGAGTATGGTATTATTATCTACTGTACGTATCTATGTATGTTTTTTCGTTTTAAATCGGGATATAATGAAGAACTATCAATTCATAAAGTTAGAGTTTTTTTTAGACTTCGTTGAGGAGAGACATTTGCAAACTGTTTCCGGTGTTTTGTTTCAGTTTGTAATGAAGCCAGTTGAAAGAAAACAATATGGTTGGTCAATAATGTTTTAAACATGACCATAGAGATTATTTGGCTCGTTTCCTCAGTTATGGTTAATAATTTGAAACCTCTGCCTTGACTGAATGTTGAAATTTATGATGATGACATTTAAAATACAACCTCTTATGATGTTTAGTTGTAATAACATTTGACACAGAAATTAACAACTATAGTACGCATATTGCTTTCAACAATTTTCAACGCGCATACCGCTTAGTCAGCTATCAAACGCACAATAATGACAAAATGTTAAACAATTCAAAGGAGAAAAACTATCGCCTAATTCAGAACACAAAAAAAGGAACGATAAACAAATATATAACATAGAAACAAACGACAACCACTAAATTACTGGCCCCCGAATATGGACAGGTATATGCACACAGAATGTGCGGGGTTAAACATTTTGCAGGGATTCCACCCCATCCTCATCCTCACACCAGTACAACTTAGGAAAGAACGATAAAACTATCAATATCAGTTTTAAAGAGAATAAGTCATCAGATAGATGCAAATAAAAATAGCACGGGTACTTGTACATACATCCATACAACAAAATATTTAAGTAAAGATCTGCGAGTACTCCCAGTTACTGACAGCAAGTTCAACAAAATAATAAAAAAACATGCATCTAAGGTTAAATCATTAATAAGTTCACATCAAACATCCAATAGATTTAGTGTAAAAACGTCAGAAACAGTCAAAAAGATACATAACTTTGTACAATGCCAAAATACAGGTATCAACAGATTGTAGATCCCTGAGTGTGCATATATATATATATACAGCAATAATATTAAGTTAGCTTTTAAAGTTTTACTGAAAACAAAATCAATATTAATACCAATAAAACAAAATTCAAAGATCTAATTACATAGTTGAATTGGTAGCCTTAAAATAAGTTTATTTAAAGGATCGATAAGTTTATTAGGATTGTTTCTAAATTTCTGGACATTGTGAAAATGAGGATGTGCTAACCTGTTTGAAATAAAGTTTTATACAGGTAGACAAACTTCAAAACTAAATCTTTATATCTATGAATGAATTTGATGAAAGATGTTTTTTTTCAATTTTTGGTAACGTAACCCCTGGCTTTATGAATTACCAATTGCACATTTCATGCATGATAGCAATATAAAACTTGTTTCTATTTATGAAAGTATAACTGGTTTAGAAGTTCTTACTTTGTGAATTTAAGTGACATATCCAAATACACGAATTGCCAACACAGAACATTTATTTCCTAATACATAATTTTAGCTAAAAATGTAAAATGTTTACAAACCTTCACAACCACTGGCTTTGTCAATGGTCCTTTGGCATGCATTACCGCAACAAAAGCATCATTATGCCACAAAGTTCCGCCAAAATTAATTGGATTTTCTCCAGTTTGAAATATCCT
Organism: Mytilus trossulus; assembly: GCF_036588685.1. Lineage (NCBI taxonomy): Eukaryota > Metazoa > Mollusca > Bivalvia > Mytilida > Mytilidae > Mytilus > Mytilus trossulus. Next base: position 83,954,096 of record NC_086375.1, on the reverse strand, counting down.
GCTATCACCGGCTATGCTACTCGTTATAATTGGTTTTCCCTCTTTAGAAAATATTTCTGAAATGAAAGACAGTCCAGTACCCATTTTTAAAATGTTTTCCTCTATACATTTAAGGGTGAATTCTAAATTCATAAGAAATTGTATAGAACTGACTGGTGATTTTCTTTAATGTAGTATCTGACATAAACCAGTTCGTTTCATTTTTTCATTTTTTTATGTTTCTCATTTTGTCGTGCCAAATTTAACTCTTTATACCTTATATGTTTGCTCAAAGTGGAAGGCAGTACTTTGACGTAATTGTTTGCATACTCTCCAAATTTTTCCTGATGAATAAGTGTTTCATATGCACAAATTTCATCTTCATATTTGTATGTGTGCAACTGATAAGCATTCTACAGAAATTCATATGCTGACGATGTCATCTCCCTGTACTACAGTATTATATATAAAAATGTGTCATAAAATGCATAGAATTGTTTATGAGTGAGTAAAGATGTATGTTTTTCATTGTATTTCAGTATCATCGATATTTTTTATTGAAATTCTGAAGTACTGATTTTTCTTTTATTCAATTAATATTACAAAGGTTAGATACATTTTTTTTATTAACTTCCTTTAGATTTAATTTTAGTCTTGGGATTCTCATGACAAAATCGATTATGCAACATTTTTGCAGAACCATATCAGTGATGGTTACTGTCAATCACTTTTCCTGATAGTCACAAGCAGTTTACTGTTATATTTTTTGATTTCCTGAATTATCTGTAATACTATTACAAAAAGTTATATAGTTTCCACATCGCCTTTTAGACAACATAAATTAATGTTCTGTTCTCGACTTTTCTAATAAGCTTTCATTTGCGTTTAATTTTTTGCTACTTAGGAATATGTATTGTGTGACCTTAGAAAAGTATATTTCATTTTTAATGCATCGTTTTATTTTGATTTCCGTTAAAATTTGGTGAATACGTTTAAGTGTGAATGTATATACAGTTCGAAACGAGTCAGCATAAAAGATACTCAGACTAGAATGCAAATCCTCAAAATCTGAAAAATAAAATGTTTGGTTGGATATCTACGTGATCCGATCATCCTCGACTCGATAGACATCTAAATGATTGTAAAAGTAAAAACTTGAGTCGCAAATAACCAGTTGAGGTTAATATCAATATCACACAAATGATCCTTCTTTTCATTTTGAATACATGTGTTAGGTGAAACTAACATACTATAAATGCAATGTTAAAGCTGTTACCTGTGTAATATTGCTTCATATCATTCCATACAAATGACATTTCTATGTTATATGCACCAACTGGAATTTTTGTCCACTCTTTTCGTTGCCCTATATAAAATATACATACTTTAATAAAATGTTCATTATAAATCGGAAAACGCATTGATAATTTGCACGGACAGTCGTGAAGACTGTTAATGTCTGATTGATATTGACCTGCCTGTAGCTAATATTTTACTGAAAATATGTGTTTCGTCCTAAAAAGGACGACGGGTGACGGAATATTTACATTAGCAATAGGATTAGCAATAGGATGTTCATGATTACTATGAAATACTTATTAACAAGAATGTGTCCAGAGTACACGGATGCCCCACTCACACTATCCTTTTTCATGTTCTATGGACCGTGAAATTGGGTAATAATCTAATTTGGCATTAAAATTAGAAAGATTATACCACATGTATGGGGAACATATGAAGTAAGTTTCAAGTTGATTGGACTTCAATTTCATCAAAAACTGCCTGGACTAAAAACTTTAACCTGAAACTCCCACTTTCATTTTCTATGTTTAGTGGACCGTGAAATTGAAGTCAAAAGTCTAATTTGGCTTTAAAATTAGAAAGATCATATCATAAGCAACAAGTGTACGTCAGCTTCATCAAAAACTACCTTGACCAAAAACTTTAACCTGAACGAACGGACGCACAGACGAACGAACGGAGCCACAGACCAGAAAACATAATGCCCCTCTACTATCGTAGGTGGGGCATAACAACCATATAAGTCTGAGGGGAAAAATCAATGGTGCAGCGCATGAAGTGTATTGGTAGCTACAATTTTAATTTTCGATAGTTATTGGTGAATGTATTTGACTACATAATAAATATTTACTGTTTACAAATTTTTTAATTTTATGAAATACTTAGTCTTTTCTACCTCAGGCATAGATCACCTTAGCTGTATTTGTCAAAACTTTCAGGAATTTTAGTTCTTAATCATCAATGCTCTTCAACTTCGTACTTTATTTGGCCTTTTTAAATTTTTGGGATTCGAGCGTCACTGATGAGTCTTTTGTAGACGAGACGCGCGTCTGGCGTATATTAAATTTAAATTTGTCCTGGTATCTATGAATCTATGATGAGTTTATTTCAAAACCATATATTACTATCTTAATTTGAAATGCAATAACAAACGAAGACTATGCAAATAACATTGATAGAGTCGCCAATGCATACATAATACTTTAAACTTCAGTAATATGAAAGGTGTTATCCATTCCCTAGATGTTTTTTAGCGTTTGATTTTGCCATTTGACTTTCCGTTTTGAATTTTCTTCGGAGTTCGATATAATTTGTTATTATAATTTAGGAAAAGCAATGCATTTTAATATTATACACTATGAATGCAAATAAAACCTGTAAGCAAATCAGTCATCAAGGTCAAACATATTTAAAACAAGAATCAAAATAACTAATTTGGTGAATATGTTGAACTCATCTATCCCATCGAACTTGAAGATAAAGGATAGTTACGTCAACTCTGCTTTCTTGAATTACGTCTGGAAATTGACAATACAGGTCGATTGAAAACAAAACTATACGATAACAGAGATGAACTCAGTATATATCTCCTAATTGATACGTTAATCCCGGGCTTTGATTTCCTATCATGATTTCTTTGATAATTGTCCTTTAATTTGGGTACAATACAAGAAAGCAATTTTAGTTTCTATAAGCTTGAAACAGATCATATCAAAGATCAATTACAAAAACGGATTCATATAAATTTATAGCCAACGCGACGAGAGAAGATTTTAATCGATTATACATTTGTTTTGTGATTCAGTGAATCATGTAACGTCACATTGGAGGCCGATAAGATGGTTGGAATATTAGACAATAATTTGAGGAACAGGCGTCGATTAACACCGGACGTTGATCTGAGTTTCACATAGATAACATAGATACATTATGTATTTTAGGAAATACATTACCAATAACAAACACATATCAATATTTACATTGTGCCACATCATCAGTATAATTTCCCTCTCGGATATTACATGTACTATTGTCACCATTACACACGCCACATCCATCAAATACTCCAGCATTCAGAGTATTGTTACAGTCGAATCTCTACAACAGAAACAACTTTATATCAAAGAAGTGTATACTCTTAATTATCATTTCAATTTTATAATAGATATTATAATGTATATATAAGTAATTTGCTCGCTCCCTTATCAATTTTTGAAATGTGAAAATTTCACAAACAACTTTTTAAAATTTATTTTAGAGACATTTTGGATATCATGTTTTAGTTCGGTTTTATTTGATTGACTGTGATGTGTGTTTGCTGAAATTTATTTTCCCCCCGAAAGTTTGATAAATATTCTCTTTGATAGAAGGAATTATGTACATGTGTCTTTTACATAGAATAAAGAAATAGCACGACGAGTGCCGTATACGTTACAGGAAATGCTTGCCCTTCATGAGCACCCGGTTTCACTCCCAGTTTTTAGTGGAGTTCGTGTTGTTTCTAATTTTTATTTATAACTGTAGATGAAAATGTCCCTTTGTTTTGTGAATCTGTGTTTGCTCATTGGTTTTGATTGTTAATGTCTTACACATTGTATGTTAAAATAACATTAAAAAGGTAGAGTTATGATACTTGGATTGACAAAATTTTGTTTTATTTTGTTTATATTCAATAGGTTACTACTATATACATTGATTATTTGTGTTGCCTAATCATACGCCATGTCTTACTCAAGATAGAAGATGTTTGCCTTGGTAAATATATTTTGGAAAAAGTAGGAACAGTTGTTTTGTTCATAAATACCAGTGTAATTAAATCCAATATCTCAATTGCAAGGATACATATATAGAATTTGAAGTTACAAGGCAAATTGTACACTGTATGATGGTTTTTAGTGCACATTTATTTTCTGATTTGAACACGTGCGCCCTCGACTGAATCCTCCCTGTAACAAGACACTGGATGTAAACAAACATATTTTATGGCTGAAAAAAATGTTCTTTTAAAAAGTCATTCCATGGTTGTATTTTGTTTTAGAGAAAACAAGTCATCACTATATGTAGCACAAACCAACACTAAGTTAATCAAAGCATACCTTCTTCGGTTGTCAATCTTCACTTTTAATTTCTTTAAAATAACTCGTAACAATTTCATTACCTGACAATAACCCTCTAAGCAAGCGGAATAAAACCCTGGACGTCGGGAATATTGCTTTGCATCAGCTGCATCTAAAGTTCCAGGACATGGTGTACCGTTTTCTATCAATCCAAATCTTGTCAAATCAGGTCTAGTATACCCCGGAGCTGATTTACACAAAACTTCACATACACCATGGTCTAAAATGTGATGGTTTAGTTATTATTTAGAAAGTGATATTTGATGCAAAAATCATTAAGATAGGCAAAACAAACAACAAAAGAAATTCTACAAAACCAACAAAACAAACTAGAGACTCTAAAGAGCCTGTGTCGCTCACCTTGACCTATGTGTATATGAAATAATGGACACAGATGGATTCGACAAAAAAATTAGTTTTGGTGTTGGTGATGTGTTTCTAGATCTTACTTTACTGGACATTATTGCTGCTTACAATGATCACTATCTATAATGAACTTGGCCCAGAAGTGACAGTGGAAGATAGGTTGTAAAAATTTACTATAATATAAAGGGAAATAAGTCCTTAAGGGATCAATTGCCCATTTTAGTCATGTTGACTTATTTGAAGTTCTTACTTTCCTGTACATAACTACTGGTTTAAAATTATCTCTATCTACATTGTATATTAATATTAAAGATAATAACCAACAGCTGCAAAATGTTCTAAAAATGATAAATTCAGGGGCAGCAACCCAACAAAAAATTGCGTAATTGGTCGGAATATTTCAGGGCAGAGAGATCTTGACCTAACAAACAATTTTATCCTATGCAGAATTTGCTCTAAATGCTTTGGGTTCAGAGATGTGAGTTAAAAACTGCATTTTACCCATTGTACTATTTTTACCCATGTCGGTCATCTCGCCAGCAAGCCGGGTCATTGGACACATTTTTTTAAACTAGATAACCTAATGATTATTGTGGACAAGATTGGTTCAATTTGTCTTAGTAGTTTCAGGAGAAGATTTTTGTTAAGGATAACAAAAATACGAAAATTGTTTAAAATTGACTATAATGGGCAATATCTCCTAAAGGGGTCACCTGATCATTTTGGTCATGTTGACTCATTTGTAGATCTTATTTTGCTGAACATTATTGCTGTTTACAGTTTATAGTTTATCTCTATCTATAATAATATTCAAGATAATAACAAACAACGGCAAAAAATCCTTAAAATAGATTTAAGCAAAAATCTACATTTCACCCCTATGTTTTATTTTTAGCTATGACAGCCATCTTGTTTGGTTGGCCGGGTCACTTTTTTCAAACCAGATACCCCGATGATGATTGTGGCCAAATAGTATCAAAGGTACCAGGATTATAAGTTTGCTTAAATTTTTTCGCTAGTTTCAGAGAAGAAGATTTTTGTAAAGGTTAACGACGACAGACGACGGACGCTACTTTAAGTGATTACAAAAGCTCACTTGACCTATCAGGTCAGGTGAACTAAACATAGGGTTGTAAGGGATATCAGTAGGTCGCCAACAATACATGTTTTCCTATCAATTATAAAGTTTTAAAAAATAGTTTGTCATCAACATTAAACATCACAAAATGATATAAAAAGCAGTTATAAATAACAGCCGTTGCCGATGCCTCTTACGGGCATAACAAGGGGCGTTTATTCTGTCGACATATCCGATCTCGTTTCTGTGAGGTCGTTTATACAAATCATAATTAAAAAAACTAAATATGTCTATTAATAACTATGCTGCACTAGTATTCGAAGACCCAAATGTTGCAAATCAATTGTTCAATCGCCATGACAGATATATTGTTTTCCTCGCCGATAAAGCCCAAAACAGTAGTATTTTTTTGGTAAATGAGAGTTAATTTTTTACATACTTAGTGATGAGTAAATAGTTCCTGAAGCTGTATATTCAGTCCCATTAATGATGTTGTTATCAATAAGCTTTTGACAAGTCTCTGATGCTCTTTGTTTTATAAGATTAGAATCCTTGTTACTGTCCCCAGCACAGGGCTGAAAAATATTTGTTATTAATTTATTTGTGAGCAATATTTGGAGGGGGATTTTGTCATTCTGTTCATAATTATGATTGGTATCACCTTTTTTTTTATGACAATCTAACGTATAGTGTATTATTTTATCTATTCAATTCTTTTAAGGAAATGCACTTATCACAGATACAAGGATAAGAAAGTGTAAAATAACTATTTGAACATTCATAAAAATCTATAGAGAACCTATAAAAGAATTTTATGTGATGTCAGCCTGGAAATGAGGAACAAACGATTATGTGTATAAATAACGTACTAATAAATGAAACAGAAAGATTCAAGTGAAAGGTTTAGCTAGCTTTAAAACCTGTTGTTATCTACTATTTTATCCATTAGAAAATGCCTGTACCAAGTCAGGAACATGAGAGTTGTTATTATTTCGTTTGATGTTTTTCAGCATTTGATTTTTGAATTTGCTTACGAACTTTCCGTTTAGAATATTCCTAGGAGTTTGCTATTATTTTGCTATTTAACTTTCTACAGTAGAGGCAAGATTACCGTAAGATTGCAGCCTTCAGCTTCGTACTCATTTCCAACGCAATTTGCACTGTTCTTTGGACTGAAATATATATTAAAAACGATAAACCAATTATTTACATAACATCAAACCAGACACAACAATAACAGGAAAGCAAATGAACAACAGAACATTGAAGTGCTGCGAAATTAAACACCAACATACATAGTAACAGACTATTTGATAACAACTGCCGTATTCATGACTTCTTATAAGACATTTGAAGAAAAAATTGTGAGCTCAAACTTAACGTCGGTATTACCGTCTCATAAGTTCTTTGACTCATACTAAAAATCGTCGGCATTACCGTTTTTGAGGATGTAGAGTGTAACAATACAGCAGTGTAAACAAGTAAGCGAATTATTTATTTAAGTGAAATTTTAAATGCAATATGTCATATAGATATTTGAAAAACAACAAATTACAATTAAATTCCCCCGCCCCCTGAAAACGTACGTCGGATTATCACATCTTCTTCGTCTGTATACAAGGCCTCGTCCACATGTCCGGGAGCAGGTAGTCGATGATTCCCAGGTTGACCATCCTCCTGCACGTACTTCAAGATTAGATAATTGAGCTTCAGACCAAGCTTTACAGGCACCAGCAAAGCAGATCTATGATATAAACGCAACATTTTATGTGCAACAATTAAACTATGCAACTAACATAGTTTGGAAAAAGTATAAAATTTGTTAGTTATTATAAGATAATCACAAACTGAAAAAAAAACCGAACTTCATTCCCGAAATACAAACAATATACTGATATTTTTTTCCTTTTTATGGTATCGATGATTGGTAGGTTCTTTTTTCTGTGAACTTTTTTTTTTGGACTGAATTTTTTCTTCCAATTCAATTATCATCATACCTATTGTCGATAAACTTCTTCGACCTATGGTCACGGAATGATTTTTTTCTTACCTTCCATATTACAAAAAAAGATGTGGTATTATCGTCAACGAAAAAACGAGCCAAGTGTCACAGAAAATAACAGCTATAGGTAATCGTACGGCTCAACAATGTGCAAAGCCCATATGGCATAGTTAGGTATATAATTACCAGTAATGGTAAATGTAAAATAATTTAAACAAGACAACTCACTGTCCAATTTATTAACAAATATGAACAAAAAACAAATATGAAACAAACGCCAACCACTCAATTACAAGTTCTCGACTTGGGACAGGCACATACATAAGAATGAAGCAAGTTTAAGGTACATCATAACAAATGGACCCTACGGTGACATATAGTCGTTAATGTTTGTGTCATTTTGGTCTTTTGTGGATAGTTGTCTCATTGGCAATCATACCACATATAAATGACTGTATTTACACCTTAAAACTATTCTGAATTCAAACTTAGCTGTGCAGTGGAAAAAAGTAAAGGCCTGTTTTTCAGAAAGTTAAAATCTTTTTTTAGAAATTTGACATGCACTATATTTTTCGTTCAAGATGTTGGTGTAAAAGAAAAGAAATACCTAAATTACATTTGATACTGTCCCCTTAATCACACTTTTTAACTCACCTATTTTTGTGCAGATATCTAGTGTTCATTAATTGTCCATGTCAATCAAGGACAATCACTGCAAAACAATACAGTTATAACACATTCTGCAGAAACAGAAAAATGCCCATAAAAATTCAAAAATGATTTTAGCTTTCTGAAACACGAAATGCATTTAATTTTGTTCGTCTAGTAGGTGCCATGCCATTAATAGTTATCAAAAGTACCAGGATTATAACATTTAAAACAGTTAAAACATTTTCAACTTGACTGATTAGTTTGTATTCATTTTAGTTTCTGAGGTGCCAATGACGGATTTTTTGTCCATTTGTTATAAAAAAAACCTTATACATGTTATTCGTCGCCCAAACCTCCACCCAGTCCTTGGACAGTGATTATACATACAGGATTTGGAAGGGAAGAGTGCTACTCCAACAAAATAGCGTTTCAGAACAAATTCATGGGAAAGGAAAAAAACACATACGAAAACCTCGCATGTGTAGTCGAAGATTTTTTAAAGGGGTTTAGATGCTTGACCAATTAAAGGCAATGGAAGTGAATATGCTTATTTCATATATAATATATCTCAAGTAAATAATCTGTTTCTATCTATCCCTAGTGCAGAGGGTAATATATAACGTAATTTTACAAAAAAACGTATGTGTTTATCTGGGATAATATCACAGAAACAAACATTGGTAAGACGGCTGTAAAATTCGAATTCAAAACTAGTCGCTATTGTGGTGCAAAAAAAAGTTCATAAGACTAAGTTATATTGGGCGTATTAAAAGGTCATCAGAAAAGTTTTGGCAAGAGGTTTTTGATGCTTGGAAAACCCGTAATCAACTAAGAAGCCGCGATGTATTGATGAAATTCTATCTTATCCTTAATGGGAGGTAGAAAACATTAAAATTGTTGGATCAAGATCTGGCCCGAGACTACAGTTATTTCGTAGTGCATATCTTTATACAATTATTGAAAATTTTACAGTGTGTTATACTTCTTTTGTGACAAATTATATCAAAATTATAGAAAAACTTTATCAGCTCTAACTCAAAATATGGATAATTTTGTGTTAAGGGTGTCTTGAAATCTTTTGACAGCTTTAGAAATGCTAATTTTTACCTTTTTCAGTTGGACCAAATCACTACTTTCAAATTCATGATCCATTCTCTTTTAAAATGTAATTTCACCCCCCCCCCCTTACTTGCTATTGAGACATACAACTTGAAAAAATAAATTTGGAAGGGGTATAACAAAAATTGGCAAATAACACACTGTCCACACTAGGGACTATTTCGTGGAAAACGAAAATCAAAGGACGACAACTGTGTTCTCGGACCTACCATAAGAACTGTGTTAAAGTTTGAAATTGGACAGTGTACGACTTTTATTTTTACTTTCAGCAAAATTATGTCATATCAAAATTTCCAACAATTATATCAGTACTTAAAGCCAAATCTTTTACATTATTATGGAATAGCACACTCGCTTAACGAGTAGTTAAACACGATCAATATTTAAGGAAAGGAGAAAAAAAATCAAGTAATACTACCTTTTAGTATAATTTTTTTCTTTGAATAAAAAAAAGATTCACAGGACATGTACAAAGTATTGAATGAGAAATATATAACTGTTACTGCCAAAAATAAAACGAAGTACCGTCTAAATATGAGTGGAATTAACTGGAAAAAAATACACTCTTCGTGTATAAAATATACTAGAAGCACTAAGCTTTGCTGGTTCCAATTAAAAATTTTAGGAACTTATTCACTATTTTACAAGATGAAAAGTTAATATGAGCGACATTTGTAAATTTTGCAAAGAAGGACCAGGAACCGTTCTAACATTTATTTTGGAGCTGTCCAATGTCTACAAAATCTATGATTCCTAACAATATTGTAATGTTATATTTACCTTTTGATATTCACAGTAGAGACCGGTAATAGAATTAGGCTGCTTGAACATCCGACCATGTGCGTTCCCAACGTTATGATCGACACAACTGTACAGGTTACAAGAAGGGTTCTGTAGACAGAAAAAAAATGCATTTTTCACTTGTACAAATAATTTCATTCCTGACGACATTGTTTACTATATTGTGACAATCACCTTCTGGAATAAAAGTTATTAAATGCGTCATCACAAGATGGCTGAAAGGTTTGGAATATCTGTCAAAATTGACCACGAATATGTTAAAGTTTTCGTAACAACAATTCAGTCATTTTTCCTTCGATTGTGACATTACTTAAAGAATATTATAACCGAATTAGTATTCACCATGACCAATAATATGGGTTTCATATGGGATAAAATCTGCTTACCGTTTCGAAGAATCTGAGGCATTTCGTTTTTTTTCCAGGCAGTTGAAAACTTCTACTTCATTTTAGTCATTGGGGTATATGTATCTCATTAGCAACCGCACCACATCTTATTGCTTATATTATGTTGACATGCAAGTCTTTTTTTTTTATCCTTAGAATTTTTGTTTTGTATTGACCTTATGAGTTAAAATTTTTTGAATGTGTCAAAATGAAGTAAATGAATTGAAATTAAAATTTGCTCACAACAACATCTGGATATTCACGGTATTTAAATCCACTTCCGTATAACTGTTCACATACTTCATCTGCTGTTTTCATCTGACCTGGTTATAAAGACATAATATAAACACCGTTATACAGAAATTTATTGTTATAAAAAAAATATAAATCCTAATTAGAACACCAACAAATATAATTTTGAATCATTATTGGAACTCTATATTGTCTCGATAGCTTAAAATTTGTTTTAAGCTTGCATGCACGACTATTCCAGTTGTTAGACTTTATTTTGTGAGACCGTTGTTTTTTTTTAATATATATATTTGAAAATGTTGAGAAAAACAAGGAGGTATGTTGAAAATGTCTCGTCGAAAGAAAAAGAAAAAAAGGCTTGTAAATCAGTGGTTGCGTTAGTTGCTGTGTCACATATTTGTTTCGTTGTTGTTTTCCTACATAAATTAGGCCGTAGTTTTTTCGTGTGGATTGTTTTACATTTCACATTTCGTTTTTTTCGTAGATGAATATGTGGCATGATTCTGCTCGTACGATAACCTAAAGATGTGAATTTATGTGTCATTTGGTCTCTTGTGAAGTGTTGTCTCATTGGCAATCATACCACATCTTATTTTATATATAAAGTATTATATATTTAAACAGGTATAAACATTAATAAGAGTATATCTGCTTGACACAGAGGAGGAATATATCAACTGACTAAACCATTGTCAAATGATTTACAGCTATTATACCCTTAACTTAAAATTTTCAAAAGCAAAACTTCATTCACCTATCAACAGCGTTAAATTTGTAGTGATTTGGTCCATGTTTGTTATATCTTGATGTTTGTCTCACAATGAAAGAGACACTGCTACAACCAATAGTGATATTATTAAATGAATTTCCTCCAACAGCCCATAAAATGATTTTCCAAGACGTGATTCGGGAAAAATGGCCTTTTATAGATGACTATTCGATATGCGATTTGATCATTGTTAAAATCCATACGTTGACCTTATATTATATGAATCTGCATCCTATTAACTCAGTAAGACCTGTTATTCAAATGGCAATCATTTCACATTTCCTTATTTCGTTCTTCTGTTGAATTCGTTATTACCAAGGAACATATACATGCAAATTCCGTTTAGCGATGAATCACGTTTTCTCCTATTGCATATATAGGATTCTAAATGAGCGTTACCTATATGTAAGTGCAGAAACTTGACAAATTTAAAGGTTGAAGGGTCATGATGTAGACATTAATTTTCTACAATCAAGGAAAAACCTTGTCCGTGTCCATAAAGACGATATTAGGCAGCAACAAATGCTATATTATGTTGAACTCCCTTTTGAGGTATTTGATTTTAAATAATGGCGCAAAAGACTCATTCGTACGTTTACCTTCTTTTCGGCATTTGAATTATTTTGGTCTGAAATCGTAAAAAAAATAAAACAAGAATCCGTTTAAATTTTGGTAATGACCATTTTATGAGCATTTAAAGTCTTTTATGAAATAAAAAGTGGATGATACGGGGCAAAATATTTGACCCTGAAATGTAAGGGAAAAAATCAAGGAGTCCAAATATTTAACAAAAATTCCTGACCTGACTATATTCTTAAGACAGGCATTACACAACATGGTCTCCAAAACATGTCTCAACTATCTTGAAAGTTGTTTTGTCAACACAAACCTCAATCATTGACTCATGCATGGCATAGGTTTTGATAGGTCTGAATAAAAATTTGAAATACTCTATACCAAGGGGATGCAAAAAGTGGTGGTAACATCAAGTACTGTCTTTAACGTCAGCGGATATCAACCAAAAAAATATCGATGGTGTCTGTTGCCTATTAAACCTTTCTGTTTCCAACGGCTAAAACTTAATTTACCTAAAAGTTCTGGCACTAATGTTATTCCTACTAGTGATGCTGGAGTGACCTCATTATCAGCAATATTGTCTATCCATAGACATCCATGGTTCCCTGTTCTGTAAATAATACTTTGTATTCGTTATAAGTCTCAAATAACAAACAAAAATACAGAATGAAAACAACAAGTGGCAACTGAACTTTGTCGGAACTGGCTTAGTTTTCGAAAAAAATATGCAGAACTAAAGTAATCTCATTATTAAAAATAGAAAACATGCTTAAAATTAAGTATTTTAAACAAGTGCGTTGTGTTCAAAAGACTTACTGGAGGCGCTCACAATCATAACATTTGGAAGCTAAGATATATTACACAAAATTACAAAAAAGTGTGCTGAACCTTGACTATTTATGCTCTGTGGTAAAAATTATTTTTCAAAAATATATCTAATGTGTATGTTTTGTCGAATGTATTAATTTTTGATAGATATTAAGCAAAAACGTGTATCTGTGTTATATTTATAAGAACAAAAGCCGGAAAACGGAAAAAAATCATTCTCAATTATTTTCCTAAAAAATAGTGACATTTAGACATTTGTTTACATGATTTTGTATGTGTCGCCATTCATTGTCAATTAGAATAATTATTCAAAAATTAAATATGGGAGAGAATTTTTTAGAAAAAAAACCCTATTTATTGTCAAGAGTTGGTGCAATTATTAATTCCGAGAAATCTGTCATAATTTATATCAAAATTCTCTCATATAAATGACTTCACTGATACATCACTAATGATGTTACTTGTGACACTGTTTTTCAACTTAAATAATTGGCATTTTTTACATATGCATTCATCAAATTTAAACATCGCAGTCAATATTTTTGAGATCATTAGTCAAATTTATGTTATAGATAATGTATATTTTAATGTTTTCCTTGAAGTATAACACATCGAGGGGTGTCAGGATTAGTCAAATGAAAGAGACCAACCGATCCTGACACCCCGAGGATTCTTCGAAAGAATAACCTGTCGTTCTGAAAGAAAATAACTCTATGTAGGTATATAAGAGTAGGTAAACCAAGTATTTTCTAGCAAATGACTAGACGGTGTGTACACCAGTGATATTTCCTAAAAAACCAGAACTCAATTATCTATATCTACGGGTGTGTCAATGTTTCCTGCAGAATATATTAAGATTGTTGATATGATTCAAGATTATTTCTGAAATGTTGGATAAATAAATTCACATACTCAAACATTAATTGTATATACTCTTACTCCAACTTATGAGTCTTTTAAAGTCTACTTTACATCTTCCGACCCTTTTTACACGAATATAATATCATAAAGTTAGTAAAGGCAAAAAGAATCACTTTTACTTTGTTATGAAATAAAATAATATCTTTAAAAACCTTTAACTTAAATTGACGCCATCCGCTATTCTTTTTCAAACCTAATAGTCCAATTCGAATGATGCATATTCAATAGCTTCATAGAAAAGTACAAGTATTATCCTACATTTACTTAAAATGTTGTTTGATAACATCATTTCATTTCCTCTGTAGTCAATTTATCAGATTTGTATATTGTAAGTGTGACTTTTTGTATGTATGGCTTATAATTGGTCCACATTGTTAGACATACTGGATTACTACAATTGTTATTAATTGAGCATTTTACGTTACTATATTTGCACTTTGCCCACAGGTAAAACGTAATTTATTTTGAAATGAAAATTACATTTTCTAATCAAAGTCTACAGATTTGATGATCCTCAAATGTGCGCTATTTATCAGAATTTTTACGGAAAAAAGAAATTTATTTTCAAAAAATATGTCTATAAATTACATTGAGGTGCGACAAATGTTTTTTTTAACTCATCACATCTAGGAATAAACTTTTATTGCGAAAACATCGTACAACCATATAGTCAAACAATCGACAACCATATAAAATACAATGTTAACCTTTAATATACTAAAGTATATTGTGGATTCATTATTATTCGTTGAATACCAATTTTCGTGGATTTTTTTGGGTGAAGAAGAACCACGAAATTAAATGTTCAACCAGAAGCAAATTTCATATAGGCTTGGTTAAACTTCGGCAAAACAACGAAATTAAATATCCACAAACATGTTTGTTTTCCTTAATCCACGAAAATTGGTACCCACGAAAATACTTGAATTCACAGTACGATATTTTCTTACTGTAACATAGTGTTCATATCATTGACACTACATGTACTCCATCCGACACCAGCGCCACCCATAACACCAACGTCTGGAGATAAACAATTTCTATCAGCGTCATGAAACATACCCATGCTGTAAATAATAATGTAAGTTGAGAAGATTGTGGTAAATTAATCATCAAATTGCTTAATTTAAAGAAATGTCTCAGGTTATTTAAAACATGGAAATTATTTTGTCCTTGAATAGAATATAAAAAATACTTAAACTTGATATATATCATGAAACATACATTATTTACAATATAAATACGACTTGTATTGTAAAATTAACATATAAATACAAAGCAATCATTAAAACATTTGAATGCAGCATCCATTATGGAAGGTTACTCGTAATTTATCAAAATGCATGAACTAACATACTTATGACCAATTTCATGGACTGTTGCGACATATGTTGTAGGTCCATCTGCAGAAACACCACATCTATATCTAGGATTGCAAATGTTATTTTGGTAAGCTAGTCCTCCTAATGCTGGTTCCGGAATGCTATAAATATAGAAACTCAATCAGCCACCCAACGAAACACAATCTCGCTTCTGAACTCACATCATTATATTATATGCAATAGATACTAGGTTTGATTATTTTAAGGTTGCTTTGATTTTGATTTAGCCATTTGATGAGGGACAATCCTTTTTGAATTTTACTCAGAAATCAGCATTTTGTGATATTACTTTTTTCTTTCAAAATGCATAATATCTTTTATATCTTTTATATTACATTTATCTTTTAAGGTTTATGAACTACTCTTCTTTTTTTCTTCAGACAGGTTATACTATAAATGGGCGCATATTTAAACGTTATATATAATTTTTGAAGTGAGGTAAGGGGTGTATGAATATCATAGCAAAGGATAATTAATGCATTTAGATTGTTTAGATTCAACAGTTCTATCAAAATCTAGAATTTCTCATTTTCTTTTTTATTTGATGAATCTCTGTTTGCTATCTCTTAAATTTACAAAAAAAAAATATCTATGAATATTTTGGTGAATAAAAAACTTACAATTGATAATCAAAGCAGCTGTTGATAAGCATGTTTTGTTTTTTAAACTAGGATATAGAAAACGTTCTCTCAATTGTTAACATGTGGAAATTGTGTCCTATAAGTTGCTCAAGCATATGTGAACAATTCATTTCTTACCCTGTGTGAACATGAACATGATCGTAAGCTAGACCAGCTTGAGTTCCCGTACATATAGTATTCAAGGGATATGACAGAGCAGTAGAAGCATTGTACCAGGACTGAAATAGAACAAATAACAGAAATCACTTCAAGAAAGCTGTGTTCTAAAAGCTCGTTTAATAGCGCCACTTGTTCGTGTGATGGTCCATAATCTTGGTTCTGGTTGTTTTATGAGATACATTATTTGTTTTTACTAAATTATATATTTGCGTTTAGAAACAATTATAGAAAATCTCTATTGCTGTATTTGGCAAAACTTTTAAGAATTTGTGGCCCATAAAAAAAGAAAGAATTTGTGGCCCTCAATGCTCTTCAACCTTGTAATTTATCTGGTATTTTAAACACTTTTTGACTTGACCGTCACTGATGAGTCTTTTGTTAACGAAACGTGTCTGCGTAAGTATAACATTTTAATCCTGGTATCTTTGATGAGTTTATTTACACTATTTAACAAACGGTTTCGACTTGGAATGCTATGAAAATGATGCATGGAACATACAATTGTCTGATTCCTGATTTGTTTTCCGAATCCCCCTCATATTCTTACATATACAAATCTGGCTGTGAATTCACATACATCGGATCAACAAGAATATGTTCCAAATAATGATACACGTGACAAGATAAAAGGTATATTCAAACTCATTAGCTGAAAATACAGTGAAACCGCCATGGCTACAAAGGACCAACATTCAAACAATAGTACACAAAACACAACATAGAATCTAACGACTGAGCAACACGTAATCCACCATTGTTAATTTAACTCATGTTTGTTATAAGGACAAAAGCAGTGGAGTTTCTCATACAACACCAGTGACACTCAGATCAAAATAGTTACAAAGCCAAATAAGTTAAAATTGAAGAGTATTGAGGACCCAAAATTCCAAAAAGTTGTGCCAAAAACTGCTACGGTAATCTATTCCTGGGATAAGAAAAACCTTAGTTTTTTTACAAACTCAAAGTTTTGTAACAGGAAATTTATAAAAGTTACCATATAATTGATAGTCATGTCAACACTGAAGTGCTGACTACTGGTCAAAGGTACCAGGATTATAATTGAGTCCGTCAGACGCGCATTTCCTCTACATAAGACTTATCAGTGACGCTAAGATAATATTAGAACTTTACGACTGCATATTGGAAAAGTTAAAAAAAAAGTACATATAACTGTAGAAGTATAAAGTCTCACCGGATTTGTTTCAAAAAACGTCATCAGCTTTATTGATAGAGTGACGTTATAATTTAAAACTTCGGCACGACCCCATTCAAACTGTACCTGAAAAGATAAAAATAAAAGACATGAAAACAAAAAAGAATCCAACAGTTTCAATGCTACTGTGTGTTTATATTATGAGTCTAGAAAGTGATAGATAAATATCAACAACCGTCCTGATAAAACTGAAAGACAATACCTTTCAACTTTTGATGATTGATTGATATATGTTTCGGAGCATTCCCTTTGAGGATGCAAAAGAATAGAAAAAAAAGGTCTTAAATTTAGGTTTGTTGTTCTTTTGATTTTGGAAATAATGTCAAATGGCTCGTCTCGTACACTCGTGATTGGCGTACGAGCGGAAGGTCCTGATATGCATATAATTTTTGTCGCTAGAAAATTCACCAATTCATCATCATCATATTCAGTAGTGTCTTCATGTATTGTACTCATAGACATTGTATACGGATAACATGTCACAATAATACCATCCTTATTCCACTTCTAAACAACGTTTTAGTTTCAAATTCCTATACATCAAATAATTCAAATACATCAAAAACACTTCATAAGTTCAAGAGGTTATATTGGAAGATCGATATTGAAGTATTGGACCCCCAATCTTATTTAAGAAAAATGACAAGATAAATATTTGTATTAATCATTTATCAAGTTGTTATTAAATGGATACCACTTGAGATTTTGAACGCTTTCTTTGTAATATAAATATAATTCTGATGATACACTGTTCATTTATAATTATCTTCCAAAGTCAAACTGGAGCAAGCCATCAATTTGGAAAATGTAAAAGATGTATTACTGTTTGAATATTATACGGTTTACAATATTATTTGTTTGTGTGTACCACACAAATATCTTGAATATATATGCACGAAAAATCTTAGCATGATTCAAACCATTGCCGTGGTGTCAGCTTATTCATTTATCGTGCTTTTTTTCTAGAATAAGAGCTTCCTATATCTGTTGCTGGAATGGACTCACCAAATTATTTTCAATTTGTTTCCTTTTTGTTTCTTTATTCATTGAGCTCGATTCTGTTCATGTATATTCAGAATAAATGAAAAAATGAACTTTAAATTTTGTTATCTTATATGCCTTCGAATTCTTGAAATCTGTTTCGCGAGACCAACATCAACGCATCGACGAAAACTCTCGGTAATTAAACAAAGACTAATAGATGAAAATCAATAGTGGTATTCCGATGCAAAAAAAGACAGTCAGACGCCTTAAATTATCTTTGTATTAATCATCACTTATCCATTATAGATTTGATGAATAAGTTGCTCCTTATAGAAATATTTAAGATTTACAATTTCTCAATAACAAATAAAAGCAACAGTAGTATACCGATGTTCTAAAGTAATAACTATATTGTAATTTGATAGAAAACAAATCCGGGTTACAAACCAAAACCGAGGGAACACAACAACCACAAGAGGAAAACAAAAGAACTACAGCAAAACCAAAGTGCAACAAAAAACCAACCCTACAACGAACACCAACACACAAATAAAACGATTTATTTGATAATATAACTGCCATATTCCTGACTTGGTTAATGACATTTTACGAAAAATAACCTGGTTTAATGGTTAGCCAAACCTCTCACTATATGAAAATGCTAACAAATAAAACGAACATTTTGGATTATTTTTTTCAGGTCTAGTCATCTGATTGTCATAGAAGTATGTGATTGGCCAAATCCAAAATTTGACGAAAGCTATTTTATTTTGTTGTGTGATTTTTTTTTCATTACACTTACATAACACATGCATATTATTCAGTTTAAAAAGGGTAACAATTGCTCTGTAAACTCTGAAAAAGGCCATCATTTGAAAGGTCATGAAAATGTTGTTAAGTTAACGAATAATAACATCGCTAGAGATATAAACCCTCTCGGCGTATCTAGGTCTATTCTGTTTGTAGGTCGTGCTATTTACATTTTTTTACTCATATGATTGTTTATTTATTCCTAGAATTATTTTTCAACTATCATGTCGTATTTCATTACTATGCGTACGGTTGAGAATATTTTATGCATAATAAGGAAAAGAACTACTTAAACATTAAGTATTGTTAGTTTGAACGATGTTTACAATTTACGTTACATAATTTTACTCACTGCATTATATTTCAAAAGCATCATTTCCACTCTGCGTGTCATATCAGTAGCTGGTAATTTATAAGCCAAGAAGTCAGCATCAACATACACTGCCAATTCTATTGTAAAATCAGAAGAAGGCACCGCTCGTTTGTGTATTCTTTGGTGGTTGGGTTCAGTTTGATTAATAAGAATGTAATCTGAAATAGTATGAACAATTTACAGAAAAGGTCCTCAAACGTATATTATTTCATTAGTTATAAACAGGATAGGTTATGAGTAGATGGTAAAACTTTTTTTCTAGTTCTATGGTCACTTGTTGTTACGCCTACATGATTTCAGTTCGTTCAAAATGTTGACTCATTGTTGTCAGACTTTCGCATGTCCTGTTTGATTGTTTTTTTAAAAACACAATATATCATCTGTAACGCTTAAAAAATCAACTTATACCATATCAAAATATTTATTATCATCAAGACAAATAAAAAGATATTCTAAAACCCTCATATATGATGGTAATAAAACAATTACTTCATAAAAGCCAACACTACTTTAAGATAAATATCTTTACCAGAAAATATATGCTTACCTTTCGTTTTGCTTAAATCTGCGAACTTAAAATCTTCACGTCGTTTTCTTGCTATCAGTGTTGTATGCTGTTCACTTTTTAATATACTACGTTTTCGGATATGATGTGGTAAAACTTCAAAGTGAAGTTCATGGTCGTTAGTTGACATCATTCCTTGCTAAATTGATAAATTCTATTTTACAGTACGTTCATATGCAATATTAAATATTACTTTGAGCAGGAACAGTATATCTAACATATATATGTTCCTTCTTTGAGAGTTTATACATGTTTTGGTTATGGAAATTTTGCCTATCACATTTTATTGTACCTGAATGTGTACTTGCAAAACAAACACGAGTACATTTTGAGTAGGATCTGTTTACCTATTTGGAGCTCCTTTGGTAATCTACAGTTTTGTGTATTGTATTTTCTTCATTTAGCGTTTTCCCCATGTTTCTGGTATGACCGTGATCAACTGCACTCGATTACTAACCATTCATTCATGTGTACTTACCATTACCACTGAAACGGATCAATTCGGACTTGATCAATCACCTTGTTCGATTTTTATCTATCACAGTCGCGTTATTTGTAGATTTACATAATGGGGGCATGTGATGTGAAAACCCATAATTCTGTTAAAACACGTGTGCATTAAAGTTAGTTATAAAGTTAAACTTTCAATGTTTACTATGTATTTTCAAATTCTCATTTTCATTTCTAAGTTAAATATTTGCCAATTTCTAGCAGACAATTTTATACCAATTCTTTGCAAAATGATGCCGATGCAGTTCCATCATGAGAATGGACATTTCCAATCAAGAAACAATCCGGATGATCACCATTCCATTCCGTTTCTTGTTCATCAGCTATAATGGACACCTTAGCTGAAGGTTGAAGTGCTGACAGTGTATGTTGAAGAATCATGTTGTACGCTTCCCCAAATGCAGATATTGTAATGTCAATTAATTTACTAGGGTCTAAGGATCTTCTTCGTCGATGGATTGACGCAGCATCTAGGCTTTAAAAGGAATGTTTCTACTATTAATTGCATACCTTAGGTTCCTTAAGAACAGGCGATAAAAAAATTTAAAATGATTTTTATTGATTTTTATTTTTATTTTAGTCGATCCAGTTTTTGATTTAGTAACTACAAGTGATGATTGATACAATTATATGAGTATAGCTTTATAGTGTATGTCAACTACAATATAGTTACTACTGATTTGTTATGATGAGAACAAACTTTTATGTTGTTATTATTATATCAAAACATGAGAAAATATAATTATTGCTTTACAGCTATAAGTAGTCAAGGACCTACATACTGTCGATACGTATAATATATATAAGGCATTGCACAATGTCATGATATTTTCTCAATGATTATGACGTATGTATAGACAATTCAATGGATGTCTACTGATTGACATTTGAAACTTGAATACATGATTTTATATTTATAGTTGTCTTTTTGTGTGCTAAGTGTCAATCTGATTAGTCAAGCCTTTTCCAACTGATGGTTGGAAGCTGTTTGTGTGTGGTGCTATTTATTGCGTCGCTGTCTTGGGTTGGGGATCGGGAGATTATCACCTGCAATCATGTTTGGTTAAAAGGCAATCTGAGTTACCTGTCCTGGTTTGGGAGCCTGTACTTCAGAGGTTATATTTGTTTGCATAAGGTCATATTTGTTTTTCGTTGTTTTGTTTACACGAATCTTTTCTCTTGGATTTTGTTTTGCATTTGTCAAGTCGGGGTCTTCTGAACATGTCAGTACAAACCCTGTTATAAGTCTTATTCGGCATATAACATTCGGGAATACATTTAATATGCTTAAAACACAATTATACCTCTGTTGATTTGAATTTATATTTTCTTGAACTGATGTCAACTCAAACTCATTAAAGCCATCTGGAAAAAATATGTTGAGATTTACAAATACACATGAGCATAATACATATCTGAAAGTTTGTTGTTATACCAAAAAGATATTTCAAGAAAAACAGAATATTTTTCGAACATTTTCCTGTATTTGTTTTTGTTAATGTATATACATATATTGTGTACAAGATGTAAGTTTGTACAAATTATAATTTGTTCTTTTTTTGTACAAGTTATAAGTTTTTTACACCTACCTTCTTGCACCTGGAGATACAGGTTAATCTTCTAGAGTGTACCAGTTTTAAGTTCTAAATTCAAATGTATTTATTTCAATCTTACATGTAAATGAGGATATCTAAATGGTTAAAAATCTAATTTTATTTTTCTCCTTATACCGTATTCATATCCATTAAAAGTCTTTGTGTGGTCTTTGTATCAATGCTCAGTATGAGACTGTAGCACTTAGTTGTGAAAATATGACAGAAATATGATAAACAAAAAACTGTGTGCTTGCATCATGCATTTGCGTGACCGTCAAGCAGTTTATAAAACACTGATAACTTGTACGAAAAATCTGTAAATATAATAATTTCTTCAACATTACAACTTATACAATGTTTCTTTTATCATTATGCTAGACTTGCTTGAACCAGAGAGTTTGATTGACATGATCAAATGAAGTATTGCTTAATATTAAACAGAAGCTGGTTTCCGAATATTTAAAGATACATTCAACATCGGATATCTTGCTAATGATCATTGTTTTTTAATAATCATAATCTGGTATATTTGGGGCCAAGTTTTATAAATATCCATGATAGAATGGAATATTGTTTTTCAATGAAGGACACATTTTAATCTATCCGTTCTCTATACTACCCCCAACTTTGCCAATAACACACATTTAAAACTTTAAAATATATTTGCTTACCTTCACGAAGTTTCCTAGAGTTGATGAATTCATTTATGTGTTTATCATCTAACAATGAGTTTGCCTATAAGAATAAAAATAAGAACAGTTTTATTTGTAGTAATAATAAAGATGGTCTAGTTACAGTAAATAGGCGACAATTTTTGATAAATGAAATTGAAATCGAATAATTATGCATTTATATCCTTTGTTGTCTAAAATAAAATAAAAATCTTTAAAAGTAGGATTTATATGATTATAATTGATCAGTAGATATTTTTATCATACTGTAATCTGTCAAATATTGTTTATCAACTGTTTACGTCACAGTTTTTTAGACGGGTCATCTCCGCGTTAATGCCATGTCGATTTGTAGATATTCTTGTGCACGCACGTCTCGCTTAACACTGGGTCAATGCCACTGCTGGTGGACGTTTTGTCCCCGAGGGTATCACCAGCCCATTAGAAAGCAATATGGTGTTGACATGAATATCAATTATCTGTTCATTTTGTTTTTTTATAAATTTCCTGTTACAAAACTTTGATTTTTTAGAAAAACTAAGTATTTTCTTATCCCAGATGTAGATGACCTCAGCCGTATTTGGTACATTCTTTAAGAATATTTGGTCCTCAATGCTCTTCAACTTGTCACTTGTTTGGCTTTATAACTATTTTGACCTGAGCGTCACTGATGAGTCAAATGTAGATGAAACGCGAATCTGGCGTATCAAATTATAATTCTATATTGTCAGTCCCGAACTGACAAAAGTAAAACATTCAAACAAGAAAACAAACAGCCTGATTCATAAACAAAACAATGTACGAAAAACAGATATGATAAACATCAACAAATTAAACGACAACCACTGAATTACATCCTCTTGACTTGGGACAGGCACGTAAACTAGGTGTGGCGGGGTTAAACTATTTCTAATACACCAACACTGACCATAACCCGAGACACTAGTCTAACAATACCAACATATTAACAACAAACAATAAAAAGCAGTTAGAAACGGCTTTATTTATCAGATCGACACAAAGAGCAGAATAACAGCAAACAAAAACACAGAGTGGTCGTTGCAGGATACTTATACATCTCCTCAAGAAATAAGAGACTTACAGTTTGTAACAAAAACGTCATGTCAGTAATTCCAGTCGTTACACTATTCTCTCCTTAGAAAAAGACATTCAAACAAACTCAAGGTACTCGCAGAGCGGTTTGTGTTCGTACCGGCAGACAAGGCAGCAAATAATGTAGTGGTGGTGTGACGCATATACTACACGAAAGTTCTTCAAAACGAAATAATAAATTCCTCTACATTCAGGTCAGTGCGCACCACAGAGAGTCAAATCGTTAACAAGCATACCACTGCCACTGCCCAGCTTAAAGCATCTTCCGAACATTTGAAAGTCCCTACCATGTACTGGTTACCGAAATTACACAAAAAACCATTTAAATTCCGTTTCATCTCCGCTTCGAGTAAGTGTTCTACTACTAATCTATCAGTGCTTCTAACCACCTCCCTAACTACTATCAAAGAACTGGTTATTAACTTTTGTAATAAAGCTTATGAAAATAATGGTATTAATTATTTTTGGAGTGTTAAAAATTCTTTAGAGGTTTTAGATAAAATACATGCTTTCAATGGTCCTTACAATTCTGTTGACAGTTATGATTTTTCTACTCTGTACACTACACTTCCACACAATCTTATAAAGAAAAAGTTTTTGTATTTGATAAAATGGTCTTTCGAAAAATCTCATTGTAATTTTATTTGCTGTAACTCGTTTAAGGCCTTTTTCTGTAACGAAAAAGGAAAGTATGCTAGATACACTTACTGGAAATGTGAGGATATGATTGAAGCTTTAAACTTTCTGCTTGATAACATTTATGTACGTTTCGGCGATAAAGTGTATCGTCAGGTAGTAGGTATTCCTATGGGCACCAACTGTGCCCCTTTAATAGCAGATTTATTTCTATATTGCTATGAATCTCAGTTTATGACCAAACTCAGTAAAGACCCATCATTGTTACATTTGGTTGATACATTCAAAAATACCTACCGTTATCTGGATGATATTTTTTCGTTGAATAATCCAGAGTTCTCTAAATATACTTCAGAAATTTACCCAAACGAACTTACTTTAACTAAATCTAACATA
Source organism: Mytilus trossulus (assembly GCF_036588685.1). NCBI lineage: Eukaryota > Metazoa > Mollusca > Bivalvia > Mytilida > Mytilidae > Mytilus > Mytilus trossulus. The sequence continues at coordinate 83,928,902 of NC_086375.1, read as the reverse complement.
AACAGCAGCAGTTGTCCTTTTCTAGATTTAGACATTTCAATTTCAAACGGGAAACTTCACACTAAAATTTACGACAAAAGAGACGATTTTTCATTTCCTATTGTTAATTTTCCTTTTTGAGACGGCGATGTGCCTTTGGCTCCATCATACGGTGTTTATATATCGCAACTCGTTCGGTTTGCCCGTGTGTGTTCTGATGTCATAGATTTTAACGAACGTAATCAATGCATCACTGGTAAATTGTTGTGTCAGGGATTTCGATACCATAAATTACTTAAAACTTTTACTAAATTCTTTCATAGATACAAAGATTTGATTAGTAAATTTGGCTATACCTGTAGAAAGCTTATTAAAAATGGTATTTCTCATCCTAAATTTTATGGTAATATTGTACTTAAAGCGAGGAAATCACTATGTGATCCTTGTAAACTCATCGAACCTTTAAACAAACTTATAAGTAAGGGTTATCGTACCAATATTGTAATTAGATCTCTGAATATAGTTCACATTGACACTAATATTGATTTTGTCATTAGCAAATTAAAACATAACTAAATTTCATTATCTTTTGAGGCGAGATGTATAGGGGACACAGCCACGTTAACTTTTATTTCTATAGAAGTCGCTCTTCACTATTACTACTACCTGTCGATACATTTATTTTTGGCATTGCACAAGTCATGTCTTCTTTGACTATTAATGACGTTAAAATACTAAATCCCTGTGATGTGTTTTAGTCGATTTTAGTCTCTGATGCATGATTTTTTACTATTAATTGGTTTTGGCTTTTAACTAGCTGTCAGTAACTGCGAGTACTCTCAAATCGTATTTTCTTGTTAATTCGACCTGTTGATACTGTTTATAATGCTTTTTTGTCATTTTTTATTTATATGGATCTTGGCTGTATACCAGCTTTGATTATTTGTAATATCTTCAATTTTTCACTTATTCTTACAACATTTGTATAAACTTCAAGATTATAAAAAACCGGGTTTTTTTCTAAAGTGAACGTTGATTGGTTAAATATTTCTCAGTGTGTTTGAATTTGTTTGTACACTTTTTTGACATTTGTTTGGTCATGTCTGTTTGTCTCTAATATTTAATTAACTGTGCATTTGTATTCAGATATCGCAGATCAAATTTATTCGTTCTTTGTGTAATCATACGTTTTTTGATTGAGTTAAGTCTGCTAATTGATATTTTATCGTATGTTTTTATATGTTGTGATGTTATGCTATTGTTTCAGAAAAAGGGAGAAGGTTTGGGCCCATTAAAACGTTTAATCCCGCTGCAAATGTTTGCACCTGTCCTAAGTCAGGAATCTGATGTACAGTAGTTGTCGTTTGTTTATGTAATATATACGTGTTTCTCGTTTCTCGTTTTGTTTATATAGATTAGACCGTTGGTTTTCCCGTTTGAATGGTTTTACACTAGTAATTTTGGGGCCCTTTATAGCTTGTTGTTCGGTGTGAGCCAAGGCTCCGTGTTGAAGGCCGTACTTTAACCTATAATGGTTTAATTTTTAAATTGTTATTTGGATGGAGAGTTGTCTCATTGGCACTCACACCACATCTTCCTATATCTATTCGCCTAAATTTTGTTTACTAACATAGATTCCACAATTACGTCAAAAGGTCATTAAAATAAAAGTTAATTTGGAGTTATAAAGGTTTCTACATAATAATGTTCGTATTAAACGTAGAGGAATATTACGTCGGTAACTCATTTGGATTATTTTGTCTGTGGATGTGTCTCTGGGTGACAGGTTACAACATAACACTTAGTTTTGACTGTCTTGTTTAATAACATTTCGCTACAGTTTATTATTATAACAACGGCACTTTCTCACCCGTTTTTCTGTTTCCTTAAAATTCGGTCTCATTTGTTTCTAAGAAGGCCATGCAATTGATTTATAAGGATGCAGCTCATAACCATGTCAACAACTAACGTTAATTAAAATGTCAGCTTTCTCCAATCCCTGAGTAGCCACTCCATGTATATTGTTCTAGTCGGTACCTTAATCGAGGTAGACTTCCAGTCCATTCTGGCTAGTGGGATACATTGTAGCCGACAAGGAACACAGGGCTAGAATTTCTTAAGCGTTTTGCTAACTAATTGCCTCGCCGTTGCGATGGAGTTTAAGTTAGCTGTTCTGTGGGCTGGGTGCCTTCTTTTTTTTTTTGCTCTAACAGGAAATTATTTTCTCTAGATTGATTCTCATTATCTTGGTGTTTTTTGTTCATGTGCTACTATGTCTTTTATTCTTGAAAACCACTTTTATATGAAAAGCATCATAGACACAATACTGATTGGCGGTAGCCGTGTGTCTCTTTAAAAAAAGAAGATGTGGTATGATTTCCAATGAGACAACTATCCACAAAAGACCAAAATGACACAAACATTAACAATTGTAGGTCACCGTACGGCTTTCAACAATGAACAAAGCCCATACCACATATAGTCAGCTATAAAAGGCCCCGATAAGACAATGTAAAACAATTCAAGCGAGAAAACTAACGGCCTTATTTATGTAAAAAAAGGTGTCTTTTCCGGATTGATGGTGGCATATCAAGCATTCATCTAGATTGAAGAGTCACATTCTGGGATATATTGACTATTGGTAAGTTTAGGCTTTTATATAGTATAGTATACATTAGCATGAAACAGCAAGATGGGTTTTTTTTGTTGGGGGAAAAGGGGAAAAGGACGGTCATGATTATCAAGGTTATATCTAGGATTGGCATCAAAGTTATTTGTTTGTCTGTTATGATATTGTACACCAGACGTAAGTTTCGTCTATAAAAGACTCATCAGTTAACCTCGAATCATAAATCATAAATGTTCGAGGCCAAATTAAGTACGGAAGTTAAGAGCAGTGAGAACCAATATTTCTGAAGTGGTTTAATGATAATCCATGTCTACACAAATGTACTGACTTCGGGTAGGAAATGGTTGATGCTTCTAGATAATTTTCCACAAAGCGTAATTTTTCTTATGGATATTGGCTGTATGTATGGATTGACTGATTGAGCATTTGGAAAAGGGAAGGCTGTGACAGGGATGTTATACACACACCACCAGTTTAGATAAACAAGGGAGGTAATTTTATATTTCAAAACTATACAAGGAAAACAGTGCGTCTCTCTTTATTCTTGGTATTTTTAAACATCTGGTATCTGTTTCTGTGTCTTCAACGTTTTAAGCTTTGGTTTGAAGTACATAATTGACTTTTTTGTTTCTGATGTTGAGAGTGGAGCAAGTATATCTATAGGGTAACCAACTCCATGGTTATTTAAAGAATTACTTTTTTCTGTGTACGATTTAATATATGTCCCAGTGAAATTCTGGTGTGATATCATGGAACTTTTACATAGGTCCCTGTGTTTGCAATTTTGTTTAATTGAAGAACCTTTTGTCTGATTATAAAATATGCTTGTAAAAATATTCGAATTAGCCCTCTCCGCGATATAGCCTTTTTTGTGCAAATGCGGCGTAAAGCAAAGAACAGAGTAACGACAGGGAGTAATGTTTTGAATTTGACGAACATGCAATTTGGTAATTGTAACAATACTTTGAAAGGTGGCAAACTTGAAGAACATTGGCACTTGTCAGAGTGTGTCCAAATCATGGCGAACAGATATACTTATAGAATATAATTAGTTGGTAAAGTCGGCTAAAAGGAGTTACTGTCAGTTACGAAGTTACGAAGATGGCGAACAGGGGTCATAATTTGTATGTTTCCGAAGTTGACAATATTGACAAACAGGATACTATTTAGAATGGTTCTTAAAGTTGCAGGGGTGTAACAACAAACTGTAAATAATCCGTTTCGGTGAATAACAGCATACATTTCCTATAAAAGTTGTCTATAATTCCATATTGTTGTAAGCGATTCGATCTTCTCGCGTTTTCTATTGCTTATTATCGTTATAGAAATCTTTAACTAGTCATTCAGAGTAATAACCTATATGTTGCGAAACTGATATCATTCGAATCAAATGTTTTACGAGTTATATTAACTATTTTTTATTCCACACTAAGGGGCATTATTTTTTAGTCCTGAGGGTCAGTTCCTTCGTCCGTCTGTCCCGCTGCAGGTCAGAGTTTTTGGTCAAGGTAGAAATGTGTTTAGTAAATATGAAGACCAATACACTTGAAACTTAGTAAACTTTCTAATGCTAATGCTAATGCTAATGCTAATGCCAAATAAGAGTTTTGACACCAATGTCATGGTCCACTGAACATAGAAAATGATAATGCGTGTTTGACATCTGTTTATTATGGGCACATTTTTGTTTGATTAGCTTCGCAAAGAACTTCAACGGATTAAGATATTCAGTCTGCATAATGTTAAAACTATATATAAATGACATACAAGTATCAAGCATACTGTTGCGACTGATTTCTTAGCAATGGATGTCTCACAAGTGAACATCTTCCAAAAACTAATAAAAAAATTAAGTTATAATAAAAGTTCTTGAAAAGGATACACAAATGTTTTGGGAATATTCTCTCCAAGGAATACTTATCGAAACATGGCAATTCAACTTATTACATAACGAGACAAAACTTACCAAAATGTCGCCGTTGATGCATAAAATCAAAACCAGAACAACGTTCAGCCGATGTTCTACAGTCATTCTTATGTACTGTCTTTTCGATCATTCAAAGACTAACATGCATTCCATCTATTAACGTTACAATATAAAATCAAGTCTTTTTACTGAAAAGAGAAGTTTTTACGTATGAAACAAAACATAACTATCTTAAAACAACGCATACTATTTTTGTTTTTATTAATTCAGCTTCTCTAATCTTAAAACCTTTGACCGTGACGTTTTTATATGGTTTAACGTCCTGTCGTACGTTGTCTTTATGTTAACTTTTTAATATTCGTACTCAATGACCATTCCACCAAAAGTTTTGAGATCGAAAGTATGTTATTGTAATGTAGACTTTTCTCGCTGCGTTGAAGACCAATTGGTGGCTTTCGGTTGATTCTTGCCCTTTGGGTTGTTGTCTCTTTGGCATATTCCCCTTTTCCATTTTTAATTTTATTGATGAACTTTCATTCATTTCGATGCGACAACACTATTTTTGTGCTTTATAATAACACCATCCAATTCATATTTTGAGGAAGAAGAAAACAGTGATATTTGAAGTATATACATTATTTCTTTAATTTGATAAAAGACCACCTGAATTCAATTTTTGCATTGACTCAACCGAACCAATTTTTTTGGGACGTCAATTTGATATTTGAAATGTAGGCTATCTGGACTTTGATTTGATATTTGAAATGTACCTGTCTGAGAAGTTTGAATTGTTTGCATTTAATGACCTTTCTCATTTAGACGTTCAATTTGATACATGTATATCAAATAACACCATTTGCTTAAGTGCCAAAAATGATGCAATATCAGTTGTATAAATAGAACTTATGAAACTTACAAAGTCAATGTAAAACATGAGAACTTCAAATCAAGTTTTTGTGTATTTTTTTTCATTGAATGATTTTGGTAACTAGTCAAACATATAACCATATTCAACTTTTCAATTTCTGGAGATTTTAGGTGGTAAGATGTTGTTGTTTTCGAAAATACATGCTTGCACTAGAAAAATATCTTTCAAACGACAACAATCTGCTATTTGAAAAAAAACATACTTTATACTTTTAAGAATAATCTCCGCGTACATTATTTGTAACTTTTGAACCGATGGTTGGACAGTTTTGGGGTTATGAGAAAAATGTAGAAATCTTAAAAATATTTTATACAACCGTATATATAATATGCAGCGATATCTTATCGTTTTCTTAATATATCAGCATGAAAAAATGAAAATTGAGCATTATTTTTATTTGCACTCAATGAACCTTGTTGTAAGTAAAAGATCGAATGAACTTAAGATTGTTGGTGAAGGTCCCAATTCTCTACATGTACGAACCCCGGTTCTCCAAATATAATTTTTCAAAACATGTGTAAAATAATTCAAGGAAATAACTGTTGAGTGTACAGGGATGATAAAAAAAATAATTGTTAATGATTAACATTGCTATCTGTTTTGAGGTTATATATGGATTTGTTTGAGTATATTGAAACTTTGCCCTAGGTAGATATAATCTGACCATGTCCATATAAAAAACGTATTGTTCTCGTCGAAAGTCCATACTTGATTTTAGCTGTTTTTGTCCCTAGTGGTACTGTGCGAACAAAGGTCGCCAATCAAGTTTAATAAAATTGAAAAAGTTTCGAGTTACTCTTTTATATTAGACAAGAAAATACCCGCGAAATGTACTTTGGTTCATAATTTTAAGATCTATATAGTTTTGGTGTAAGGCGATATTTTAAAGATCTTTTAAAAATATTCGTGAAGCGTGTCACAGACGAAGAACCACCACTCAATATGACTCGCAAGAGAATAGTCTTCCCGACAAAAACTATTGACGTTTGTGATCTAATCATACTTTTAGGATATGTCATTAGTATATCTTGGATGCATTTGCACTGATCAAAATAATATGACGTCGCGTACGGTGTTGGTGTTACTGTTTGTTTTGGTAACGTTATTTTGACGTTATTTTTCATGCATTGTATAAATAACGTCGTACTTTTTTTTATTTCGTGCAGCTCAATCATACAGAATAATTTATATGAGCGGTTGGCTTCACTTGCTACGTATAGAACCGAAATGCAAAAGCGGTACATATTTATTTTTAAGTACAGTTAAATTAAAACAGAAAAATAATATTCATTTAAATTAGTACCCCCTTGGAGCAAATATATTTTCTGCTGCTTTTTATTTAAGTTTAACTTGACATATTTATTTATAGTGGATTGGGAAACAAGTTATTACAACTTATATTAATCCGTTTAATTCCACTTTGAGGGTGCGAGTGCTTCCTTGTAGCCTTAGCCTGCTCTTTTCGAAATCAAAAAGGGTGACTTTTATGTGCAAGAGATATTGGTCTCTCTTAACGAGTCATTTATCGCCCCCTTCCGACGGACTTTCATTGTTTCACAAGACCATCATACTCGCAAATGGTGTCAAGGGCTTAATCTTTTATCCGTTTTTGATAATTTCCCAATAAAAATTTTATTAGTTGAATCGTTTGTTTCATCGCCTGTATTAAATGTTAAAAGAATCAACAGCTGAAAGCAAATTAAAAATTAACCACAATAAGATTAATTTAATAAAATTTGCCAATTTCATAAAAGAAATTTAATCTCAACTATGAACAAGAAAACAGATGGGCGCCGATAATTTTAGCGAAAAACTACTAGGGGTCATTTTAGCGCAGACATTAGAGCCCATTTTAGCGCAGGATTAATCCATTCAGCTGTATTTTCGATAGCCCATTTTAGCGAAAACTTTCCTAGTTGAAAAATACTAAAACCACGAGCATTAATTTATGCTGGTTTTATATAAAGGTTGTATGTATATATATGTTCACTTTGGTTCATCATGGAAATAAAAGTAATTCTATAGTTGTCACTCAGCTATTTGCGTTTTTCCTGATACTATCATCAAATTGCAAACAACAACATATATAAAAATACAATGTACAGGCGAATGTGCACCACAATCTAGACAAGATAAAGAGAAAAATTAGTTCCTACTGCAACTTTATCAACAGTATTGTACTGATTGAGCATGGATTTTCTTTTCTAAATCTCGCGCATGGGTCTTTGTTTTTTTAATAAAAAGTGTGCAAACAAAATAAATATTGAAACAAATATATAAAGAAAAATGCAAGGATGAACTTAAGGATGTTTCATTAATCTTTGTATGTGCCCATCGAAATTGATAAAGAAGCATGCCAGCATTTTTTATTCTTGCATGTTCCTATGTCCCTAGAAACACTATCCATTCTTTATGATTTGAAAATGTGCCATATAAATTAATCCTTTTTCTTTTATAATCGTTCGTTTTAAGACACCAGGTCCCATGTACTGAATAGAGAACATTCAAACTAGTCCCCCAGGCTGCCTCAAATAATAGATAAAAGGGGAGGGAGAGGGTTTCAGAAACATTAAACCTGTTAAGAAAGTTTTGAATAAGGTTAGCATTCAATGCCATATTTGTCGCTGGACGTCAGATAAACAATGAATCTGGGTTACGCAATGTTTCAACCAATCTCATTATCATAATTAAATCATACTATTGGTAGAGAAATTCACAATTTGTTATATCAAATTGACAAATTGTTATTTCTGATTAATGATTTTTTTTTTATATCAAATTGATAATTTGTTATACCAAATTGATAATCTGTTAGATCAAATTGATAATTTGTTATATCAAACTCATTATCTGTTATATCAAATTCACAATTCGTTATATCAAATTGGAAAAAGTTAATTAGCATGGCACGTAAAGGCTTCCGCAATTTTCAACGTTCTAGCACTACATGTCAAGTTTTAAAGAACGTAACGTCAAAACAAGTAAAAAAAGCATGGTGTGTCATTATGACTAGACAAAAGTAGTCGCTGACTGTGTCGTTCATACTTCCGACATGTGATCGACAATGGGTTCAAAAAAATCTGTGTTTCTAAATTTAACCTTAAATTGGTGACATATAGAGTGAAAACTGACTTGGATTTTTTGCCAAAAAATATCCTCAACCTGATTTGGTAAAAAAATCAATATGTCTAGCACTTTTAGCAGTTTTGCCAATCCCAAAAAAATATTGTGAAAACATTTGTGTACTGAACACATAGGTAACACAATGAATGATAAAAAATCCAGATACGCATGACAATCCCAGTACCATCCCACAGAAAATCAAACGATAATACGGGATGTAAGCTTGATGTATGAAATCTTGATATTCCAAAATTTAATCACAATTTTTTTCCACTTCCCTCCGATCGTCTTACTATCTCGTTTACACCTTTGTATATTGAAATTTTAAATCATTTGTTGCTAATTTAATTATCAATCTTGATCACATGTTGTTTTTTTTTTAATGAAATATCTTGACTGTTTGCACTTTTCTATTAGAACCCTGGTTTAATTTTGGCATTTTAACCCCAAAGGATTTCGGACCACGCTCCTCTCGATGGAACAATACCCCACCCCCCTTTTTCCATGCTTGGGAATGTGTATCACAAAATGTTTCAGTGTAAGATCGATCCGCATTAGATCTCAGGTGTTTTTGTGCTCAGAACCACCCTGATATATGAGATGGCTGAAAATGTATGCATAAAAAATATGAAAAGGGACAGACCATAATACTTGCAGACAAAGCAGAATTGATGACCGCATGTAAAATTAACCAAAATAATTTCGCAACATACTCCGCTGCACCCCCATTCGTACCTCTTAATATCATATCCTTAATCCGCACCGGATTTTCCCGATTTTACCCCCAAAACCGGCAAAAGATCTTGCAATGAACACATAAAGTTATAATAAACTACCCTGGTCATATGTGAAAGAAGAAAACGCGACACCCATCTTCAACTCTATTCATTTAGTAATACAGTTATGAACAGTAGTCTGATAAATATATTTGCTAACAATATTTTAAAGACTCCCAAGAATAATTTAGATTCCGATTTATAAGGATATCAATACCGAAGCCACATGTTTTATTTCAAACGAAAATGGCAATCGTGTAGAACAGTCTTCAACCTTTACTTTTTCAATCCACTATAAACAAACTTAAGTAGCTCCATTTTTTTGAAATTTTTGTTGGATTAAGTTGGCTTGTAGAGAAGATCTTTACAATGCCTAAAGCAATTTACAAGCCAATGCCGTAGGACTGTGGTTAATTTTAAAAGCGTGAAGACTATCAAAATAAAATCAGTTACGAATATCATAGACTTTTAATTTTCTACAGTTACCTATATCATCGTGCTTTTTGAACAGCAGATTTCTCCATTTAGCGGTTGAACTATGAAAACCCCCTTTCTATTTCAGTTTCAAATTAATAAAGAATAATAATACATATAACATTACAAAATCGACAAAAGAATATTTGACAACATCGTCTGTCATCTTTGGATATACGGTACATGTACGAACATAGTATTTGTTGTATTTTTATTTTACTGAAACCGTTGTTATACATTATTTTTACAAAACAATCTATAAAACGAAAAGTATCACCACCCTGATGTACATTCTTGAGGTACTGAAAACTTACCTATTGCATGTGTGCATGAGCTGTTGATGTAACATTTGACGTTAATGACGTATGAATGTGACCCTAAAAAATACTGAACATTGTCTATGACGTCATTGAAATATCGGGCCAAGCAGTGGCGCAGAAAAATGTGCCATTGAATACCGCAGTCTCACTAGGCCACGATCGCACTACGATCTGTGAAAAAAATACAAAGTTTGACGATCGTAGTGCGATCGTGTAGATCGCAGTAAGGTCGTATCACGGTCATGGTGAGGTCTTCAAGACCGTGTTGAGCGTGGCTAACTTTGAACATGTTCAAAACAATCGTGGTGCGGTTGTGGCGAAATCAGGTCGTACTAGAAGCGTATAAAGAGCGCAGTAAGGTCGCTGTAAGATCGCAAGGGTCGCTGTACTATCGTAGCGAGAGCGTAGTGACCGCGTGATTCTATTCTGAGAGACTTCGATCTCATAGTGACGTTATTACGACCTCACTACGACCATCACGTTCTCACCACGACCCAACTATGCTTCCACTACGACTATACCACGATAACAACACGACCCAACTACGCTTCCACTACGACTTTACCACACTGTTTAAGATATAGTATGTTTCTAGCACGCCGAAGCCGTCGTCATCACGCTCTTCTCACGACTTGACTACGTTCACATTACGACCATCATGCTCATTATCATTTTCACAAAAAATATAAAAAAGCTCTCCAGGTTTTGTTTGATTATATAATTTGGACCTTTTGTCCTTTTTCTTTAACGGCTCTCTATCTGTGTCATCCCTGATATCGTTCCGGCACTAAAAGATCGCTTTCTGAAGTTTGATGGACCAGCATAAGCATAAGGATGTGATTCAGGTTGGATTGCCGACATCTCTGCTGGATCAGTATTCGATACTATCAAAACTCCCTCTGCCTCTACATCTACTCCTACATGTAACACCACGCCCACGTGTTCTGGTAGAATTTGGTGGCATGACTGAGTTGTTTCCTATAATTGCAGTAGAAGCGTGGTAAGATCGTTTAACTCGTGGTATGGTCGTAGTGAGAACGCGATGACCGTAGTAGGATCATGATAATCCGCATAGAAAAAGCGTGATGAGAACGTGGTATAATCGTAGCAGGATCTCAGTAGAAGCGTAATGAGGGCGTAGTTCTTATCATCGTGAAAGCAACGAAAATTTACATTTTCATACCGCTCATACCGCGACCTAACCACGATCTAAATTTAGTTTAGATCGCAGTGAGCGCGTAATGCGATCGTGGTTTAGCGGGACTGGGGCTGAACATGTACAGGATATAATGCAGACGGGGACAATGTGTTTAACTTTTAATCTTTATAAGCTGGTATTGGTCTGTTACAGGACTTTTTTTGTTTTTATCTAATTGTTAATGTAAGAATGTATTCGCTGTTAGAGTGGGACGCCCATATTCGCCGGGGACACAATTTCGCCGTTTTATGATTTTGAGGTGTACAAATTTTAAAGGATGGCTGAAATGGAAGAATATTATGCAGTTAAATTATATTTTAAAAACAAATATGATTAATATTTAAACTTGACAAAATTTCGGCACTGACTGCAAAGGACAGAAATACGAACAACGATTTTCGGCTAATTTCCTGAATATAAAACACGATTTCAAAGAAGTATTTCTTAGTTATTTTTTAACTGGTTGCCTTAAATTTCAGTTCTTTAAATCTTTGAAATGTCTGCTACTCATCTATAAGAACATTGAATATTGATAAATATTATTTAAAACTGCACTTATTTGGTTTTAAATAGATGTGTCAAAACGGCGAATATGTGTCCCCCTTTGACAAAATATCAGGAAATTTCAAATAGCTTTTAATCTTACTTTTCAGATGATTTCATTTCAAAGAAACACGTTTATAACCTAAAAATATTTTGCTTTTGATGCGGTTATCTTCATATAGAAATTTCAGTATACTTCAAAAACATAAAAATCTGAAACATAAACTGCAGAAAACATGGAAAACTATGGCGAAAATTAGCACCCCACTCCACTGTTATTCAAAATTGGAATGTTAGCAATTAGACAGCAAATATTCGATAGGCCTAGAAATTCGAAATCATTTCCACTGATTATATGTTGGTCCTTTATTCGGAATAGGATTCCAGTAGAATAACAGATATTATCTATACTTCTATACTATTAAACGAGAAGACCTCATTTTGTGTGTCGCGTCTCTTCCTTCCCCAAAAATATTAATCATCATGCCTCTGTGTCCTGCATCATCATGCATAGTCGAATTTGTCATCCATTCTCATGATTATTCAGTATGGATTATTTGGGGAGAAAAACGATGAACAATGCATCCGGATATTGTTTCCGTCATCAGACCTACTTTTAAGTCATACCCAAGAATTCCGATTTTAAACTTTAAAAGAGGGTGTAAAGGGTTTAGTCGTGCAACGTGTTGTGCCACTTTTTAATTCACGTGCAGCGATGAAAAAGGTTCGTTATACATCGTGTTTCGTGAAATCGATACAAAGATCAACGTGTAAGAAATTTAAATTGTTCGTTCATCGTGAAATGGCAATTTTATTTCGCGTTATTCCGTGCAGCTACATCTATTTACCGTCCCCTCTTGAAACATATTTTTTTCATAACTACTCGGCGACAGGACAATGATTTTTCCATTATTCTGCATGTATGCTATGATTATAACCCTATAATATACATAGAGACTCTCCGAGGGAGGCTATAATATAGCAGTGATCGCCGTGGAAAGGAAACGTTGAATTAATAGTTAATAGCAAATATACTTTATTTATATTATATGTATGTTTATAGTATACAGAAACACGAAAATTATGGAATTTAACAGAAAGCAAAAAAAAAAATAACAGACTTTTGAAAAAAGGGAGAGGGCTTAGAAATAATTGTCCTGTTTCAAAGGCCTATGACTCAGATTGATACCTTTTCTGAAATTATCCAGACATAAATTATTTAAAAAAATTCATCCTACAACAGTTTACATACTTTCAACCAAGCTGCAAATACCCGCGATTTCGCGGGTGTGTTCTAGTAGGTATAAAATATAAAAGCAGTCAACATTGTGTTATCGTCTTAAAACCCTTTATATATTACTCTAAATACATGTTCATAGAAAATGGAATTTATTTAATAGACATGATTATAATACACCTTACCGCTTTATGTCAGCCAGTTCTGTACATCACAGTTGACTGCTGTGCCCCTTTATTTGAAATTTATACTATCTGTTTAAGGTCAAATTATTTGCTGTTTTGGTGTTATTAGAATCCTCCCTTCTCCCTCAATACAGAATAGGAAACCCATGAGACCTGAATTGCATGGGTTTATATAGAATAGAGAATAATGGTGAACATGTAAACTAAATGACAAACATATAACGATTAGAGAGGGAAAAAAGTGAAACAAATAAAATAAAAAAAAAAAAAAAAGGGATGCTAAAATATATAAAATTTAAAAAAAATGTGTCCATTTAAATCTTACAAACTGTCACATGTATCAACTAAAGTAGACTTACCTTCTCATTTCTGTTGGTGGTTTGTACGTAGTTCAATCCGGAAATAAAGTCAAGTTACATGTACTCAGAAAACTTCCTGTTGAGGTCAATTATTTCAATCAAAGATTGTCAGTAATCTTATCTCTGGTGTATTGCGGGAAAAGGGGTGGGGGTGGGGGGGGGGGGGGGTGATAAAGTATTTACCAGAATTTATCCATATAGGATCAAATAGCAATAATGTACCTATCAAGAAATGTAAAATTTTTACTCATTGGTACAGGTTAAAGCCTATATGGATAACATAAGTTCAAAAGATTTTGCTTAAAAAATGTATTTTGCTGTCAATATAAAAATAGTTATCAAAGGTACGTGGATTATAATTTAACTAGATGCTCCAAGGAGCATGTGTTGCTCACCTGATATTTCTATTAACAATTGATGCATGAAATAATGCAACCATTATACTTTAGCTTTAGTTTCAGAGATATAAGTGAAAAACTGCTTTTGCACCCTAAGTTCTATATTTGGCCATGTATGCCTTGTTGGTTGGCAGGTAGGGTCATCGAGCACGCACACGGATAACCTAATGCTGAGTGTGGCCAAGTTAAGTTAATTTGTCTCAGTTCTTTCAGGAGAAGACTTTAGTAAAAGATTACAAAAAAATACGAAAAATTGTTAAACTTGAATTTAAAGGGCAATAACAATAATGAATATTATACACATTGTGTATGCCCTCGCCGCTAGGTGATTGTGACATTCAGTCCAATCCTTGTCCGTCTGTCCAGTCCGTCTGTTTCCTTTTGCCTCGACCAAATTTTATAAATCTAACTTAATATACACTATGCTTAATACGACAAAACACACTTCAAATTCACAATTGAATGGCGTTTCTTTTACCGTTCTTGAGTTATGTCCTTTACAAATGGACACACACTTAACGCTTTGTGTCCGTTCTCTGCATTTTGCTTGCCTCAAACAAATGTTATTGAACTACTACACAATGTTTAATAAAACAATACAAAGATCAAGTTTGAAATTGGGTGGTGTCATTTCACTGTTCTTGAGTTGTGCTCATTTTGCACCCATTTACAAAAACAAAAAACAAACAATTATATCTCTAATTAAATGTCCATCTCTTTTGCTAATTTTGTTAATTAAACTCGTTAAAATCAAACTGCTTGGAATCACGATTGTTTCACTTTGGCCAAAAGTTTTTAGTGAAGGAATTTTGTAAAATTTAATGAAAAGCGACGGGCGTGAATTGGGTAAGCGGTGAGCTAAAAAATCACCTGTGATAATGAATTTTAATCTGTTATAACGAATTTTACAATTCATGATAACGATTTAAATTCGTGATTTCAAATTTAAAATGATATTTTTTGAGAGGTCCTACTTGGGCTTCCGTAAGTTTTATTTAAAAGAGGGACGAACAATACCAGAGGGACAGTCCAATTGATAGATTGAAAATAAATGGACAACGGCATGGCTAAAAATAAAAAGACAAATGGTCAAATAATAGTACAGAAGACAAAACATAAAAAACTAAAGACTAAGTAACACGAACCCCACCAAAAACTGAGGATGATCTCAGGTGCTTCGTATGGGTAAGCAAATCCTGCTCCACATCTGGCATCCGTCGTGTTGCTTATATTATTACAAGTCCGGTAAAAAGTCTAATTCGGTAGGTCACATACGTGAAAAGGGAAATGTATTGTAATCAAGACATAAGCAACATATCAAGATATAAAGATATAACAAAATTCATAAACATCTTTATTAAAAAAAAACAATAGTAAAATTACATTCATGGTGAGAAGAATTCAGCTAAAATACATAACATTCAAACTTAACAATAATTAATTCATTTAAATGGAAATAACACTATATCTTGTATAGAACGCCTTTCTATTTGTTAAGATTAGACTTTATAGTCCTGTTTATGAGAATATTATATGTAAGTTAATAATAGTGCTAGTAAGCAATCGACTTTCAGTTAGCAAATCACGTAGAATTAAAATAATAGTGTTACATGCATAAAAAACCTGTTGCAAACATGTGCGTTTAGTTATTTTCTTCTTTTTATGAATAACCGATCGGTCTTATTCTTGGGCTTAGCCTTACTTTTGATGAAGATGGTCCTGACAGTACTGTAAGAAAAAAATAAAACAAAATATTTCAAGCTGTTAAAGTATTTTGTAGTGAAAATTAAGTCGGCAGGTGAATTCAAATTAAAAATGGATGAAATCAACAATACTTTAACGTTATGGTGGCATCATGAAAAGGTTGATTATTATTAATCGTTGTGTATCAATAATTATAGACATGTTTTCAAGTTTTCTAAAAATAAAAAAGGAATTCAGAATATTTGTCTGATCTGTAGCATTGCCAGATGTATGTGGTCAACAGGAATTAGATAAGTGAAACAAGTATGTCTCATAGTGAAGCTTTTTTCAATGTGACGATTGGTAAACAATATTATATAGCTTATGCTGCGAAATGTGTTCCTGACGGATGAATAGACGGCGATAAACCATAATAGCCAGCTAAACTTTAACTAGGTATAATAAAAACAGGTTATAAGAGGAGGTTCTTATCAAATGTGTATGTTAGATCTGTTCCATTGCAATTTAGGTATGATACTTATACAGCAGTTATCTTGTGAACTTACTTTTTCTTAATTTTCTTCCTGTTTATTATTACTAAAAGAACTGCTATGAATGTAATCAGTACTACTGTACCAATACATCCACATAATATATACAGGAATACTGAAATATAAATTTATAAAGTCAAGAACCTGTTGATCAGTGGTTGTCGCATATTGATGTCGTGCATACGTGTTTTTCGTTTTTTTTTAAAAGATAATACTGTTGGTTTTCCTGTTTGAATTATTTTACCTATTCATTTTTGGGTCCTTTATGGCTTTCTGTTTGGTATGGGCCAAGTTTCATGGTTATCAAAGGTATCGATATTATAATTTAGTACGCCAGACGCGTGTTCGTCATTGACGCTCATATTAAAATATCCATAAGACCATACTTTCACCTATAATGTTGAATTAAAAAAAAAGGTGCATGGATGGAACTCATTGGCACTTATATCACATATTGTAATTTCTATACAGTGTGACAACTGTAACGATCAGCTCTCCTATAACTAACAAAGACAAACATGGTAATACGTGCTTTTAAAGGAGTCCGGTAAGGGTCGATTTTGGCCTCAAATTTCATGTTCATCAAACGAATGAGTTTTGACACTTTAATTCTATCAAATATGCAAAAAATCGTCACATTTAAGATGGTTTTTGTCAAAAATGAAAGTGGCCGCATCCGTGTTCATTCTCAAGCTTTATATATGTTATTTATTATCATCAAATACAACTTACATTTCAATATTATGAATGAACACGAATGCGGCCACTTTCATTTGAGACGGAAACCATCTAAAATATAGCTAAATTGCTAAAATTGTGAAGATTTCAGTAATTTGGCATGACTATGTTAGTACCCGATATATGTGCATTGTATTGTCAAAAACAGCTAATATTTGTGTAGCAGAAGCATTCTCCTTGCCAATGAATAGCTCAAAGATAAAATTTTCACAATTTTGTAAAACTGCTATATTTTGGGGCCAAATGGCGGTCTTACTGAACCTACTCTTTTTATTGGAAATATAAGTTTTTAATCTGTTTGATTTTCATGTTTTTCAATAGCTATATAAGGGCTCCGATAAAATTAAATTAAACATGATTATGATTTTTTTTTAATTTAAAACACCGATTACTAGGTAAATTGGAGAAGCGGAAGTTCATTTAAAATCACCACCCATCGGGAAAAAATACTAATGATAAAAAAAAAACCAACAGTCATATTCCTAACTTGGTACATGCATTTTCCGCAAAAATGATGGGTTTATCCTGACTTGCAGTTTAAAGCAATGCTTGTTAATAATATTAAACTTTTGAAAGATCAGTCAAATGCAACATACTGGCTCCGAAGCGAAGGCGAACATCTGCACTTTTATGATCTCGATTGACATTTTAACGCATGAAGGGTATCACAGATAACCGATGAGTAATGAGTTCCATACTTCTCATTAAAATATGGCTTTCTGTCGCAAAATAAATGAGTTCCATATGAACATTTCATTTAAATTTAGTAACTCACATTCATAAGATATTGCTGTTGTCGTTGGTATTGTTGTGTTTGTATTTGTTGCTTTTACAGTTGTCAAAACAGTTGTCTTTTCCACAGTTGTTGTTTCAATGGTATCTGTGACATATGTCATATGGGCTTGTGTTAAAGTTGTCCCATCATTTGTTGTGATACCAACAGTTGTTGCTTCAGTTGTTTTGAGGATTTTGTTGGTGGCTGGGGCACCTGTTATATCTGATGTTGTCATTTTGTCAGTTGACATATTGTCTGTTGTAGCTTTGGAACAGAAATAATACAAATATTTGATAACTTTTTAAAAAATCAATTTAAGAAACTATCAAATAAGAACCTTCTTTTCTTTTGCTTTTAAATATGTCAACGGTTGAATAAGATAAATGTTTTGAATTGTGTCAGTACAAATGCACTTACAAAAATGCATACCTGACATATTGATGATATTTCGAACTTAAAATCCACCATCATTCTGTTTGTTTCTTAATAATTTCTTAACTTATTATATACGAGTGTTTTCTATTAGAATAAGTAAATGTTGCTAGCATTAATTGATTTGCTGTTAATGTTCATCCTTTCATTTTGTATATAAGATTCTTTACTAGAATTCAATGCATCAAATATTATATCAAATATACAACATAAAGTATACTTTTAACTTTTATATTATTCAACCTATGTTGAACATGTAAATAATAGTGTAACAACTGAACACGTATTATCATTTACTAAAAAGTTCTTACTATCATATGCGCTTTTGACATATTACAGCCGATTTTATTGAGTTTGTAGCCAAAGGTTATATCTTTAATTAGCTTGCTTGTTAGCAGAACTGAAAGTCATTATTGGGTCAGGTATTCTATCCTTCTTTCGAAGTAGCCTAGTCTAACAGACAAATAGATTGGTTATCTGTCAGACGTCTACTCTTAAAGTAGGATAGATTACCTAACTTAACAATAACCTCACGGTTCGGCATAAAGCAAGCTAACCAAAAATATTACCCTTGGCTTCACACTCAATTAAATCTGCTGTAAATCTATAACGTGTTATTTTCATTTTTGTTATCGTTATGGCGAATATTGTTCAAATTTATATGCTTGTATTTTATGCATATATGTTACGGTTCTATATGTTTATTATGCACATTTCTAATTATGTTAACTATCTATTGAATTTTTTTACAATATATTGTTTCACATTCATCAATTGACAAGATTTGTGTCAGGTCCAAAGTGTACTGTCAACATTCGACCAGACGTCAATAACGAAGACAATAGCAAGTTAAATGCATGCGATGAAAAACAAAACAAAATATATTTTTCAGAAATATATGAAAAAGCCTTATGTAAATCTGTGAACAAGGATTCAATACGACGACATAAAATTAACATTTCAAACAATATACCAATAAAAAGGAATGCACTAGTTAGCGATTATGCTTACAAAACTTACTGTCGATTGGCAGAGAATAAACATACTTCATTCCAGTATTACTGTTCGATGCAAAACTATACACCTGTAAATAAGAAAACAAACAGATTTTACTTTACTCTGTTCTACATGTACGCACAGGAAACTTATACCAGATAAACACGCGTTTGATATGGATATTCTTGTTTCTGTCGGCTTGAGGCTTGTCAAGATTTGCAATTAGTTTGTGTCATGAATATATACAACTAGCCTTTTGCAATACTAGTAACAAATCTTGATAAAAAAAATAAGAATAAAGGATGCACACCTCATTACTACATTATTTAAAGAACAAGTAAAAGCAGATTTTGTTACATGTAACTGAAGATCCACAAGTTACACTTGTGTCGAGGGAATACCGTTTTATTTCAATGTTTCAAAATACAAGGTTGATCATTATTCTATAGAAGCGATAATTACATATAATTTTCACATGAATCAATGTATTATAATCATTCATTTTACAAACCTTCACGATCACCGGATTGGTCAAAGGTCCTTTTGCATGCATAATCGCAACATTAGCATCATTATGCCATAAAGTTCCACTAGAATTGATCGGACTATCTCCTGTTTGAAATACTCTGCTATCACCGGCTATGCTACTCGTTATGATTGCATTCCCATCTTCAGTAAATATTTCTGAAATAATAAATCGAGTAAATATTCTTTAAATCATCTCCCCTTCAATACCTTACAGGTAACTTCGATGTCGAAAAGATATTTGTACCTATTATGTCAGTTTGTTTTGTTCACACATTGTTGTCCATATAATGAAATTGATGCGATTGTCATACAAGTGAGAGGTTTAGTTAGCTATAAAAAACAGGTTTTATCAACAATTTTCTTCATAAGAAAATGCCTGTACCAATTCAGGAATATAACAGTTGTTATCCATTCGTTTGATGTGTTTGAGACTTTAATTTTGTCATTTGGTTAAAGACTTTCCGTTTTGAATTTTCCTCAGAGTTAAGTATTTTTGTGATTTAACATTTTTGAATAAATTGTTAGTGTGTTCTGTCGATTAGTGGATTTTGTTATTCAAGTACCGTTTACTATGGTTGAATATATGAAACCGGTATTAGTTGGATATTTATGACATTCATGATCTGTATGGAGAAAATGATTCAAGTGCCGTTTTTATATTTTTAAAAGATGTTGCAGGTAAATTGAAATTTCATGTGATACATGTAACGGACTAACATTTCATGCAGTGCTCAGGTAACACATTCCTTGGATAGTTCTTACCTGTGTAATATTTCTTCATATCATTCCACACAAATGATATTTCTATGTTATATGCACCAACTGGAATTTGTGTCCACTCTTTTCGTTGCCCTATTTTAGATATACATACATTTTTTTAAACATGTAATGGGAAAATTATTGACCATATAAAATCTACATCTGCGGATTAGTAAGTAAGTAAGTAAGTAAGTGAATTTTATTTAGAGTCGGCATATATATAATACATTATAACAGAGAAAGCATGAGCTCTGGTGAGCTCCATTACCGACTATCACATACAAAATCATGCAGCATCATGCAAATACTACCAAATAAAACTGAAAAAAAACATGCAATATAATGAAAGCAACTCTATTTGATTTGTGAGCCTCCAGAGTCAAAGCTCATGTGGCAAGTGCCTCTATGTGCATTGAAACGGGGGAATTAGCAAATCACTTGAAGATTATAAAATATAACAGACTAAAAGCATAAAAACAATATATAAATAAATATATACACGTGTCTCGTTTGTTTTAACGTTATGCTGGTTACACTTTGCTTGAAAAAAATATTTGCGGCATTTGAATAACATTTGATCACGTGGGAAGTATGATTTAAGGTTGTTAGGATAAATAAATGTCTATCAATGCAGAAAATAAAAAAATATTGAAACACTGCACGGAGTTGATTTCCATTACTTGCAATAACGAATTATATTAATTTATTAATTAAATATGGTTAACTATCTTTACAAAAAATACAGAGATATATGTACTTTATGAAACTTTCAAATCAGTAAGTTCCAACGTTATAAAAAAAAACCCCGAAGCATTGAAATTTCAACAAAAATAAAGGACGAGTCAGCATATTTGAAAGACAAACATTAAGTTAAAAAAAACCTCAGGTTTTCAATAAAACTGAATCCTTGTATGACCTATTCATGTTTGTATGCGTTTTACGTAAAAGTAGTCTGTTTAGTTCACACATCATTGTTAATATAACGGAATTTGATGAGACTGTCATCAAAGTGAAAGGTTTAGAGCTATAAAACCAGGTTTAATTCACCACTTTCTGCATTTGAAAATGCCTGTACATGAACCAAATCAAGAATATGACAGTTCTTGTCCATTCGTTTCTATTGTGTTTTGTCATTTAATTTTGCCATGTGATTATGGACTTTCCGAATAGATTTTCCTCTGAGTTCAGTATTTTGGTGATTTTACTTTTCATTTTTTAATTGATTATCTAATTCTTATAGCAACGCGGAATATTAAACTACTAACATATTTGCAAATTTTGAAATAATACAATTTATTTTGTGTAAAAACTGATGTTGCATTTATAAACAAAAAGTATACTTACGCAGAACAAAAAAAAATGTAATACGTAGTGTCTAATTTTGATCAGATAGTACAATCAAATTATGAATTGTTGTCTTTTTTTCAATTTGGAAATACATTACAAGGAAGAAAGAGCAACACAATAGTAAAATTTATGCTTTCATTTAGGATGGTAAACCTGAAAAGTTAATCTGAAGCGTTTATATCCAGAATACTACAGATGTTGTTGATAAATGATTAATTTAAGAAATTCTAAAAAGTGCTAAAATGACTTGGGTCAAAAGGTGATTTATTTCAAAATCAAAGCAGATCAAATTATTTACAGCTACACAAAATATGAAATTTACAGAATTGGCTTATTTTGGAACAACTAAAAAATTGGATAACGTTTTTGTGCCTGTAATAATATGCCGAGACTCCGACATCCTTGTTATTTAGAGGAAGTCATATCTTTGACTATATAGAATAATGAGAACATAATAATTGATAACGTCAGTGTTTATCATAGAAGTTGGGCATACAATGGGATATAAACTGTGAATGACCGTCTAGATAAGCAAGGACATATATTTTCTTTCAACATTTTGAACGGTTATATACTTTTAAACCGACATTTTTTTCAATTTTATAGAATTGAAATAGCATTAAAGAACGGTTACAATCTTTGTGAATCCTGTGAGGTAAAAAATAACAAGCTTTGTTACCTTTTAAAATAAACATTGTTTTCAATCAAACAAAGCTTCAAAAGACATTTATACTATTTTTAAACAAGATGCAATAATAGTTTTAATTGCAGTTGAGCGAAAATGGGAGAGTATATGGAAAAACGTTGTAGGAGATAGGAAAAAAACATAATTGTGTCACTAAAATTTCCAAAAAAAACCCAAGTTCTGTTGGTTTTAATACCGAATTAGACACCGTATTTTATGTAATAATACTTTACTTTTGAAAATGAACATTGTACAGTGCCACATGTGGAGCAGGAGATCAACCCCAGTTTTAAGTGGGGTTCGTGTTGCTCAGTCTTAAGTTTTCCATGTGTGTCATGTGTACGAGTATTTGTCTGTTTGTCTTTTTCATTTGTAGCAATATATTTGTCAGTTTATTTTCGTTTTGTGAGTTTGCTTGTCCCTCTGGTATATGTCGCCCCTCTTTTGAACACTGTGATTTATGTGTATTTTGCAAAGAAGAACCAGAAAGTATTGAACACTTATTGTGAGGCTGTCATATTGCACAGTCATTTGTCATCATATTAATGCTTGGAGTTTTGAAACAACACATATTAAAATTCCACTAAATGTGGATAATGTCATAATTGGTCTTTATGATAACTAAAAACCAAATTTTATAAAAAAATAAAGTCATTTTAATAGCTAAGTATTTTATTTACAGAATTAAGATTAAAAAGGAAAAACCTCATATGCAGGGGCTTAAAAATCTTTTTCAAAGAAAATTTAATTTTAGAAAAGCATATTTCTTAAAAAAAAAATACGAGTGCAAAAGATTATTACATGTACTGGAATCCCTGGGATAAATTAATTTAATAGTGAAATATCACATATAAACGTGCTTGAAATGTTATAACTGTTATCACTATACTTTTTTTTATGAAAATGTTATACTTCGTCCGTATATATATTGTATTCTGTTATATCATATCGTATTATTATTACTGTTTTGTTGTGAATTCTCATTTTCTTAATTATGCTTATTTCTGTCGGTTGTTTTATTATGTGCCACTAGAGAAATTATATGCCAATGCCTGTCAATCCATGATGAAGAAAAAAATGATTATTAAAAAGAGATTAAAATCTATTTATATTTACATTGAGCTACATCATCAGTAAAATATCCCTCTTGGATAATACATGTACTATTATCACCATTACACACGCCGCATCCATCAAATACTCCAGCATTCAGAGTACTGTCACAGTCGAATCTCTACAAGATGAGCATTGACAACATATATATGCGTGTGACAAAGGATTTATTCAATCTAATAAAGTGCCTAAGTAGTTTACAAATTATGTGTTTAGTATTCCACTCACTAAGAAGGAGTTTGTATCGTATGAAATTGCATAACGCTTTTTCAGATTTCATTTATCCTGCAAATTGCTCAAATGGTCTCCACCTTCTTGACAAAGCAATAGCATTCGATTCTCAAAGACTTTCCGATTATTGCATCTAGAAGAGTATGAACTGCTTACCGTCTACTGTGCACAGTCTTCACTTCCTATGCATTAAGGCATTTTGAATGTATTTCTTTCCATCTTATGTTATTTTTCATTCTTGGACATGTATAACTAACTCTATAATGTTGTTATATTTTGATCCCTTCTTTAAACTGTTTATTTTTTAAACTTTAAACTTAGAGATTATTCAAACAATCATTAACACTATGCATTACCTGACAATACCCTTCTAAGCAAGCAGAATAAAACCCTGGGCGTCGAGGATATAGGTCTGCATCAGCTGTATCCAAGGTTCCTGGACACGGCGTACCGTTTTCTATCAATCCAAATCTTGTAAAAGAAGGTCTGGTATACCCCGGAGCTGATTCACAAAGAACTTCACATACACCATGGTCTAAAACACAATGTTAGATAAACACTAATAAGACTTTTTAAAACGACACAAGTGCCTAAGCAGAAAATAAATAAGTGACTTTCATTTTTTTAAATGATTTTACCTTTGATGAACTAGGGTTAAGTCGAATATCGTTTCAGCTTTTTTTCTAAAACCAATGCATATAAAGATACCAGAACCTTGTTGATAATTATTCAATGTCAACTACATTAATATAACACGTTAGTCTTGAAGCATAAATGATATGTACTGACGTTGTTTATCATCTTACATGTAACTAAATATTAATAATAACAATAATGAGATTATATAGAGCGCCCTATATAGAAAATAAAAGTTACTCTAAGGCGCTGTACATTCAGCATGGTAATTAAAACAAATCAAAGACAAAAACATTAAACATACACTGTGTTAGATTCAAGTGCTAACATATAATATAAAACAAAAATGCATACCATAACATAAAAGGTAGAATTCTAGGTTAAAAGCATGTAAAATAAGCAAAAATCCTAAAAAGGTATACAAACAAAATGCATAATTTCATAAATGCTATAGATTTCTTTTATTTGTGTTTATAATTACTTATTAGTCTATTTTTTTGTACAAGTTTCTCGGTACTTATACATCCCGTCATAATGTTATTGTATTTTTTTCATATTCTTGTTTTTTCTTTTTCGCTAATCTGCTTTGTCTATCTGTCTTTTTGTTTTTCTTTGTTGACATATTTTTTTATATAGGTCAAGATTATACCAAAATGCTGCCTGCTGTTCTTCTACTTTTTATATTTTTACCTTTTATATCCGTTTGGTTTCTTAATAATTTGTTGTCAATATAACGGCTTTTTATGCTACTGTCATACAAGTGAGAGATTAAGCTAGCTATAAAACCAAGTTTAATCCACCATTTTCTGCATAAACAAATGTATGTACCAAGTCAAGAATATGATTGTTGTTTTCCATTCGTTTATTGTGATTGAGCTTTTGGTCTTGTCGATTGATTAAGGAACTTCTGTGTTGATTATTCCGTGAAGTTTTGTATTTTATTTTTTTTAACTTTTTATATATTCTACAATTAGTAAACATGAATCTAAGATAAATGTTTTTTATCTACATACTTAATGATGAGTAAATAGATCCGGAAGCTGTATATTCTGTTCCATTTATAATGTTGTTATCAATCAGTCTTTGGCATGTCTCGTTTGCTCTTTGAATTATAAGAGTAGAATCTGTCTCACTGTCCCCAACACATGGCTTAAAATATAATGAAATGAATGTTTGATGATGATCCAAATGACCATTGTAATGCAATAAACCTATAGTGGTTTTTTTTCTTTCAATATTTCTATAACCACTAATTTGGACCAGATCAGAAAGAAAATAAAGGAGAGAATACATATTTAAAACACAATCCTCCCTACATATAGTTATAACTTTGTCAATCAGTGAATAAGTTGTGTAATTCTTATACACTACTGGAAATTTGTTGAAAGTTTCTCTTGAATAATTTAAAAAAAAATATATGAAATTATTATTGAAGTACACATTCGCCCTGTTGTTAAGATCAGAAGTATTCATTTATCTATTATCAAACTTCCGGGAATTAGTGGGGTCTGAAAGTTAATTAAAGGTATTTTGATTTTTTTCAGTACGTCAAAATGAGGTATAAGAAAATCTTTCTTATCCCAGAAACTGTTTTTATCCCAGGGATAGATTATCAAAATAAGATATAAGACAAACTTTTTTATCCCAGGAATTGATTACCTTAGCCATATTGACACAACGTTTTGGAATACTGAGTCCTCACTGCTCTTCAACTTGAATTGTTCTTGTTTGACCTATTACAATTTTGAATTTAGCGTCACTGATAAGTCTTAGGTAGACGAAACGCGCGACTAGCGTATCAAATTATAATCCTGGTACCTTCGATAACAATTGATATGAACTGACTGCACTTTATTAAACTTAAGAAAAAGCAGTCGTAAATGCTGAATAACATGAAAGTAGCATAACAAAATTAGTAACTACCTCAAGACTGCAGCCGTTAGCTTCGTATTCATTTCCATCGCAATTTGCACTGTTCTTTGGACTAAATCATTAAACAAAAAGATATATTCTTATTATCATGACTATTCACAAATCTGTTAAGTATAGGTAGAGATCTGCAAAATATTGCTAAACAATTTTTGTGTCACAACAACTTCCCTCTGTTTTATTGTTTGCTTAATCAGGAAATATGTGACTAAGGCCTGCATCATAATAAGGTTTATGTTGATTTTCAAACACTTAATGCGTTTTGGACTTTTAAAATAATACTAGATCTCCATTGATTGATCTGTAAAAGGTTATCAATGATATTTTTATTTATTAAAAATTTCAGTTAAATTCTACACACATCCTGTAAAACTATTTTTATTAACTGTTGGCAAAAGTATAAACTATTCACAATACTAAGGATTTTCTTATTCTAGGCAGACATGATGTTAGCCATATTTGGCACAACGTTTTGGAATTTTGGGTCCTCAATGCTCTTCAACTTCGAAACTATTTAGCTTATTAATCATTTTTTTCTGAGCGTCATTGATTTCTGTCATGGATGATTGTCTATCATTAAAACCTCAGAGTTCGGATTTTCTGTGATTTTTAGTTTTTAGTTTAAACATGTTTTAAAATGTCCGTTGAATACTAATAAAAAATTCGACATTACAGAAACATGAAAAATATCAGTGTGACAAAAATATCTATTTTAAGAACAACACATTTATTCCACTTATCAGTCACAAAATAACCTTTAATATATTTATCCATTAACATTATGAAAAAAAAGTTGCAAAAAACATACGTTGGGTTATTACATATTCTCCGTCTGTAAATCATTCCTCGTCCACACGTGCGGGAACAGGTTGTCCAGGTTCCCCAATCTGACCACCCTCCAGCTCGTACTTCAGGATTAATTAACTGAGCCTCAGACCAATCAACACATGTACCGCCAAAGCAGATCTAAATAAATATTCAACTAAATGTACCGCAGTAAATAGAGTTGGCATATAACATGATTAAAACCAAAAATCTTAATTCCCGGAATACAAACGATATTACAATGAGCCGTTTCTAATGTTTAATTTCGTCTCTTGTTGCTTTATACATTTCTTTTATAAGTCAATTAGATGGAAAAAATCAACAGATAAGAATAACTCGCATACTTACATTGTAGCTGTAGCTTTTGATATCGGTTAAAGTTGCTCAACTTGCACGGACAGACATGAGTGTTAATATGGGAATGTTCTATATACAACTAATTTTATATACACATTTGAAGAAGAACTTTACACAATATATGACTCCTAACATTATAGTTATTTTATATTCACCTTTTGATCTTCACAGTATAGACCGGTGACAGTATCAGACTGTTTGAACATCTGACCATGTGTATTGCCAACGTTATGATCGACACAGCTATATATGTTACAAACTGGGCCCTGTTGACAGATACAAGTTCAGTTTAGGTATCGTATATACGATTTAATCTATAGCTACAGTTTGTTTTCATCACTTAAGTTGCGAGATAAAACAATTGTTTTCATGCATCTTTTGCAACCATAGGTGATGCAAAAAAGTAATTGTATAATCTCATCAAAGATGCCAACTTGACAATTTGATAAAACTTTAGATACTGTGATAAAATTCATGACAACTCTCTCACGAGTTGGTTGACCCTTTAAGATAAAATACCTGTGTCACCGGTGACAAAGTTGTCGTTACCCTATTCCCGTCCTTTTTCTTTAAACGTGCCATCACCAACTGAGGCTTATAACCAAATTTGAAATTACCGTGCTCAGTCAAGTTATTTCATCTGCATACACTTTCGAAGCACATAAGATCATTCCTTAAATGTGGAGGTTACGTTTTGCTAAGTCTTTGTTTATGTGGTGCTTTGTTGACCAGCTAATCTTTTTGTCGTTTTTCGTTTATGATTTCATGAGTCATAATGGAGAAATGCTATTAAATTTAAATTTGCTCACCACAACATCAGGATATTGACGGTATCTGAATCCACTTCCGTATATCTGTTCACATATTTCATCTGCTGTCTTCATCTGACCTGGAAAAAAACAACACAGTATGAAACTTGTTTACATCCATTAATCAGAAAGAAACTGTTTGAAATAACACGTGTACCTATATTGAACATAAACATAAGTAGTGTTCTATAAATATTAAAACTCTATGGTTGTTCTGTCTCAAATATTTAACAATATGTCTTAGGCTATACCTACATGGCCATTATTATGACTATATTTTATGTGGTAATTCTTCTCGTGCATATGCTGTTCCATGTGCAAATAGGTTGGGGAACAAAAGGGAAAGATACCAGTCCACTGAAACACTTTCCAAAACACAACTCAGAAAACTATAAACAAAACAATTCAAACCCGCTAAACACCCCCTTAAATCAAACAAACTAGGAACAATTATCGATGTAAAAATCAAATTTCAAATATCACTGTTATGAAACAATGTTGTCATATATGATTGAAAATCTTCACATAAATGGCCTTTCTATTACTAGGTAACAAATAGATTGTTGTTCTTACAATTAATCAATATATTACTCCACGCACTACTATGATATGTTTTACAGATCGTCTAAACAAGTATAAAAGTACATTCCAGATTTAGAGAGAGAAAAATGAATATTGCTTTGGTATTTAGAAAACAAACAAACCCGTAAAATATGGATAAAACAGGCAAACGCATGGCCGAAGGAAGAAATAAACCCATGGTTGCACTTATCGTATATTCATATTGAAATTGTACTAGATAAAAAATTGCATCTGTGACATAATGTTTTTCCCCTCTGGTCTTCTAATGAGTTAGCTTCATTTAGTTTGTAAGAAGAGCACCAACTATTTGATGTTTTTGTTATTACACTCCCCATTGGACCCGCTGTTGTTGGCTTCTCGTTGAATAACAACTAATGGGAAAAGCCAATCTCCCCGGCAGTTCCAGTTCCGATCCACATACTGGCCCGAATACTGCTCTATGATGGAGTAAAGGAAAAAAGTTCCGGAACGGAAACGATCACTGTACGGAGTTTAGGGAAGAGCTTGCACAATTGCATTAAATTCTATCGCAAAAGTTGTTAATACACAGTCTGTCTCCGCCTCCTTGGGGTTGGATTACTAAAAGATTAAAACAAAATGAGGTAGAAATGATTACTCATTTTCCTTTATTTTAATTGAATACCTGTTTTTTCGGGTCTCAATTAATAAAAGTCTTATAATATGCGGTGCTTAAGTTTTAAAAACTTTATTTACCGGTAAGCTGTGAATTCTGAAAGCAAGTATTTAAAATTATGTGGTATCATTTCCGTCAATGTACGTCCGACCGGCAACATTTCGTAGCAGATACAGTAAATATTGACCTTACACTGAAATACCTTGTGATACACATTCAAATACAGTAAATATTGACCTTACACTGAAATACCTTGTGATACACATTCACATACAGTAAATATTGACCTTAGACTGAAATACTTTGTGATACACATTCACATTCCCTGGACGCTCTCAGCAATTTAACATATGTTTACACGTCAAGAGCTTTTTCTATCAGGTAACCACAGCAATTGAACATAAACAGGATGGAGGGATTACTTTCGGGTTTGACCATAGACCTTACACGCATTTAACACATAACAATTGCAATCAATAAATCTGTATTTTCCCAGTTTTTGGAAATACGTGATAAAAAATAGACCTGAGACTATCATAAAAAAAATATATATTATTTATTGTAAGAAATGCCGCCTTGTAAAAAGGAAAAAAAATCACAAAAATACTGACCTCCACGAAAATATAAAACGGCAAGTCCCTTATCAAATTGAAAATCAAAAGATAAAAAAAACATCAAACGAATGGACAACAACTGTCATGTTCCTGACTTGGTACAGGCATTTTTCTTATGGTTTGGAAATATTTCTCGTAATCAGTCTCCCAACAATTCAATGTTAAATATCTCATAATGTTACGCTTTTGGTAACCTTTTAATCAAAATGTGTGATTGCGATAGAATTAATGTCTGTCATCCATATTCCAAATATTTTCATGTATAAATGTTCATTGAAGTAATCAACAAGTCTGTTATAGTTACTGCTGCTACTGTCAATGATTAAGTGATAATGTCAACCACGGCACTATATTACATGCTTTGCTAGAGCAAAAATTATCAAAAATACCTTTTAAATGTTAAAACTAGTTTGACCAGGTACACACATCTGCACGTGCTACATTAGTGTCATACACTGGGATTTGATACATTAAGAAACTAATGTTGAGTTTAATTCATCAATAGATCACGTTTTCATATACACATGTGATGAACAAAACATATACAGGATTCGTAATGAGCAGTGTCCCCTCTTAACATACAGAAGAGCATTTTCCCCTCTGTACATACGTACATTTGACATATTTGACAGTGGAATAAACGAATTTACTAGCATCATGATATTGGAATAGATATATAAGAAATTAAGATAACTTTGCTATGAAATTGTATGTTGGAGAAGATAGCTTTAGGATTTATCTTCGTCAGGAAAAATAAAGTCAATTTTGAAATTCATGGATGACTATCTAAAGGTTACTGACCAAAAAATTGCGTTTAAATTTATTGCTAAGTATAACAGAGAAGATGTGGTATGATTGCCAATGACACAAATCTCCACAACAGACCAAATGACACAGCAATCAACAACTATAGATCACCATACGGCCTTAAACAATGAGATAAACCCACACCACAAATACAGTTATAAAAGGCCCCGAAATGACAATGTAAAACAAACGAGAAAACTAACACCCTTATTTATATACAAAAATGAACGAAAAACACATATGTAACATGCACTTACATAAACGAAATCCACTGAATTATAGGCAAGCTCCTGGCACAGGACAGGCACATACATACATAATTTGGCGGGGTTAAACATGTTAGGTCAACTTTCAGTCGATTATAAAAAGAACAATATTGGCTCATCGTTAAAGAGCTAAATTGTGAAGCAAACTATATTTATTGTACTTAATAGGAAAATGTTACAATTGGACATTAACTAGTCTATAACAGTTAAGGTAAAAACGGTATTCCTAACTCAGAATAACATTGTTATATCTCAAAATCGCCGAATATTAACTCTATAGAATATATTTGGACATTTGATACCTTCATCAATGGATTATTGGATCAACTCAGTCAAACATGGATATCGCAGGATACCACAGGTCTGAATACAGAATTAAATAATCTATGCTAAGGAGATTTAGAATAGCATTAGTCTCTAAGGGTGGTTAAATAATACATACCCTTAAATAGAAATTAATTCAAAGTATTGTATATTAACCTGTAATTTTCATCTTGAACTGCAGACGCTTAGGTTTTTTTTAAATGTATTTACCTGGAAGTTCTGGCACTAATGTTAATCCCTGTAAAGATGCTGGCGTAACTTCATTATCAGCAATATTTTCTGTCCATAGACATCCATGATTGCCTGTCCTGTGAACAATATAACGTAACAAATCAAGTAATATAACACAGTAACATACAAAAAATAGACAACAACAAAACCGCGTTTTGAATAATCCGCCAATTTAAAAAAAAAAAATGAAGCAGAATTTCAGAGATCTATTGTATCCAAATAAAAAAAACCTGGTTAATGTTTTATTTAGCGCGCGTTTTTGTACTTAAATCAAAATCTTTGGAAAAGCCTAATTCAATAATTTGGAAAATATTTCTGTCAATTTTAGGTATTTGCCAACTGTGGTAGAAATCTCTAGTAACTGACGCCATTAATTTACATTCTATTAATTGTTCGATGGATATTTGTTTTTATCAAAAGTCAGCCTTTTATATGAAAAATCATTGATTCCTTTTATACCTTCTTGTCCTATTTACATGACGCATGTTTCATGAAAGTATCCAATTAATCTCATTATTTGTCAATTTTCGGATCCGAACTGATTGTCCTCCTTAGGCACTTGCGATATACATGATGTATGTCTATCAGCTACCATTTTGTTATTGTACCCTATGCGTTTTAATATAATATTTATCAAAGTCAACACCAGTTCCACTTACTTGTATACATGTAACACTCTACGTTATTTTGAAATGTCAGATAAGAAACCTGTAGAGTTTTGTATTTAAGTAATTTTAAAACCCACAGAATAACTGGTCTAGTTTGTCAGTTTTTATCATGTTTATGAGAAATCTCAAATTAATTTAAAATATGTTCTTTAAAATTTATTAAGGAGCGGCGAGGTTGTTAAATTACCACAGATTGTTTTTTTATTTTCAATACAAAATTGTGTTTCCTTACTGTAATCTAGTGTTCATATCATCGCAACTGCATGTACTCCATCCGACGCCAGCACCACCCATAACACCAACGTTTGGAGATAAACAACTTCTATCGGCGTCATGATACATACCCATGATGAAATCAATGACATAAGCTATAATGGCTATGTTAAATTATGTTTAAAAAATGATACGAAATTATGGAATTGACTGATGTGATTTGTATTTAACCTCATTTTTCCTTTGTATTACATTTGTAAAAGGCATTCAAAAATCAATATGCAAAGGAAAATTGACAGTGACTTGGCATAATAAAACACAACAGAACGATCAGAAGGATGGACAGTAAAGTGTTAATATTAAGAAACAAGATTTGACAGAATTAACACATATGAACCAGAAAAGCACATACTTATGTCCTATTTCATGGACTGTTGCGACATATTTTGTTATCCCATCTGCAGAAACACCACACCTGTACCTAGTATTGCAAACTGCATTTTGGTAAGCTAATCCTCCCAGTTCTGGATTAGGTATGCTTTAAATATATAAAAAAAACATTCGTCAATGAGCAACATTTGCTAAGTTCACCAGGCGCAATAAAAGAGGACATTTTGGGTATACATCAATGGTACAGCTACCAATTAACACAGGACGCATACGTTTTGAAGGTATTTTTTTTCGTTTTAAATAATTCTCTGTAGAATTTTGCTTCATGTGTATAACGGTATAGAGATATGTTTGCATATGGATTTTTTTCATGTTATTCAGTTGTACTTTAGTATTTCATTTTGTTTTATGAAATGTTGATCAGTGAAACTGTTTCTTGACTGCTGCATAAACATGATAAATTTCCAGTATTGTTTTGTTACTAAAATCGGACATCTGAATTAATAAAAAAAATTGAAG
Source organism: Mytilus trossulus (assembly GCF_036588685.1). NCBI lineage: Eukaryota > Metazoa > Mollusca > Bivalvia > Mytilida > Mytilidae > Mytilus > Mytilus trossulus. The sequence goes on along the minus strand of NC_086375.1, from coordinate 83,895,184 downwards.
TTTAGACTTAAACCAACTTACAGTATTCATTAAAATTAGGACTCACTTTGCTGTTAAAGTAACAGTAGAGACATAATCATTTACATAAAACCCTAAAAAAAACATAACGTACAGCTATTACAGCTTTTTTGATGAATGTATATACATAAAACTGAGAATACAAATGGGGAATGTGTCAAATATACAAGAACTCGACCAAAGAGCAGAACACAGTATTGGCTACACATGGGTCTTCAATGCATCGAGAAAATCCAACATCCGGAGTTGGGCCATAGCTGACTTCATATAAAAATGTGTACGAGTTCAGGTACCATTTTAGATAAATTTCACTCGTAAACAGCTCAGGCAAACACATTCAAATGCGTGAAATGCAGTTTTCTTTTTGATCAAATCGATATGTAGCTATTAATCGGTGGTATATTGTCGGACTGATTTTATTTCTTACCCTGTATGAACATGTACATGATCGTAATCTAAGGTTTGAGTTCCCTCACAAATAGTGTTCAATGGAATGGAGAGAGAGGTGGAAGCGTTGTACCAGGACTGCAAAAGAGCATATACAAAGGTAAAATCTTAAGAAACCTGTGTTTTAAAATATAGTAAAACACCGACACGAGTTAATATACATCTAAATACTAGTTAGATATTGGCGTTAGAGACAAGACAATGTATTACAACACAGATTAATTCATTAATTCATTCTTCTGTATTTATTTATAACGAATTGCAAATATCACGGATAAAGTCGTAGTTATCTTCCATCATTTGTGAAAAAAAGAGAACTGAAGAAGTCATCCAAAAAATAATATAATTAATCTCACCGGGTTTGTATCAAAAAACGTCAAAAGTTTGATTGATAGGGTGACGTTATAATTTAACATATCAGCACGACTCCATTCATACTGCACCTGCACAGATAAAATATATACATTTAATGAGCTGTTACATATAAAGCTTAAGATGAATTTGTTTGCAGTATGCAGTTATTTTTCATAAGGAGATAAGTTTCTAACAAACACAAAACTTTCCTTTGTTGACGCATGCATACATCCGGAACAACCAATGCTAAAGAACGTCAAAATAGGTATTTTTTTTTAAATACTGCATTTTTATTGTTGATTTTGATGTGAAATTACCATCTAGCATTTCATTTGAACGACGAGGTACTACAACTGTGTCTATATTAACAAACTTATCATATCCTTCCGGAGCACCTGAGGTCATCCCCAAGTTTTGGAGGGTTTCGTGTTGATTAGTCATTAGTTTTCTATATTATGTCATATGTACTATCATTTATCTGTTTGTCTTTTTCATTTTTAGCTATGCGTTGTCAGTTTATTTTCGATCTATGAGTTTGACTGTCCCTCTAGTATCTTTCATCCCTCTTTATGACATCAGAACTAATCAAATTTTACTTAAGATGCTTATTGTCAAATTATTAACTTACTGCATTATATTTGAAAAGCATGGTTTCAACTCTTCGTGTCATGTCAGTAGCTGGTAATTTATAAGTCAAGAAGTCAGCATCAACATACACCGCCAATTCTATTGTGAAGTCCGAAGAAGGTACCGCTCGTTTATGTATTCTTATGTTGTCGGGTTCAGTTTGATTAATAAGAATGTAATCTGAAACAGTATAAAAAGGCTTCGATCAAGTACTTCACGAATCTCTTAATAGAAAGCTAGTATATATGTGTTTAGGGGCCAGCTGAAGGACGCCTCTGGGTGCGGGAATTTCTCGCTACACTGAAGACCTGTTGGTGACCTTCTGCTGTTGTTTTTTTATTTGGTCGGGTTGTTGTCTCTTTGACACATTCGCCATTTTCATTCTCAATTTTATCATGAGATATGGAGTACGAAACACACACATTTCATTTGAATATCCTATTATTGATACAGAGCTATGTAATTGCATGTTATAATGCTGAAAAGTTTTATATTTCAGAAATCAATTTGATATGTCTTGCTAAGAGGTAAACTTAATAATACATCCTTGGTTACTTTCTATTACAATTATATGATATTGGTTGTTCTTAGATAAATTAATTTTGGATGTAACTCGATTAGATAGAATAGTTTTATATATCAGTTCATAGACATAATTGTGTCTTATGACCGTGACGTCACTCACGTTTTTCAAAATCAACTACTTAAAACTGACTTTGGGAATATATTATCGGGAATGACTGTAATATTTTGTTCTTTATATTCAATTCGACATAAAAGTGTGTAAAACACTTTTAAATAAAGCGCCACGCGGATTATTGAGTGTGCACAACATTTTTTTATGTAAGTTCGTACTAGAAAAATATTACTTCTATTTCCTAAAATTAGATATTTTTCATGTAAAATTGCGTATGACATTTCTAATTGCTGAGTATAAAGTCAACATATATGATTAATAAATTCAGATGATATGAAAACAAGGTAAATTTCTCTGGAAAATTTGTCATATTGCTCTGATGTTATTTTTTTTTTACGAAAAACAGTGAAAACAAATTTAAAATGAACGTTTTTACCAGAAACATATATGCCTACCTTTCTTTTGGCTTAGATCGGAGAACGATAAATATTCTCGTCGTTTTCTTGCTATCAGTGTCGTATGCTGTTTATTTTTATATATACTACGTTTTCGAATATGGTGTGGTAAAACTTCAAAGTGAAGCTCGTGGTCGCTAGTTGACATCATTCCTTGCTAAATTAATAAATTTTATGTTTATTTTAGTTAATGATATGATTAAGGTTTAACGTAAGTTTTTTTTATATAAAATCCTGCCCACACCTTAGTAGCTGTTATTCGTTGGCTGATTCTCCATTTTTATTATTTTTTATTTTTATTTTTAAAATTCCTTTATTTTCATCAGTTGCTTGTTACATTGTCTTCCACAAGTCTGGCTGATTCTCGCTGATACCGGTGGTGACTACAATTCAGTTTTATTAATTGAGAACTAGTCATTCTGTTTGCATCGTGTTTTGAATTTGTGTACCGTATGATATTACTATGTGAATTATAAATCGAACCATTCATACATACTTAACATCATTAGATTTAGTCGGTCATAGTTTCATTTGTCAGTGGTCAAAATATGGACTTATTCAATCAGCTTGATTCATTCTAACAGATTATGTATTTGTTACATTTTTCAGTGAATGAAGAAGTCGAAATATTTCTTGCAAAAAATGTTCATTACTTTTACAGTTTTTAGACGTTAACTCTAGTTTTTACTTGCATTTTTATTGTTTGGATCAAAGCGTCACTGATGAGTCGTATGTAGACGAAACGCGCGTCTGATGTATTAGATTAAAAGCCTAGTAACTAGTAAGTGTGTCAAAATGTGCTATTTTATTGTTTATTTTTGTATTTTTCTGTCCTGAATGTTTTTTGCATTTATGTGTACTGTAGTCGTCCTGTCATGTAATGTTGTCATTTTAGTGTTATATTTAACAATGCCATAAAAGCACGAGGTTTGGCTAGCCACGAAACCAGTCCTGTATCAAGTCTGGAAAAGTTGTTTTCTTAACGTTCGTCTCAGTGTGTGATGCATTGTAATTTTCTCTGTTGCATTTCAGTGTTTCTCTTTTGTTGTTTCCCTCGGGTATAGTTTGTCGATTTATAACTTTGGAACAGCAGTATACTACTGTTGTCTTTATTTACATATTCCCTACTTTGTTTAAATGTGCCAATTCCTAAATAAAACAAACACTATTATACCAATTCTTCGCAAAATGATGCCGAGACAGTTCCATCATGAGAATGGACATTTCCAATCAGAAAACAATCCGGATGGTCTCCCATCCATTTTGTTTCTTCTTCGTCAGTTATTACGGACACTTTAGCTGAAGGGTGAAGAACCGATGTGGTATGTTGAAGATTCATTTTGTAAGATTCCCCAAAGGCAGATATTTCAATAGCATACGATTCTGTAGAATCTATTGATCGTCTTCGCCGATGGATTGATGACGCATCAAGACTACAATTAGAATATTTTAATTGTTATGCTTCTTATTTGACTAATGATAACATGACAGATGGGTTAAATTGATTTTGTTTTTATCTCAGTGCTTTATGTATAGTTCTTTTTTTTTTCAAGTGTAAAAACATTGTATATACTATTGCATCGGTACTGTTTTATTAAAACTTGTATTCTTGTCTATTACAATTCAGATATTGTAAAGGTTGATTGATTAATTTTGTACCCTTTATACTGATTTCGTGCCTATGTTCTATGTTACAAATGTTAACCTAATGATCCGGATGAAAATGAAACTGGTATATAGTTATTTCTGACATTTATCAGTGTGTTTTGTCCTTAGTCACGCAAATTGTTTGTTATTGACTATGGTTTTTAATCTTTATGTTAATCTGTAGATAAAGAACATCATTAAAAACGCGTCTACTTTGATTTGTATTTAAAACGCAATGTCTATTCTTCCCCTATTGTTTCTTTTGTTTTATCTTTGTCGAAGCAAAGCTTGGCATGTAAACATATACTTGTATTATTGTTGTTGCTTAAGACATTGAAATACAGTATAGACGATTGTCTGTTGTTCATCTTTTAACTGTCTAAATCGTTTGTTGTTTCTTTTTCCTATGACAAAGACGCTTGTCAGTTGAAGTTTAACTTGACATTTAGTATAGATTATAATGTTTTTTTTGTTGGAAACGAACTATGGTAAAACACGTATCGCATATAAAATACAGAATAGACGCTTGTCTGTTGTTTTTGAACTTGATATATGGTATATGCACTCGTCTAACTCTTTTGTTGTTTCTTTTTGCATATGGCATAGACACTTGTATGTTTTAATTGAAATGGACTATACTTTTACCTATAGTTGTTAATGTCTGTGTCATTTTGGTCTTTTTTGGATAGTTGTCTCATTGGCAATCATACCACATCTTCTTTTTAATATATATTATAGAATTTTGTATTTTGTTGTTGACCTTGACCTATAGTATAGACCTCTGTCATCGTCCTTGTGATTAAAACAAATAAAATAAGGTGTAGACACTTTCCTGTTGTCTTGACCTTCTCATATGTAAGTTTCATTTGTCTTTTGTTTTAAACATTGCGTTATTGAAAAGACACCTGCCTGTTGTTGGATTTGACAAATGGTTTAAAAACTTGTCTCGTGTACATGATTTTGAGATATGATATAGACATTTTTTTGTTGTTGATAACTTTGAAAAATGACACATACATTTGTTTGTTGGAAATTATTGACCTTCATATTCTTTTGTAATTAATTTAAACATATTTATTTATAGTGGATTGGGAAACAAGTTTTGCAACTTATATTAATCCCTTTCCACTTTGCGGGTGCGAGTGCTGCCTTGTAGCGGCATTAGCCTACTCTTTTTCGAAATCTACAAGGGTGTCTTTAACGTGCAAGAGATGTGGCTCTCTCTTAACACGGGCCAGCCATTTATCGTCCCCGTCCGACGGACTATCATCGTTTCCTCAAGACCATACTTGCAAATGGTGTCAAGGGAGAGCCGAAAATTGGGTTCCTGAAATTTTCATCCCAAACGGGAATCGAACCAGGAACCTTTGTGTTAGTAGTCCGATGCACTAACCACCACACCACGGCCTCTTTTGTAATTGCAAATGATCTGACTGTAAACCACAATATTTCAAAAGTTAAATTATTTTACCTCTGCTGATGTGAACTTGTTATCTCTTGGACTGAAGTCAATTCAAATTCCTTAAATCCATCTAAAATATTATAAACAATTGTAAATGTGTGGTGGGTTGTTAAGAAGTATGTGTGATTTCAGGAAAAAGCACACACGTTGTTTTTCTTTCCTCCCTTTTATTATTTTCATGTACAAGATAGCAATAATAGCTTCATCGAATGAAGCTCATAGTTAGCCGATGTGCATCATAAAATCAAATGATCGATATTGCTCAAACACATATGAAGATAATTTTAAAGTAATTTATAACTATGGTACAGAAAGGAATATACTGAAAACAGATTTAAAAGTGATATATCCGAACAAATGGAAGTAAAGCAGATGAGAAACGATTTTGATAAAATGATTGTTATCTAATTTTAACCTATTAGTATTGTATGATGCAACATTTAAAAATGACATGTCATTTTTGTTTGGTTAAGCGAATTTCCCTGAACTGAACTTGCTTCCCACACGGATTGTTGTCGCCGTCACATGAAGGGCTCTCTATATTGTAACAACAAAATGTCGTAGACATATTCCATTGAATATTCTATACCGATACCATGTGCACAATTAATGCTTACATTAATATCGGGTAAGCCCTAGTCTAAATTTGAGCAATGTATAAAGTAAAAAATATTGCCTATAATACTTTTATGATAATTGAAGAAGCAAAACACATCTTATTTCGCAAAAATATTGCAAAACTTTTGAATCTTATCTAAAGCGATGTTGATTACTCGTCAACCCCTTTTCCAACTAAAAAGATTTCTGTTACCTTCACGAAGTTTTCTAGAATTGATGTATTCATTGATGTGACTATCATCTAACAAGGGTTTTGCCTGCAAGGAAGAAGAAAGTTATGCTATAATTTACACCACCATGATAAGTGCACTTTTATTATCGTTCTATCAGGTAGCTATTGTATACTGTGTTATTCTTTATGGATGTACTTAGATATAATTAGAGAAATCTAGAATTTAAAATCGATACAATTAGTCGAAAGAGCACTTGTCAGGGAACATAATAAGCTAAAACTATTAATAGGTTTATATTGTTTTGGGGTTTGAATCAAAAGAAAAGAAATATATAATCTGCTCAAATATTTGTTAAGCACTTTTTTTTTAGCTATTTAAGTCTTATATGAAAATAAGTATTATGGGGCAAAATATATTACCCTACACTTAAGGAGTCCGATCATCAGACACATACTTCTAAACCTCACAAACGTACATCCTTAAATGTGTATAAAAACAAACAGTAGTTTTTATACTATTTTCAGTAAACAGATATGTTAAAAATCACTTTTTTTGAAGTCGCATGTTATTTGACTGTTCACCAAAATACGAACAAGTATAGTTTTTCAAAATATGGAATTGATATGTGCTCTCTACCAAGCTAGAAAATTCCAAACAAGCTTTGATAATTGTCTTCTTTTTTAGCCTCCTATAAGTTTTAAACTATATACATATACTAAATACTGATGATCAATCTGAGAAACTTTGATTTACGTAGATATCAATAAATGTAGCAAACAATGAAAAAGAATTTAATTATCTTACTAGCACTATTAAAATTGTTTTATAGGTTTACTTGCATTCAAGAAAATAAATGTAACAGTAGATTACTGGTGTTCAAAGTCAGTTATCAATTGAGAGAAAACAATCCGGGTTACAAACTAAAACCGCGGGAAATACCTCAACTGTAGAATGAAAACAAAGTAACAACAGGACCACTGAAGTGCAAATCAAATCTATTTAGTTAAGAGGGAAGTGTTTTTTACAACAATAAAAAATATTTTGCACTCTGTGGCTATTTATGCATCCAAAGTTCTGTAAATTGACATACAGTTACATACAATCCTTATTTGTATGCATTAAAATTTCTTTTATTATAGTTTTTACATAGTAATATCGTTTGCACTGAATCTATGGGAAAGTGTTAAAATATCAATCTTCTTATATAAACAGCGTGAGATAGATACTATATTTATATTAAGTATGATGACATTTTACCTTTAATATCATAATACGTTTTCATTTTGAATAACCTTTTCAAAAGAACTTTCTCAACAGTACTATCAACGGGATATCCAGTAAACAATTACAGAAAAAAACAGTAGATCGAACTCATTTAAGCGAACTTTTTTGAATTTAAGTTGCTTTAGAATTCACACTGAACTGAAACAGTTTATAATTTCAAAACATTAGATATAAAAAAATAAGTATAATCTGGTGATTTCTACAAATGTTGTAACGCACAAATTTCAATTATTTTAATTGTATTGCTTTAAATGCAATAAGATTATCATTAACAAGCGATTGTACGCAAGAAGAAACAAGCATGATGATAAGGCCGAACAAAACAACTTCAAAGAAACAAAACACCAAAATAAATCAAATAATTAAAATGTGTATCAACACAAACATATACAAATATGCTTAATATAACAATAAGGAGGGATATTCAAAGCGCCATCTCTCCACCATAGGCCAAATGGTGTAGTAGTTTACACCTATAGGTCATCATACGGCTCCAACAGCAGGCAAAACATATAATGTATAGTACATTATGAACTTCCAAATATAGAACAATTAAAACGATCATTTTATGTAGAAAACAAGAAACGAAATACAATCATGATATACAGACAACAACCACTCAATTAAGGGATCCTGACTTAGAACAATGACATACAGAGTGAGGAGGAGTCAAACATGCACGCTTGCGCCAAATCATAGCCTTAGATTGGACAAGGGAGAAATATAATACGAAATAAAATTATTTGAAAAGGACGTTTCTCATCAGATCGAAACAAAGTCCCCAAAATATATAATCAATACACAACAAACATCTAATTTAGTTGTTATAACATTAACGGCATCAATTTTTTCTGCACCAGTACGCATTTCGTCAATACATGTCTCTTCAGTGATGCTCTTGGCCAAAATATTTGAAATACAAAGCTTAATATAAAAGATGAAGAGCTATAATCAAAACAGTAATTGAAAAACATGACCTTGTGCAATGACAAAGTAAATGTATTAAAAGATAATGGGACTTTGAATGTACGTATGTGTATAACAATAATATTTAGTTTGTGTTTAGTTAACTAATAACTAAATCGTTTTTGTACACATAACTACAATATTCAAAGATTTGATAACATATTGAATGTGGAATTTTAGAATAAGTTTAATTAGAGGATCTATCAGCTTTACTGGATCGGATTTAAATTTTCGGGATCGGTAAACAACATCCCCGTAAACATGATACTGTCAAACTTCCAAACCAAGTCTTCGTTTGTACTGAAATTGTAAAAGCTGAAAATCGATTGGAATATCGCACCTGTAGACAGAATTTATAAACCAATGGAGCTTATGTTCCTGCTAAAGATAACAACTAGTTCTGTACAAACAGATTTACCACTGGATTTTTTTAATACACCCTATCGCTATTTGTACGTCATTATTGGACATCACAAAAGTTCCAATAATTTTTGACGTCATTATAACTAATATCTGACGTCAAAATGGAAAATTAAAAAGACGATACCGGAGGTAACTTTTACTAGAGGCACTATTATGGGCTTTGTGCACGAGATGCCCCTGATATGGCTTGTCAGCCCGGTGGGAATTTATGGCTTGTGTACTTCCGCTCATTTGACATAAACAAAAGATATAATATTAATGCTAAGTATATGATAAATATAATTGAACTATGATATATTTGATTTTATTGACAATTTTCATTAAAATAAACATACAATAGGAGTATACTGCAAGTGATATTAACTCATGAATTTAAATATAACAGCCCATATTTCATTTGCATTTAACATTGAACTTAATGATGTATGATAAACTATTTCTACCTTTAACAAGTAAATCAATGTTAACCCTTACCTAAATGTTTACACATGATATGTTTAACAAAGCAACAATGCTTGACACCTTAGATAATGTAATGCTCAATCTCTCCAATTATATACTTTTGAGTTTGTTCATGTGTTGCAAATGCAATTTATATTTATATCAAGCAACGCATTTAAAAAAGAGTCTAGCAGAGTTGACAATATCATATTTAACTCGATATATTTACATATGATTGAATTTTATTTAAAATATAAGCTGTGTTTAGAAAAAAAAAATTGTTTATGTTTGCATATAGTTTCGATAGTTAACCACATTTTCTGATTATGGAAAAATTCGCTCTAAATAAGTCTTGAATAAGACAAAACATTTATTTCTACGATTTGACCCGGATCATTGAGACGGCAGCTCGCTGGTGGGTCACTTCTTTAAAGAGCCTTATTAGAGACAATAGAAATATCAAATATTGATACCCTTCATTCGATCAAAAGTTTGTACATCATATGCAGATATCTATCTTTATTTTTTATATTTTAAACAATAATTGGTGCGCAATATATCTTTCTTGCTTAATTAATCTTCAATTAGTGCAAAATTCCGTTTTTAAGAATTAGAGATTGTTAATACCAAACGAACAAAATCATACTTCAGAAACATACCACGGACGATCACATGAAGCGACAAAAAGTGGTCTTCAAAACAGTATATTGAAAAACAAAGGCTTGGAAATACGAAGTCGACCTTAAAACCAGGTCATATAGTTGTACTATTATGAACTATGTAATCAGAAAATCACAAATTTAAAGTTATCAAATATCTACGTCGATCGATTAGTGTTAAATGTAAGCAGATCAATTAAAATAATAATCACAGGAGTTAACATTTATGTCGAAACATATTGCTCACACTGCAAAAAATACAAATCTTCCTGTTCAACAAAAGCTAATGTTACCTGTATTTCAGATTAGGTTTTTATCAAAATATACCTTATCTCAAAGACCACAATACGCAAACACTATCACATATCCTGATACTGTCATTATCTAGGAACCTCATTTTCACATCACTTTGCGTCCGTCGTCCGTCGTCGTCCGTCGTCGTTAACTTTTACAAAAATCTTATCTGAAACAACTGGGCCAAATTAAACCAAAATTGGCCACAATCAGTAATAGGGTATCTTGTTTAAATAATGTCCGGTGACCTGGGCATCAAATCATGATGGCCGCCACGGCTAAAAATAGAACATAGGGGTAAAATGCAGTTTTTGGCTTATAACTCAAAAACCAAAGCATTAAGAGCAAATCTGACAGGATATACAATTGTTTATCAGGGTAAGATCCATCTGCCCTGAAATTTTCAGATAATTCTTACAACCTGTTGTTGAGTTGCTGCCCCTGAACTGGTAATTTTAATGATTTTTTTCTGTTTTTGGTTATTATCTTGAATATTTTTTTTAGATAGAGATAAACTGTAAACAGCAAAAATGTTCAGCAAAGTATGATCGACAACTTAGTCAACATGACCGAAATAGTCAATTGACCCCCTACGGAGTTATTGTCCTTTATAGTCAATTTTTAACAATTTTCATAAAATTTGTAAACGTTAACTAACATTTTTCACTGAAACTACTGGGTCAAGTTCATTAAAGATAAAGATAATTGTAAGCAGCAAGAATGTTTAGTTAAGTAAGATGTACAAACACATCACCATCACCAGAACACAATTTTGCCATGAATCCATCTGCTTCGTTTGTTTAATTTTCACATAGAACAAGGGGAGCGATACAGGCCCTTTAGAGCCTCTAGATATATTTTATTTTGACTGAATGTGTGTGGCTAATTACGACATGTTTTTAATTATAAGCAATAAATAGTTCCCATATTCGTTCATACTGTAGTCAACGTTATCTGGTTGTTGTGTTTCTTGTGCATCATTTGGTGGCACACATTTCATTTGTGTAAATGTCGTTAACAAACTAGAAAACGTTCATTTAAGAGAATTGCAATTCCACTTAAAACATTTTTAGAATTAAAATATTTAACATTCGAGCAAACACATATTTCAGAAAAAGTCAAAAGTCAACGTGACTTTTATTACAGAAAGTCATCATAGCAAGTGCATCAAGTAACAATAAATGAACATTTTTGTAACCTGATTCTATTAATGTATCTTTAATACTTAAGGTGTTGTCGATCTCAAGGTTGAATACTATTTGAATGAATATGTGTTAAGTGATAAACACTAGTACACAATAGAAGATACAAACCATTTTATTTTAGATGGCTAACTGCATCGACTTTGACTTGCAAAATATAACTAATTGAAATCAAATTGAGTTTAGAATAGATATATATCATTTTTAGTGTCTTTGATACATAATTTATGTCGTAATTCCGTACACAACCTCTTACATATTAATGCACAAAAATAATTGCATTAAAGTATTAACCATTTTCCGTTTAAATTGACAGATCATGTCGATTCCTCAAATTGACTTTGGTTAACAAAAAATTGTAGTTTTCAATTGAGCAGTAACCCTTGTCACTTTTTTATGTAACTGATTTAATAAGTATTTAATATTAAAGTATATACAGCCATATGTTTCTTCTATCTAGCACAATCCAAAAAAAAAAATACTAACACTATATTGAAAACACTTCTTTTAACAGACAGAGTGAATCAAAGAAAAGTTAATTAAAATTTCGAGTGACAGTTAGAATAAAAAGTAAAATAACCATAACTGAATAATTGTGCATAATTAAAGGCAATTTAAATAGACCTTTAAACTATGCTTATGATTGCGTTGAGCTCTTTTTATAATGTCGTTAAAAACTAAATATCATATCAATATGTGATTACTCTAGTTAACTTATTAATTTCATAACAAGAAAACGTTGCAGTATATACTTGTTAAAAAAATATTAAAACACATGATCTATATTTTATTAATGATCCTCATTCGGTATCACTGTTTTCGACAGGTAACCTTGACAAATTAACAGTCAGCAATGGATATATGCATCTAATAAACTATGTCACGTTTATCCTCAAGTTAGGCCTATTGTGCAGATCAATTTGCATTGTCAACGTTATGACATAATGATATTCATAAAAGCTTGGAAGAAGGCAATGACTGGCAATTGCTATTCGATATCGACACAAATTATCTTACTCGCAAGAGTTTAAAACATCTAATCTTGAAGACCAATAATAATAATGTGTGCCTGTTGTAGCGATAATCCAATCAATCCACGTTAATTGATGCATGTGATTCGGAGATGAATCCCCTACTGAATAAAAGAAACTCTCAGCAGGTTTGGGTTTCGATTACATAATGTTTGAAATTACGAAACAAATTCAAATAAAATTTATTTAAGTTGTGCCTGAGAAATTGACTTTTATTTGTATAAAACGCGTTTGATATCATCTCCTGTGTAGAGAGGCCAACATCTTACAATAACAATTTCTGAAAACCAATTGCAACATAGTCAGTCAGCGTACACAAATGTGTATTTGACAAATGTTATATCAAGTTCGCCTACGCTGTTCAAAAGCAAATTGTATATAAATGATAAAAATCTATTTCGTGCATAAAGATTTGATATTTCTATTCATGTAATAGTATATTGTAACGTATTCATTAGATGATTTAATCAGACGAACTGATTACAATTCATATATCAAACGTCGAATTAAATCCAATGCACCATTTTGAAAAAAAACCAGATTATCATTATAAATTGTATTTGTATACTGGCCTATTTTCTTCAAACACGCATTGTCTTCTCGACAATACCTCAGAATTTGAAAAATAGATAATAGTAAATAATAAATTATACTCATTTGAAAATTCAATATAAAGAACAGAAAATTCATAATTCCGTATTGATGGTCTTATTCGTATACGATTTATAAAAATTGAACATCAGAACACTGGCGTTGCCTTTGATGTGTGTGTTTACTTTTATCTGTATCATGTAATATGTTTTACGTATATCATAAAACAAGAAACCATACAGAGACATTGATAAACAAAAAGCCATAAACTTATTACATATAAGAGATTTATATACAAGGTAATTATAGTTAAAAACTGATTATAATAAACGAAGATTGGTTTTTTTTTGGCGAAAAATCAGCACTTTTCGAAACAATTCTGATCCATCTATTTCATACTAATTTAACAAAATAATTTCAGTCCAATAGTATATTTTCTAATCAAATGAACACATCTATTGAAATGTCTTACGTAAGTGTCTTATCTTTAAAACTCATTACAGAATGGATAAACAAATTATATAAACAAATGGATTTGATTATTTGTAATATCTTCAATTTTTCACTTATTCTTACTCCATTTGTATAAACTTCAAGATTATAATTATTTTTTTAAAACCGGTTTTTTTCTAAAGTAAATTTTGATTGGTTAAATATTTCTCAATGATGTCCTGCCATGGCTTTGTTTGAATTTGTTTGTTAGCTTAAATTGTTGGTCATGAATGTTTGTCTCTAATATATAATTAACTGTGCATTTGTATTCAGATATCGCAGATCAAATTTATTCGTTCATTGTGTAATCATACTTTTTTTGATTGAGTTAAGTCTGCCAATTGATATTTTATCGTGTGTTTTTCTATGTTGTGATGTTATGCTATTGTTTCAGAAAAGGGGAGAAGGTTTGGATCCATTAAAACGTTTAATCCCGCTGCAAATGTTTGCAACTGTCCTAAGTCAGGAATCTGATGTGCAGTAGTTTGTTTATGTAATATATACGTGTTTCTCGTTTTGTTTATACAGATTAGACCGTTGGTTTTCCCGTTTGAATGATTTTACACTTGTAATTTTGGGGCCCTTTATAGCTTGTTGTTCGGTGTGAGCCAAGGCTCTGTGTTGAAGGCCGTGCTTTAACATATAATGGTTTACTTTTTAAATTGTTACTTGGATGAATAGTTGTCTCATTGGCACTCACACCACATCTTCCTATATCTAAATGGACCACCAAGTCATCGATGTACTGTTGTAACTATTCGAAAAAAGTCATAACCTTAATTTTACAGACTGAAAAACAATCTGGTTAATCTTTCTATTCCCTTTTTTGCCACTGTCTGGTCATAAAGCTCTAATAGTGTCTATAAATTTTAAGGTTCGACTGTTTCTGATAACGGTAACTCCAGATACGCGCATCAAATTTATAAATTGATATTTTCTTATATTACTTATAACTCGTGTCCAGATAATTGAAAAAATTGTATACATTGATATAAATATCAAAACATGATTCTAAACTGTGATGAATATGCTTTTTAAGATAAAACTACCATTAAGTAAGGGACTCACCTTTCCGTTGCGAATCGCAATCAAAATGTATTACTTTTGAAAGACAGTTTAAAAACACAAAATAGAAAACAATAGGTTTAATAATCCGAATACCACAAAAAATCAGGCTATTTTTAAAGGTTTTTGTTTTAACCGGAATCACGAATTTATGATTTCTTGAGAAATCGTAAACGGGTATTTGAACCAATTTCGAATAATAAAGTTTTCAATCAAAAACATAGGATTTATAGTTCTGAGATGATTAGTGTATAAAAGCAATCATGTTTCTAATACTAAAATTTAAAATTTAGAAAACTTAAACAATTTCTTTATGAACAAATGATACTTGATAACACATTTAATATTCTCCAAGCTGTTAAAAGAATAGATAATAAGTTTTATTGTATAGCAATATAGTAATATTTCCCACAGAACGTAACCAAAAGGTAGCGTGCAATAAATTCTTATATTGCGCTAGTGCAATAAATCTTCAAAATTCATGTCGTCATCAACGTTTAAATCTTAGTTTAAACCAATTTTGACTTTCACATATTATATTGCTATACAATAGAAGGGTTATTTGAATGAATATTGGGGAATATTGTCCCTCGTAGAACATATATTGCACTCGCAAGCTCGTGCAATATAAAATTCTACTCGGGACAATATTTCCCAATATTCATGCAATAACCCTATAAAATATCTATATATATAAGAAATGGTAATAGTATATATAGATAAAGAGATGTGGTATTAGAGCGAATAGGTTAACTATTTGCCAGCCACCAAGAACGGTGTGTATTCAACGATGTGTCACTTTACAGCTATTTATAAAAACAACAACATTCCATATATTGTTATCAAAGGTACCAGGATTATAATTTAGTACGCCAGACGCGCGTTTCGTCTACATAAGACTCATCAGTGACGCTCATATCAAAATAGTAATAAACCCAAACAAATACAAAGTTGAAGAGCATTGAGGATCCAAAATTCCAAAAAGTTGTGCCAAATACGGCTAAGGTAATCTAAACCTGGGATAAGAAAATCCTTAGTTTTTCGAAAAATTCAAAGTTTTATATACAGGAAATTTATAAAAATGACCACATAATTGATATTCATGTCAACACCGAAGTACTGACTACTGGGCTGGTGATACCCTCGGGGACGAAACGTCCACCAGCAGAGGCATCGACCCAGTGGTGTAAATTGTTATCAAAGGTACCAGGATTATAATTTAGTATGCCAGACGCGCGTTTCGTCTACATAAGACTCATCAGTGACGCTCATATCAAAATAGTAATAAACCAAACAAATACAAAGTTGAAGAGCATTGAGGATCCAAAATTCCAAAAAGTTGTGCCAAATACGGCTAAGGTAATCTAAACCTGGGATTAGAAAATCCTTAGTTTTTTGAAAAATTCAAAGTTTTGTATACAGGAAATTTATAAAAATGACCACATAATTGATATTCATGTCAACACCGAAGTGCTGACTACTGGGCTGATGATACCTTCGGGGACGAAACGTCCATCAGCAGAGGCATCGACCCAGTGGTGTAAATTGTTATCAAAGGTACCAGTAGTCAGTTATAAGGATCCGTCATGACAAAATGTGAAACAATTAAAAGAGAAAACCACAAACAAACAAAACCCAAACAAACAAACACCAAAAAGGAATTAAACAAGTAACAACTAACGACAACCCCCTAATTACAGACTCTTGACTTATTTACTTATACTATTATACTATTACAAAACAGCTAACAACAATACCTGTAACCGCATATTATTAAGGAAATATGGCACTAATTAGATTAATACGTACCAAGCGTTGAATATTCTATTATAAAAGAGATTGAGCTGTTTGTCTCCACTAAGATATGACGACGTTCACATGTGTATTGAAACAGGAGTAGTCATAAAAGGGCAGAGTATTAACAACTGTTGATTCAATTATACTAACAACTGCCGACGTTGAAATGTTGACCCTGTAACACTTATTCAATTATGTCTCATGATATTACAATTAATTATTTCAAACGCTACTTTCGTTCTTTATAGTTTTATTTTCTTTGTGTTTATATCCTTCAAATTAACAATACGAATTATCTATATTTCAGGTCAAGTTTCTGTAGTATATATTACAACAATTACAAAGTCATTGCAAAGTCATTATGGTAACTGTTAAGTCATGTTGTCATACAATCCCCATCACTACAACAATAACTGGTATTGAACTGTCTCCATTTCTAGTTTTACTATAATATTTAAACTATGATGTCCATTATGTTCCATTATTAATTAGTCTCATCACTACAAATTCAAACAATGGTATGATATAACGTATTTTTGTTTTTAATCTAATGTTTATACGGAACAACGATTAGCATCTTTATATTTGCAAAACGAAATGATTCATTATAATTTCGATCAATCATAATTTTATATGCCCTAATTCTATATCCTTACTCTTTTCCCGAGAGTATCTTATTTACCACGAGCTACATAACAGGTTTTACTTTTATAGCAGGATCCGCTTGACCTTTGGGAGCACCTGAAATTATCCTAAGTTTTTAATTTGGTTTGTCTTGCTCTGTCGTAAGTGTATGCAGCATGTTTATGTTTTTGGTATTTTTGTTTTTTCGTTGTACTTCTGTTTTGTGCCATGTCCTTGGCAGGTTCTCTTTTCCTCTGTTAACTTGAAATACTAATTAACTGAGACATTAAATGCTTGAATGCCCTGTTGCATTCATCATATTTTCAAAAACTCATTGTTAAAGATTGAAACGACACAAAATTGAAGATAAATGATTATTCTCAGAAATCACTATTGATCATAGGTCATGGGAAGGTAACCTCTGAATTTCTAAATGTAAATATGACAGAATTGAAGATCCTTTGCTACACATAAATGTTTTAAAAAATATAAATGTTTATTGACAAATAGTTTATAATGCTTGTCGTATTCCTAACCTTCCATTTGTAATGCTCTGTAGGCTGATATATGAACTTTTGCAATTTTAGTAACCGGGCATTAGGTAATAGGTTAAGTTGGGTGATAAATCGTTGCTCTGATTAGTTTATTATAATGTATTTAGTTAAAGGTGTTTTCATTATGTCTTTTATTTTATTCGGCGTTGCTTCAGTTCATTACAGACATTGTGATGCCATATTGTTAATACCTCGTATGTTTAAATTGATCGTTATGGAAGCATCTTTTTATCAATTGTACAGTATATAAGAATTTTCTTAGACACTAGATTATGATACGAAGAGGCCACCTTCATTCTTGTAATTTCAGTAGAAACAATTAAAACCTTTACAAAAAAAACAGTGTCCCTTTTGGTTATTTCATACAATTTGAGAACTAAGAAATGCACAATTATGAAGAGTTAATTTTAAAGAATGAATGATAAAAAAAGTCGTTACCATTTAAGTAAGTATATGTTTTTCTATCTTAAACTGAAATCTACTTTATCATTGTCCTTTTTATGTACTACAAATAGTTACCTGCATAAACTTAAACAAAATTTACTTTGATCATATTTCATTGTTACATCTTTCAAAATGACAGACAAGCACTACTTTGTTATCACAAAAATTTAGAATAAATAATTGAAAATCTGCAGGTTCTAAGTGTGTATCATTTAAGGACTATGTACTTAGCCTTATGCACAGTTATATAAATGAATACACTGGGTCTAAAACTGAGGTCTGTATATAGTATAATATACTGCCAACTTTAGACTTTCTAAACGAATTTCATGATATTGTACTCCTCAGTATGGAATTATACGTCGCTTGCAAATACTTCTGTCAAAATGCTTTTGAAACGGAAGGACAATAACATCAGCACAGAGAACATTTAAATTTGACAATACAATTAAGTTGGACAATTCACTCATACAATTAAGTTACGTTTATTAAATTATCTGAATTGATCATGCTTAACAATTGAGTAATTAAAATACTTATCTTTTGGTCTATATTCTGTGAAGTGTGGTATTAATGTAAAATATTTTGAAAGACCTGGTTATTTACATGTATAAGAACATTGAGTATTATGCCCTTGTTAAATCAAGCAAAAATCAACACGTACTGATCAGACGATCATTTTTATATAAAAAAACGCATTAATTATTTCGCTTTACTGGATATTATTTTGTACACAGTGACGGCTTGCATAAACATTTCATTTAAAATTTTGTAAATTGAGAAAAGTAAACTCCCTGAGATCAGCAGGTTCAATAGAATGATTTGATAATTTCTTAATTTAATATGAGGTTATACAAGTATTGTTCCATGTTTTGTGCTTCAGATTTGTTTTGTACATTTGTCTTTAGTAGAAATGCAGCCAAAAAGGGTTACCGCTCTATTTTGACAAGAAGGCAATTATTTATTCTACTCAGTACAAGAGCACAAAAAAATAAATCAAGCTTTGTAACAACGTGCAGGTGTAAGTGTCTTGGATGATACAAGTTCCTTACGTCGTTGTATGTTCCTTACGTCGTAACTACAATCCCCTTCCCTTTCATGAATTTGACCTACCGAATTACCGATCTGCTTACCCTTCCGGAGCACCTGAGATCACCCCTAGTTTTTGGTGAGGTTCGTGTTGTTTATTCTTTAGTTTTCTATGTTGTGTTATGTGTACTATTGTTTTCTGTTTGTTTTTTTCATTTTAGCCATGGCGTTGTCAGTTTGTTTTAGATTTATGAGTTTGACTGTCCCTTTGGTATCTTTCGTCCCTCTTTTGTTCATATTAAAGCATAACGTTTATATCTGCCTTTTTTGGTCAGTTAATTATAATTAAAATTACAGTAACTTTAATACGCATGCAAAATGCGATATCGCTTAGCCCTAATAAACATAGTCCTTAGGTAAATGAAAAGTGATACCTGACAAGCTTATAAGTACAAGACTTTGTTACATTTATCATCACAGTTTTGTTTTTAATCAAGTATACATAGTTGTCTGATTTAAAAAAAAAAGATGTGGTATGATTGCTTATGAGACAACTATCCACAATAGACCAAAATGACCCAGAAATTAACAACTTTAGGTCACATTACAGCCTTCATCAATGACTAACAAACGTGAAACCGGAAAAGAGCAGCAAACTTCCACTAGTAGGTATTTTACTTCAAATAAGAACTGATTGAAAAAAACAAACATTATTTCATTACAAAAATATAATGAACAACGTTTATAGCATCAATATCTTCTTATAGATAAGGACATGATAAACACCACGATGATTCAAACAAAATGTTTTCAAAAGTTAGTATCTTCAAGATGATGTTTCGATTGCGCGAATGTTTGTTTAACTCTGTGGAGTTGAGTTTAAATAAGGGAGTAAATTTGTTTAGATACTTGATATGCCACACTCCTCCAAGCCAACGAAATGATAATTGGTGCTGCTACATAGAAACAAAAAGTTCGAAAATGGAAAGCTGCAATAATCTTTATTGCCATTAAGTTAGTTTTCAATCCCTAATCTTTATCAATTTTAACGTAGAAAACAGACGTTTGGTCATTGTGAAAATAAATACAGTAACTTATTGTTGTTTATATCCTAGTCATGTTATATCTTATGTATCGCTGATCAACATCAATCGTGCGGTAATCACGTTTTATACACCATTTGATAATGTTGTCCTTATAGCTAGGATAATGGATACTGATGGCTCCCTTGCATTTTTATTGTAAAGCTCTCACTTTCAAGTGACATTATCTAGTTCAGAATTTCGTGTATCAATGATCGATACGTAAAAAAAGGATATAGAACCACTTGTTTAGTATGGTAAAGTCTTCGCCATTCCGTCGATAATTTAACGATGCAGTCGTGCTTTTATTTTTACCTTCAAAGTAATGTATCAAAATACCCATTCACTAAATATGTATCACAATCGTTCTCTTTCCCCTGATTTAAACATCAGCAAATGCAACTTTCCACCATCGAATATTAATTAACAATAAGCATCTTGTTTCGTTCGGGATTTTGATGGGTTATAGTTTATATAATGTACAATTACACACAGTCAATTGTCGTTTTTTTTAATTTTACATGGTGTTTTGTGGTATTTTGCGGTATTTGTTAACTTCCTATTTAACGTAAAACTGTAAAAAAAAATGTTTTGTATATGGAGCTTTAACGTATTCCAACATATTATTTCTCGTCCGAGTCGACTATTGTCTTATCAATTAGGTAAATATACTTATAAAAAATGTTCATTATTGGGATTGGGATGTCATCAATTGGTCTTCAAAACAGTGTGAAATACCTTACCCGTCTTCAGCTAGCCCCTTAACAAAAATGTGTACTTGTTTAGTTAAAAAGATCGTCATACTGCACTTCAAAACATAGAAATAATATAATATTAATAACAATATAAGATTACCAAATACCGGTGGCCTTTGACTTTAGACAGACGCAAAAATTTGGCGGAATTAATTTTTTTTATTGAGATTTCTACAAAACCGTATACTTCTAGCCAAAAGAGAAAAAAAAACCACACACAGCAATACGTACTGTAAAACGCAGTTTAAGAGAGGTCCGATTTTAGAATCGATAAGAAAAGAAACTAAGCAAAATGAGAATGATACATAAATTAACAAAAGACTACTAGCAGCAAATGACATACTAGCTCCAGATCTTAATAAAACTGATTGAAAGATTAGTTCTTCAACATATGAAAATGTTATGAATGCGTATAATATTCATAATTATTATACTGCAGAGAAACGCGACTGTCAGGTGTGTGCTTTATTGGTCATTATTTTCCAACACTTAGAATTCGTTTTGATGTAGAACTTTGATAGTGATCATTAATAATTACTGGACCGCATAAACCAAGTACACTGATTTAATTTCAGTATATGCGATCATTCTTATTATTCACTGTTTTACAGGAATGCATTTTACTTTTACAAATTTAATTGACTTTTTCTGGATATTTTTTTCTCGATTTTGATTGTTTCAAAAATTGAGAATGGAAATGAGGAATGTTTCAAAGAGACAACAACCCGACCATATAACATACAACAGCAGAAGGTCACCAATAGGTCTTCAATACAGCGAGAAATTCCCGAATCCGGAGGCGTCCTTCAGCTGGTCCCTTCATAAATATATCCTAGTTCAGTGATAATGAGCGTCATACTAAATTCCAAATGATACACAAGAAACTAAAGTTAAAAAAAATACAAGACTAACAAAGGCCAGAGAGGCTCCTGACTTAGGACAGGCGTAAAAGTGCGGTTTAACATGTTTATGAGATCTCAAATATCTATACCTCTAGCCAATGTAGAAAGGTAAACGCATAACAATACGCACATTAAAATTCAGTTCAAGAGAATTTCGAGTCTGATGTCAGAAGATGTAACAAAAGAAACTAAACAAAATGACAATAATATATAAATAACAGCAGACTACTAGCAGTTAAGGAAGCTCGCTTCTCAGTTTCAAAGTAATTAACTTTTCAAAACACTAGTTTATATTGATAAGGAATTAATAAAGGAATCCAAAAAGCAAAAAAACATGTCACCGTGCTTCTTTTCAAGATATGAGCCATTGAAATTGTGGCGGGAAAATATTATCTCTTGACTTTTCATAGCTTTATCATTGTCAAGTTAAAGTTCTCAAAAACTGTTAAAAAGTAATTAAAATTTTATAAGAATTTTACAGATGGCTTATCATTATACATGTTAAAGAATTTCAAAAAGAAAAATGGGGGTCACCGGGCAAATTTTTTCCAGGCATTTAAATGGATAAATCCAGAGGATTCCGAAAATGTGACAAAAAATCCAAAATATGACAAGCCAGCTTCTTTAACTGACATGCCAGCTCCAGATTTCAATTTAACTGATTGAAAGATTATGTCTTCATCATATGAATATTAGGCACAATCCCTCACGTTAGCGGTTTAGTATCATACCATCATAACATATATGAGAAGAACACAACCCGTGTCATGCCAACCACTGGTTTTTAAATAAATGTGTTTAGCTCCGATGCAAAGACCCTATAAGTGAATAAATATTAACGACACAATAATTATTAAAGCAGTTTTTAGCCTACTACATATGTATCTGTCTCCATCAAGTCTGTTATCTGGAAGGCATATCTTTTGAAAATTAAGAGACAAGATGAGGGTATTTAGTTGTTGTTTAAGTCCGTATGTTGATATTTGAGTGTACATTAATGTTGACTCATGTCAACGAATTTTGATAAGATAACACTAATGTTCACGACATAATTTAGATATTATATTAGAATAAAACAATAAGCCGATTCTACACCTTTGTTTTTGCTCTTCATAAAACTCCATCCAAGTATTAATTTATAGAGGTAAACCATAAAGGTCAAGGAACGGTCTTCAACACGGAGCCTTTGCTCAAACCAAACAGCAAATTGTAAAGAGGTACATACAATTACTAGTGTAAAATCATTCAAACAGGAAAACCAGCAGTCTAATCTTTATAGAAATAAAACGAAAAACGTGAAACACCTATGAACCACATCAACAAACGACAACTTCTGAAATAAGATTCCTGACTTAGGACAGATACAAACAATTGCAGCGGGATTAAACGTTTAAATGATACAAGCCGTCTCCCTTATCTGAAATAATAGTGTATCATCATACCATAGAAAGACATTCTTAAAACGTAAACACACAAATGAACATACACTGAACGAATAAATGTTATCTATGATACAATGGCAATACAAAGTTTATAAAAATAAGAGATGTATAATAAAGTATAAGTATGATACCGCTGTGAATTTTTAAACAATTTCAGAAAAACATCAACTTTGAAAATTAAAAAAATCGCGCCCTGCTTTAATAGCGCTTTGGATATATATATACAAATTTTTTTTACCAACATAAAACCGTTGAACCGTTTCTGTATATGATAAGATACTTTAATTAGACCGCAGACTACAATTTGTGTTAGTGAAGCACTTAATCAAGCCTTAAAGTTTTTGTTAGATTTTCGATTGCCAAATATTTTTCTTGCTAGTAGTATACTATTTTTACTTTGATCAATGTAAATGTATATGATAAAATACTTTTTTTACCGCAGACCACAATTTGTGTTAGCGCAGCACTAAATTAAGCCTTAAACTTTGGTTTAGATTTTTGTTTGTCGAAATATTTCTCTGGCTAGTAGTATACTTTGTTTACTTTGATCAATGAAAATGTTTAAACTTGCATCCTTTAATATAAGATCACATATGTGTACGTAAAATGAAACTGCTTTCTTCGATACGAATGTATCGTCAATCTAAATTATCCAATTATGTTATCTAAATCCATTTTTTTCTGGAATATAATTTTATATAGATGCAGTTTATTCATATCTTAGCTTTCGTTTGTCTATTACTGTTTCCAGACAATAGTCAGAAAGCCAAAATTCACAATGGATTAGTCATTTGTTGTAAACTGACTCAAAACGAAACAAATAGTATAATCGTTTTGTAAAAATGTTACAATGAATTCTAACCGTCTTCCCCAAAAATTATATATTCGATACTTAATATTTTATACATAAAGTATAGAGCCAAATGCAATGAATGAGAAAAAAGTTGTTATACAACTAGACGAAACTTACCAAAATTTCGCTGTGGATGCTTAAAATCAATACGAAAATACTAATAAGTCTTTGTTCTCGAGCCATTCTAATGCACGGTCGTTTGGTTAAGTCGTTAAAAGACCAAATAGACATATTCCATATATTTTATACCCAGTTGATTGCACGTGAATGTTCCAAGTCAATCATTGCTTCATCTAGATTGGTTGCAATAGAAAATAAAAAAATACCTACAATGAAAGGCGGTATTTAATTCTATAGCTTGTTAAAAACATCTATTAATTTTTACGTAACAATTTTAACATATAAGATTGTTTTTTTACAATATATCTTTCAAATATTACTTTTAATACCACATTTTAATGAAACCTTTCAATTCATCCTATCGATTAAATGAAATTTAAAAGTTTCGAGTTATTTTCTCAAATATTTGATATTTACATTTATGAATAAATGTATCTTTTATATAGCTGGTTCAACACGATTTAATTTTGTTTAGCAAATACGTTTTTTCTAAACTAAATATGAAATATTGAATTATGTTCACTATAGTGCAATATTAAATACATTTTGAATAAAAAAGTGTATTACAGTATAAGATGACGTAGAAACATCTAGAGTGATATCAGTTATCGACATCATAAACAGGAACGCTAAGTAGAACCATCCGCTCACATGATATATGGTTGTTTGCTATTTTATGGTAACCTTTACGGTTAATTTAGGCATGTTAAATAACAGTTTAAGTTACCGTTAAGAACGATTTTTGTCATTGACATCATTGAACAATCACCTCTTGCACTACTGAACTTACATAAGTTTTGTGACATTAGTAAAGTTAGGTTACCTAATTTGTACCTATTCTGACAGTCCACCCTTCTTATTTTCTGTTTCGTTTGAAGAAAAATCCTTACTTGCTATGTAGTTTCACAAATTTCGAATCCATACTGAATCATTGAAAAACGGGTTTAAAATGACTTCAAAGCCACCAAAGATTTAGTTGTACTAATAAATTGCGTCCATTCTGAACAACATATCTGTATAACTCGGATAAATTTTTTTTGTTGTATTTTCTTTTTTATATATTTGGCTATTGTCTATTCCTATATGCATTTTCCACAAGGGATGTCTGTGCCATATTTCAATTTTCAATTTTCAGTTTTTAATTTTTTTTTTTATAGACGCCGCATGTGGCGGTTCTCGAATTTCTCTTATTATCTAATAATCTGGAGAGGCAATGTAAGCTGACCGTTTAAGTCAATGATTAGAAAAGCGATTTATTTTATGAAAAAAGTAAAATCACAAAAAAAAAAAAAAAAAAAAAAAAAAATGACTTCAAAGCCACCAAAGATTTAGTTGTACTAATAAATTGCGAAACGATAGAAGAGGAAAAGGCATGCAAGATATAACCAGCATTGTTATCATCAAGACGAAAAGTGTTTAGTTCGAGTTATAGACATGTGGGTGAATGAACCAAAACAATGTGTGTCGAGCATATAAGTAAAACTTTACCATTATGATTGTCTGAAAACCAGTCAAAAATAAATATTTTCATTGAGTTTTACATTGTAGGATACACATACACACATGACTAAAAGCTTAAAAATTAAAAAATTAAAAAAAAAAGCATTTGGCTTTATCAACTATTATCCTTCACTTAATTTTCATTTAAAAAAAAAAGTAAAATCACAAAACTACTGAACTCCGAGGAGAATTCAATCGTAAAGTCCCTAATCAAATGGTAACATCAAATGACAAAACACATTAAACGATTGGGTAACAACTGTCATATTCCTGACTTAGTACAGGCATTTTCAAATGTAGAAAATGGTGGATTGAACCTGGTTATATAAGTAAGTAGAGTTTCAGTTTCTGTTATTCATTTTTAAGCAACATGACTTCAAACAATTGTTGCAATAGTATACTTTAGCACAACTATTGTACAAATTCATGTGTTTGATTTAAACTGCTGCCAAAGTGACGTAGTATTGAATTACATGTTCAACTGAATTTTGTTACTGTAGATTATGTATTTGACTCGCGCATTTTACTGATACTTTTTTGCCGTTTAAAAAGATGTACAAAATTTTCACATCTTCCAAAGCCTATTACGAAAACGACAACAGTATTTGTATATTTGTATGATTTAGAAACATGATTAATTAATTTTTGTATTGGATTAGATGCTGTCAAATTTTGTCAAGTTCAAGCAGTTTATGTATTAGTAATTTTTTGTCTTAAATGGAAAAGGGTGTGGTCTCAAACAAAAGTTTAGAAAAAAGAAAATGTTTCACTTTCATCAGCTTTAATAAAATATATGTAACAATAAAAATAATGTAAAAAGGTCATGTGGAGTTATTAAAATAATATCAATTGTACCATGAACGTATTGGTACGTGCTGGTTTCGTCATGAACGTTTTCTGATTTGACATCAAGTATTCAATTTTTAAGTTTTTTGTTCTTTTCCTTAACTCCATGGTTGAACTCGCCCCTGTCAAATATTTGCAGTCATATTTATTGTCCAGATATCAATTAAAAATTATTAAATTAATGTAATCAGACATTAGTTCTGATATTAAGAAAAAGAGATGGAAATATGCATGTTGAAAATATGTGTAATGCATTAACAAAATTTAATTATTATGACAGATTTAAGTAATAAATTATACGTAACAGGAGTTTAATTAATAGAATTATGTATGAAAAGGCCGTAAGTTCAAATTTCCATCAAACCTGGTCATAAAAATTACTCTTATATAAGCAATTTTATGGATAGAGATGAAAAAAATTAAATCTAACAGTATTAGAATTAGTGCACAAATTCAACAGAGACTTATACAAGATATAAATAATTGAAGTTATGACTTTGTTGATTATTTCTATGATAATAACAGTATCAATTTGTATCCGTTTTAACACACTATATCATATTTGTAGCCCTCAAATAGCACATTTATAAAATTCAATTTGTGTCATACCTCATATTCCGATATTTTAGTCAATCAATTTATAATCTTTAATGTTATGATATTTTTTCTGTTCCAACCGGTAATTAATATTTCAAACAAACTCCATTATCAAAGAAATAATCATATATGCATTACATTTCGTTTGCAAACTCATATTAATAAAAAAAAAAACGTTTTCATGAACGCTTCTTTTTAATTTACCCTTAAAATATTCCTTCTTTATTAGGTTTTCATCTACTTCAAAAACAGACTTTATATGGGTAGGGTTATCACGCAGTATTCAAGACGAACCACTAATTGCATTTTCGTATTACTAAAGTCTTCAGACACACGGTTTGGAACGATGATTTTATCTTATTTTTATTAAAATAATTTGAAAAATTGTGTTAAGAATGAGTATAATATTCGTGGATTTTATCTTAAGCCTATTACATATCATGTTTTTACAATTACCTTTATGGCTTATTGTTCATAGTTAACACAAATATGAAAAAGTATACATTATTCTTATATAAGGTGGAGTTGATTATTCAATAGAACACTTTTATAAAAAACGTTTTCGTGACTTGATATTACAGGACATGTTATAATTTAGTAGATTACAACACTATTGATTAAAAATCTGATGAAAGAAATATCGGTTTCTTTGCATTTATGAAAAAAAAACCGTTAAATAATAATTTGAAATGATATACATTTTATTTTAACATATTAAGCAATGTTTTCATAATGGAATACAATAGTATTACATTGTATAAACGAAGCAATTTCTGTGATAATAAATTTTCATTTGAGATTATACGTTACTGAATAAATATCTTTTTCATATGCTGTGACGCAACAATAGATGTTTGAAGGTTGATATCGTTTACAAAATACATGTTTAATGATTTTGCGGATTATATTATTCAAATATTAATTAAAATTTTGAAGATATACGTACTTTGTCTTTAATTTTCTATAAACGAGTATAGCAAATGTGCATTGCTCAAAAATTGAATCTATTTTATTGTTTGATATCTTTTTTCAAGCGTATTCACTTAAGGGAAAACAGCGATTTATGATTTATTGTCGAACTTGAAATAAATAATTTGTTGAATCTTTGCAATTGTAAATCATATAATTTTAACATACTACTACTAAATTAAGATGTACATGATAATTAATGAGAACGCCACAAAAGTTTTGTATTAATTCGCCAAAAACAAATTCCTACTTTAGCCGCTGGCAAATGTGAAATAATTCAAATAGCATGATTTAAATTACAACGATGAAAACGTCTAAACAAATATAGCAGTCAGCAACCAGCGACAACCAATTATCATGACCTACTGGTTTCCAGCTTAAGACAAATACACAAGTAATATTATGGTTACACTACTATTTTGATCTGAGCGTCACTAATGAATCTTATGCAAAAGAAACACGCATCTGACGTATTAAATTATAAGCCTGGTACTTTTGATATCAAATTATATTTTATTTTTAGAATGCTGTGTTATAGGAATGAAAGCCCTATTCGTGCATAAGATACATCTGTGATCACAATGATTCAAAATTCCAAAAAGGTTTGCCAAATACGGCTAAGGTAATCTTTGCCTGGGAAAAAAATCCTTATTTTTTTCGAAAAATTCTAAGTTTTGTAAACAGGAATTTATAAAAATGACCACATAATAATGCTATTGTGTTTAATGGGTAAAAAAAAGATGTGTATTACGGACCGAGTCGTAATAAAAAAGGTTAAAAGAATGAGTAATCAGCAAATAAACTCATCATAGATACCAGGACTACATTTAGTATACGCCAGGACGCGCGTTTCGTCTACAACTTACTCATTAGTGACGCTCGAATCCAAAAAAGTTAAAAAGGCCAAATAAAGTACGAAGTTGAAGAGCATTGAGGACCAAAATTCCTAAAGGTTTTACCAAATACAGCAAAGGTAATTTATGCCTGGGGTAGAAAAACCTTAGTATTTCAAAATATTCAAAAAATTGTTAACAGTAAATTTATAAATATAACAATATCAATGACAATTCATGTCAGCACAAAAAGTGCTGACTACTGGGTTTGTGATACCCTCGGGGAAATAAATCTCCACCAGCAGTGGCATCGACCCAGTGGTTGTAAATAAACTCATCATAGATACCAGGACTAAATTAAGTATACGCCAGGACGCGCGTTACAATATATAATCAGAATAAGTTAAAAGTGTCATTCAAATTCATAAAGATTATGAAGAGATGTATGTTCAATTAAAAAAATGCATTATGAGTTACAATTTATGACAAAAATCAGCAAAGACCCATCGAAACAACATCTGATAAAAAATTTAATAATACTTTTAGATATTTGGATTACATTTTGGCTCTCAATAATGACTACTTCAGTATGTATAATAAAGAAATTTATCCTGTTGAACTTACCTTAATTAAAACTAATACTAACAATGACCACTGCACTTTCTTGATCTTGATATCTATATCACTAACGAAAAGCTTAATACTACAATTTATGATAAAAGAGATGATTTTTCATTTCCTATTGTTAATTATCCATTTTTAGATGGCGACGTTCCCTTCTCACCATCTTACGGTGTTTATATATCTCAACTTATACGATTCGATCGTGTATGTAACAGTGTTTTAGATTTTAACGAGTTAAAATTATGTATTACTGAAAAACTATTACACTAGGGTTTTCGATATCACAAACTAGTCAAAACATTTACTAAATTTTATCATTGGTATAAGGACATCATTCCTAAATATAGCTCATAATGCAGACTTCTTATACGTTAAGGTATTTCACATCCAATTTGTTATGGAAATATTCTTTATAAAGCACAAAAATGTCAGTATTCACCGCAGAAACTAACAAAACCTTTAAATATACTTATTAAGAAGGGATATAGTTACGATACTGTTGTCAGGTTATTAAAGATTGCATATTTTGGCGTTAATATTGATTCACTTATAGGGTCTTTGCATCGGAACTAAACACATTTATTTAAAAAACAGTTGTTGGCATGACACGGGTTATGTTCTTCTCATATATGTTATGATAGTATGATTCTTAACCACTAACGTGAGGGATTGTGGCTTATATGCATATGATAGAGACATAATCTTTCAATCAGTGTAATTGAAATATGGAGGTGGCAAGTCAGTTAACTACTAGTAGTCTGTTGTTATTTATGTATAATTGTCATTTTGTTTATTTTCTTTGGTTACATCAGACTCGGACTTTAATGAGTTTTAAATGTACGTATTGCTATGCGTTTCTTTCTCTACATTGGCTTGAGGTATAGAGGGAGGGTTGAGATCTCAGAAACATGTTTATCCCCGCCGCATTTTTGCGCTTGTCCCAAGTCAGGAGCCTCTGGTCTTTGTTAGTCTTGTATTATTTTAATTTTAGTTTCTTGTGTACAATTTGGAAATTAGTATGGCGTTCATTATCACTTAACTAGTATATATTTGTTTAGAGGCTAGCTGAAGGACGCCTCCGGGTGCGGGAATTTATCGTTACTGTTGGTGACCTTCTGTTGTTTTTTCTATGGTCGGGTTGTTGTCTCTTTGATACATTCCACATTTCCATTCTCAATTTTATACTTACTTTGTAAGTGGTATGTTTCAATATACATGCTGAATGCAGAAGTTTTCATGAACTGAAAGTGTTGCAGTGCATTTTTTATTTAATGATTTTTGAATTAACTCGATTTAATATATTGAAAAATATAAAAACTTTGATTTTTTTCTAAAAAAATAAGGATTTTTCTATCACAGGAGTAGATTACCTTAGCCGTATTTAGCACAACTAAACTATTTGGAATTTCGGATTTTTTGCTCTTTAACATTTATATTGTTTTGCTTTACAACTATTTTGATCTGAGCGTACCTTATGAGTCTTATGCAGACGAAACGAGCGTCTGGCATATTAAATTATAATCCTGGTACCTTTGATAACTAAAACAATATAAACTCACCATTAATTCTAAAGATGAAAACTTCTTCTTTCGCGAAACGTGTAAAATTGTAGATCTCCCATGTAATTTTTATTTCAACTTGCTTCTGTTTCGTTGTACATCAGTTGATATTAAATGAATTTATAACCCTGCGGAGAAAAATAATTATCTGTTTTAAAGTAATCCAATACAGAGTTCATAGGTGTTCAAATGTATTCAAAATACAGACACACTTTTTTAAACCCATTACTTTACAGACTAATTTCGAATAAAGACAAAAAAATAGTTATAATTATTTAAATTCAATTTAATCAAGCTCAAATAAATCATTACAAAAATTCGAACCACTTTAAATCATATTACTATAGCTAACCTGTTTATTACTTGTTTATATTGGTTTATGTTAGTACTATAAAAAATAGACCAGAGCAGTAAACGAACTTTGAAGAAAACTTGATTATGAGCAAGTTTTACTTCATTCTATAAACCTTCAGCGATTATAGTTGGCATGTATGTTGTGTCATCCACCTTATGGTTAATGTTTTGACAAAGTTGTGAAGCATGGTCACGCCAGTACAATGTATCAATGAAATAACGTCAATTACTTGTCTAAAATATCTGAAGTGATTAAAAAAATTTACCAACGAAGTAATGTGGTCGATTATTTACTTAAACGCTTAGACTTTTAATGTAAAATCGTCAAGGAAAAGGGCGTCCTTGCTTGGTATTATTCCGGAGAAAACGAGATCTTTTCAGCAGATAATTGAAAAAAAACAACGTTCGTTACCATGTACCTACAAAACATAAAGTTACCGATTACTGTGGATTCATTAATATTCGTTGGCTTCGTTGACTTCGTGGATTTTAAGGGTAAAGAAGGACCATGAATTCAAATGTTCAACGGATTACAAGTTTTCTAAAGGAGTGTTTGCAGACTGCTCACACTACGAAATTAAACATCCACGAAAAGAAGTTTTCCCTAACCTATGAAAATAAATGAATCCACTGTATCTGGTTGTCTTCCTCTTTCCAGAATAATTAGTATTCAAATTATCTTAATTCTATTCAATTTTGGTAAATCAGTCAAATCATATGTCCGTTTTACTTGTCGAACGTTTGCAAGACTAAGTTAATTAGCTTAATTAAATGAGAGAACGTTTTTATCACCTCTCTCGGGAAGTTGGATTATTATCGTTTTAAGGTTTCTTCCGTCATATAGGTTTTATCATAAACTTGCTAAAACGAAGGTAAATTAAGAAATGCGATACGAAGCCACACAATTTTGTTAGTGCTATCTTCATTTTAATATAATTTTTATTACATTTCATATACAAGCTGTAATTTTTTGAAATTGTAAAAAGATTTAAACATTTACTGTGCTGACTTTAGATTTGAAAAAGATTTTAAAGCATAACATAACCTGACTGGCAAGGATGTATACTATTAGCGTAAGAACCACTTAAATCCAATATTATGAATTCTTTTTGCAACAAGATTTAAATAACACAAACATTTTCAATGATAATTTATCAATTATTGCATTTTAACAGTATCTTATACCGTACAAGTACATACATAGGTCAATGAGATATATTGTATCAGTGAGTTGATTTCGTTAGTGCGTTTCCCAATATCTCCGTTTATCCACAGAACTATGCATAATAAATATAGGTCAAACATTATGTGTGGGCTGGATAATTTTATAAAAGGTATCATAAGATTTAATTGCGTGATCTGTACAGAGTATGTACCATTATAAGTATATCCAGTTCTAATAGATTGACATCTTTTAGTATGAGAATTTTATATATTTAGTTGGGAAAAGGAAACAAATGTAAACAAGTTTTGCAAACTGACTGAAATGATATATTGGGTATATGTAATATAAGTTTATGAAAAGTTGACCCTGAAACACGTTCAAATATAAAACTCATCCATAAAGTAGAAGTAGAAAAAGAAAAAGAGGTTATCAAGTATGGGTCACCATACGAGCTTAATTTATGTAGAAAGCCCAAACTACTAAATACTCATTAGTTGTACATGTAAACACAAGTAATTTGAAAGAATCATGTTATGAGAATTTGTTCAACTTGTAAATACATATTTTTATTATCATTTTTTTTTTAAATATATAAGAGAAGATGTGATATGATTGCCAATGAGACAACTCTTCACAAAAGACCAAATGCCAGAGACATTAACAACTTAAGGTCACCGTACGCACTTTGATAATGAGCAAAGCCCATACCGCATAGTCAGTTACAAGGACTTATATAGAAGGATACGAAACTCTTAATTTTTGGAAAATATGTAGAGAATCGTTGGATTTGAACACATCTTCTATACATTTTTAAATTGCTTATATTTAATCTTATACCTTATTGATAACCATGAAAATGCTTCTGTACATGTAAAAAACAATAAGACTTTAGACAAAATGAATTTCATCAAAATCAATCAAGAACTTTTTAAGTTTTTAGCTGAACAGTTGAACTATATTTTATTGTTGTTTTCACACAAAATGTAGATTAATGCCCGAAAAATAATTACCCTCCTTTCTTAAATAATTCAAATTACATGAAGGACATGAACATTATTAACCAAATTAACTCTATTAATGTAGGAATCCTTTAAGTTTAAGAAAATCTTTATTTAATTAAAATCCACCAACAACTTTTAAAGTTTTAAGGTGTACAGTGTGGTTTCTCCAATGATTCTCTACATATTTTTTTTTTTATCGCAACAAGGATTGTTAAGAAGTTACCTATCCCTCTATATACGTCCCTGTCAGTTATAAAGGACCCCGAAATGACAAATGTAAAACAATTCATACGAGAAAAACCACTTTGTAGAAATCGAGGCGCTATGTTTCTGATACTGAATGCCTCAAAAGTTTTACTTGTCGTATAACAAAACCTTGGGGTGTCCGGATTGATCAAATGAAAGAAAGATCAACCGCAATGTGTGCAATGCGACAAGAAGACCTTAAAATATAAATTATTTTACTTTATAAAACGGAAACAAATATATTTCTGAAAAATGACATTTATTCTATTTTACCGATCACTTAAAATCTATTAAAGTATTATTTCCGTAAAATTATGCATTACAGAAATTTCATAAATGAAACAGTAAATGCAGCTCACTATTAAGGTATTTGTCATATAAGCTACATCAAAAGGAAAATCACAAAAGAACTGAACTCCGAGGTAAAATCAAAATGGAAAGCCCACTTTATATATAGTTTGACAGATGTTCTATCACTAAATAATTCAAAATTTGGTTACTTTGTTAAACGCATTTATCAAATCGAACTAGAGATAAAGGATACATCAGAGACAGTTATGTCAGCCTCATATCGTAGCTTACATTTAGAAATTGATGATGGGGGTCGGTTGAAAACAAAACTTTACGACAAAAGAGATAATTTTGTGACTTTTTCGTGTCTATGTAGCAACATTAATTGCAGCAGCGACAGCATACTGGGTATATATCCCCCAATTAATACGATATTCACGGGCTTGTATTTTATATCATGATTTTCTTGATAGAGGGTTGCTGCTCACAAGAAAGTTTTTCTCCAAGAGTTCCAAATGTTGAAGTTGAAATCATCCCTTCGTAAATTTTACGCACGCCATCGCTAGTTGTTCGACAGTAATCAAATATCCGTTTCATAGATGATAACGGATATTTTCTACAATCTTGCTCCCTTATCACGAATGTAAGCAACCGAATTTGTCTGTTTATCGGGTTTGTAATAACATTAACAACACGTGGTGCAGGATCTGTTTACTCTTGAGCACCTGATGATACTCTCATTTAAGTTTTAGTGGATTTTGTGTTGCTTAGTCTTTCTTTGTTGTGTCTTGTGTACTATGATATGTCTGTACGTCTTTTCTGTTTTTAACCATGGTGTTGTCAGTTTATTTTCGATCTACAAGTTAAAATCTCCCTCTGGTATATTTTGCTCCTCTTCGATAATTTCACCTCCAGCAACTTTGCTGTTATGTTATATTTTCTACAGACTTAATCGATTCGTGTTTATAACCTTGCAAGATATAAGATAAAGCAATATAGTAACATAATTAGACAGACAAGTCCTTTTTGTTGTACACTTTCGATGGAAATGTTTCCATGTGGTAAACCCCTGTATAGTGTTTACTTTGCTAGCCTTAGAACTATGGCACTATGTCAAGCAATATGTTGAGTTATTTGTCTTTTTTTTTTTATATGTTTTTAAATAAATATTAATCCTAGATGATCAGCAGTAGACTAAGTTTGCAAGAAATTCTTGTTGGGGAACTGACCCTTGTGAGTGTTGATAATATGAAAACTCCTCTCATTATGCAATTGGTTTTGACGTTGTTTTCATTTTTTAACTTAGGGTTCTGAATTATTTCAAAACAAACCAGGGCGAGAATTGTCCAAACTACATATCTAGTTCTTAAAACATTGCTGGAGCATTGAAGCTGAAATCATGTTGTTGTCTCTACCACTACGGTACAATGCAGCCTTTTTTTTAAATTACATTTTTTACATAACTATGGTTTTGTATAACTTCTTTTTCATCGTGTGAATAATCATTTTCGTATTGGATGTTAAGCTTGCTGGCTCCTACATAAATTCGATATTGTTATTGTATTCTTTTAGTATTGAATTAATTACGGAAAAAATCATGGAAGCCATAGATTTGTTGGAAATGTACACATGGCCTGGGCCGTGATATTCGAATTTCTTCTAAATCTATGGCTTCCATAAATTATTTCGACTCTAATAGGACAAATAATTTCATTCAAATACTGGTTAGACAGAGCTCAAATAATCACATACATCTTTAGCTTGCATTGATTATTTTGTAAATTACCGTTAGAAAAAAATATGTTTAATTCTCACATCCAATATTTGTGACTTTTAATTGACATGTTTTCTCGTAAGCTACCATCAAACCAAAACTGACCTGTCGTGGACTCGCTGAAATCAGATAATATGCGAATCATGCAATAGAACAGAAAATAAAACAACACCCACATCAGAATTCAATTTTAATACAATAGCATACAAACTTCGATGGTTACAAAAAAAACTGTATTGATTTTATACTGCAATTTAAATTAGTATATTGATAGCTTTTAAAATCGTAACAAATATCAAGATATTTTTCATCCCTTAATGAACCCCTGATTTTATACAGAAAGCGTTCCATGATGAAATTGACATTGTACAAAAGAAAGCTGTGTTACTATAGTTAGGAAATAAACACAACTAGTTGTAGTATATTATTTCTTTTTAATATGCATCCGAATAAGAATAAAAATTCTTTTGTCTTTTGTTTTATTTCATTTTTTAATACAATAAATCGGCAATGCGTTTGCAAATAAGTTCAAATACATGTAGATTTACGTGGGAGGTATATTGTAACATCCATTATTTTGAATATTTATGAGTCTGCGCTTAGTATAGATATATCGAGAATTTTCACACGGTGTTGTTTATAAAGCGAAAGAAGCACTATTTCCGGAAATGTTTTTTTAAAAGGACAGAAATTTAGTTATAAACAAAGTTTGTTAAGTTCGGTTCGAGAAATAAAAATTGTGATTAAATAAAATATACTGATGCATTTTTGTCCTATGCTTCTCAAACAAGGTCAGTCAATAAGATTTTGTAGAAATATAGATCACAAAGTATAATAATGTTTTGGATATTGGACTAGTTTTCTCAAGATCAGAGATGATAATTATTAGTCAACATTACATAATATATACACTGATTTCAACTACAGTATCTAGCAACTATGTGCAGCCTACAAAACTAAACACCCAGAAACGCAACCCGAACAATAACACCAAGATGAGGTGTAGGGATTTAGGGATTGCAAAATGAAATTCATTAAGAGTTTAGTGGTTATAATACACTTATAAAATTGATACAATGTACTAGTTTACACGTGAGGATAAACGATATACTGGAAGAGCTAGAGTGTTCATAATAATCATTCTCAAAAAAAATCACGTGGACACAATTTATTAAATATTCTTATTTTTAATTTATAGAACAGCAGAAATGGAAATAATTAAGATATAAAAAAATCAATAGTCAGTGAATATCGCTGATTGCTGTGTCTGATTTTCGTTTATTTTTGTCATAAATCAGGCCGTTGCTTCTATTATTTGGATTTATCATTTCGAAGCATTTCAAATGTTACTTAACGCCTTTGTTTTTCTCATTAATAAAGACAGAACCCTTTGTATTATGTATCTTCATGTAATTGACTATTTTGGATAGTTGTCTTTTTAACATACCTACTCATTTGATATTCAGAATGAATGGTACGACTTGTGAACTATTTTAAATACTAAGGATTTTCTTATCCAAGGCATAGACAATCTCAGACGTAGTTGGCACAAAGTTTATTTTTAGGTTATCAATGCTCCTTAACTTTAAACTTGTTTGGCTTTCTGACTATTTTGATCTGAGCGTTAGTGCTTAGTTTTATGAAGATAAAACGCGCGTCTGGTATGCTAATTTGTCATCCTGGTACCTTGATAACTATAAGCATGTCGAAATGTATTATTTTATTTTCTGTTATTTTCATGCTATTTTCACATTTCCTGACTGGTGTGAGAAAAATATTTCTAATCTCTAGTGAAAAATCTGTTCTCAGCTAATGATTGGACGAAAATTAATTGTGACGTCAAATATTCCTGCTTTCTTCTGAATTGACAGTGGAATTCTAATTATTTAAAAAGTTTGGCAAGCCTCGCGCTTTAAATATTAAAATCTAACTGTCTCTAGTTGAGAAATATCGTAACACACTTGTTGCTGTTGTGGAATCTATATGATTATTCATTTATTTCTTTGTATTGAATGTTATTGCATTTATTGGTACTGTAGTCCTGTCATGATATGTTGACATTTTAGTGTTATATTTAACATTACCATAAAAGATCGTGGTTTAGCTGGCCACAAACAAAATGGTTCAACCCACCATTTGTTTTCTTAAAATGTCTTGTACCAATTCAGGAAAATTACAGTTGTCATCTTCTATGTTTTACAATTCGTTTCTTTGTGTGTTATATTGTCGTTTTGTGTTTTGTTGCACTGTACTGTTTGTGTGTTTCGCTGTTATTATAGTTGATATGTTCCCCATGGTTTTTGTTTGTAACCCGGATTTGTTTCTCTCCGTCGATTTATGACTTTCAAACTGCGTACAATATTAATGCCTTTATTGATCCGAAATGGTCTGAGTGTAAAATGATATTAATTGTTATCGTTATTTAACGATTTTTTTTTTTATCTGACTGAATACTAATTTCTTTTTTCAGCACAGTCGAGTGATATGAACAATTATCGCTAGATACTAGGGGCACGTGTCGTTGTAAATAGCGTTAACATGAAATTAACAACGTCGTCGTAGGCAAAATAGCGATTAACAGATTATCATTTGTCAACTCAATTGTTTTATCACTTTCGTAACGGCTCAAGCGAGAAGTCAATCTCGTTGAGATGATCAACGATAATCTATAAATACATGACGTGTTCCTTCTACCAAACAATTTACAGTTTATTTTCCGGTCTCTATATAGTTACCCCTCTTTAAATGGAAGTTTGGTAACTTTATGAAAACATTTTTATATTTTTCATAAAGGATTGTTGATAGATATTTCTTAAACTGTGTGTTTAAAACTTAATAGGTCGGAGATATCATTTAAAATTTAATATTGTTGTCTAAAGAAAAGAAAAAAACCAAGCTTACCATTAATAGTATGAATACAAAAACGTAAATAATCCTCTTTTTCATATTTTATAGGTCACAACATAACTCGTATTTTAAAAATGTAACTTCCGTATCTATTGTGGTAAAACATATTCACTGTTTCACTTCAATTCTCGTTATTAATATGATATCTAGTTGGTAAAAATATAAACAACAAATATATATTATCCTCAGTGCAACAAAACGCTAAATAAATATATTTTGATACTTTAAATACGCAGAAACATGAAAAAATATTTTTTACACAAAAACTGTTAATAACTTATTATTCATTCCTTTTTTCCTCATTGGACGGAGATATTTCTGAAGACAATTAAAATTACGCATTTTTGAAATTCATCACAATAGCCTCTTCGTGTTTGTTAATATTTTACCGTAATGTATGTACTTCCTCAATTAGAAGATATTTGGTCTCCAGAAATTAAATATATAATTGTCACTGAGTGTAAAGAATTAAATCACACAAAAAAACTGGTCTCCGCGGAAAATTCAGAACTGAAAGTTCCAAATCAAATGGCAAAATCTTAAGCACAAACACATTAAACGAATGGACAACAGCTGTCATATTCATGACTTGGTACAGGCATGATCTTATGTAGAAAATGATGGATTGATCCTAGTTTTATAGCGCTTAAATTCTCTCTTGTAAATGTTCTATATGAGGAAAAATTAGAAAAAACACATTTATATAATTGTATATTTTCATTAAATTATATGATTAAATAAGATATGTTGTAATGAGCATTATGCACAATAAACTCACAAAAACATAAATACAAGGAAATAAATATCCGTAAAAAACCTTGATGATTACATCCTGTCAACACATTTTTTTTCTATTTTTTTTTTAACACACGGTTGTTTAAATTAATCTACTAATGATGTCATAAAAAATCCTACGTTTGAGGTGTATTGATTGATTTTTACTTTGGAAAGCATGGTTTATTTATTTGTTTTCCCAGAATTCAGGAAATCACTGTATTATTCAAGTTCTGTAATGTTTCATTAACTCTGTCAATACAAATTTACGTATTCAAAAATAATGCTGAAGACGTTTTTAAGATGATTGTGTTTTTGTATTGACAACATTTGTTTTTGTATTTGGAGGAGATTGTTTTAAAGAATCAATCGTCAATTGAAACGTATTTCTCGTTTTTATTGTTGTCATTGTTTATATGGGGCGAAATTTCACAGGAGCATCTGAGATCACCTTGAGGTTTTTGGTTGGTGTTGCTTAGTATTAGTTTTTTATTTGGTGTCTTCTGTACTTTAATTTGTCTGTTTGATTTTTATAAATTTTTTAGTCCATACGTTGTCAGTTTATTTTCAATCTATGAGTTTGACCGTCCCTCTCGTATCTTTTGCCCCTCTTTCACAAAGGAAGACTTCGTTAGAGGAATAAAGACATGCCGACATAAATCTTTGACTTAACACGCGGCTTAAAAGAAAAACTAACAAAAATACCAAAATTCCTAGGACTAAAAAGATCATATCATCTCGTTACATAATTCAATATTAAACACATCTATGAAATAGAATTAAAATCAACTATATCACTTGTATTTTAGCCGGTTAACTATCTTGCACATCATCAACAAATTCAGAGTAATGGTGGGTTTGGGGATAAACCCTCAACTTCAAAGATGATTGATCAATTGTAAGCTTCGTCATTTATCTGCATCAATATTCCTGTAAAAACCTGAATATAGAGTACATCATTCTAATTTTAGGCTCTTATACGATCTTCCAAAAGTTTCAAAGTTTTGTTTTTGGCAACGATTTCCTCCTTACGTGATTGCGACTAAAGGAGAAGCTGTTTATACAAGAGCTGTCATGACCTAGTTTAGTTCATCTTTCTGTGTTATAGTAGTCTCAGAATGAAAGAACCTAGGAAGAAGATTTTTCTTTTTGTCTTTGTTGTTCAAAATTTAGAGTCAACATATGAGTTTTTGAGACTTTGGATATCATTAAAAAATTTAGTAAATATACTTGATTTGAGCATTGCCACCAACACAGACATACTGAAATCCATATACACCAGAGAAGCAAGGAAAAGATATATAGACAAATAATTTGTTTTATATACAATGCTAGACTTTTTAATTGACAACATATTTGTTGAATTTGGTGGTTTGATTTTCCAACAGACTATTGGAATCACAATGGATACAAATAGCGCTCCTCTACTTGCAGATTTGATTTTATATTCCTATGAAGCATAATTTATCCAAGGGCTCGTACAAAAAGGAGAACAGAATTAAGCCCAGTTTTTTGATTTCACCTTTCGGAAAATTGACGATGTACTGTCTCTTTATAATAATAGATTCAGTGATCACTTACATTTAATATATCCAAGTGATTTGAAATTAAAGATACTACCGACAAAGATAAATTTGCTTCATATTTAGACATTTTTCTCGAAATGACTACTGATGGTAGATTGAATACAAAAATTTATGACAAACGCGATTATTTTAATTTTCCTATAGTCAACATTCCATTTCTGTGTAGCAACATCCCAGCGACACCAGAATATGGAGTATCTGTGTCTCAATTGATACGTTACTCTCAAGCTAGCTCAAAGTACGTTGATTTTGTTGAACGCGAAATAATGCTTTCTCAAAAGTTGCTAAGGCAGGGCTATGAATCAATCAAATTAAGGTCATTACTCAAGAAATGTTACGGACGCCAACATGATCGGATTGGCCATTATGACAAAAGTGTTTAAGAAATCATATCTAATATTCTTCTCCAGTCATGATAACCTTCTATCATTACCGAACTAAACAAAGAAATATCACGACGGATGCCGTATACGGTGCAGGAAATGCTTACCCTTTCGTTACACCTGATTTCAATCGCGAATTTAGTGAAGTTGGTGTTGTTTCTTATTTATTATTTATAACTGTAAAGTAAATGTCTCATTGTTTTCTAAGTCTTTGTTTTCTCCTAGGTTTTGATTGTTATTGTCATCGTGCATCATAACAAATTTTCAATGTAATGTTTTTTTTACTGTTTTTATCTGTGTTTTAAACTGAAATCAAATATTTAGAGTTTGCCATATCTGAATCTCCATAGATAAACATATATCTTCGATAAGGGTCACGTTTGTTTGTTCATTGTTAACTAAAATTAATAAAACACGTGTACTTTGTTTTACTTTCGTATTTGTCTATTTCAATAAACTTAATATTTTATCAACTTAATAACATGTTTATCGGTATCCATTTATGAAGATTCATCAATGCTGGCCATTTACCCAATGTTTGACGTTGTCAGAAACACTTCATAAAACTTAGGACAACAAGCATTTATTTTCCTCTCTGGGTTCCACTTAAAATATCGCCTGTTTTATGAGTAATCGACAAAACTCCCTCTCAAAAAAGGCAGTATAACACTATGGTAAAAGCAAATTTGAAGACTTATCAATTGCATAACATCAGTTTAACAAATATATTCTGCAGACACTCTCTGTCATCGATTGCCCGCTTATTAACATCATTTCATTAATGTTATAACAAGTCTATAAATATTGAACAACACAAAAAAACACGATAAAAAAAATACAAACAAAGACACACAACATCAGCATGAAGCAATATATGCTCGCACAGACATTAAACGAGGACCAAAGCGGCCCATTTTCACGTTAAAGTAGAATGTAAAAAAAAAACACATTCAATTCAACAGAATTACTAGCAAAATTCATAATTCTCTATAAGGTAAATATGTTATTACAAAGTATTTTGTGGTTAAACAAGTTTGATAAAAAAAAAAATTATTTAACATAATATTCAGTGTGATAAGAATACAACATAAACAAACAATATAACAATACTCAAACTTAACAAATAATAACTTAATTGGACGGAAGTAACAATATCATGTATGTGAATGCCGTTCTATCAGTTCATCTGGTACATCAAAGTTTTCCTAGATATAAACACATTTAATGTATCCCTTATAATTATAATAAGTCGAAAAATACAACTTCATGTTACAAAAGTACATAACTTGAATATGTTGTAAATACATGGCAATGCAAACTATAGCATTAGGTCATCTTTTTAATGGAATAACTTTTGTGAAGACAGCTTTATCAGAACATTTGTTGGAGAAAACACAACATCTGTTCCTGACAACACAACAAAAACAACATTTGTCAGAGACAACGCAACATACACAACATACACAACATCCATTGGAGACTCGACATCTGAAAGTATAAAAAAATAATTTTGAATTTTTTTTTTAGAAACCTATTGGACAGGGAGTTTGAAAGGAATAACGGCTATACTTTCCGTTCATTAGATCACAAATTAGATGAAGAAAACAAACTGTGTTGCATCTCATGCCAGAGATGTTTTCGTGTTTTATGAACTTGACTCATAAGACACAAGTATAGTAGGCACATTTCTTTACTAACTGATTGAATCTCTTGTCCATTTTTTTCTTAGTATGAAGGAACTTGTCGAGGAATGCAACCATAGAAGCTGCTCAACATTCTGACGCAT
Organism: Mytilus trossulus; assembly: GCF_036588685.1. Classification (NCBI taxonomy): domain Eukaryota; kingdom Metazoa; phylum Mollusca; class Bivalvia; order Mytilida; family Mytilidae; genus Mytilus; species Mytilus trossulus. The sequence goes on along the minus strand of NC_086375.1, from coordinate 83,851,501 downwards.
CTAGTTTTGCTATATAAGTGTAAACTTATTTAGAACCGTTTGAGAGAATTAAAAGTATTCTTGGAATAACATGGGTTTCTCTGTTTTTGTTTGTTCACTTAATTTTATATAGTCTTCCTCAATTAATGTCATTTAAACTCCTGTTAAGTACTGTTCCCTCCATTAAAATACTTTGTGTTCTTATTTTCGTGTATTGTTGAAAAAAAAAGTTTATTGAGCTAAACAATCCTCAGACGTTACATTTGAAAAGTAAAGTAACAAAAGTACTGAACTCAAAGGAAACTTCAAATCTCGAAAGCTCTTGTCATTTTAAAACTTGGGAGTTGGAGTTATAAAATCTTTGTATTGTGCTACCTTAATCACTATAAACATAAACATATATGGCTAACAGACACAAAGCATATGAGCAAAATATTAAAACAAGAACACATATACGGATTGAACTATCAAAACAGTGGTCCAACTAGCAGTTAATGTGTACCATTTATACAGAAGAGAAATGCTAGAAACAGTCTTAATATACTACAAACAAAACAGTTTCAAAAATGAAATGAATTGATTTACTGGCTCTGTGTTTTGAATACAAATTTAAATAAACTTACTTTTTTTTCTTACAGATTATAACTATTAAACACCAACATATTATTACTATCCCTATCCCTGAGACTCCCACACATACTATGATGATGATAAACGTGATATCGATGTCATCTGAAACATAATGTCATATACACTGTAACAAATATGAGTATCAGCTGGTTTCCTATTCACTTAGATATAACCAGTGCCTTTAAAATCAATGAAATATTAATCTAAAATATACTAGATTTACTTGTATTTGTTAAACGTTATCTGAAAGTGAAAAGAAACAAAACTGCAAAATAATATTTAAAAACTCAATCTTTATTCAAATTATAATGTCATTCTCCTTCATGTGATACGACTCGGCCTCTGTAATCAATAGCGGTTTAGAAAAAAACGATATTCTAAGGTCGCAACCAACATCTTATATGTGAAGGACAAAATCACCAGTTGGACAGCTTAAAGGAAACGTATATGTATAGCTACTTAACACTGTTTAAAATGATCTCTAATAAACAAAGTTTTATATGGCTATATACACGAAACAAAGTAAAAAGAGAAAAACTCTAGCATAACAGACGATAACACAATATTTGATAATACTCTATAGATATGCAACAGTGAATAAATACTAGGTTAAAATACTGTAACCATTTGTTATGCTGGTATAAAAGAGCGACGAAAGATACCAAAGGGACAGTCAAACTCATAGATTGACGACACCATGGCTAACACGAACTCCACCAAAAACTGGGGATGATATCAGATGCTCCGGAAGGGTGAGCAGATTCTGATCTACATGTGCTTTTTTACATGTCGTGAAAAAACTATAGAAAATATATGACCTTAAGTGTTCAATGGCGGTAGTAATAATTTAATGAAAATATGTTTTCTATTATTAACAATGTGATCATTTCTCATCAGTACAATGCATGTTCCATTGTATAGCGTCATCTCAACATATATACGATTCGCCCGTGCATATTCACGATTTATATCGTTACTGACAAAAATATCATGACTAGGGGTTTACTCCTTAAATAAGAGTGCTCATACAGAATCACGAGAAATGATGGCTTAAACGATCACTGCATGAGTCTTACAAACACCATACTGAATTGGTTGTCTGGTATAATATGTCGGTGTCTTCACTCACTAATGAAGTCCAAGAATTTTATATATACAACTTTTTCGACCTGTGCACTACCCACGAGTTCGTACATGTATATCATGTCTACGCACCTGTCTCGCTCCGTCACATGATTCCCTCAGTTTTTGTTTGTTATATATGGTCTTATATTTGTGATCTACATGTAATTATCAGATTTACTCATCCGTAGATAAACTCATCATATATACCATGTACTGTTTATAATTTTGTGTATAACGAATGAATGAATGTACATACCATTAAGCTCACTAAATCTGGAACCATTTGTAGTTGTAGTACTGGAAACAGTAGTAGTTGACTGTACAACTAAATAAAAAAACAGTAAGTGTGAAAAAGTGGGTAAGGGTAATCAGAATTCTATTATATTTTTCTTGCTTTTTTGTGCAGGAATTATTCATGTTAACGCTTGAAGTCCATTTTACAGGAAACGCATTTTGCGGTAATTAGCAATATTTTATTACTTGTCTGAAATATTCTTTCGATCACATCAAAATTAGCTCTTATGAAAGTCCGTTCTTTACACATTCAATGTATGCAGAAAAACATACTCAAATATGAAAGTTAAATATCTGAGGAAATATTTGTAAAGTTTTATAAAAACAAATCAAATCAAATCAACAAACGTTTAGCAACATGAATTGAATGGAAATCCAATCAAAGATAAATCATCTAAGTGACTTAACATTCATTATATTCAGAAAAAGAAATTTTAAACATCAATTAACATATTGTATAATAAATTAATATCATTTTACTCACTTTTACATTGAGGGTCATCATTATCATCTAAACATGCGCAACTACATGATGTGGCATTAAATATACCGCCATTTTCACACGTTACAAATGTACACGTATCACAGTATGCACCGGTAAAGGGATATAAACAATCACATTTGGTTCCGTTCTGTTTTTCGTTGCATATACATTCACAGGTTGATTCGTTTACTGCTGCTCCATTGTTACACAGCGTAGAACATGTACTGTTGCAAAGATTTCCTGTTAAATGATATTCGAACTACTTTTACTCTGGACAAATATTTAGCCTACGTCGATTGTTTATTCAAACATAATAAAAAGGAAATTTCGCACGAAAAGTGATAAATACAATGAAATTTGCATTTCATATTTATTTTGCGATTTAATAAACTGCAAATCGTATTACCGCATTAACAGCTCATTAACGCCATATGATAGATACTACTTCTTTGGCTACTTTATATATTTATTACCTCAATGCAATGAAAATCTTTTGTTTTAGGTCAGAAGGATATTACATTGACATATATTTAACAGGATTTAGCTTTCATAAAAAATGCGTTCTTGTTAAAAAAAAAAAATTAAAAGAACATAATTTCCGATAAGAAATTAACACCATTTGTATTAATTTACGTACATGTATCAAACTTATGTCACATGATTGTTTATAGATAGGTAATAGATTGATGGGTCCAATATTATTTGAACATTAGAGTTGTCTTTCTGTAACCGGAAAAATATAGTTGGTATAGTCCGTTTGCGCTTTATTAATCTTTCTTCATTTGTTTTTATAAATTATATCATGTCATTGCCGACCCATGAATATAGTTAACAAACTCAGATTACCAAATTCTCATTGTTTTTAAAAATGTATTGACACTAGGCTACAAATATAAGTAGAATGTGTGTCCAGATTTCCCTTTGCTTTTGTTTCTTATTTGCTTGATTAGATTTAGGGTTTAGGAGTGTAAGATAAAAATTCCAGAGAATTTCAGGTTTTAGTCAAAATGAGTATCTGATGCAGTAAATTTTACTATTATCGTTAATAAATTAAGGGAAATTGAACATGGCTTAATATGAATAGAGATCATCCAGGACTATAATCTTTTATTCGTATTCAAGGAGAGAGGGACGAAAGATACCAAAGGGACAGTCAAACTCGTAAATCTAAAACAAACTGACAACGCCATGGCTAAAAATGAAAAAGACAAACAGAAAAACAATAGTACACATGACACAACATAGAAAACTAAAGAATAAACAACACGAACCCCACCAAAAACAAGGGGTGATCTCTGGTGCTCCGAAAGGGTAAGCAGATCCTGCTCCACATGCGGCACCCGTCGTGTTGCTTATGTGATTACAAAGCCGGTAAATAGTCTAATTCGGTAGGTCTAATTCATGAACGGGAAAGGGATTGTAGTTACGACGTAAGGAACATATCCGATATCATTTGTGAAACGGTTATTCCATAACGGTCAACCAACTCGTGATGGCGTCCGTAAAATTTACAAAGGGATGATTTCAACTTCACCATTTGGAACTCTTGGTTTAATAGTTTCCTTGTGAGCAGTAACCCTCTATCAAGAAAATCATGATAGGAAATGCAAGCACGGGAATATCTTATCAATTGGGAGATTACCCCGTATGCAGGTGCTGCTGGAATGTTGCTACTTAGAAATGGAAAGTTCACAATTGAAAAGCTGAAATCATCTCTTTTGTCGTAAAGTTTTGTCTTCAACCGACCCTCATTGTCAATTTCTAGATGTAAGTCAAGATATGAAGCCGACTTAACTGTATCTGTAGTATCCTTTATCTCCAATTCGATGGGATAGATGCGATCCACATAGTCACCAAATTTTGAAATGTTTAGTGAAATAACGTCATCTATATAGCGGAAAGTAGAGTTAAAGGATATTGCTAACTTCTTATCTTTCTTCCTAAGAAGTTCCTGCATGAAGTCAGCCTCATAATAATAAAGAAACAAGTTAAGGAAACAGAATGGCAGTCAAAATTATACCTCCACTGTATTGTGAGTTCTTAAACTTAGATGTTCATTTTATGATTAGATATACTAATTAGTAAAATAAGTGACCATCTGATAAACGCATTACTTTAATGCTCAGTTAGTGTTGCTCTGTGTATTTATACCACATTTCGTAGGTTTGTGTTTGGTCATATAATATGCGGTTTTGGTCGACTTTTTATTTCGGAATTGGTTGTGTCTTTGTTTTCTTTTTGTATTTACAAATGTAAAAATTATATCTGTAACAAAATACCCACATACAGTAAATCTACGTTTCTGGCTTCATATTACATACCATAGTATCCACTTAGACAATCACAAGCACATATATCTGTGTTCCACGTGCCACTATTATCACATATCCCAGAACATGAGTCGACTGTAAAAATTATATAAATGAACAAGTTTTATGTCAGCATTGTTTGACGGGTAAAATAAAGATGGTTCTTTAAAAGTGTTGATCCTAATAATCATTAATGCACACAATCTGACTTCCATAAACTAACATAGACGATTGGACTATTATATCAAATTTGTTATTCATTGATTACAATAGGTCGTTCATCTAAATTTATTTGGTCAAACGATGAACAAATAACCGATCATTCTTCATACAATTCAGTTTTGAATGAAGATATATATATATGGTAAACAGCAGCCTTTCAAATATGCGTTTATGGACTAACATGCTGATTTAACTTTAAATATATAAACAACTGCCTTAATTTATTAATGATACATTTAAAACTGCTTGAGTTCAAGATAAGTGATTTTTGTTTCAACTTATTTTGGATTTTATTGCCATGCATTCTAGCGGGCGTCAATCAAAGATAAAATGTGATTTAACAATAATAAAAGCTCAAATAAAACCTATGTAAATGAACAATCGTGTGTTATGTTCATCATAAATGAAAAACGCCACCAATTTTCATGGCTATGAAAATAATCTGGCAAGCGTAGACGACGTATGACAGATTTAAAATGTGTGATTTGACGTTGTTTTCCGTCAGTTGTATTTAAATGGAGATAACGATATTACATTTTAAGGTCCAATGGCATCTATTGTTTATTTGCAGGTCGCAAAAACGCAAACGTTTCGTCAGTAAACTTAATTTGCGACCATCAGATTACCAATCGATGCCGTCGGAGCTTAAAATACAATATCCACTAATAACAAGAGTAGCTATTGAAATATATTTTATATATATAAGTACGTCTGAACCTGTGACAACTCTAAAACAGATTTATCCATCGGATCACCAGCAGTGATTGTGATACATGGCTGTGAACATTTTGTTTATACAACTCATCTAATTATCAACCCAACCATGTTAGATCTGATCATTTGCTTTAGCCAATTATTTGTTCTTCCCTCAACGGGATTCAAACCCATGCTAATGAGATATCGTGATACCAAATCGCCTGCACTGTAGCCGTCCTGCTAGATCACACGATCACCTGGGCTTCATAAATGAAGCTTTTGGTGTCCGGGTGTTACCTTTCCACGTCATTTTTAATCTAGCGTCGTACTAGAGTACATACTATATAAAGCATGAAGATGTTATTTTAAAGATCAGCTAAATTATCTATTGTAAAGGATCCTACAAATTAATGTAAGATACAGTCACAGAAAATAATGATTTTTTAAGTACGTCTGAGTCAGTTACAACTCTACAACAGATTCATCAATCGGATCACCAGCAGTGATATATAAGGCATGTACTGTAGTTCGACGCTAGATATATATATGATCTGAATATATTGAAAAATGATTGAGATAGGAAATAAGACAATTATATGGTTTGCGGCGGCAGTTTCAATGAACGTTTTAATGACAACTTCACGGCTGCTAACTGTTTAACATTGTGACGTTTGAAAAATTGAATTAAACAGTCGATTTACCATAAACATATTGTAAATCTAAATTAGAGATTTTTCTGTCAAGAACTTTCCTCGAAGCTGGGTATTTTTGTAGATGAATTGTATTTAATAGATTTATTTCATTGCTCCCTTTAGCGCTACAATAAGATTCCATACACGTATCTGTAGTCATAAGCATGATCGTACGAATTGCGTATCGAAATGGAATGCATTTCCAACAGAAAATATTGGTTATATTTTTCTGGTCAGGTAAAACAATACTGTTAAGTAGAAAACACAAACAATAGACATTACATTAAAACTCATTGAAAATACAACTTGTGATTGGACAGGGAATACACCCTCTGCTAGTAAAGCATATGCAATGACATGTGGATCTAATCATATACGGACAAATAATGTGAAACAGACTAGCTTGTCATGTTTACATAAAGTATCATATCATTCTTTAAATGAAAAATATTAGAAACATTCATATGCAAAAGGGAAAAATTTGTTATGCGATTGTGTCAGCACTTTTATTGAGATACTTGACTGGTATAAAGTAGTAATTGGGTTCCGTTAGTTTACAGGTAAGGGTTCATTTGTCGCTGTGTCCATGGTTACTGCTTTTAATCTATGTGGTTTGTTGCTTTAGTGTTGCGAATGATTTTTCTTATCGTTTCCAGGATGAAAAATCCCTCGAAAAAACACAGCACATACAATACTTTGAATACCAAATAATAAACAACTGACTATGATTACAATGAGCACAAGGTTAAATTTGCCAATTGTGTTCAAACTAGGTGTATCATTCCTGGATACATCGTTTATGATTCTTGTTGTATGCTGTAAACTGTGTGATGATGATTCTGTAGTCAATATTGAAGTATCTGTTATACTCGCGGGTATTCTTGTTGATTTCCTACCGTCTACCAACAACACATTAGTAGTAATGTCAATTTGAACTGAAACTGGTTCTATCGTTTTTTCAGAAGACTGTTCAGTTGGTATAGATGTTTTTGTTGGTATCAATTCGGATAATGAACTTTGTTCTGTTGATATAAATGATGCGCTTGCATATTGGTCGGATGATGCTATTGTCGATAATGGATCAGATTTTGTAGCTGTAGACGTTTCTGTCAATATAGTTCTGATTGTTGTTATCGATTTAGTTGAAAAATGATGATCAAATGATACAGTTGCTACATCCTTGGACGGTTCTGTTTCGACAACAAATTGTGTTGTCGTAACCTCACTTGTTCCAACAGTTTCACTGTTTGTTTCTACAAAATATATATAATATTTATGACTATCCATAGCTTATAATGATAATACAGTGATTTGAACTTGATTTCACTTAAAGGTTAAGTTTTGTCGGGTTTTATTTGTCGAGCCTTCCGAACATTGGTATCGGTCATTAACTAAATTGAAAAAGTGCATATAGTGTTGAAGGCCGTACTTTAACCTATAATGGTTTAATTTTTAAATTGTTATTTGGATGGAGAGTTGTCTCATTGGCACTCACACCACATCTTCCTATATCTATATAATCAACGTACACCAATCACATCCGAAAACTGTTCGACACAATTAAAAAGAATTTGTTGTGGTCAATATTATACTGTTATCGTCTTTACATTTTAATAGCTTAATCGTAAAGAAAATAAATGAACCACCAGTATAAACACAATATAAACAAAGTTGATTTTTTTTACCTGAATTTTATGTTTTATTCAACAACACAACATCGTCGCCATGCGATTATCATATATATTGTTTTAACAGGCGTTAGTTTAATTCTTTGGCTACACAAGGTTTATTATTGAAGCTAAATGCATATAATGTGCATAAATATCATAGTTACCTTGTGTCTATATCTTTGTTAAACCTCCGTCTTAATATTAAGTTGAACAATCATTCCTCACATAATTTAATCTAGCTTGTGGTGCCATAATTTACAGCAAAACAGCAACTAAGAAATAGCAACAGTAGTATACCGCCGAACAAAAGTCATCAATCGATTCAGAGAATACAAATCTGGTTACAAAAAAAACCCTAGGGAAACTCATCAACTATAAGAGGAAAACAAAGTTTTACCATTTTCTTGATACAACAATTCAACTAAATTTGTTATGAATACCGAAACTAACCCCGCCATATCTTTTGTAATTTTCTTACACATAAGTATTAAAATTGTACACTTGATACTGTCCGTATCCAGAGTGAGAGGAAATTTTTTATAACATTCTGTAGATTTGGTGCGTCTCTGGCACCTCTCTGAATACCTTCATCCGGAACTTTGCACTTTTTAATAACTGAATTTCAGGGCTGCATCTATTGTCAAAACCAAAAGTTTGTTTTTAATCAGGTCACCAATGAGCTCGAGACAATAACCACTGAGATATTTATACCCTATGAAAATGACACTGTACTAATTGTGGTATATACCTAGTGTTAGCAATACTAACTCTTTATACATTTGGTTGAAATGAAAACCTTTGCTTAATCGACTTTCAACCATGATTGATTTGGAGATTCGTTTGTTCTTACAGTTTTATTAACACATTAGATTGTAATAGTCATTATAGATTTGTTGGAGAATTAAATGTGTCAATGAAGACTATTTTTGATGTTTTTGCCATTTGATAAGGGAATTTCCGTTTTGAATTTTCAGTGGAGATCGTTTTATACCTGAAAACATAACACTTTATAAAAATGTAAAGATTATGAACCCGATGACATGTAACAAAATGGAAAACGAATCAACTGAAATGTTTCAAACGGTATGACTTCAAGGGCCACAAAAAAAATCAAATTATACATTCAATGTCAACTATCAATATCTATTGTTTTTCTCCCGTCTACAAATCAGTTTCCAAAAATCAAAAACTAAAACAAATTTAACGAACAACTGTTATAATCCTGACCTAGTACATAAATAATATTATGCAGAAATTGGTTGATTAAAGTTTATTTGATAGTTAGCTAAACATCTCACTTGTATGAAAATCTCATAGAACTATATTAGTTTACAACAGCAATGTTTGAGCAAATCAAACAGACGCAATAAGCAAATAAAGGAAACAGTAGTATACCGATATTCAAAAGTCATAAATCAATTGAGAGAAAACAAATCTGGGTCACAAAATAAAACCGAGTGAAACATATCAACGTATAAAAAGATATCAAAAGGAACAACAGGAACACTTAAGTGCATCAAAAACAAACGCCAACTTTTGATATTAATATATTTTGATATATATTAACGAACTTTTGATAACAACTGCAATAGTCATGCCTTGATACATTTTAAGAATTCAAAATTTGTAAACATAGAAAGTTAACATGTATGTAACTGTTTTTTATTGATTGTGATAAAAAATAAAAACCAATTCTGATTTTCATAAAATATTCTGATTATGTGAAATATATGGGGAAAAAACATCATAATAATATCTTTTTGATTCACAATTTGATGCAGGTTTTGATAACATATATTGAGTGAGCTGTCGACATCTATCCTGAAGTTATGAATAAAAAACAAAAATATGTACATGATGCTAGGCTGTAATATTTAAGTATCTGATACATAAAGAAAGCATTTATTAAACTGTTAAAATATTGACAAGAATACAATAAAGCGGTATAAAAGTACTTTATAAGATAATATAATAATAAAATGATATACATCACTAAGCTAATGTGTTAATTACACTTACTGTCAGTGGGCACGGAGTAAATATACTTCATTCCAGTATTATTGTTCAATCCCAAATTGTAGACCTGTAAAGTTATAAAGGCCATTTTAAGTTTCAGATTTAGATATTATTTAACTTTTAGTGACCGGGACTGCTGTCCACAATATATATTCACTAATATTTTCTTCATAATTTTTCATACAATGCAGCAAGAGAAACCAAAGTTTCCATCGGGATACAAATCCCTTTATTTTTTAGAAATATTGACTGTACTATTTGACATAATGAGCAAATATCAATAAGCCTTATCAAATCTATATTTTCCATATGTATACGGATCTTTCTTACCAAAAAGGGATACTGAAGTTATTATTTAGAAATATTTTTTGCCTACGGACAAAAAGTATCATTAACAAAAATACCGAACTTCGACGAAAGGTAAAAAAAAGTCCGTATTCTAATGGCTTAATCAAAAGTTTAAACACATCACACGAATGGATGACTGTCATATTCCAGACTTGATGCATGCATGATCTAATGAAGTAAATTGTGAATAATACCTAGTTTTATAGCCAGCTAAACCACTCACTTGGATTAAATAGTCGCATAAAATGCCATTATATTGTCAACAGTGTGTGAACACTTAACAAAAGCCAAAACATAATAGGCAAACACAAAAAATAAGGGATCATCTGTCAACACTGTGTTAAAATCGTTATCACCATATACACAAATATGTTTCAAAGAAACACAAAAAGGCATACAGTCATTCCTAAATGATCTGAAAATTAAACATTGAACGCAACTTTAAAATTAGGGACATCGTAATCAGTATCTTAATCTTTGCTGCATAAAAAAAATGCAAATGTAGTGTACATTTTTATTCACTAAATCTTCTGATTTATACCTTGATTCAACAAAAATGTTAATGTTGAAATTATGAAATGATTTTCCTTTCTTGTTTCATAAGATTTTAGATATAGGAAGATGTGGTGTGAGTGCCAATGAGACAACTCTCCATCCAATTGTTTTTTTTTATTTCAGTAAAAATCTAAACCTACGTTTTCTAGGTTGCTTTTCTGTTAATATCGATGCAATTTCCAGTAGGATTCCTTAAACGTCTAAATTTATTATGAAGTTTTGAAAAAAAAAATATATCATAGAACGGAAACTTCATAGGCACTACGTTTTTTTTTCAAAGGTCAAAATATAGGGCTGTGCGGCATATTTTCAACGTTTATATGCCCCAAACTTCTAAAGTTTCTAACTTAAACTAAAATTATATACTTCCCATACCTTGTCAGTTGACTTTAGGATCTCACCAGATTTTTTTAATAATAATAAGTTATGTATCTACGAGATGAAACATAGAGATTATAGCTGGGAACTAGTACGTTAACAAAATTAATCATTTAAAAATTATATAGCTCCCCAAATAAAGGCGTGATTTAGAAACAGTTGTATTTACATAGTGTACACTCCAGAGATAAAAGAACCTGTACCCATCCCGACTTCATCTGAATTATCTGTAAAACGTCTATTTTGTGGAAAATAAAATTTCAATTGAAGTTAAATGTCATTCTCGATAATTTTGTGCAATTATAACTAAACAGCCTGTGTCGCTCACCTCGGTCTTTGTGCACATTAAACAATTCTCACAGATGGATCCATGACAAAATTCTGTTTTGGTGATGGCTATGTGCTTGTAGATCTTAATTTACTAAATTTCTTGCCGCTTACAAATATCTCTTTCTATAATGAATTTGGCCTAGTTGTTACAGGGAAAATATTTTGTACAAATTTACAAAAAATGTTAAAATTTGTCAAGAATGGACTATAAAGGTCAATAACTCCTTAAAGGGTAAATTGACCATATTGGTCATGTTTGCCTTAGCTTTCGGTCTTTCTTTTTTTATCATTACTGCAGTTTTTATCTTTATCTATAATAATATTCAGGATAATAGCCGAAAGCCTCAAAATCTTCTTAGAATTACCAATTCAGGGGCAGCAACCCAATGACGGTATATTTCTTGACCTGATGAACAATTTTATCCTAGTCAGATTTGCTCTAAATGCTTTGGTTTTAAAAATACCAACACAGGGGCAGCAACCAGACAACGAGTTGGCCGATTCATCTGATACACAATTTTTACAAGGTAAGAATTGATCTAAATGCTTTGGCTTGAGAGATAAAAGCCAAAATCTACATTTTACCCCTTTGATTCAATTTTTAGCAATGACAGCCATCTTGGTTGGTTGGCCTGGTCATCGGACACTTTTTTGAACTAGGTACACAAATGATGACTTGTAGCCAAGTTTGGTTTAATTCGGTTCAGTAGTTTTAGAGGAGAAGATTTTTGTAAAATTTGACAACGGACGACGACGAAAAAAGCTCAGTTGGCGCTTCAGACAAAGGCGAGCTAAAAACGTACAGGAAAACCGACAATAAAGCGGAACCTTTCACCAGCTCAGCACTAATGTACCGGTACTGGCGAAATAAGTGCTTCATTGACATTTATTTTGTTTACAAAGAAATGTATGCAGCATTGCATTGATGAAAATGATTTAGAAAGTGTTACTCAAACAATTTTGAACAATTGTTTAATCTTTACAAACCTTCACTATCACAGGCTCTGTTAATGGTCCTTCGGCATGCATGATAGCAACAAAAGCATCATTATGCCAAAAAGTTCCATTAAAACTAACCGGACTATCTCCAGTTTGAAATATTCTGCTGTCACCGGCAATGCTACTCGTTATAAGTGGGATATTTTCTTTCGTATATATTTCTGAAATGATGAATCAATACAAGATTTAAAAAAAACTATTTGGTTATTTTAACTGATTTTTTTCTGAATTAAAAAAAAAACGATTTAAAAAGAAACCATACGGAATAGACTGTTGGTTTCTTCTCTGAACTTTGCGAATTTATCATAATAGTTTTACATTTAGTTATTTCTTTAGATATGAGTTTTTTCGAATGTTATAAGGCAATTTGGTGACACCCTGTTATCCATATACTCGTCATATAATTTTTGATGATTTTGTGTCATTGCCATACACAATATCTCCTTATTTATATGTGTGCTAAGCATTATAAATGACTTCATAATGACGACAATATCATTGTTTATAAAAATTTCTTGTGTGCTTAAATTTTACTGATATCCTCTCTTTTAACTACCGACCGTGTTAGACGCTTATGGGTTGTCAGGCTCTTTTAAAACCACTTTCATCATTATTTATGATGTCATGATGATTTCAACTTTCAAACTGTGAACTTTTCATTTCTAGGTAGCAGCATTTCAGTAGCGCCTGCATACGAATTATATATCTCCCAATTGACTGTTGTGGAATAACCGTTTCACAGATGATTTCGGATATTTTTCTTACGTCGTCACTTCAACCCCCCTTTTCATGAAGCGGATCAACCGAGTTAAGGACTATTTACCAGGAAGCGGAATCTGCTTACCCTTCCGTAGCACCTGAGATCACACCTTAGGTTTTGGTATTTGGTGGGGCTCAGTCTTTATTTTGTTATGGTTTTTTTGTGTTCTATTATTTGTCTGTTTGTCGTTTTCATTTAGTCATTGCGTTGTCAGTTTATATCCAATTAATGAGTTTGACTGTTCATCTGGTATCTTTCGCCCCTCTTTAATGATTCAGATAACAAATATGTTAAGTTCCATTTAACCAAATTAATAATATGTGTCAAATATAGGTTCCAATACTTCATATCAAGTATTTTTTAGACAGTTTTACAGTTCTATTCACGATCTGTCGATTTTGTTCTCTCTCATATGTTTTTTTTTAAACTTTCAATCTTAATTACTTGTTGTACAAATGAAAGTATGTACTTTTGGTGATCATGTTAATACAGTTTTGTAAGGTGAAGATAATGATTCAGTAGACGTCCAAATGAATTGACAAAAACGACCTGACTCGTAAATAACATAATAACATCATAAGAAACAAGTTTACTAATTTGTCATGTCCAAATAATGCCACTGACTCGAAGATGTATGTTTTTAAAAAATGTACGTGTAATATTAAACGTATATATTATTCTTACAATAATAACAAACTATATATTAAATTTGTTACCTGTATAATAGTTTTTCATATCGTTGAATACAAATGATATTTCTATGTTATATGCACCAACAGGAATTTTCGTCCAATCGCTTCTTGTATCTAAAAAAACCATTCAACTTTAAAACATATCTTCATAACAAAGGCGAATAGGCGTTTGAAGTTATAGCGATGACTTCAAATTTGTATACACTGATTGTCCATATTTAATTGTAATACATGTCTTTTTTAAATTATCGATATTGAAAATATGGCTATCTTTGTCCTAAAAAATAAGTAACTGTGGTTAATATACTCAACGAGAACGGTGTAAAAATAAATATGCCTCTGTAAAATCAATATTAATATCAAGGAACATAAATCAAGGAAATCATTATTGAAACGATGCACGTTCGTTGGAAACATACAGATCTAGTTTTAAAAAGTAAACTATATAAATGTGACAGTTCTGCCCCACATGCAGATATGTAATTTCCAAATGCATTTTTATAAAAATGTTGAACTTACACACCTGTAAAACCTCAAGTAACAGCATTAACTACAAGCATATTCTAAGAGGACTATCTTATGTTTTATAAAAAAAAATTGTACGAAAATTAAATTTTAGATAAAACAAAAACTTATTTGAAATTTGTTTAGTCCAACATTTAAGAAGTGTAGATGAATGAAACCTATTACGCTTCTTTCTATATTTAACTTCTCTTTTTCCGTAGGACTTGATAGATCAGATATATTTGACATTTTAAAGATCTATATATGCATTTAATTAACATTATTTCATTAATTCATTTTAATTAGATTAAAAAAAAGAAACTTAAGAATACCACTCTTATTACATGGAATATGGAACATGGTACATGGAACTTTTAAATCAAGACGATAAGATGTTACTATATATAATTAATAAGGCTGTCAAATAAATGCCCCAGAAAATAGTTATCAAAGAAATAAAAAACAACGCACTAAATGATTATCATGTTACTTTTCATTTAAATTGATTCCCTACTGTAGTTTCACTTTAAAATGTGTAACCCATTCCTATAGCCAATTATCTAACTTCTTAAAAACACTACAGTAAACTTCAGCTATTCGAAGCTTTCAGATAAAAACTCTTAACAAGTGTTAAATCTGGATCCTATAGTACACACAAATCATAAATTGTATATTTTTTATACATTTGAGGAAACGTTACCAATAACAAACATATAGTTATATTTACATCGAACCAAATCATCTGTAAAGTATCCCTCTCGGATAATACATGTACTATTGTCACCATTACATACGCCGCATCCATCAAATACTCCAGCATTCAGAGTATTGGCGCAGTCAAATTTCTACAACAGTAACAACATGTTGTTAAATAGTTGTGTCCTTCTAAATTACATGTCAAGTGTTATATTTTTATACATTTTTATACTAGCTTAATGTGTTAACTTGTCTTTTTGTTAATTCTACACTGCACAGATCATAACGTTAAGGCTAAATTTACTGCAAACAATTTGGCCAAATGTTAACATTGTGTTTTTTAAAAGATTGACTGGGACGTGCACATCATCATACATAGTTACCTCTGAGATGATTACCAAACTTTTTCTTCTAACTTAAAAATGAGGGAATAGTGTTTGTTTTTAACCTTACGTGTTAAATTTAAAGTACCAAGAAGGAGTTCGTATTATATATCTTGTTTAACGATTGTCTTAAGTAACTTATGGGATTGTAACTGTAAAACATATGCATAGATATTCGTCTACACATTTTAAAATAGCACTGGTTTATTCCCAAGGGCTTCACGCGGGTGTATCTAGAAAAAAAAGAACTGCTTACTGTTTTTTCTTAAGAAGCTGCTTCGTGTTCCTTGCATTGCTTATTGTTGAAAATTGTACTATTTTAATGCTATTTTTTTATTCTTCGACATGAATTAATTGACTCTCTGGATTTTGGTATATTTTAGTACCTTCGTTAAACTGTTGTTTTTCACAACTTCAAACTTCCTTTAACCAAACAAAATAAACCTCAATCCATATGCATTACCTGACAATAACCCTCTAAGCAAGCGTAATAAAACCCTGGACGTCGGGAATATTGATTTGCATCAGCTGTATCTAAGGTTCCAGAACATGGCGTACCGTTTTCTATCAATCCAAATCTTGTAAAATCAGGTCTAGTATACCCCGGAGCTGATTCACAAAGAACTTCACATACACCATGGTCTGAAAAAAGTAGAAAACTAAATGCGAGGTACACATAAATATAACAGTAACCAGGAAAACAAAGCTAGAATACGAAAGAAGTTTTGCGTTAATCATACGTCTTCTACAAACCAATTTGCTAAAGGACGAAACATATAAAGCTGCAATCCATCAATAATCTAGAAAAGTAGTTAATTTTGTTTATTATCTAATATCCCCAGTTATCCCTCATCTGCCATCATCATCATACTCCCGTATAATACGAAAGCACATTTATTAAACGATAAGAAAAAACGTATACGATAATCTTGGCGAAGAAGGGCATAAGAAAATGTGGCGCGGTAAAACAGTTTTGGGGGATATTATAACAATCCATTTTCCATAGTTCTACAACCAGTTTTTGAATTGATATATTTTTCACATACTTACAACTAAAATTCTAAAGAATACAATTAATTATGGATTGAAAAATTTAGTAAAATAGGCATTTTTTTTTTAGTTTCTTATTTTCAAGTACAGGTAGCGAAAACAATCCGATATATCACAATTGTATTAATTATAGAGCAATGGAATCTAAACCATGAAACGGCATCGGTTGGAAGGTTGACACCAACATATCCACTAAATATTTGTTGTTAAGAAAACTTGGGATTTGTTTTATATCTGATATAACCTATCGCTACATCTATACAGTGTTTCTTCAGTTAGTACTACAGTTAGTAAGATAGGAGTTAAATGTGTTTTTCTACATACTTAACGATGAGTAAATAGTTCCTGAAGCTGTATACTCTGTTCCATTAATGATGTCGTTATCAATAAGCCTTTGACATGTCTCTGTTGCTCTTTGTATTATAAGATTAGAGTCAATGGTATTGTCTCCATCGCAAGGCTGAAAACATTAAGACAATAACAATCAAAACCAAGAAGTAAACAAAGACTCACAAAACCAAAGGACATTTACATCAACAGTTATAAATGATAATTAAGAGACAACACTAAAAACCGAGAGTGAAACCAGGTGCTCCGGAAGGGTGAGCATTTCCTGCAACGTATACGGTGTATAAGATCGACACTTTATGACAAAATCGAGAAAATGTCTTTTAATTATGAAAAACAATAAAGACCAAGAGCGTAGAGTAGTTTTCCTATTTTGATAAGGATAATTGGAACCATTGCACTGCCAGTTAAAACCTATAGTGTGCATAATGTTCTATGTATTATTCCTACGAAGAAACCTACAAATGTCACCAAGAGGAATGCAAATCAAAACATGGAATCCAAAATTTGTAGACAGATCTTATTCAGAACAACTTGGATATTGTAATTACACATTTTCTGGAGAGCGTAAGATCAGCAACATGGTTTTGGAAGGGTTTGTGTAGATCTGTCGACTTCACTTATCTTTGCAGTGCTTTGAAAACTGATCGTTGTTTGTTCTATTTCGATTTTGTCATATAGTGTCGGTCTTATACTTATGAACTTTATCGCCCTTTTTGCATATTCTGCCTTTCTTTGTTAGTGATCTTTAATAATGTGATAAATCGTTCATCGAATAAAAATTAAAGTTTGCCAGGAAAATTATCAAAACAAAGCAATATTTACCGTAAGACTACAACCTTGCGCTTCGTATTCATTGCCATCGCAAGTAGCATTGTTCTTTGGTCTAAAATTAAAAACAAAAGATTTTCACTTACAGTACAGTATAGTATAACTTGGGATCTTCGAAACATGGTTATATTATGTTTAAAATCACACATTCGTTCTCTGATTTGTTATTAATTACACTGATTGAGGAAATATGTTGTCATATTTAGGTGAATATCCAATTTCCGAAATATTGTCCGCCTGGTGCGTTGGATATGAATCCATATCTCTGTAATTGTATTTGTGAAAGTTTATAAAAGACGTTTGAATATGTTTAAAATCTGATAATTTAAACTGAATTCCAGTTGCTACAAACTATGTTGAGTTCCCCTGCATCTTTTCTATATAAGCAATTGAATGCTCAAATCTAAGTGATGTCTGTCTGACTATCGTTCAAATGAACATTAAACATGCTGTAGATTGCCCTTGAATGATACAAAAAATTGTCGTCATAACAGTTTTCGTTGATGTGAATTATCAAAACACATTTTTCAAGCAAACGCTTTTTAACAAAGTTATCGAACCCAAGGGTAAATTCAAAACGAACAATTCTTTATTAAAAGACTAGATCAAAAGCTCAAACACATCAAACGAATGGAAAGGTACAGTTATTTCTTCAGAAAAAGGTAGATTCAAACTGGTTTTAAAGATACCTTAATCACCAACTTGTATGATAATCGCATATATTATATAGTAATTAAATCTTTATATGGAAATATCAAAACAAACATACGTTGGATTATTACATATTCTCCGTCTGTAAATCATTCCTCGTCCACATGTCCGGGAACAGGTTGTCCAGGTTCCCCAATCTGACCACCCACCAGCTCGTACTTCGGGATTAATCATTTGCGCTTCAGACCAATCGACACACGAACCACCAAAGCAGATCTAAATAATGATACAATTGAATGTGCTGCAATTAATAAGACATATAACATGATTTATAAACAGACATTAATCTTTATGCGGTAAAGTTTGTGAACATGTTAAATGCAAGCTGACGAAATCCTTAAAATTCCAGAGATAGAAAAGATTTAGCTTACACCTCAGATAGATTTCGAATTATGAGTTTGACTATGCATATAATTAACATGTATTCCGGGTTTTTTTTCTAGTAAAGGCATCAATCTAATCCGATTTATCTGTTTTAAAATATGACTAACCATACGCAACATCATGAGTATTTTGTTTGTAGGACATTTATTTTGCTAAACACAACTTTTATCGTTATCATTATTGATAACAAAAAACTATTGATCCATGGTTGCATTTCGATTATTTTCTTAACAAGCTTTTTGTGGGTTTTTATTATTTGTTCTATGTTGGGTTTTGTGTACTATTGTCTGTCTGTTGGTCTTTCCCTTTTTTTACCACAGCGTTGTCAGCTTATTCCGTTTTCAGTTTGAATGGCCCTTTAGTATCTTGCTCCTCATTTCTTTCGGGAATATTGAAAAATATCAAGAGCAAGTAGACCTTAATTTGATACAAATATCATTAGTAAATAATTCTTGAGAAGGGAGACACGAATAAGTGAACCATGCACACGCAATCGTAACTTCTGGTAGGGATGAAAGTTGATCATACGCACAACTTGAATCGAATGAAAATAACGAGAGTTGATATGCTTATTTACACATGTAACTCAGTTCTGTTATACAATTAGAGTCGCACTTTTTCACAATAAATGATCCATAAAAATATTTTAATTTTATATTCACCTTTTGGTCTTCGCAGTAGAGACCCGGAATAGAATCAGACTGCCTGAACATCTGACCATGCGCATTTCCAACATTATGATCCACACAACTATACAGGTTACAAGAAGGATTCTGTCAACAGATAAAAGCTTTATGATGGTTATGGTCCTAAATCATAATCCTGGTACCTTTGATAAATATGGTTTCTTTAACATACACGTTAAGAACTGGAGGTGTTTTTTTTTTATTTTGCCGATTAAGAACATTTTGATATTCAGCTTTTGCAATCACAGGCATAGGAGATGTAATTCAGCATAATAGTAAAAAAAAATTAAAAAAACATGCTCCTTATTTTTTAAACTCAAATACTATGAAACAAATTATTACGGACGCCATTATAAGTTGGTTGATTGTTATGAGAATTTTTTTGTCACCGATGAGTTTTTGGTAACAATCTAGCTCAATTGTGATATCTCTTAAAGTTGTACTACTCATGAATCACAGTATAGCTGTCACATGTTGAACACGAACCAAGAACTCTTTCGGAACACCTAAGATCAACAATTTCTTTCTGCAGTATATTTATACTTTGTAGTGTTCTTTTGGCTATATAAAAAAGAAGATGAGGTACATGTATGATTGCAAATGAGACGACTATCCACAAAAGACCAAAATGACACAAACATTAACAACTAGTTTGTTTTTAGACTTTTTTCTGCCATGGTGTTGTGAGTTTCTTTTTATGAGTAAACACTTGTGTTTTAAATGGATGTCTACGAGAAAACCATGCAAAATCAAAAAAACATTATGAAGGGGGTTGTGGAGTTGTCAGCTGTGTCTTTTTTAAAATGAAGAAAATACTTAAAAATTTAAGATTTACTCACAACAACATTTGGATATTCACGGTATCTAAATCCACTTCCGTATAACTGTTCACATATTTCATCTGCTGTCTTCAACTGACCTGGAAATAAAGACAAAATATAAGTTCTAGTATACAGGAATGATTTGAATAACAACCGTTTCAAAACCATTTAGCATATCAAAAGATATCATTGTCAAAGAATGTCAAACCTCAATCCTGTATCGAACTCATAAAAGTATGTCCTAAGCAAAGTCTTCGTAGATGAGCACTTCTTGTTTTTTGTAATCAATCAAAGTTTTTATCTATTGTAGGCCTTGTCCTGTGAAGAAACGAAGGGAACAATTAAGTATCACCAGTCGATAAAAAAACCCAAATAGACCAAACGTTCTCATAACAAAATCAAAAGAAAATACAAAATGGAACAATAGGACCTAATAAAAGAAACCGAAGGTTAATACCGATGTCTACATTTAAATTCAATTACAACTTAATTTCAGTTTTGTCTGTGAGAAGGTATGAATATATTCACATATAAAGATTAACGTATACGAGGAAACAAGCAATTGGTTCCAGCTCTGAAAAAAACCCACAATTTATAGGAGAATAAAACGAACAAAAAGGTAAAAAAAACACTACTTCCAAAAAATAGGATTGAGAAAAATTAACTCAAACAAAAAGCATTGTTGCGCACATATGCAGTTGTTGATGAATAAAGATATTATTATTTGTTTTTTTAAAAATCAGCAATGAATAAATGAATATCCAATCCCTATATCTATATTGATGAGCATTCAAATAAAAATTCCGATGTCACTATAGATACTGACTTATAGGTCATGGAAAATTTACCAACTTTATCGTATGTGTACATTGCCGTCACCCCTTTTTTTTTTATTAAAAAGACTCTCATTGAAATGTATTCACCTGGAAGTTCTGGCACTAATGTTAATCCAAGTAAAGATACAGGAGTAACCTCATTATCAGCAATATTGTCTGTCCATAGACATCCGTGATTTCCAGTTCTGTTAACAAATTTAAGTGTACTACGTTAAAAAATCAAGTTTCACAGCAACATGTAAAAAAACCAGCTAGTGGTAACTGAACAACAAAACTTGTGCTTTCGACGAACCCGCCAAGAAGTTTCGAAAACAATAAATGCAGATCATTTCTACATGATTAAATGTCTGTACCAAACAGAAATATTACAGTTGTTATCCATTAGCTTCATGTGTTTTAGCTTTTGATTTTACCATTTGACTAGAGACTTTATTTTTTGAAATTTTCCTTCGAATTTTATTTTTTTCTGATTTTCCTTTATTTTAATAACAAACATGTACAAAAGTTTCTGTCGACTGAAGGTTAAGGCCATCTGTGATACAAATCTTTAATTGATATTTCGTGGAACACATCAATCACATTGCATTTTGTCCATGGAACTATCCTATTTACTACATGTTCTGTTTTAGAGCAAAATACCGTTTTCTGTTTCATTTATTCATATGTCATATTTCGTAAATAAACCATAAGGTGTCTCTTTAGGACTAACTGCTTTTCATACTTGATCACTAATGATAAAATTGAGAATGGAAATGGGGAATGTGTCAAAGAGACAACAACCCTACCATAGAAAAAAAAAACAACAGCAGAAGGTCACCAACAGGTCTTCAATGTAGCGAGAAATTCCCGCACCCGGAGGCGTCCTTCAGCTGGTCCCTAAATGTATGTATTCAGTAATTAATGAGTTTTCTTTTGTACCTTGTGCGTGTCATACTATCCGAACCAACATTGTAAGCTTAATTAACTTGAATACATGTAGCACGACACGTCATTTAAAAATTTAAAATGAGTTTTCTGCATAAAAATGTATGCATAAAAAAGTTCAGATCTGAGATGCACTAATAATCTGTCATTTGTATAGAAAAAAATTGTTTTAAACTATTTATTTAAAAATGTATCAAGGTGCGACGAATTATTTTCTAATTCATTACTTATTTTCTCCAAGAACGGATTTAATTTTAAATATTTTTAGCATATATTTATGAAACTAGGCATAGTAACCTTTCATCATACTATAGTATAATATGTTTTCTTACTGTAACATAGTGTTCATATCATTGCAGCTGCATGTACTCCATCCGACGCCAGCGCCACCCATTATACCAACGTCTGGAGATAAACAATTTTGATCAGCGTCATGAAACATACCCATGCTGTAATCAATAAAATAGGCTGTAATGGTTATGATTAATCATTTATAAAATGGCGAAACAATAATGACTTTACTGAAAGCATAGAATGTATATGATTTATACATGTATATGGTTTACAATACTACGGATTAACACATAACTTGACAGCTGAATAAAATGTATATCTCTAAATATATTCTTATATTACTAAACTAGTAAGACGTTTACCAAAGTACACAAAATAACATACTTATGGCCTATTTCATGTACTACTGTTCCATAGGATGTAATACCATCTGCGGAAACACCACATCTGTACCTAGCATTGCATACTTGACTTTGGTAAGCTAATCCTCCTAATTCTGGATTAGGTATGCTAAAAATATAGAAAACTTATTCAGAAGCTAAACATGAAACTAAAATGCTGTGGTATGATTGCCTAGGAGACAACTTTCCACTAAAGACCATATGATGGAGAGTTTAATATCTTTGTTTTGGTCTCGGGACATTTGTCGGACTCGAGTAAGGATAATATATTAGATATACGTCAAAGAGATATATCGACAAAAACATCAAAATAATTTTAGAATTATCAGACGGTTTCACCGTATTTTCAATCTTGATGAAATGAGTGAAATGGCGTGAGTGATTTGTGTATATCACGGCATAGAAAATTAAATTAGACTGTATGCTTGTTTAAGTGTGATAAACTTCTTATAAAAATAACTTCAAATCTCAAGGTTTGAGAATATTTGTTCGATGAATCTACTTTACTGCCACATACATATTCTGAAGTTTATTTGTATTTATAAGAAAGTTAAGATCTTTAGATATGTTCTTTAAAAAACAAAGTTTACATTTTAAGCAGCTGTTGATCTACATTTATTAGGGAAAGGAAAAGTATTCAAACATAAGAGTTCAAGTTTCTAATCTGTTAGCATGAGCATGGGATTAATTTGTACAGTTTAAGTAAATGTATACACCCAGTAAAATTCACCTACTTTATTTTTTTACACCAATCAAAATTCTTGCATGCAACAATTTAAAATCGGCATTTGGCTTTTTATCTTTGGTATACTGTCGGAATGATTTGTGTCTTACCCTGTGTGAACATGAACATGATCATAAGCTAGACCAGCTTCAGTTCCAGTACATATAGTGTTAAGAGGAACTGATAGGGCAGTGGAAGTGTTGTACCATGACTGAAAAAGAACAAATACTATCTTTAGAAAAGCTGTGTTTTAAAAACTCGTTTATCAGGCATATCCGTAATATTTATGTAAGTTAGTGGTTGACTTGATCACTGAACTAGTATATATTTGTTTAGGGGCCAGCTGAAGGACGCCTCCAGGTGCGGGAATTTGTCGTTACATTGAAGACCTGTTGGTGACCTTCTGCTGTTGTTTTTTCTATGGTCGGGGTGTTGTCTCATTCCCCATTTCCATTCTCAAATTTATTGAAAGATATATAGCATTGTTGATTACCATTTAGAAATTAGTGTCCAATGGCAGACCGTACACAATTTCTACGTTATTTTATACAAATGCTCTTGATTTGGAATGAGTTGAAGCTAAAAACATGTTTCGGAAAATTAGTTAATGTTGATGATCATTAGTTTATCCACAATGTCTCTTTTTCAATTTAAGTTATTGCATTGTTAGGTTGTTTTCTCATTGTCGAAAACTCCATACGTTTTTATATTTTTATATCGTTTTGTAATTTCGTATCAATTATAAAATTCTTAATGTACTTAAAATAGAAAAAAAGTATTATGACGAGAGTTGAAATATTTTACCTAAAATCCTGTGTTCCCAAATCAGTGATTATTTTATAGAAAATGTACAGAAAAATATTTGAAAATCATTTTGTCCCTTTTACGGAATGTTTTCTGTAGACTTTCTAATTTTTCATTATTTCATAACGAATTGTTGATGTAATTTACAAGCAAGGTGGAGGGAATTTTTTTATTATTCATTAATATTTATGTGAAAAATCAGATAACTAGAGCAATGATATGTAAAACTGTACACGCATATAACATGTATAATCTCGAGTGAATAATCTCACCGGGTTTGTATCTAAAAACGTCAAAAGTTTTATTGATAGAGTTATGTTATAATTCAACACATCTGCACGACTCCATTCACACTGTACCTACAAAGAAATGAAAAGAAAGTTATCACAACAAAAAAGTCTAACTAAACAAACTTTTGTGATGTTGTTTGATTTGTGTTCTGATCTTAATTCTTGTTATTGACAGATTGATCTTAAAAACCACCTTAAATAAGGTAAAAGAAAAAAACTTTCACCATTGAGGAACTATTGATTTATATTTTGGAGCATTCTCTAATATATATATTTTTTCAGGTCTGATTTTTGTTGTTGTATTGTTTTTTCTGTAAACTATGCTACACAGAAATGTATCTCCACAAAAGTCATGCTGTCTCATAAAGCTAAGTAAATGTATAGCTGGTCTCGTAGAATTATGTACGTCTTGTCTCTGGGAGGCCGAGTGTTTGAACCATAGCTGGTGCAATCAAGGACTTTTTTTTTTTTTTATTGATACGACCTGCTGGCCTTATGAGCTGCTCAATGTAAATAGCCATTGAAAGACATGGGGCTTTTATCTCGGTTTAGTTCTTGTATATAAAAAAAGAAGATGCGGTATGATTGCTTATGAGATAACTGTCCACAGGAGACCAACATGACACAGACATTAACAACTACAGGTCATCGTACGGCCTTCAACAATGAGCAAATTCCATACCGCATAGTCATATGACAGTGTAAAACAATTAAAACGAGAAAACTAACGGCCTTATTTGCTTAAAAAAAAATGAACGAAAAAACAATATGTAACACATAAACATATGACAACTACTGAATTACAGGCTCCTGACTTGGGCTAGACACATACATAAATAATATGGTTGGGTCAAACATGTTATAGTCCAGAGATTGTCAAAAGGACCACCTCCGTCGCGGGAAATCTACGTTACGTTATAGACCTATTGGTGGTCTACGGCTGTTGTCTGCCCTTTGGTTGGGTTGTTGTCTCTTTTATCTATTCCCCATTTACAATCATTATATTAAAAAGAAGATGTGGTATGTTTGCCAATGAGACAACTATCCACAAAAGACCAAAATGACACAAACATTAACAACTATAGGTCACCGTACGGCCTTCAACAATGAGCAAAGCCCATACCGCCTAGTCAGCTATAAAAGGCCCCGATAAGACAATGTAAAACAATTCAAACGAGAAAACTAACGGCCTTATTAATGTAAAAAAAATGAACGAAAAACAAATATGTAACACATAAACAAACGTTTGTGTCATTTGGTCTTTTGTGGATAGTTGTCGCATTGGCAATCATACCACATCTTCTTTTTTTTAACCACTGAATTACAGGCTCCTGCCTTAGGACAATCACATACATAAATTTATATGGCGGGGTTAAACATGTTAGCGGGATCCCAACCCTGCCCCTAACCTGGGACAGTGGTATAACAGTACAAAATAAGAACGAACTATAAAAATCAGTTGAAAAAGGCTTAACTCATCAGATAGACCAAAAATACAAGTGGACGTGGCCGGGTACTTATACATCCCGACACAAAAAGACACAATGAACAGATCTGAGAGTACTTGCAGTTATCTGACAGCTATTTCAAAGCCACTAACAACTAATAAAAAATCATGCCTCTAAGACTAAACTTTATGCTATGTTACAAATTCCACTACACGTTAAACACAAGTTTATCATCATCATATTAATTGATAACTTTTCAGTTGAGGAATTTCATGTTAGCTTAAAATTCTAATGTATCTAATAAGTCAAATACATCAAAAGAAATTTTAACACTTCACAAGTTCAAGAGGTTATACTGTTATTCAACCCGCGATACCACTTTAGATAAATGACATGATAAATATTTGAATTTGTCACTTTATCAAGTTGATGTTATTTAACAAAATACATATCACTTGAGATTGAAATTAGTTTTTTAAAGCTTTCATTGTAATCTGAATAGATTAAAGAACGATACGTGTCAATGTTCATTTGTATTTTACAAAGTAAAATTGGAGCAATCCATCACATTTGAAAGTACTTATGATGTATAGATGTTTCAAACCTGCATGAAATATTGATTTATGAGTGGCCGGCAACTATTTCTATTGTATTCATGCAGTAACAATTATAGCATCTATGAAGAGATATTTTACAATGAAAGTCCGATTGTCATGACGTTACGCATACACTGAAACGACCAATTTTAACCAATTATTACGGTCTGGTCGTCGAATCGTTATTTAATTATAAATTGCTATAAGGAATCGCTTCTATTTACAATAGTAATGGTGTATCAAGTAATCGTACTCAAACGAATCAAGTATACACACCGAGGGATCTCAATGGCCAAGTGATGCAAGTTGTGTACCAATGTCATCACTGGCCAGTCAACACTGGAGTTAATGTTCAAACCCTGCTCGTGCAGGTTCACAAGACTTTAATCTTGACTAGGATTGTCAGTTTTCCTATTGAAGGTCGTTGGTTTTCTCCAGACACTCCGGCTTTCTCCACTTATAAAAACGGATTGCCAAGAAATAGCATAAACAGTTGCATTTAAACACAAACAATCTAGCAATTAATATATGACATGAGTTTTGTCTATGTAAGACTGATCTGTACGGCTCGAATAAAAACATTAAGAGAGCCAATTGAAATTTTATATCATTTCTAACCTACAACTCTGAAACGTTGTGCACACTATAGAGTAGGCACTTAATTATGCAGTGTGATGCCCAGAGTAAACAGCTTAGTTTGCAAATTGACGTTATTCGGTACTGGCATTAAAATACGGATTTTTTGTGTTATTAAAATATGCTGTTACAAAATGTTAGAAATTATTTATAAATTAAGGAATGTATCTCCCTCATAAAAAGCTCTGATTCCTTACACGGATATGGCTGTACTTTTAGGACCTTTTGGATTATAACTCTTCATCTTTTATATATTAAGCTTTGGATTTCAAATATTTTGGCCACGAGCATCACTGAAGAGACATGTATTGTCTAAATGCGCATCTGGTGCAGGAAAATTGTAATCAAAGCTTTGAATATAGTTCTTATTGGTTTAAATATTGATTTTGTTATCAGTACATTTACACCATACTAATATTACATATATATGTTTTCACGGTACAGCAATCTGTCGATACTAATAATCTTGAATAACAAAAGGTTTCATTTTCTCAGACTGTTAATGATGTCTTTACACCAAATCTTTTGGATGTTGGATGTGTACTGATTGATATCTAAGTCTTAGGTACATCACTAACAAACATGTTTAGCCTCGCATTATTCTTAATGTGGCTGTCCTAAGTCAGAAGCCTGTAGTTCAGTGGTTGTCGTTGGTTCATGTCCGTCACATGTCTTTATATGATGAAAAGTAAAATCACAAAAATACTGAACTCCGAGGAAAACTCAATCGTTAAGTCCCTAATCAAATGGCGAAATCAAATAATAAAAACACAACAAACGAATGGGATTACGCCATTATTTTTTCTATGTGAATTGTGTAAAAATTTTCATGTCGGGGCCTTTTATAGCCGATCACAAAGTATGGATTTTTCTCATTGCAGAGTGCTGTACGGTGGCGTATAATTGCTTACATCCACTTCATTTGAACTTTCGTGGATAGTTGTCTCTTTGGCAATCACACCACATCTCCTTTTTGATTATGGTGATCATTAGAACGACGAGGTACGACAATTCTTTATTAACCTTTAATGTTAGTAAAGTATTGCGAGAGAAGCTGTTAGATTTGAAAATAAACTCCTCATAGATACCAGGACCAAATTTTGTACATACGCCAGACGCGCGTTTCGTCTACAAAAGATTCATCAGTGACGCTCGAATCCAAAAAAGCCAAAAATGCCAAATAAAGTATGTAGTTGAAGAGCATTAAGGACCAAAATTCCTAAAAGTTTTGCCAAATACAATTAAGGTATTAACTAACAAAAGCACATTTACTGCTTGTATTTACAAAATATAATTTTACTTACTGCATTATATTTGCAAACCATAATTTCCACTCTTCGTGTCATGTCAGTAGTTGGTAATTTATAAGTCAAGTAATCTGCATCAACATACACTGCCAATTCGATTGTAAAGTCAACGGAAGGCACCGCTCGTTTGTGTATTCTTTTATGCTTATATTCAGTTTGGTGAATATCTGAAATAGTATTAACAGTCCACAGTACATATTGTTTTAAGTATTTCCTGAACGGCAGAATATGCTTGCTTTGTATATACATAATACTCCATGTGTACTTGATATTACCCTTTTGAAATACATTTCGGTTCGTCTTTAATAGGAACTTTTTTTAATTTAAAGTTTTGTGTTTTTTTCCCCGATTGATGCTTATGAAATCAACTTTCTTAAAGTGAAGTAATATTATTATAAATTGTACAAAATACAACTTTAAATTAAATATATTGCACAGAAAATCAATGCTTACCATTCGTTTGACTTAAATCAGAGAACAGTAAATCTTCTCTTCGTTTTCTGGCTATCAGTGTAGTGTGCTGTTTACTACTTAATGTACCCCGTTTTCGAATATGATGTGGTAAAACTTCAAAGTGAAGATCATGATCGCTAGTTGACATCATTCCACGCTAAAATGACAAATGGTATTGTTAATTCGCGTACAAATGCAACAAGGAAGATTAAGATGAGAGTTAATAGATGGTTTGCCTATCACATTTTATAATGACACATGTATAACTTAAACGTTCATATTAGAATAGTATAATTTCAGTACTTAAGTTGTTGTTACTCTTTTAACTGCGGTAACCCGGAGAGTCTACGACGCAGTTGGATTTATCAAGAACGAGTGATATCATTTCCAATATATTTGTCACGTGATGCTTTAAAGAAAAGCATTTGAATCAAAAGCATTCTAAAGCTTTGTTTTGTTACATATTTCTCAAGCTGTTTTGATTCTTATACATTCTTGGTTTTTCAACCTTTGAGTGTTGATTATTAGCGTTCCCGATAAATCAAGAATAGACATTCGAACGTATGAAATTTACAAAGTGTTGATTTTACTTTAAATCTGAAAACGGATTTTGCTGTCATATTATTGTGTACCACAATACAATATCTGGACAACACACTTATTAACCGTCTTTCATTTTAACCTTTAACAGTCTCCATATTCGTATATTTTTCCCAACGATTAAATAAAATAGTAAATATAATTTGTGTAGAAAAAAGAATCATTTTTAAATTCTGTAAGCAAATGATACATATTATGTCTAAGTATATTTTTAAGATCACATATTCCCTACTTTTTAAATATTTGCCAATTTCTAAATCACAATTTTCATACCAATTCTTCGCAAAATGATGCCGAGGCAGTTCCATCATGAGAATGGACATTTCCAATCAGAAAACAATCCGGATGATCTCCCTCCCATTCTTTTTCTTCTTGGTCAATAAGTATGGACACTTTAGCTGAAGGGTGGAGTACCGACTTGGTATGTTGAAGAGTCATTTTGTAAGATTCACCAAAGGCATATATTTCAATATCATATGATTCTGTAGAGTCAACTGATCTTCTTCGTCGATGAATTGATGAAGCATCTAGGCTGCAATCATAATTATCCTCTGTTATTTATTGATAATAGTCAATGCCAACGCTTTATGAAAAAGTGTAATATTGTTTCAAATAGTTTCATATATAATATCGGTGGAATGTTAATCAGTCCTTCCGTAACATCAAGCATTGTTTGATACTTTATCAGTAGAAATGTTGATGATTACAAATACTCTTTTTTATGTAATCTTTCTTTCGTGTGATGCTTTGTATCTTTTGTTATTTTAATGACTTATAAACGGAAACTATTTTTATCATACATTTAAGGAATGACTGTAATATTTTTTCTGTCTATGAAGAAATAACATAAAATATTTGGTGCACACTGAAAAACACGCGTAGCGGGTTATTTAACAGTGTGCACCAAATTTTTTATGTTATTTTGAATAGACAGAAAAAATATTACAGTCATTTCTTATAATTTAATTCTAAATTCCATTTTAAACCGTAGAAAACTATGAAAAAACGTTGATTACGGCACGGTCACATGACTAATTTATGTCTATGGGATCATAACAAAATAACGTCAGCCAATCAGAAGACGCATTACATCCAAACTTAAATTATTTATTAATGTGGTTGTCAAATGTCAAAAGTTTCTGAAATTATTCCTTGGTATATGCTTTACTTTTTTCAATTTTTAATTGCGATATTAGTGGTTCTCATTTGATTTGGGAGCACAATTGAATGACTGCATACACCAAATACCTTCTTTCCCATATGCTTCATTTATTTTCATCATGTCGAAGACAATCGTCTTATACCTTTACCTTTGACATAGTCCGTTGTTTACCTTGACATAAGATAAAGCCATTTGTATATTTTACTTTACTCTAGCATTTGCAGACACTAAGTCTTTTCTATTGTTGTTGACATTGATATTTGTTGAGACATTTGTCTAATTTTGGTGATAATGATATAAGGCATAACCACTTGTCTAATGGTGATAACCATGGCATATGATATAGACATTTGTCTGTTCATGTTAATCTGAACATTTGTTTCAGTTTTTGAAGAATGTTTTTTTAGGGACTTTCCGTTTTGAATTTTTCCTCGGAGTTTGGAATTTTGTTGTTTTGCTTCTTAGTTACCTTTCTATTGTCGCAGACAATACCATACCGAAAAAAGTAAAATCACAAAAATACTGAACTCAGAGGAAAATCAACCCGGAAAGTCCACAATCACCTGGCAAAATCAAAAAACAAAACGCAACAAAAGAAAAGACACCCATATATATGTCTTTTATGGTTGTATAGCCTTTTTGAATCATTTAAATGTTTTTGTTATTTTTTATCCACCTATATCAACCGTAGCTTTGTTTGAAGAGATTTGATTTACTCTTGCTCAAATAAATGTCCAGTTTAATTCCTTGGTTTGTTTTCGTGTGACAATCTTTGATTGAGTGGCTGTCATTATTTTGTCAAAAACAAACCTTTGGTTTTCTCGTTTGAATTGTTTAAGTTTGTCATGTCTAGGCCGTTTTCAGTTGACTATATATAAGGTATGAATGGTACAACCTTAGCCGTATTTGGCACAATTCATTGGAATTTTGGATCCTCAATGCTCTTCAACTTTTTATTTGTTTAGCTTTATAAAGATTTTGATATGAGCGTCACTGATGAGTCTTATGTAGACGAAACGCGCGTCTGGCGTTCTAAATTTTATAATCCTGGTACCTCTGATAACTATTGTGCCCTATTGTAAAATTAAGTTACTTAATAATTTGAACTTTGAAGTGAATATTTTTGTTGTTGTCGAAAATGATAAACAATAAAATAACGTTTAAGATTAAAGATAACATAAATTAAAAAACTATGTTGTATGAGACAACTTAATCAGAGAACCAATGCCGAAGAATTTGTATGTTGGGGTCGCTGTATGGTTAGTTTTGAAATACTTAATAAACATAAAATGATCCTACCTCTGTTGAAGTGAACTTGTTACCTCTTGGACTGATGTCAACTCAAACTCATTGAAGCCATCTAAAATGTTCTGAACAGATTTGAAAACTGATGATATATGTAGAAGAACTGTTCCTCAAGATAGTTATGAGATTTAAAACATTAATTTTTGCTTTTGTTTTTGTATTCACTAATTTTATTTATTTTTTTGTCAAATACAAGATACCAATGAGTATTTCATTCCATAACTTGTCGATACAAGACCTTATATGTACATTATTATTAGTCAAAATGGGTGATTATAATCAAGCTACAAATGCATATACAATTGTTTTTGTGCAGAACGTATGATATTATTTTATAAGTAAGACATATTCAATAGTTAGTTAGACTTCAAAGCGATGACCAAAATTACAAAGCATTTACTAAAAATTTGAATTACAGTTTTGATTAAAATATGTATACTGTGGCTTATTATACTTTTAGGAAAAACTGAAGCTGCATTGAATTGTCATTGATATGGTAAAATTTATAAATATACTGTTTACAAATTTTAGATTTTTTTGAAATACTAAGGCTTTTCTACCTCAGGCATAGATTAACTTAGCTGTATTTGGCCAAACTTTTAGGAATTTTGTTCCTCAATGCTTTTCAACTTCGCAATTTTTTAAAATTTTTTTTTTTTTTTTTTTATTACTTTTTTGGATTCGAGCGTCACTGATGAGTCTTTTGTAGACGAAACGCGCGTATGGCGTATACACTAAATTTAGTCCTGGTATCTATGATGAGTTTATTTACTTTCTTATTTTCGAAAACAAATTGATTTGTTAGTCAATGCTCATATTGCGATACACATTGAATGTACGTGACGTAGGTTTCGCCATTACCACTTTTAGTCATTAGTTACCTTCACGAAGTTGTCTGGAGTTGATGAATTCATTTAAGTGGCTATCTTTAAACAATGATTTTGCCTGAAATGTAAAAGAAAGGTTTGTCCCAAACAAATAATTCATAACTCACATGAGCTACCCTTATAGCTTTTTTTATCATTCAATCAGCCATCTTTTGTACAACTGAAGTGTAAAGATATACAAGCATGTATTTGTATTAAAAAGAAGACGGGCGAAAGTTACCAGAGGGACAATTAAACTCATTTATCGAAAATAAACTGACAATGCCATGGCTAAAAAGAAAAAAAAAAGATAAACCGACAGGTAGTAGAACAGAAGACACAACGTAGAAAACAGGTGCTCAAGAAGGGTAAGTGAACCTGCTCTACATGTGACATCCATTCATGTTGCTCATGTTATTACAAACTCGGTTAATATTCAAAATCTGTAGGTCACATTCGTGAAAACGGAACGGGATTGTAGTAACGATATAATGAAAATATTCGATATTATCTGTAAAACGAACATTTCACAACGGTCAACCAGCTCATGTTGGCGTCCTTAAAAATTACGAAGGGTGATTTCAACTCCAACTATTTGGAACTCTTGGTTGGTTAGCTTTATTGTGAGCAGCAACCCTCTATCAAAGAAATCATGATAAAAATACAGGCCCGGGAATATCATAATAATTGGAAGATATTTAAAGATAAAGATGCTTGTATAGTCCGGCTTCTATGGGTGATAAAAAGTAATGCTAAGGAGATATGTTTACCTTCGTATGATGTGTTTTATCATTTGATTTTGCCATTTGATAAGGGGCTTTCTGCTTTGAATTTTTCTCAGAGTTTAGTATTTTTGTGATTTACACCACAGTTCGTGTTTGTAATCTTTGCCAAATGCGTTCAAGTCATGTCGATGTGGATAAACATTAAACACAAAAGATTGAACTAAAACAAAAAACCGTTTAAAATAGATATTAAAGTATTATTACGATATATATGTAAATAAGTGTAGGCAAACTATAGAATATTTTTGCATACAACGGTGCAATCTCTTAACAGCCTTAGGTTCGTGCAAATATTTGGAAAACAATATTTTCCGTCAATTTGCATTTACTTTACGATTTAATATAGCCAAATGCATCCGGAGAGAATCTAATATAAATAGATAAACACGGAAGAGATATCTCCATTAATCAGAAACGGTACTTAAACAAAATGTAGCAAACAATAAAAAAAAAGGTTTATATTATCTAATAACTATTAGACAAGGTTTGGAACTTGTGGTATAGGTTAAATACCATTCAAATAAAATTTCAATAAAGAGTATATTACAATAAGATGTAAACTTTTGCATTCAGTAGCTTTTATGCATTATAAGTTCTATAAATTGACACACAGTTGCAAACAAAGCAACTTTTTAGATCGGAAAATATGATAAACAGTTTCTTATACAAAAGAAGTCGGTTGAAGACTGAACTCATTCTTTGTATGCTTTGACATGTCTTTTAGTTTAGTTTTTTAAAAGTAATTCTATTGCAATTCATGTATGAGAAAATATTGAAATATTATTCTACTTATATAAACAGCGTAAGATAGATATTATATGTATACAACGTGAAATGACGGTTGGATATTCGATTAATCTTTTTTAATGGCATATCCCGAACACAATTAAATGCAGTGAATCAAAATTAATTTACAAAATATTTTGCGTTTGAGTTGTTTTTATAATTCAAGGTGGTGGGAATGAGTTCATCAAATGCAAAACAACCGAAAGATATAGAATAAGTATCTACTATATGATGATAACTAGGTATGAAAACATTTAGTTTTTTATGTAACCCTATGATTATAACCCAGCGAGGATATACAAAAAATTATAAGCATACAGAACACAACAACTACAAATATAAAAAATGCTGTTGATATAAAAAAAAAGAAAAGATGTGGTATGATTGTCAATGAGACAACTATCCACAAAAGACCAAAATGACACAAACATTAACAACTATAGGTCACCGTACGGCCTTCAACAATGAGCAAAGCCCATACCGCATAGTCAGTTATAACAAATACTAGTTAAAGGTACTATGGAAGTCTAGATGTTAGGAATAGACTAGAATCATAATGTTAAGCTTTAAATAAAATCGAGTTCATAAGAGGAATTTAAAGAAATAACTTAAACTATAGGTTTTAGCATTTGTCTGTGGTTTATATCTTTGGAACATTATTCATTACCAAAATATGTCTTTGAATTTCAATTGTATTACTGACTGTCTTTATGATTATGTTTATGTTCCGGACCATATGAGTATTTGGACCATACGCGTATGGTCATGATCATATGCGTATACCCATATGGTCCGACCATACGCGTATGGTCCGACCGTACTCGTATGGTCGTATGGTCGGACCATATGAGTATAATACTCGTTTGGTTATTAACGGGCCGTACCATATGAGTATTTGAACCATATAGGTATATTTTTTTTCAGTTACTTTTTAAACGTTTCAATAATACAGAAACTGTATCTAACAGTGATGATTACATGACAACCGTAAAATAACTGCAATACACCATATTCACCAGACAACTTAAATAAACTATGTTACTTTCCAGTGACTTCTTGTGTAAAAGTTCATTAAATTTTTTGGGGAATTAATCTTTTTTTAGTCGATATATTGCCATTCACTCGTAATGATAAATCGGTAATGACCATCGGTATAAAATGTGTTACTATAAAATTGACTGTTAAGTAAAATTAACTATGTGAAACTTCTTCTTTTTATTTAGCTCATCTTTTTATTATAATATGTTATTAAAATTACATGTATATGATAGCGTCTTTTTAATGAACGGTCCAACCATATGAAGAAGAATTTAAAAAAAAAGTAAACCAGATTGTTAATTATCCCGACCATACGCGTACGGTCGGACCATACGCGTATGATCCAAATACTCATATTGTCCCGAACATTTATAGTCTCTCTCCATCTTGAAAAGGGTTTGCCCAAAATTTACAAATGTTAAAAACGTCTTTGAATGGCAATAACTCCTATGAGAAAAAAGGTTATTTTTCATAAAAAGCTGACATGTGTGCAGGCCTTGTTTACCTGATCATTGTTGCCTTGAATTTTCTAAAAATCTTTGATAGTTTTCAAGGAAATAGGATTTTGAAAAATTGTCAATAGCGAAGTTTCTAGACATAGAACAGCTTCATAAAATGTAAATGAACTCAAATACAGAACTCCATGGCAAATTTCCAAACGAAAGACCATAAAACATTTCAAAGAATTTTCATTTGATATTTATACTATATATATATATATATATGTATGATAAACTCATCAACCATCAAAAATGAATATTTATTGAAGTGTTGAATACTGGATTGGTGATACAAATTAGTTACTTGGACAATACGTTAATTTGAATTGAATGAATAATAATCATGTTGCTTGATATTCGTTATTAGTATTTTGTGGTTTATTTATTTTTTTTAAAACCAGTTTTCATACAAAAGTGCAACATTCAGTAATGTTGACGAGTTCGAAAATTAATATTGACTTCTAAATTTTGTGATGTTTTATGGTTATTTATGAGGTTATTTTATACAATTTTAAAGAATGCTTCATTGAATTAAGAATATGCGATTGCTTATTGGACTAATAACCAACAAATGCCAATGAATTTCGCGTTTATGGGTCAATGTATTGCCGTCATCATTGAGTAAGCTCGTACCGTATAGGACAACACTATGTGATATGTACCAAAAAACCGTCAAGGATTATTTTAAATAGTTTTAATCTTTACGCCATTAATATGTCTCATGGCCATGATGTAACAATATTTTTGTTTGTATCATAAAAACATGGTATAAATATAGATTGTATATTATTTGAAATTTCGATACAATAGAATCAAATGAGAGTCAATGATCTATTTATCATGATATCGCAAACTAAAAATCGCAAGTGCACCACTACGTTACAAAACAGTGTGTATGTTATTTACAAATATAAAATTGAAAAAAAAAAACATTAATAATTCAAGGTTAAATTGTCAACAACCATATTCATGTTTATATGGGAAAATCTCTCAATATCCTTGAAACATTTTCGATGAAAAATTTCACCGTTGATTCTGCGCTCGATTAGCCATATATGTGTGCACCTATATTGTGCTTGTAAAGTTAGCTGAAGACTTGCTAATTTTGTTATTCAACTATATGGTCATTTTTATAAATTTCCTGTTTACAAAACTTTGATTTTTTTTTGGAAAAACTGGTTTTCTTATCCCAGGCAGGGATAACCGTAAACGTATTTGGAACAACCTTTTTGAATTTTGGATTCTAAATGCTCTTCAACTTTGAACTTGTTTGGCTTTATAACTAGTTTGATCTGAGCGCCACTGATGAGCTTTATGAAGACGAGACGCGCGTCTAGCG
Organism: Mytilus trossulus; assembly: GCF_036588685.1. Lineage (NCBI taxonomy): Eukaryota > Metazoa > Mollusca > Bivalvia > Mytilida > Mytilidae > Mytilus > Mytilus trossulus. Next base: position 83,813,814 of record NC_086375.1, on the reverse strand, counting down.
TATTGAAATATAATTATTGCACCTATGATAACTATTGCTTCACAGATGAATTGATTACTTACTACTTGTTTAATATCCAGTGGTTAATATGTTATACAGATTTAGGTCAAAATATATAATTTAACTATGGTAATTTTGAACATATTGACAATTTTCATCAAATTAAACATGCAATAGGAGTATACTGTTATTAACCCATGAACTTAGATATAGCAGCCCATATTTCGTTTTCAATTAAAACTGAACCTTTCGATTTTTTTAATATGATTAACTACCTCGACCTTTTAACAAGTACATCAGTTTTAACCCTAACCTTAACTTTTTCACAAGATATGTTTAACAAAGCAGCAAAGCTTATCACCTTTGATAATGTTACTTTCAATTTTTCAGATTAGATACCATTGAAAGTGTTAAAGGGTTACAAATACAATTTATTTCAAGCAACGCCTTTAAATAGAAGTCTAATAGAATGTACAATATCAAATTAAACGATGTATAATTACATATAATTAAGTTCCTTTTAAATGCTCAGTATATTTTTTTTTAAACCTTGGCTTTTTTATATCATTTAAAATCAAAAGTTTATAACTTATCAAATCATCGATATATTAGCTACGTCAGTCAGGAATAAAACAGAAATTAAAGTTTTCTGCAATTGTACTATTTAGATTGTGACACTCTGTGTCGCTTTTCTACAGAATATGGATAGAGACAATTGCAATATCCGATGATGATACCTTTCATCAAACCAGAGGCAAAGTTCTTAATGTAATAAATATGGATATTCGAACGCAAGCAAGTACACGATGTGTTGATGTATAACGTTTTTTTGTCATCAATTATCATTAACTGGTAAACAATATATCGTTTATACTTAATGCCTGTGTAACAATTGCCTAAATTTATCAAAAGAGGTCAAGGCCTTAATTACAAAGGGATAATACAATAATCATACGTCAATTAAACATAGATTTTACCATTGCAAAATTCGACGAAATGAAAGGCTACATAGCACTACACAAAAAACGCTGTGCCCAGTAAAGGTAAATGTAAACTGTTTCAGAAGTAGTGCCCGTCGGGTTGCTGATGGTAAGGTCATATTTGTAATAACCTTGGTTTGATATAAAAGGGGACGAATTTAAGCCCCCAGCAATTGGACTATATCCGTGGTCCCATGTGTTTATTTGCAGTGGAACTATATTTAAACACTTTGGTAAACGATTTGAAAAAGTATTGATAAAAGTGCAATCAGTCATATTAAGTCATATCTTTAAATTATTTTTAGGCACTATTCATAAATAATGAGTTATAAAAATACAAACATCAGATATCAAAATATAAATGAGGAGATAGGTTATCGTATTCGATAGGTCAGTGTCATATGTGCGGAGATCAATTTAAACAGTAATTACTGGGTTGGGTATCTTTCTATAAACATATTGCTCACAACACATAGTAAGAATATCATATCTCAGTACGTTGCATAAAAAATACAATTACACCCAATGATTTTCATTGAAATAGGCATATTCTGTACATGATATTAAATTTAATACACGATTAAATCTGTGATTAATATCCTGCTTTCATATTAATTTCTGTTATTTGAAAAAAAAATCTTTTATGAACACAGGGCGCTTTTATTTTCGATAAAGTATTTTCTAAAATATACAAGGATCGTAACGATACGTAGCCGCATGAAATACCTTATGTGAAGGCATAGCAATTGCAACTGTTCTGACATAGTTTTCACCTTTGCCTATGTTAAAAACGGACAGATATGTCAGTTCTGGGTGGTTTGTTTAGAAGTATTATTATTCACCATATAATTTATAAAAAAATATCCATACTGAATCATAGAAAAATTAAATTGAACCGATCTCAAACAATTACAGATTTTGTAATTAGGAGTGTCTAAATAGCACCAATTCTTAACAACGCGTTTATTTTATATTTTATAACATATAATGTAGTTTTTGTATTTGAAAATAGTCCTTTCTCGTCATGTATTTTGAAGGAAACAGATGTCTGATACGTATTTTAGTTTAACGTTCTAAAAAAAAAGACGTGTTGGAGACTTTATAGGGAACACATCCGCAATTTTAACATTTTTCATTGCAGATCTTATCTCTTGATAAACAATGTGACCATTTTGTAAAAACACATATGGAGATGTGGTATGATTCTAACGAGGCTTACGTTCAATTGACGATAGAAATGAAAATAAACAGATTCTTTGATGAAGTGAAAAGTCAACGAACTGTTCACGAGTACAAAACCGGTAAACATGGCAAGTGCAACAATTATTGACAATGAATAAACAGTTTTTCAGACTGATGTCTATAAATATATCTGCTAATGTCATATTTATTGAACATATTGAAGTAGTCAAATTGTTGAGGTATTGTCAATTTCAAGGTCAATTGCTCATTAAATTAAAAAGAAAATGCTGTGTGTGATAAACACACTCGCAAACAAAGGGTAATACTATTAAATGTAATGTGAGAACTGCTTTCGTTTTAGTTGAGTTTCTTTTTTTATTTCAAACATTATCTTTAACATTTTAAATAATCAAAGATTTCAGTTTTTTAGATATTATTTTTTTTTAAAACTGATAGACCAGATCGATCTTCCAACTTACATTTGGGTACACACAGACGTAGTTTTTTTTAATAAAACAAAAACTATAAAGTAACTAAATTGATGTTATTCTCTCTTAAAAAAATAAACACCCATATGCATCTAACCAGCGCAATAAAAAAAAGTTAAATGGTTATATTACTGTTGATTAAACCTCATGTAAGAGATTGACAGAATTTAAGACAAATTAATCAATATTTCAAGTGACAGTTTTAATAACTGAGCATAATCCTATTTAATTAAAACAGACCTTTAAACTGTGGGACAAATAACCTTGAGTTCTTTATACATGTTATACTCTACAACACAGTATAAAATCAGATCAACAATAAATTAGATAATCTAACTAAATTATTAATTAAAACAGGATGGCTTTTTAAATTACTAAAAACGAAAAAGTAAAAAACAAAGTTTATTTGACAACAACGAGAAGATGTTGCACTATATAATTTTAAGTGTTAATTGAACGATGTAATATCATATGACGGCAAAGCCGCAGCTGCATGATTCATTTGTTTGCTTTCAGTTATGGTAAATGCTGATATGGACAGCAATGACATGCATCTGATAATTTTTACAAATCATTTGTTCAAAATTTTAAAAGCATTTCAAACCATGTTTTCTGCATCTGGACTGTAAAATTTCAAATTTGACGTGAAACAGAAATGACCAGTTTCAATCAAGTCAAATACCCAGGTCAAAATTGTAGATTGTTTGGTTAAAAATTTCAGCCAGTCTCAATATCACCGCCAAAGACTACCTGACAAATAAATGTCTTTCGCCCCTCCTTTGATACGCCTTCATGATGGTGAATGATTAAGTTAATTTATTTTGATTATATTAAACCGCAGTGACTGCTTAAAAGCGAATTTGTATTTCATTGTTTCACTTTTTTTCATGATTGAACAAGATAAATCATATTCTTTTTAATTGATTCTTTTAAATTTTATAGCTGATGCCCCTTCATATTTGTAGTTAAATTTATTTATTTCACATTTATCTTATTTCGGAAAACTTTTTTAAAAATCAACATAACAAAAATATGTTACTCGAAGAAAAATTCAAAACGATAAGTCTCTTATCAAATGGCCAAATCAAGAGCACAAACACACCAAACAAATGGAAAACAGCTATCCGATTCCTTTTTTGGTACAGGCATTTCCATATATATAGAAAAAGGGGGATTAAAAGTAACGCGAAAACTATATTTTAAATACGGAAGAAGGGAAAATAGTAAACTAACACAATAAAAGGTTTATTACTGCAAACAAATTTGTTTGTATCTTTACATGTTTATTTGAAGCTGTTCAAATAAAAAACAATCTGATAGGTATAACAACGATTGTCCGATATCAACTATCAAGTGAATATACGACAACTAACCTGTTTCGGTATTAATTACATTTCATATTGAATCGCCTTAACAAAATATTACACGTTATAATAATATAAGATTTTTTGTTGTGTCTGGAGACGAAATGTCATATTAAGAAAATAAGACATTAATAGGATAAAACTTCATTTTGATAAAAAAAAAATCGTCATTCTAAATCTTACTTTAAATTACTTTTAACAGGTGCCTTAGCAGGTGCTTTATGAAGTGACACCCATCTTCACGTAACACTTAATGGAAACCATCATAATCAGTCAACGTACATAAACTACATTATCTAAGGTGACAAAAGTTATATCTAATTTGCTACATCACTGTATTGTATGTTCAAATGGTAATTTATACAAACTTAGTTCGTACAAAAAAACACCAGACATCAAATTTCAAGATCAGCAAGGTGTCATTACAGGGTTTGGCAAGTATATAGAGACAGAAACACTGATGACAGTGCAGAGATATATAGTTTCATAATTTGACAGCTTAACAAATATATTATATCTCAATCTGTTTATTTGTAATACTCCTTTTTGTGTGAAATAAAATCGTGCATACAGATTAGATCTTTTTATACATGTACTAGTATATGATATCGTATTCATTAGATGATTCAATCGGAATAAACGTATTACAATTCATTTATCAAACGTTGAATTAGATCCAATGTATTCTATAAAAATAACACTATTATCATAATGCATTGTAGTTGTATATACTGGCCGACTTCTTTTAAACAATTATTTATTTTGAAAATTAGATTTCTTTATATTCCTCAATAATGAATTGTTATTAAAAGTTATATAACTTTGATTTCGTTTGCTCAATACACAGTTTAGTTTGTTAATTTGTTTTTCTGGACTAGTTTTTGTATAGTCTGTTTTCCATGGTTGTGTCTGTCAGGGTTCAAAATTTGATGTTTTAATATGTTTTTGATGTCTTATTACTTTTCATAATTGCGTTGTTGAACCTTAATATCTTACTAGGGTCAAAAACAGACAAGGTAATCAAAAAGATCTCTTAAACAAGAAGATGATGTGTGAAGCATATCATGCTCCACAATGTATACCCTTCTTGCATAAGAAAGCCGTAATATAAATACTATAACATGTCAAAAAAGTAAAAGTAACCAGTATTGATACTAACGATTCTAAAGTTAATACATCGGTACTCTAGTATTGCTTTTACTGATATATATGTCGTGTGTCTATCTTGTCTATGGTTTTTATCTGCATACGTTTATATGAATATATTATAATTATGAACGACAAACAATAGACACCGAAAAAATTTCTGTCGTAATCATATCAAATAGTCTATCAGGGATTTCTGTATAAGATCATTCATAAGTAAAAACAGATAACCAGAAAATTATCTATTTTTGGCAACACAGCAAACATTATTTAAAACAAATCTGATACTATCTCGTTAAAGGATATGAATTAAAAATTATATGTTGCTTAATCAAGTACATAAATCTTGTTTCTAATTTTACAAAAGTGTCATATTTTTCAAATCTTTACAGAAAGGGTGAAAGGATGATATCAAACATTTACCACCCAGTTATTGCACTTGTTTATAGAACTAGATGAATATCTCTATTTTATAATGCTGTAAAACGGACAGCTTATGACATTATGTTTTTTTAAATGACTATCTTTCATAATGTCTATGTAAAATACCATCTTATCCTGTCGTATATAGACGTTCTTTTATGAATATATTTATTTTATCATCACTTTGTTGATATCATTCTTAGACTCATTGATCATTTAACACTGGGTATGAAAAACAAGCACCTACAACATATTGACAGAATATAAAGAACAAAGAACATTTGTTCTGATGTGAATTGTGTCCTTGTCAATGTCTTCTTGTTGTGGACTTTTAAAATCAGGTTTACTAGAAGCTAAACTCATAAATATTTGACACATAATTCAGTATGTCATATGCGAGTTTCGTCAACATAGGACTCGTCAGCGGCACTTACTGGAACTTTAACAGTTTGAAATTAAAATTTATTCGAGTTTAACGAGCATCGATAATAAATGTGTCAACGGATAGGTTAGCAATAAAGGCAATAGCAATATAACGCTACTCAATTATGGTCATAAATCGATTTAACTAGAATATATCCGGGTCACAAATCAAACTTAAAGGCACCTGCAGAAACACTGAACTGACACAAAAATGAACGCAAACATACATATAAACGGACTATTTGGTAACGACTGTCATAGTCCTGACTTGGCACAGGACATGTTAAGATAAATATGGTTGATGAATCTGGGTTTATGAATAGCCAAACCTGCTAATATTGCAATGTTAGAAATACCGCTAAATTGACAACATTATGTGACATTAATACAGTACAAATAAATGTAGGATAACTCAGAACAGAGAAATACTTAAATCAAAATTATATTATAAGTTATAAATGTTGTCTGATCTCTTATACTATTAAACATTCACAATTTGCTATTGATTTGTTGTAATTGATTTACACGAAGTTATTATTCTACCAATATCACTTGTGTTGGACCTTTTATCATATATACAGTAGGACTTTGTATTTGTTTTATTTCTAACGGTCGAAAGTGACTTTTGCTTTGTGTCATATAGATCTCTAAGTCGAAAACTTTCAGCGTATTTGGTTTGACCTTTACTGATGAGAGTGATTCCTCAAAGACGCAACAAATGTATAAAGGAGTATTTTCGTGATATTAAAAAAACACGGGTAAAGGTCATTAAAATAAAATATGTTGAAATATTTAAAACATTGTGTACTGTGATAATGTATATCAATGATTAATTCTTATTTTTATTGGAATTTGACATTGATGAAATAAATACTTGTATTTGTTGGCACTCGAGCTAGGATGTTAAACTCTTGTCAAAAGTAGAATGTTCAATCAAATCCTATTACAGAGTATTATTTAAAAATGTGAATTGAAACAGTCATTGATTATATTTTTTCAGTATAACTACGATTGGTTTATATAATATCTACATTAGTGTTTAGATTTTTAAATATATTGCCCTCCAGTATGACTTACGAAAAATAAATTTAAAGATTGAATCTTATGGTTGTTGATATTTCATAAGTAGATCCTTTATTCACTTTAAATAAAAAAATTATTATTATTATTATTATTATTTATTATTAGTCCTATTATTATTGATTGTCAAAATGCGCATCTTGTGCATTGACAACGAGACCTGTTATCTTACTGTGTTATATATATCATAAAACAACGATTAGGGTAAAAAAACAATTGTCTGATTGACCAATAATTTAATAATTAATGTATGATATAATGGAAAATTGTAAAATTGTTTATGAGAAAAAGAAGATGGAGCAAATGAGACATCTTTCCGCCATCAACGAGCATATATAGGAATGAAAACAACTGAAGGACTGTAAATGATCGTCAACAATAAGCAACATCTATTTTATAAAAGTCCCAATTTAGCAAATTGTGAAACACTTACAAATATGAAAATTAATAGCTTGATTAATGTCAAAAACAACAAACAAAAAATCAGACGGACAATAAAAAACAAAAAAACACTGTAAAATAGGCTCTTGGCATATGTTCTTATAAAATTGTACAGTTACAAAACAGCTAATAACAATACCTGTAACCGCAGATTATCAGTAAAAAATAGCAAAATTAAACCATTACGTAACGTTGAATATGATTTTATCAGAGAGATTGAGCTGTTTGTCTCCTTTTACATATGACGAAGTTAACATGTGTTTGAAAGAGGAGTAGTCATCAAAGGGTATAGTAATTTCAACTCTTGATTCAATGACACTACATGAAATGTTGACCTTCATTCAGACACTTGTTCATATATTTCTCATGATATCACAATTGATAATTTCAAATGCTTCTTTTGTTCTCCATATTCTATTTTCTTTGTGTTTATGTCCTTGAAAGTTACAATGCAAAATCTTTTGAACGATATGTCATGTTTTTTTGTATGAATTACAACAATTACGTAGTCATTGTAGAGTCATCATGGTTACTTTTCAGTCATGTATTTAGTCGTTATAAAATCCTTATAACCTCGGAATAAAAGGAAGTAATTATTTACATAGGCGACAACGGTAGTCTTTGTTTTTTTTGGCGAATTTACCAAAGAAAATAATTTTCCATTGACAACACCTTCAAGTGTGAATAAAAATGCAAAACACATATTTTTGCGCATCGTTTTTGATACAAGAATAGCAGTTTGAATGGGTACACACCAAATTAACAAAAAAAAAGAAGAAAAAAGACAAGAATATAAAAATTAACCATTGCACAATAACACAATGACGATATGTATTGGCAAAGTCAGATGGATAATCTCACACAAATAAACTAAACAGGAAAATTGTATTAAGAAAACAAAAATGAACACTTTAACACGTATTTAAGGTGGTACCTAACCCTACAGGGAGATATTTCTGTAAAGTCAGCTAAACGTTTTAATTACATTGCGTTGTGAAGGCAATATAAAGCTTCTCAATGATCAAAATTGGTGTTTGTCAAATTGCTATATAACCGTTGTATTTTTTTCTGACAAAACGCTTGGTTCAATTATTTTGATTTTTCTTATATTTTTGTAAAAGGGTCAAAGTAAATACTTTGTTAAAATTTTATGAAAATTGTACGAGCCAAATTAATTAAGTGAAAGAGATGTTCTTTGTCATAACCTTGATCCATAAACTATCTCCTCAGATAATATTGATGTTTTGCAAGTCTGAGGAGCAGCTGCATGATCTTGAATACTGAAAGCGATGGTAAAAGTATAAGTTTTGTATATTGCTACTAATGTTAGGAAAATTGATGATTCAAACTTTGAGTCTTTTTGTTTGTCATAAATTCTGTTACTGAGAATACAGCTTATGTCAAATTTCCAGTCGAAGTCTAAAATACAATCCAGAGGACTACTATGAAATCACGTATTTATGATTACTTTATTATTTGCTGATGTCAAAGATTATTGACTTTCTAAAAGCATTTATCACTAAGTTCAGTCGTTCTTCTGTAATTTCATACTACGGCTTTGAGACGTGACCAGGCATTACCAGTGACGATACTTTTTATCAAAAGTAATCAGCGATGTCACAATGTGCGAGGAGACATTAGCGGTATACTTTCGTCGTGCGTAAACTTTATTAATGAGGAGGAAAGAGCAGTAATAGTACGATTCACGTATTATTCGGTTTTGGGGTTTTAAACTTTCCAAAATTGACCTTACATAAATCGCTCTTTTATTTTAACAATTTTAACACTCTTAATGGAGTAACTTACACGACCAGAAAACCCTCAGATAAGCGTTATCTATAAAACTTTATTTTTACTTAAACAAGTTGTTTTGCATAAAATTTTTAATTGCTGCCCGATGTTTGTTTTAATGAACTACAAATAGTCAGTTGTATTTACTTTCACGGAATTGGCTTTGATCTAAGTATTGTACTCATTTGTTGGCGCTCTTAAAATGTCCGACAGAAATCTATTGTTTAACATAGAACAATATATGGAATAATTGAAACTGTATAGGTTCAATGATGAATACATATAGACATATACTAGGTCTTTAATGAGGTCTGTTGTGTGTAGCACAAATGGAGTGTAAAATGTTACCTACTCTCTAGACCTTCAAAACGTATTCCATGATATTGTGTTCTTGAATGGAAATACTTTAAAAGCATAAGCACAATACTATTACCACTGTATTATTCATGTTTCACAATATATCCATTCAATAAAGTAGGACAATACACTCATACATTTAAGTTACAAATATTAAATCATCATAATTAATAATTATTATAGTGAGTAATCAAAATGCTTATATATTTGGTCTATATTTTGTTAAATTTAGGAATAATATAAAATACGTATCAAGGCCTTGTTGTTTAAAAATGAGTGCCATGTCATTGTTTAATTACGCAAATGAAAAAAAAACGTATAGTTCAGACGGGCATATTAAATAAAAATTAGATATAGTATTTCACTTTTACTAGGGATTTTGAATAACACATTTATTATTACAGCCTTTGACCAAATCTAAGTGATTGATTATTTTTTGAAAAATAATTTTATGTTCTAATAAAAAATGCACCGAGCATATTTTGAAAAGGAGTGTTCATGCACCTCGCAAAAGAGTCCGGAACGGTTACTTTGCCTTCGAAGTTATTTTAGCTTGAATCAGTAAAACAATAATTTTTAAAAATGGAAGTCAAACATGACGTCGATATATGTCTTTTGAAATAACAGAGATGCGAAGATACAAAAGTTAATTTCAAAGTCGAAAAAATCCGGATAACGCCATGGTTAAAATTGAAAAAAATAAACAGACAAATAACATTACACAAATCACAACATATATAAATAAAAAGACTGAGCAACTCGATTTCAAACAAAAACGGTGTAATAGTAGGTGCTCTGTAGAGGTATGCAGATGATAGACAACCCCTGTAATAAGTCTAATTCGGTAAGTCATATTCAGGGGAAAGAGGACGGAATAGTAGTAACGACAATTCAAATATATTCTATATCACCTGTGAAAAAGGATATTATATATAAAGGCAACAGTAGTATACCCCTGTTCAAAACTCATAAATCCATGGACAAAAAACAAAATCGGGGTAACAAACTAAAACCGAGGGAAACGCATTAAATATAAGAGGAGAACAACGACACAACACCGAAACGCAACACACACAGAAACGGACCATGCATCAGACAAAATCCCATGAGAATAACAAATATAACATCTAAACCAAATACATGAATTTGGGATAAACAAGTACCGTGCCACGTCTTATATTAATATCTCAAAAATTAAGAGAAAACAAACGACACAACATTAAAATGCAACACACACAGAAACGAACAATAATATAACAATGGCCATCTTCCTGACTTGGTACAGGACATTTTTAAAGTGGAATAAATATGATGGGTTGAACCTAGTTTTGTGGCATGCCAAACCTCGCACTTAAATGGCAAAGTTAATTATAACATTGAAATGAATATAACAGTCAACCAACTCGTAACGGCACGGGGTCTCAATAATTAGCGAACAGAAGAAGCAATTTAGCGAAAAGAGGAATAGATTATCGACAAGAAGTGTAATCTAATCACAAGAAAACAAATTTAACATAAATATTCTGAAAATATTTTTTTCTAAATTATTAGATGTTGAAACATACATGTACGTATGTATGAAGTGAGAATAGACTAATTTTACAAATCCTTGCAAGAGAAAAAATCTTTTTTTTTCATTATCAAGGATATGTTTAAGCTAATATACCTTCAGTAAACAGTAAAGTATATTATAGATAAATGAATCAATATTTATGCATGGCTAATATATCGAAGTTTGTCGTGTGTCGTTTTAAGAGAGCATAAGCTAAAATGTGTATATAGAAAAATGATTTTAAATTAGTTTGATGCGACTTATACTTTCGAGACCAGGATTGTTTTACAAATAAAATTTACGAGTAACATTAGTCTTAAGATATGAACAAATCAGTAAACTTTCGATAAATCTTAGTCGTAAGTTTTTTTATGAAATCAACTCAAGGATTGTTTTATGACGTAGCTTATTATCATAGATCTGACATAAATTTATACGACAAGATTAATCAATAAAAAGACTTTTACCTAAAAAAATGACAATACTTGACAATTTCAAATGCCAAAAAAATGAACCGTTTCAAACTGTCAAAATGCTACAAGTTAGACAATTTGATTACTAAAGAATTTAAACTCAACCAGTGATATCGGTCACGAATGAAATCGTTATCGTTTAATTCAGTTAGTGGTTATATTCATATGCTCTGTTTTACTTACAATAAAAAAGGTAAAACATTATACGATTTTAAGATTTTGTTGTTCCCTGTGTATTCTTATTTGAGCTGAGGGACAAGTGTTGAGAGGGGTCAAAATTAATATATCTATAGCCAGTGCAGTTTAGTTCATATATATCAGAAGATGTGGTATGAGTGTCAATGAAACAATTCTTAATACAAATCACAATTTATAAAAGTATACAATTATAGGTAAAAACTCCTATTTTATCCAATGAAATCTAAATAAAATAAAAACAACACAAGTAGTTCGATTCATAGCATTTTTTTTTTAAATGTAGCATTTTAAATGTAGCTTATGTTTGTGAAAGTGACTGTTATAGTCATAAAAACCATTCATAGGTTTTGTGCAATCATTAATGAATATTGTAATGACTTTGCCTTAAAATAGTATACTTTCGACTAAACAAAACAATTGCAGTGTTTTGAGTTCCAACTGCAAACATGGGTGCAAATATTTACCTTCTAACAATTTGTGTTTTTTGCGACTTTAAGATAAAAATGACAATAAACCATCGATTAAATATCATTTTCATTACCAATGCAAATATGTTTAACGCTTGCTTGAGAGTGCTTTTTCGGATCCTAGATAATCAATTTTCCGTAGATCCATACAATGTGAAAAATTAATTATGAGAATGATATGACATATAAACGACTATTCAATGTTTTTAAAAATTCAAAGTTGTATACCAAAATATCCTAATCTTTCATTACCAAGTGATGTTATCGATCAGTAATTAGTTTGCGTTGTTTTATGTTTTTATAAATCTTCAATTTGCGTTTCCTCCTTTTTTACTTTGTTTATCTTTCATAATCTTATTATGTCACCATTTTTATGAAAACATAAAATGTGGTGTTTACAAAATGTAAGCTTACACAACAGCCACAGACCAAGACAAATATATTGAAACGACATCCATCGCAAACTCGTGGAATCATCAATGATGTTTTATAATTTGTAATTTCATAAGATTTGGAAATCCCTTTTAATTGATATTGCAATCCTGTTTACTTCTATAATTTTACTTATTTGCTACAATGAAGAGCAACGGTAACAATATCTATATACTGCATTTTTAAGATTGTTGAGCTCTTTCTTCATAAATAAATGGCAATATAGATGTAAAATAATCGATGATGAACATGGATAGAGTATAAAAAAGCACGATTTAGGTAGCAACAATCAACAAATTAATTGCATTGACTCGTTTCCTGTCTATGCGATCACTATTGTTATACAATATTTTATAGCAATGCTTTTTCTTATTTTTTCCTGGTTTTATCCTGGTATATCTAAGCTTTCTATATATGGTTCTATCTCAATTCAATGACGTTTGATCGTGTTTTTTTTTGTAGTTGTTGATATACCATTGTGGGTTGAAAACTTCAACCTTTAGAGAAAGTCTTGAAGGGAAATTGTGCATGTGTAAACACAGCGATATAAAATGAAATGAATCTACACGTTAGATACTTGTGTTCCTTACAACTGCAAAAACTTATGAATTAGAAATGAAGTGAAAATGAAATCTCAATTCAATAAACCTTGAAAAAGTCAAATTATCAAACGATTACACTCAAGTATTATAATAGTTCTGTGAGAGACTTCTATGCAATGTACGTCTAGATAGATAAAAATAATAATGCATAAATATAATAATTAATAATTAAATAAATAAAACTGTAGATGAATGAATAAATAAATGAATAAGGATAACAAAATCTTTTTGGAGATATTCAATGTTTTCTCCAAAGGTTATCAATGTTGAATATTTTACACGATAGTCAAAGTTACAGTTAATGAGAGAGTTAGTATACAATGAGACGAAACTTACCAAAATGTTGCTGATGATACTCAAAATCAAAACGAAAGTTATATTCAATCTAATATCGGTATGCATTATGTTACACTTTCGTTTGTTCAGTAATTTTAAAGACTAAAACACTGGTTTTCATCTATTTTATACCAAGCTGATTTCATGTATACTTTTCAAGTCAATCGTTGCTTCATCTAGATTGGTTCCAATAGGAAATCAAAAACTGTAACTGAAAAGAGAAGGCGGTATTTAAATTTCATAACTTATTAAAAATACGTATTTCATGTTTACGTAACATTTTTTTCCATATAAGATTGTGTTTTACGATATATGCTAGAAAAATATTCTAATATAAACTATCAATTCATCTTATCGATTTAATGAAATTTAAAAGTTTAGAGTTTATTTGTCAAATATTTGATATTTGCATTTATGAATAGATGTATCACTTCTATAGTTGATTTATCACGATCTTTTAATATTATGTTTTTCTAAATCAAATATGAAATATTGAATATGTTAATTTTAGTGTAATTTTAAGGTAGACTTACTGTGTACCACCATCTTGGATTATAGAATAGCAGTAATTAATTAGTCTATGTCTTTTATTATATCTCCAAATATTTAGACAGATTTGCAATTTACGTGTAATTACTGTTTTTTTTTATTTGAGGAATATAGGTGATCATTGCATTATTCAAAATGTTGGTATCAAAACTACATATTTATATTTCAGATTGATTTTTTTAGTTTTGATTTTAAGGGGACATAACCCGTAAAGTACAGTTTTAATACTGGTTTGATAGTGAAATTTTTATTTTTTAATTGTAGCAAGAAAACGAGTTCGGCTTTTTATAGCTCATTAAAAAACCTTCACGTTTCATTTTTTTTTTGTCGCATGCAACGTTACTAGAAACGACGTGTCTAATGATTAACCACAGATATACGAATTGTTCTCTAAGATATGAGATATTCATAAAATGAGAGTAATTTGTCTATATTTTAACGTTGAATTTATACTTGAAAACACGATCTTGTTCACAAAAATCTTGTTAAAAAACTATTTCACGTCCATCTTTTTTAATTGTGAATGGCTTTAACTACAGCAAAATTAACCTTGAAATGCTGTAAAACTGTTACTAATAATTTTCAATCAATTTTCTGACAACTTGAAAACCCCTTATTATTATGAATCAGAAACTGGATTTTATTTTGCATTTGATTAGAGGTTGTCAATTTTTTCAAGTGAACGCTGTTCATACTGTATATTTCTATTCTTTAAGTGTACAGCTTCATACAAAAGTTATAAAAAAATGATTTCATATACATCAGTTTTAATCAAATACATGTTATAATTTGAATAATGTTATAAGGTCATGTGGAATCTTAGATATTGATATTAAATGTGCCATGAACGAATTGGTACGTGCTGGTTTCTTCGTGAACATTTTTTGACTTTGCATCAAACAGTCAGTTTTTAAGTATTTGTTAAAGCCTTTCACTGCATGGTTCCACTTGTCAACTTTTTGCAGTCATATTCATTGTCTATGAATTAATTTAAACCTGAAACAATTGCTAAATGTGCTCAGTCATTTACTCTGATACCATATTAAAAAAAAAGAAATAAACATGTGTAATGAATGATCACAACTTAAATTATTTAAACAGATTTTAATTAAAAATTTCACGATTTTTTGTTCTGTTTAAAGAACTGGATAGTATATAAACAGGCTCTTAATTCATATTTTGAAACCTGCATAAAAAAATTATGCGCTATTTCATTTAATAAAGATGATATAGGTTAGAGTAAACCAACAAAATAAACCAACAAAACATTCAAAGTTAACTTGAGAATGGAAATGGGGAATGTGTCAAAGAGACAACAACCCGACCAAATAAAAAAACACAACAGCAGAAGGTCACCAACAGGTCTTCAATGTAGCGATAAATTCCCGCACCCGGAGGCGTCCTTCAGCTGGCCCCTAAACAAATATATACTAGTTCAGTGATAATGAACGCCATACTAATTTCCAAATTGTACACAAGAAACTAAAATTAAAATAAAGCAAGATTAACAAAGGCCAGAGGCTCCTGACTTGGGACAGGCGCAAACATGCGGTGGGGTTAAACATGTTTGTGAGATCGGAACCCTCCCCCTATACCTCTAACCAATGTAGAAAAGTAAACGCGTAACAATATGTACATTAAAATTCAGTTCAAGAGAAGTCCGAGTCTAGTGTCAGAAGATGTAACCAAAGAAAATAAACAAAATGACAATAATACTAAAATAACAACAGACTACTAGCAGTTAACTGACATGCCAGCTCCAGACTTCAATTAAACTGACTGAAAGATTATGATTTCATCATATGAACATCAGACACAATCCTTCCCATTAGTGGTTTAGTATCATACCATTATAACATATATGAGAAGAATATAACCCGTGTCATGCCAACAACTGTTTTTAGAATAAATGTGTTTAGTTCCGATACAAAGACCTTATCGGTGACTCAATATTAAAGCCAAAATAGCAATCTTTAATGACTTGACAACAGTATCGTAATTATATCCCTTCTTAATAAGTCTATTCAAAGGTTTTGTTAGTTTCTGAGGTGAATAATGACACCTTTGTGCTTTATAAAGAATATTTCCATAAAAAATTGGATGTATATATATATATACATTCTTCTTTAATAGGCAGGTTTGTGAATTATAGTTAAAGCAAAGTCTAAAAAAGTGGTTGTCATAGTATTTAGTTTTACTATTATAGTTATAATCATTATTATTTTTATTATAACTATTATTATTATTATTTCTGATCTAATTTAACACTTTATGCTACAACAAAATTCCCCAAATACCAAATGTATCAATATAATATGTTATAAAATACATTAATTTCAGATATTTCATTAATAGATACATGCAATGATGGATATTTTCTGTTTAAATCCGCAATCAAATTAAAATGATATATTGTAATTCAAAAGAATCCGTTATTTTAAAATTAAACATTGATCTTCAACTTATATTACGTTTTGTTTGTTCATTGCAAACTCAAAAAAAAAAAAAATTTAACTGTGTTTGACTTGATTATTAGCCTTTATCTATACATGTTGATTCAATAAATAACAAATAGTAATTATCATGTCCAAAAAAGACGAAAGATATAAATGGATATTCAAACTCATTAGTCTAAAACAAAAACTGACAACACCATGGCTACAACAGACAATCGAATGAAAACATAACACGATATAGAAAACCTGAATACTGAGCAACACGAACCCCACAATAACCTAGGATAACTTTAGGTACGTCGAAAAGGTAAGCAGAATGTCTTCCTACTGTTGCAAATTAAAGTAAACACTTGGTAATAAGTCTAATTCGGTAGGTGTCGACCAGGGCAAATGTGTCTGGATTGTAGATATGTCAATTGAAACATAGTTTCTATCATCTGTGAAATGAATAAGGGTCAATAAATTCGTAATGGCGTCCGCAGTACGAAGGAATGATTTGATCTTCACCACATGGAACTCCTGGTTTTATTAGGTTCCTTGAGAGCAGCAACGCAGCAATCCACTTTCAAAAAAATTATTTTAGGAAATAGAAGTGTTTGAATATGAAAACTACTGGGAGATATAAGTACTCTTGCAATCTGGCAATTCACTCAAAATTTGACAATTTCAGTTAATCACACAATATGTGTTAGACAAAAAAGGATATAAGATATTGCAAAGCATATTGATAGGTATAACATAAAACAAACAAACCGTGAAAAAATGTATGTACAAACAGTATATAAAAACAATTGCACTGCACATAATCTATGGTACATCATATTGTGGTGCAAAACAGATAAACAGCAAAGATCAAAACATCAACCTCAGATAATTTGACACAGTAAAGGCACAACCTATGCGTATTTTACTTTCACAGTTGCTCATTAACACGTATGTCGTAAAAGTAAAAGAAATTTCCGATACCAAGTAGTCGAATACACAGTGGCAAAATTCAATTGGCAAAAAAATGAAAACAACGCTGAGACAAACAAAACTACAGAAATCAAAACAAAACTGAACACTTATAACTGAGCAACATATTATTGCCAAAACATGAGGTGATCGCTGGTTGTCCAAAAGTGTTTGCAGATCATGCCCTAGATAAAGCACGTGTCCTGTTGCTCAAATACATAACACAACATAAAGGTACTGCTACCATACCTTACCTAGACAAGGAAAGACGAATGATAAATATTATACTGTAGTTCAAGTACAGAAAACCAAGACACACTTCTTTCAGGCATCATAAGGTCACCTCATAATATTTATGAAATCGGTAGTAATCATGAGAGGCAACAATTTTTTTAAAGTCGCTATACCGTTGAGTATATCACGCATATCATGAAATATTTTCCCAATATATGTAACATAATGAGCTGCAAATAGACATGAGTTAAACAAAAGTAAAGATGCAAAAAGTGTTTCTATTACCAGCGTTAATATCGCAATAGGTAACTCGTTCGAATAACTTTTTACGGATGATGTCAATGTTTTATGATGTAAATTAGTATCAGATTCGCATTCATCATTTCAGGTATGAGTTTCCTTCACACAATTATCAGGTGATAGGGATTTGCAAACCATATTACAGGCGTCAATTTCTGAATTTACATTTGTTATTGTAAACTTCGAGGATTCATTTCGAGATTCAAAGTTCCTATGATTTTAAAGCAGTTCTTTGGACATATTTGCTGTCGTATAAAACGATATTATGTACATGTATCTTTATTGAAAAAGTTCCATATTTTATAAATATGAAAGTAGTTTCATTATCCCTATACATTGTTATATTTGTTATTCAATAAAAAAAATCGTGATTTTTTAGAAGATATGTCAGAACTATTTAGAATAAAAAAGAATTAGAATTCAAATTTGATGAATGGAATATCGCTTTCTTACATTTAAAAAAATACGGCAATTCAATGATAAACCTTTTATTTCAATGCTTTAAAGCATTTTTTTTCAAAACGGAATACAATAATGTTACACCATTTTGTTAAATTAAGCAATGTTTGCCATAATGATTTTTTATTTGAGATTATATCTTATTGAATAAATATCTGTTTATTTGCTGTGACACAGCAATACCATTTTTGAAGGTTAATATCGTGTCAAAAATGATTTTGTAGGTTAGTTTTTTAAATATTAATTAAAATTTTGGAAATATGCGTACTTTGTCTTTACTTTTCAATAAACGAGTACAAAAAATGTGCATTGTTAAAAAATTGAATCTTTTAAATTGAAACCTTTGATTTTATTATGTGATTACCATTTCGAGCGGAATCAAAAGGAAAAAGCAATTGATATGATGAATGACCGAAACTAATATGAATAAGACGTTGCAATATAGACTTTTTTTATAAAATTTTACGTCTTGAGATTGAATTAAGATTTGTATGTGAAACAAAGGTTAAAGTAGATGTACATGTAAATAAATGATCAACGTAAATATACGTGTAAATCAACGGTAAACGTAAATGTTCATGTAGATCAAAGATTGGCGTAGATGTACATTAACAAAAAGCAAACGTAGATATATACGTAAAAACAAAGGTTAACATATATGTACAAGTAGATCGAAGGTAAACGTAAATATACATGCAAGTCAATGGTAAATGCAATTCCACATGTGCGTAAAAATAGAATGCACACATGATTGTACATACTTTAATTATTTCTATGTGTTATGATTTCGATAGCCTCCAATTAGAAAACTGCCCATTATTCATTTAAAAAAGAATTTACGAGATCGACAAACTGTACTACAAAAACAAAAATATACTGCACACCAAACGCAATATTGCAATCGTAGTATAAAAATCTTAAGAGACTGGGAATGCTTAATCGTTTAAAGACTCATTCAAAACATTGTGTAAGATAAACATTGAATACAAAAGTAATCGGTAAAACAATGATCTATAGGTTTAAGATATCATCAAAGATAGCTAGAATAACATGTACTTTTTGCAATTCAATAAAAATGCACTATTTTGCAAAACTAACTTTAAGTTATGTTTCGTTATATTAAAAGCATTAAAAAGTAATTTACCATGAATTTAATAAGGTAGACATCCACTATAGTAAGACATGTAGTATTGAATGCAATTTCCTATTTCACTTGCTTTGTGATTGTTATACACTTATTTATATTAAAAAAATCATAATCAAGCGGAGGAAAATCCCATTCATGCAAATCACAATTCAAAGTTTATAGTTATATTTTTAAACATTGGATATATGTTAAAAACATGATTTAAAAGAAAAACAATTTTTAGTTCATGATAATTTACAGTGGATTTAATCGTGCTGAATTAATTCAATTAATTCATTATCATTAACCACTATAGATTACGATATGGTCAGTTAAACCTTTTTATATATGTATACGTTAGTATAGACAAGCATAGACCTCCTTAGTTCAAGACAATTTAAGTAAATTAACTTTTAGTCGTTCGCTGAACTGTATTCACGACCTCTTCGTCGACGATGGTTGACTTTCCGCTGTATATAATCCACCCGACGATATTGCGTCACTAATAAGTACTTTACTCCACGTCTAGTGGAATACAACATTCAATCCTGGTATTTATGATTAGTTTATTTTATATTTGTCCCGTCGATATATTTGAGAAAAAAATCAGATGTCAATTACCAAGTTTATAATTATCTCACATGCATTAACTTCTTTATTTATGGGGTGATGTTGTCGAATATTTAATCTGATTCTAAGACTGTTGCTGTGTGTGTTCATGGAAAAGGAATATGGATCTCGCCTGGTAATGTCATAAAAGAACTATGATCTCTAAACAGATAATTGAAAAGGAAAAACAAGTTTTGGCATGTACATTAATAAAAAGCAAACGTAAATATACATGCAAGTCAATGGTAACTGCATAGCTGACTTTTATAGCTGACTATATGCGGTATGGGCTTTGTTCATTGTTGAAGGCCGTACGGTGACCTATAATTGTTAATGTGTGTGTCATGTTGGTCTTTTGTGGATAGTTGTCTCATTGGCAATCCTACCACATCTTCTTTTTTTATTATATTTGGCAACCTACATTTAAACAGAAACTGTCTAAAAATCATAAATAAAAACATGATTCCATATCCGTATATTATATCTCATGCAGTTAGATGTTTCCCCTCTTGAACTTACAAACAGCATCAACCACCATTTCGTTGTGATGATCAATCTTAAGTCAATAGTAGAACGTTCGTACGATTCGGTAATTAAAAATAGTAATATGTACAAATTATTTCCTTAACTCCCTCAGAAAAATTGTCTCTAGTTAGGTAGCAGTTAAAATGTTTAGGTCTCTTTCGTCAAATAAATATCTTGTTTATGCTTCTTATGATTAAAAAATCATTATTGTACAGTAAATTAATATAAGTGTTTTAGAACAAGCATAATCCACTATTATGAATTTCACATTGCTCGATAATTACTTATAAACAAGTGTCTGTTGCTGAATGGCTCATGTTTTATAAAAGTTTGTGAAATTTTTGTTTTGTTTCTATCTTTATTTGCAAATTTGCCTTCTTAATAAAACAATTTTTCATTAAGTGGGTATCTAATATCTATTTCGTCGATATGCCCCTTATCTCTCATACATACAAAATATGTTTAATGCATTATTTCAAGGCCAATCAATCACCTGTTATATGATTGTTTATAGTATATTCACCTTTAAATTAAAGAACGTACATAGAAATACGATATTTTGTATATTGTGCGCGCAACGTTGCGTTCTTCGAAAATTCTTTTTATTGACCTATGCCATGTATACGAAACATAAGTGAAACATCTTATGTGGGCAGCAGAAGTTTAAAAAACATATCATTATATTTATTTGCGTGATCTTTACGAAGTGTGTACCTTATTTGTATATTCAGTACTAATAGACTGTCATCTTACGATATGCAGGTCGGAAAAAGAAAAGAACACAATCCGATATTTTATAAGAAGAAGCAATCAATGCAAAATGACAAAAATGATATGTTGGGTATATGTAATATAATTTAAGAAACGCCAACACTGAAACGCGATGACGTTTAAAAAAGGAAAAAGACTACAAAATAAAGAGGGGCATGTAACTTGAAAGTCATTCAACGATATCTCCTTCGTGCATTAGGACTTACCTAGCGTAAGTATACATATATAACATAGAGTATAATTCACTAACAGTAGTAAAGATATATAAGATAAGATATAATGAATTCCTTAGTGATCACGAGTTGGTTGACCGGTTTCACAGATGACGATGACTGCGACCTATCGGCTTATAAACGTATTCTCACTTTTTGTTTTTAGTTGAATCTTGCCTCCGAATGACCTAAGATCTACTCCGAATCACCTTTTGACGTCAAGCAACAATTACTTTTAAATTGTGACGTCAAATATTTTAAATTATGATGTCAAAGTTTACGGGAACCTGTGTGATTTTACGTAATGGCGGACAAATTTGCATACAAGTGTAAATACGTCTATTAACACGAGAGATGTTACATGATTATGGACAAGGGTCCTCTTCCCTTTTGATTTAAACGAGTTCGTGTTGCTCAGTCTTTAGTTTTCTGTATTGTCTTTCCATTATTTTTTGCTATAGCGCTGTTAATATAAAAAATTTAAGATGTGGTAAATTGCTTATGGGACTACTCTAAAAACATACAAAATGACACAGAATTTAACAACTATTGATCACAGTACGGTCTCTATTGATGAGTAAAACCCCTGCATATCACATATAATTTGTGACAGTAAAACTACCGATGGACGTCCTTAAAGCTTCAAAAACATAACATTTATCTCTTAAATAGTACAACATAAGCGCTTAACTTAACAGATCGATACAAAGCATAAACACATCAGTTGGTTTGAAACATTTTCTGTAGAATGATTAGAGGATGATATATTATTTAAACTTGTTTATTGATTGGTATAGTAATTTGTCGAAATTCCTTCATTTTGTTATTTCCAGTTTATTTAGTTCTGACAAACCAAATTATGTAACTTTATAGATATAAAAAGAACATTAGAATTAATTAGAACTGCAATTTAGATTAGGGAGAAAGTTTTTAAATAATCTTTTTCACAAATATGGCTTTGCTTTTGTTCGTTTTCCTCGTAGGAGTAAACGTGTGGACTCTCACAGTGAAATGTACTTTTACAAAAAGATGAATCGTTGAATAAATTATTGCAAACATTTCTATTTATCAGATGCTTCTAACATAAAAGCAAAATTTTAAAATCTAAAATTTAGATTAGAAAACCTTTAATCAACGTCATCATTTTGGGACATGCTTCATTATATATAGTCAAAGAAAACAATTTTAACACATTTATAATTGCTGAGACGTTAATCACGTTATTGCGTCAATGCCGTGAAATGCGACAGGGCAATTTCCTAAATAGCTCTTCTATGAAAACTAAATAGTTCAGCTTTATGAAATGTAAATCCATAGATTAGGCAGGTGTTACTGTTTCCAAAAATTTAAAAAAAAAATAATCTTTACCTTTCATAATAGTTTCAAATAATTATACAAATATTACCAAAACGTCAAAAATATGCGTGTCAGACGTAACAAATTATTCGCAAATTAACTTTTGCGGGAAAGTTTGTGGTCTAAGAAAAAGTTTAACATCCTCGAAAAATCGCATGAATGATAAATGTCTAATATAATTTATGACGCCATTGCTGTTTTTTGTGTTGATCCAACGGTAAATGCTGATTTTTTTCAAAAATGAATAATCCTCGCCATGGTCAGGTTTCGGAAAATGGTAAGTTATCAAAATTTATCGCTTTTTAAAATATCAGATGATATAAAATCTTATTTTCATAAATTATTCCTACAAATGTGCTTAGATAGACCATTTCAAATCCGGAATTTTACAGCACTCGCACCACAAATAAAAACGCATTGGCTTCGGGAAAATGTCTTGCAAGATTGTCCAATGTCGAATTTCGCCGCTTTTTACCAAAACAGTGTCAGTTTCAACGTCATTATATTAAATATTCAATTTGTAGCATACAAAACAGTGCTTTTTCGTAATTGTGCTTTCACTCCACAATACGATAACATATTAACAACAATAATGACTGCTGTACCCCTATTTTTGACATTTTTACTCTTTGAGTATGTTTGTTTTGTTCATACATCGTTGACAATGTAATGGAATTTGATGCGACTGTCATACAAGTGAGAGGTTTAGCTAGCTATAAAACCAGGTTCAATCCACCATTTTCTTCATTAGAAAATGCCTGTACCAAGTCAGGAATATGACAGTTGTTATCCATTCGTTTGATGTGTTTGGACCTTTGATTTGCCTTTTGATTTTGATTTTCCTTTTGAATTTTCCTCGGAGTTCGGTATTTTTGTGTTTTTACTTTATACTTATTGATAAGCTGTTAAGTCGAAATGACTTTGTTTTTAAACAAATCAAATGTCTTGCAAGTTTGTCCACCTCAAGCAATTTTCTTACGTTTTGAACGTTTTCGATTCGTATGTTAGCGTCCCGAATCGAAAACGAACAAATTATTTCTAAAAGTTTGTTCTTTGTTTTGGTGTTAAACACCACTACATGTATAAGCGACATTTGTTGTATTTTATTGACCTGTCATCAAAGATAGGAGCCGGACATCAGGCGACCTTAAGTTAAAATATTTGCAATACCTATCTATAAGAGTCGGAGTCGAACAAATCTCGCCACGAGCGTATCTTAAAATTACCATGCTTTTTATCACTTTATATGAACTCATTAGGCAATTCATCCTCCTAGGCCATCGAATTTGAAAGCAGTTCGTATTATCATATGATATATGAACGATATTTCATTGTTTTTAGATAACAAGAACGGTTCGATTTCATGTTTTAAGATCAGAGGACAAAACCAGACAAATAGAATTACAAATTTCGAAAATAGATAGAATCAAAGAAACCACGATAAGAACTACAATATATAATAGTAGTTATAACCAAATAGAAAATGAATAATTATCTAAAATGAAAAAAAAACACATATGGTAATTTGTCAATAAATATGTAAAATATTAATTACAGAACAGAAAAATTTCATGTCCGAGACAGAGAGAATTAAATAGTGTGAAGAGATAAAGAAACTAACAAGAAAAGAGCAAAAAAATAAAAGTTACAATAAATATAAAGAAAAATACAACACACGCCGAATCAGATGTCCGAAAAGTTCATTTGCTTGCGTATCTACCAGTAGGAAATATTTCATACATATTGAAGACTTTGAAGTATCCATATCGATCAAAAATGATTACAAACAAAGCGAACAAATTATACTCGATTACCGACGTTTTTATTTGGAACGTCAACTTTTGACGTTACCAATTGGGACGCAATATCGTGCGTAACGTCTATATATTATAAAAATGTATCTCTTTTTTGCAAAAAAGAACAAATTAAAAATTTCAATGAACATCACTTGTGTGATTTTCACGATTTTCACAGATTTCGTTTTCAAAGAACGAATTTCAGTGTGACCATTTGCAATATGTGTTCCAGTTTAGGAGTTAAAATAGCAATAAATCAACAAATATCATGCATTTTGTAACTTCTTATTGAATATATCGTAACAACATCGATTTTTACTGGGGCAAAGAAATATGTTTAAATGTTCTATGGTTTTCAATCGTGCAGAAATGTAGTACAAATGAAAGTACAAAATTGTGTAGGATATTAGTGTTGTATTGAACACCAACATATTATGTGCTGTCAACTCCAGTTTTATATACAGATTACAAACATATACTGTTGAAAACTCGTATTGTAAACATTTCTGGTTCAGATGCAAAAACTAAAAAAAATATAGTTCATGTAACGAGATATTTTTTTTTATCATTTTATCTTTTATTAAATGAATCGCTTAAACAAATGAAGTTTATTTTCTTTTGGCAGAAAGCACCATTCCTTTTTCCGACTACCATCAATATCTTTTGTTTTAAATTTCAACACAGGATTTGTTTTAATTATCTGGAACATTTAATTGAAAAAAAATTGAGCACAAACTTGTAACGTCGGAAATAAGCTTTTTCGGATTTTTGACGTTTTCCGACGTTGGGACAAAATTGCTACCATTTTGTAAATGTTCGTATCATTTTATCCCTTTTAGACTCAAATATGTAGTAAATAAAAAAAGATTCTTGTGATTTTGTTCTCTTCGTGTATCTAACTTTTGTTTTAATAAATTATAAACAACTTATTGAAATATCAGGTAAAAAAAACACATTTAGAGCTTTGACAAATGAAATATCAAGTGGGACAAAACGGCTACCGGTGGAAAAACGACTGCGTAGAGAAGATTTTTTAAAATCTACAATTTTTGAACTCACGAACAAGGAGGCAAATATTTGTTCTATCGGAAGATGTTATTATTATCTTACCTTTTTTATACATTTTCTTCTATATATATACTCATAGAATTCACTTTTTGTCGTTAAGTCAACGAAAAACGTCGTTGGACATATTTCTTGTTTCAGCTTAATCTGCTGTCACAGAGTCAAAAAAAAAATTGACAAAAAAAACGGCTTTAACATCACAAAGAACCAACACACGTCGTTGTTCCCGCCAAGTTTCGGAAAGATCAGAGAACAAGAAATAGCATCACTATACATAAAAGTTAAAACAGTTGTTTGAAAATGTAACGTTGGACATCCGTTTTTTTGCATAACTTTGTTGTTTAAATCGTCAAATATTTTAGATATAACTAAGTATATGACCAAGAGCTAAAACAATATAATTAAAAACATGTTCTGAATTTATTTTCATCTTGGAACGTGTTTGCCGACATTTTTTTTTGTTTTACGATTGAATTTCGAAGATTCTGTTTTAAATCCTAGAGGTTGTATGAACAGCGTGCGTAACGTTTAAGTTAAAACATTTTAAAGATTTATAAGATACAAATATTAAATTTACGTAATAGTGCAAATTATTTTCGATAAATTGAGGAACACAATTTGAGTGCATTTTTAATATACTTATGTCTTTTGGTTGCCGTCTCATTAATGTTAATTCGCTATTAGGACAACTCTATAATTTTCTTAAAATTCGTGTACGTAAATTACCCATTAGGATTTGCTATAAATATGTATATAACTTATTTTAATCATATAAACTTACCCTTATTTAGTATGAATTCAAACACGTTAACACTCATTCTCAGTTTGCATTCTTAATTGTACTTGTATCAAATAGCATACGGTTA
Organism: Mytilus trossulus; assembly: GCF_036588685.1. Lineage (NCBI taxonomy): Eukaryota > Metazoa > Mollusca > Bivalvia > Mytilida > Mytilidae > Mytilus > Mytilus trossulus. Next base: position 83,786,801 of record NC_086375.1, on the reverse strand, counting down.
GTTCACAATATATCACGTTTTATAGAATGTAACTGCCTCTCTCATTGTGATGAATTAATACACTGTTTAACTTCAATTCTCGTATTTAATTTCAGTCTAGGTGGGAGAAAACAAAAGTTGTGGGATGTTTGAAAGTGCATTAGATAATAACAACAAAACCAAATAAAAGCGTTATTTTGATATTCTAAGAAAGTGAGGCTTGTGTAACGTGTCGGACTTAAATATGAACTATTTGTTCGTATCCGTTTTCATGGAATCTTGGATGCGTCATTGTCAATTTATAATAAGTTGACCCAAAACCTAACTACAACTTTGAATATTTCTTTTAACAAAAAGACCAACCTTGGAAACTACAAAGAAACAGCATAATTATACATAATTATTTTTTGTATTCACAAGTCTAGAATACACTTTAATTTATCCTTAATGATTTAATAAATAGTTAGATTCCAACGCTTTTTGGTCAAACTTTAAAGCTTCATAAAACAAGACAACGAGAACATACAGTATCAAAGAAATATAAATTGACAATGACGCATCCCAGTATACTACTGTTGCCTTTAGTTAGTCATTGCAATTATTATACTCCTAAGCCTACTGGATAAACCCAGGCAGTATCTGAAAAAAGTGTTATATAATTATTGTAGTGTACTTGAATACCTTTATATCTAGAATAAATAGTATTAACATTCCGCAATTGTTTTAAAGTAATACATTATATGTAAATAATTTTTTTTATCATTTATTTGGATAGATCTAAACACAATATAGTTTACATCTACTGTTAATCAATATCATCTGATAAATACTTAAAATAAAATAAAAACCTAACGACAACTGTTAAAGGTTCCGAAGATATAGTATCCTAAATGTTATACAAAAAGACAAACCCACTATTAAATATCAGTATATTTAGGAGATTTAATTGCGTGATTTACAAACAAACATAGGTTATTACCTTGATATATTGTGTGTTATTAAACAATAAACAATTGTTATTTTTTTAATCATATGGACAACGCATAAAATCAATATCAGGTGTTAAGGTCAAATGGGGAGACTGTCAGGGTCGATTTAAGTTCAGACGTTAAAATCGTAAATCTATTCAAACAAGTCATGTGTCTGTGAGTGATAAGGGAAATCATTACGTTAAATAAAAAAAAAATATAAAGTTTGGTAAGATTTCGTTTTTACATTTTCTATTTCATCACACTGATTGGTAAACGTTCAGCAGTTTATATGATCAGTTTGCTAGGTTGTGATGCTACACTATTGTTCAGATGAGAGTGAAGGTTTGGCACCATTAAAACGTTTAAACCCGATGCAATTGTTGGCACCTGTCTTAAGGTGGTATGGGAGTCTAAAATAAAAATGATAGAATTTGTTCATACTTTGTCAAAATGTAGTATCTATTGATACATGATCAAAAATATTATAAAAATGATAGGTCACCGTGCATTTTCTCAAGCTACAGGTTGTGACAAAATGACAAATTTTGTATGGATTATACAGGAAAAAACACCATTTTGTGAATAAAAACTAAACAAAATGATAGAATTGTTAAATAAATTAGGAAAAGATTGCTTTCAGACAATGCTTTGAGAATATCAAAAGAAAATATAGGGTCACCGTACGTTTTTTCCGGCTAAAAATCAAAATAGGAAAATTTCATGTAGAGTCCTTCAGAAAATGCACTGTTATAGAGTTACCTCCCCTTAAAATGCCAATTTGAAAATATTCAAAAACAACCAAAATTTATCTACACTTGTAAAAATATTAATATTTCTAAGTTATATTCTTATAAATTGATTCTTTTAAATGAAAATTCACATTAAATTTCTGCATTCCTGCATCAAATTTTGCTAACTTGATAGGAAATATGGACCTTATATTCTCTGTTTTTTACAATCCAAGATGGCGAAAGACACCCATAACACCTTAAGTCAGGAAGTTGATGTTCAGAAGTTGTAGTTTGTTTGTGTGGTTGTAAAGTGTTTCTGTTTTTTTTGTGTTTTTTTTTATAGGTTAGACTGATGGAATCTAGTTTGAAGGGTTTTACGCAGGTAATATTGGGGGCCTTTCTATTCTGTTTAAGCCACGGCTTCGTATTGAAGAACGTAATTTTGACCTATAATGTTGTTATCTTTTATACATTGTGATTTGGATGGACTTGTCTTATTGGCACTCACACCACATATATATGTAAACAACTGATCCGAAGACTGCAGTTGTTATCAAATAGTTAGTTTCTATCTATGTTCAGGTTGGGTTTTTATTTGTTGCACTTCAGTGTTCCTGTTTTTCTTTTGTGTACCTCTTATAGCTAATGTGTTTCCCTCAGTTTAACTTTTTTTCTCAATCGATTGATCGATTGATTACTTTAAAACAGCGGCAAACTACTGTTACCTTTATAGATATTTCCCAGAGGAATAGAAATAAGCTATATGAGGTATTACAATTCTAAAAGGGGGATGGAATGTAATGTATAACAACACAGACTGAGAACACATACCATCTAAATTGATAGCACAGTATGATTTGACCTGGTATAAATCTATTTTGTTCAAAGTTAACGATAGTTGAGTGATTATAAAAGACCCCCGTATTTATTCGGTTCAAAATAAAAAACACTGTGTGATTTTATCTTATATAGATTTAGATTTCAGAGTTGACATAAAGAAGCTATAAAACAGACTGCGAAGTTAACCAATCTAACAGAACAGTACTGCTCGATTTCAAATACATCTGTTCATTGATTCCGTTTGGTTTTAGTTTGTTTTTTCAAAGTATATATCCATTCTAGACCAGGCATTAGTGTGGTCAATAATGGTAATAGTCAGTCGATTGAGATATGTCTCCGTATGCCCTGGGTATTCCAACTGTCGACTAAGAGGAAGATCTGCCTTACATGCATAGTCATTACGAAGGTTGTTCGAACGTTAGTGAATTAGTGTTCTGATTCACTGACAAACTGTTTACCATATTAATACTATGGAATATACTCAGTATTTTTAGTGTTGCAAATAGCAGTGTTAATTACGTTTTTGTACCAGCTGTTGGCTGTTAAAAGTCTGGGTATTCGGTATTTCTTTTTACAAGTCAGACTTCCTGTGTTCCAACAACCTTTGTTATATTTAGCACTTTATTCTTAAAAATAAATTCTAGAACAGCTCTATTATTATCGTATAATTACATTCGTTGCTCCTTGAACCACGGTTTGATAATTGGAGATAGATTTATATTACACAATGTTTATCATTATTTATTTAAACTGGCCAAAAAAAGAGTTTGTAACTTCAAAAAGTAATATGTTATGATTTCTATTAAAAAATTTAGTAACACACTCAATGAATTTATTTAATGTGCACCATAAATTAACTTGATGTATAACTTTACATTTGAAGATTTTTTTTTAATGTTTACTTAACAGTGGCAAAGTCTATAATCGAAATCATAAATCAAAATTAACTTTCATATTTGTCTGATAATTTCTAAATAAAATACATAATTCTAAATGCGTGTTAAATGTAGTGTCATAAAAATGTAATATATTGAATTTTTGAATTTAACAGGGAATTAATGTGTTGTTAGATTCTTTCACTATATATCGTGTTTACAAATTACGGCAAATATTTTCAATTGTATTCGTTTCAATCACAGAGAGAGGTTGAAGATGATAAACCCAGCTGTTTAGTTATATGCATATTTGAGAATCATTCTGTATAGTTAAAAATGTCATTTAGTTCATTTTGTTTTTGTTGTGTGTTCATTTTTAAACATAAAAATCATGAATTAACAATTCTTGTTAAAATTATAATTTCACAAGAGATCCGATGCCAAAAAAGTTTATACTTATCTGAATGACTTTATAATCAGTTTTATTTCAATATGAATTATTATTTATAGTTGTACATGTAGTTTAAGAATTTTTAGGTCTATCGCTAGTACGAGCATTCAAATTGAATAAAATGTTTACAAATATTGTGGATTCATTGGGTTTTTTCGCTGATACTTATTTTCGGAAACTGCTTAAACATAACATTTTCGGGGACTACTTAAACATAAAATTTTCGTTGAAACAACTTGATTACATAGTTTGGCCAAATTCTGCAAACAATCCTATGAAAGATGAAAATGTTTGAATGACATAAATAACAAACATATGTCCATTCAACCAATTTTACTAAAATTCTCATATTTGATTTATAACAATGATAAACATTTATCCAACTTTGAAATATTAAAAGTCTAAAATAAACAATTTACAGGGCAAAGGCTTGTAGCTAAATTATATATGTAGCGTCGTTAAGGTAGATGGGGTGTCTCGATTATAATCCATAGAATATTTTAATTATTTGCCAAAATGTAGTTTATATTAATATGCTTTTTAAAAAAATGTAATAAAAAGAATGGGTCACCGGGTTTATTTTAATGCTACACGGTGTTCAAAATTGACCCGTTTTCTTGCTACATAATAAAATAGAAAAATTCTTAACACATTCTATTGTAAAAGTACCTTAATCTGAATTATCTTGCCCTTGCATTTGAGTAACCTCCCCTTATGTGGCAAAGTTGGAAAAACAACAGTTTTCTGTTTTTTGTAAAATACAACCATAAATATGATAACACATGTCATTTTCTGTATAAAAGTGGAAGTTCTTACACGTGAATTACCTATTATTCTAAAATTTTGCAGATTCTATTAATGATGAAGACCTTGTTTTCTGGTATTTCCAAATCCAAGATGGAGGAAGACACCATATCTACCTTAAGTGTGTATTTAAGTCTAGACGCCATCTAATAAGCTAATTCTTTAACGAATTGACTTATTTCAAGACAAGCTGATAATGCAATTATTTCAAAGCTTAGAAGCAACTTTGAAATGCTTAAATATTCATATATATTTTTGTAGAATAATGATTAAAAGTAAAAATATAGCCGATTATTTTCAAGAGATCTTGCAAAATATTTACGGGATATGTATGAAAATATATATTACAATAACAAATATATACTTCTTACTCTTGTGAACTTAAAGTATCAAATGAGACAATTTTATTCCCAAAAGTATCATTAACTCATTTGACAGTCCTAATATCTATTTGACTCAAGTTCTCATACTTGATTTATAACATAATAAAACGAATAGCAAAATTCCTAAAAGCCTTAAATAAACAACAAACAATGCACTGACTGGATAATATACTAGTATATAAACATTTGGTGTGAGTTTTTGTTAAGATATTACGTTAACTTCGAAGACTGTCTACGGTCATATTACTCGATATATACAAAGGAAATAAATATAAATTAACATGCATAGATAGCGACCACGTTCAACTATGTTTTGTTACAAAACATTTGTGTATAGGGGCCTAAAAAAAACCGCTTTTTGGTTTGGGATTTTCCGGCTGTGGTGCTGACCCATTAATGGCTAAGTGTTGTGTTATGCTCTTAAGTTGGTTTGATTTCTCTTTGGCACATTCACGTTTCTATTCTCAATTTTATTTCTATGTCTGTTTAATTTCATGTTGTAGGTTAAAGTTATGTTTTTTGTCGTCTTGTATCTATATAAGAATGATTTCATGTTAGTCGAATCAGTCAAGCATATGGTTCACACTTGTTTTTCATTGAATGTTGACATTTTTTCCTTTCAATAGCTGAAATAATGCGTAACTCATCTCCAGCTAACGGGTTAAATTGAAGGTCACATGAATACGCATTCATATAGGTTGAATGTTTCACTTGCAAATAAATTGATCAGCGATTTTTTTTTATTTTATTACTTTAACAAAAGTATTCAAAACTGGCTGCCAAACGTAAATTATCATTTCACTATTTCACTTCCATTTATGATTTAACAAAAAATAGTTATATTTGAATTTTTAAACGTAGCTGAAAGGTTTTAATGTGATTTGCAAGAAATATTGAAAAGTGTCCCGTTAATAATTTAAGGAATTATTGGACTCCATTAGGCATTTTTTTTATAAATGGTACTTATTTTATTTAGTACGATATTTTGTACATAAAGTTTAGAGTGTATTAAGCAAAATTTTCAACGATATGGCATCCGAAAAGAATTCCCTAGATTAAAAAGAATCAAACAATGAAATTAGCAACAACTGACAAGTATCGAGGCTTAAGGCGAGATATGCACATTAACTTTTAGCAGTGGTAAACTTGTATTTTTATTATATTATTAAGACAAAGTCCTCTCCCTGAAAATATACTTTAAAGAAGATATCATATTAATCAGAACATACACATGTTCTCAAACATAGATTGATAAAATAATTACATGAAATAAAATAAACAACATAAGTCGATTAAATACTACATAAAGAATGTTATCAGTTTGTTTCTGAAGGCAAGATCAAATTACCTATTTCGCTTGGTGAACATCATGCTCTCATTTATTATAATATTGGTTGCTTGCTTTTGTTCACATAGAAACATCATTAACTAATCTTGAAGGCAAGTTGTAATGTACTGCCTGAAGAAAGATTTAGAGAATTTTAACGAAGAAGCACGAAAAACTTGTAATACCAAGACGTCACGAAACAACTGGAAATGAAAACTTCACAAGGAGCCATGGAAACAACAACACTTTAGAAAAGATTATGCATATGTAAATAGTAGAATAAACATAAACAGAGAAAAACAGAGAATTTTTTTTGATTAAGGACAAAACAAGACCATACATATTTTACATATTGTGTATTTCGTGATCGTTCCACATTATGATATTCTTAAACAATACCATTCATCCTATACTTTGTGTTCAAATGAACCGTGGCGCTACGATTCATTCAAATTTCAATCAAAGTATGTTGATATTTTATCTCCAGGGATACTTGTTTCATTTGCAATTATACATTGTACCATATCAATTTTGAAGAGCTAACAAAATAAACTCATTTCACGAAAGCAACACCTTCCTGTGGTCAAAATTTCCGTCGGCAGCGGCGGCCACAAGATTTAAATTCCGTACGTCTGTGGTACAAGGTTATTTTAACGTCAATAACTTTTTTAAAAAACAAATGAAATTTTATAAAATTGAGACAGAAACTTCTTAAAATGAGTATCCAGGGTAAAATTTGGAAAAAACATATTTTCACTTTTCCGTATTTCATTGATGAATGAACTTAGAATGTTTAAATACCTAACAAGCCTTTACTGTACTTTATCAAACCTTCATAGAACTTTATGATACTTTAGCAGTAGCTTTGAAAAAATTAAGAGAAAAACTCCTCTGAAGCAAACCTTGAAGCAAAGTTTTGGAGTTTAGTGTGCATCCATTTTCACTGAACTAGTACACATTTTGTTTAGGGCCTAGCTTAAGGTTTTTTTCTCGCTGTGATGAAGACTCATTGGTTGCCTTCGTCTGTTTTCTGCTTCTTTGCTGGTTTGTTGTCTTTTAACACATTACCCATTTCAATTTTCAATTTTCTTTTTTTTGTATATCACTTTAAAATGGACTCACTTCGTTAGTCAACATTACACTTCAAAACAGTGATAGCAGCAATCATAGGTGAAACACAGGGTTCCACAGAACCCCTCATGACATTTTATATTACATTTATGTGTTTTAGTAAAACATGATGATTAGAACCAAGCTGAAGAAATTATCATTTTTATGTTATCATTTGGTTATTTCTTAATATTTATTAGATTTAACCTAGAAGGTTATAATAGAATGTGTACCTTACCTTAGGCCAGGTAATTCTTATTGGAAGAGAGATGTCAAATGCAAATGTTCAAATAGTAACAAAAAATATCACATAAAGGTGTAAGCCGTACAAGGCTCATATTGTTGTACCTTTTGAAAGACTTATAATATAGATATCAACCTTTTAATACTAGCATTCATAAAAAAGATACATAAAATAAAACATATGGTCATTCATTACGTCAAAGTCAATGGATTGATAGATACCAATGACACAAAACTATTCAAAAATATTTAAAAAACATGCTACTTAAAATTTGATACTGGATAAGATACGTTGCCGTATAAGTGTCAAATTTAATATAAGTACAAAAAATATCAGTATGTATACTTAATTAATAAATTATTGGTGAGAATAACAAACACTACGCTTATTTCATAATAATGTTTAATATGTGTTGAGTGAAGAAAAAATGTTTGGCATGAACAATAAAGCTCATTGTTGAAGAACATTGTGTGAATTTAAGCGTGTGATTTTCAAAAATTATTATTATGAGGTTTTAACAGAAAATCATGCTGTACGCACGGAAACATATCGTTTTATTAAGGGTTTTGATGGAGTCGTTTTTACTTCATATTTCTTTTTATTATTATTTTCAAAATAAGAATATATTTCTTTGTTATTTGTAGAGGCCTGTGGCTATTATCACTAATAACGAATTAATTCCCTCTGCTCTCTTATTGAACGCCACAGAACTATGTATAACACTGATAAGGGGATGTTCAAATCAACATTGATAAATACTTATACAACGTACACAAAAAAAAACAAGTATTTCTACATGTGATACGATACATATGGACTTTTAGTAAGAACACTGTTGTTCAGTGAGTGAAGTTTGTTTGTGTGGTCCATATGCGTTCCGCGTTTCTTTTTTGTATATAGATTAGACTGTTGGTTTTTCCCTCTAAAGGGTTTTCATTAGTAATTTTGGGGACCCTTTAAATGTAACTGTTTGGCAAGTGCCAAGTCTCGGTGTTGAAGGCCGTGCTTTGATCTTGAATGGGTTACTTTTACACATTGTGACTTGGATTGGAGATTTTTTTCATTGGCACTCGTATTGTGTCTTCTTATATCTACTATGAAATGGATAATTTAAAAAATCAGACAAATTTACGTCTGAACTTAACTGACACTGGCAGACTCTCAATTTGACCTTAACACCTGATTATTAGTTATTATTATTAGTTGTCCCTAAGATGAACTATAATAAATAACAATTGTTTATTGTTTAATAACACACTATTCATCAAGGTAATAACCTAAGTTTGTTTTTTAAATCACGCAATTAAATTTTAATAATTCTATACGCATAGTGATTGTGGCATTTGGATAATATATAGAATACTAAACCATCTGAACTTTTAATATGTGGAGAGTTGTCTCATGGTCTCCCATTGGCATCCAAACCACATCTTCTTATTTATATTATACATAAAATGAAGGCTTTAAGTGTGTTTTGAACTGGTATCAAAGCTATCGGAATAAAACAAACAGTTTGTTTTTCTTACATGCGACAGTTGATATATAAATGAAGATATGGTGTGAGTGCCAATGAGACAACTCTCCATCCAAATAACAATTTATACAAGTAAACCATTATAGTTCAATGTACGGCCTTCAACACGGAGCCTTGTCTCACACTGAATAAAAGCTATAAAGGACCCTAAAACTACTTGTGTAAAACCATTCAAACGGGAAAACCAACGGTCTTATCTACATAAAATTGAGCATGTTTTCTCAAGGATCTGTCCACAGACCCTTGTTATTCCCTCGTATAGACAGATACATGTATTTAACGCTTCGACATGACGATATGTTAATCAATTGAAAGGAGAAATCTAACCGCCGCCAAATGTATAACTAAACAACGGAAATACAGGCTCATGATTGATCATTTGATATGTTGTCACGTGAAGTAATTTCTGATTCCGTTCGTCAATGGAACATCAATTTAACATTGTGCTGAGCTCCGGTAATTTCACACATAGAATAACTCTTTTGTTTTCAATGTCGAGAATTTCTCTGCTTTTACCGGACCATTGTTTAGACTCAAATACCACACAGGAAGTTTTTATTCAAATTAAAAACAAATGACCAATCTAAATCGTTTTAATTTATATAACTGTATTTCCAGCATCCATAAGTATTGGAGAAACAGTCATAATGTCAGCACTAGAAGTACTAAGAAACGACACCAACTCAGCAATCTAAAATACGTAAAACAAAATACTTCTTCATAAAAATAAAACGAACAATACAATTAGAGAATTCGTGCGGTTTAAATGAATAATAAAGAAAACTTTAAACTTCTTCGTGTGCCCGTAGCGCTTTTCTATAATTAACTTCATTAAGAAAGCTCAAACCTTAACATTCGAAAGCAAAACTACCACGAAGAAAATAAAAAGCATAACCAAATTTGTCGTAGGTCGGGAACGAACCTTAATTTCTGGAAAAAAATATTTAGAATGATTCATATTCCATTACCTCTTGTACTATTATTGGTTTCTTGTGTGGATAAAGTGTACTGAACAGTTCTCCCTGTAATGCAACTTTCAGAGATAAGTCAGACAACCAAACAGTAAGATTAAAATAAAAATAGATTGATAGATAAAACGACATCTCCTTTTGTTCATATCAGTGAAAGAGAACTGACAGATGAAGATTTCGTATACAGAAACGGAAGACAACGTATTAATCGTGTTTGAAATCATAGCCAGATAACATGTATGTGAAATATGAAATAATCTATATGATAATTATCATAATTGAGTGTATAGTGAGACAGATACGTGTACATAGATAAAGCTACGAAGGACGCACTAATGACGCGCGTTTCAAACCAACGGAAAAGTAATATGAAATACACGTACAAAGTTGAAGAGCATCTTACAAATGAAATCCCAGGAAGATGTGCCAAAAATAAGACTAAAGCGATCTATAACAGGGGTAAAACTGTTAAGCCTTTAAATGAGTTTGCATTTCATTCATTGTAAATTAACCGAAATGTGGAAATAATATTAAAATTTTATGTCGACCCGAATTGATGACTACTTAGTATTGAAATTACATTACCTAAGCACAATCAATAGACAGAGAATTTGCAGCTGCATGCGTTTCTATTTTGTGATAAAATACTACAATAGAAAACTAACTCGTTAGAATATTAACGTATTCGTTAATATGTTAAGATGTAAATTATTCTACACTTGGTAAATGTTCTGATGAAACCTTGAACACTATTAGTTCTGTATATGACTGTATGATTTGCACAAATTGATATTCTTCCGAAGGTTGTTAATAATTTAAGATGGTTGTGAGATCATTAATAGAATCCTTTTTCCATTTTATTTAAAAAATTGTAGTTTTAATGTCTCATTTTTTTTAGCAACGGAATGCATACAATTTGACTTTGTGACATTTTTCAATTCTTTGGGATTTTACTGCTCTATATGCCAATCTGTTTTGTCTAGTTCTTGCAAATGTATTGTACAGTTGGTGAACTTGCTGTTTTGTAATACAAATTAATCGATTATGTAACATATTTAAAACTTTGAAAGAAGGTAAAATTAAGAATGGAAATTTGGAATATGTCAAAGAAACAACAAAAGGTGTCCATATTGTTTGTATTGTTTAAGAATCCTGTGTCTATTAGTTTGAAATAAGCCGGTGCACTTTGATAATTGTTTAATTTTAAATAAGGGATACATGTATAATTATAAAACGTGTAATGACAATACAAAAACCTCCATAACTAAAAGTATAGATTTTTTGTACTGACGTTGTTTATCATCTTAATAACGTGTTAAAGTATTCTTTTATTTGTCTTTATTAAATTACTTTTACTGGGTTTTTTTAGATATTCATTTGACGTTACTCAGTGCTTATGTATACCATCATACTTTGAATGACAAATTTATTTAATTTATTAATATTACTTTTACTTATGTATAGTGTCATACTTTGAATGACAAAACTATTTTATTCATTAAGGGCCAGTCTGCCTGAGAATCAGGCAGTGGTGAAAACATGACACAAAAAAAACCCCACCCAATTTGACATTGATTTTAGTTAATAATGTGTAGGTATGCACAAAAATAGCATTCATTTCCGTTTTCTGTTCTGGTAATAAAAGATACAATTTGGTTGAAATGCATTAGAAATTAATGAATAAGGGGAGATAACTCTGTAATTTGCCATCAGGATGATGGTTAGTATTAAATAGTTAAATGGTATGATTAGCTCGGTGGGTTTTTTCTTATCATGTTTTGATTTTTTACTTAAATTGCCTGATTCTTACAAAGACCGGTATTTGATTAATATACAACTTTAACTATTAAGTCTGTTTTTGTGATATACATTTGACATGACTCTGTACCTAATGTATCCCGTTATACTTTAAACCACACAATTAGTTTATTTATTATTATTACTTTTACTGTTAAGTCTGTTTTTTGTGATATCTACTTTACGTGACTCTGTATTTATATATCCCGTCATACTTTGAACGACAAAAGTTGTTTATGTCTATCTGTGCGAATTTCAAACGAGCAATTTTACACCAGTACTTAAAACCTTCCATTCTTTATGGGTGGATTTTACATAGATAAATAAAATCGTATAATATACGCAAAATGAGGATGCGAAATTTGATGTATGCCTTTATGTGCTTCTTCGTTAAACTTGTTGTTTTATAGTGATTATGATGATAACACAATATTGACTGTTGTCCACCTTTTTCTGACATTTTTACCTATTGTGTCTGTTTGTTTTGTTCACGAATCGTTGACATTATAATGGAATTTGATGCGACTGTCATACAAGTGAGAGGTTTAGCTAGCTATGACACCAGGTTCAATCCACCATTTTCTACAGAAGAAAATGCATGTACCAAGTCAGGAATATGACAATTGTTATCAATTCGTTTGATGTGTTTGAACTTTTGATTTTGCCATTTGATTTGGGACTTTCCTTTTTGAATTTTCCTCGGAGTTCAGTATTTTTATATTTTTACTTATTATGTAAACGATAAAGAGAAAAACTTGGAAGCAAACTTTGAAGCAAAGTTTTGGAATTTAGTGTGCGTCCATTTTATCTGAACAAGTACACATTTTGTTTATGGGCTAGCTTAAGGGATTTTTCTCACTGTGTTGAAGACTCTTTGGTGGTCTTCGGCTGTTTTCTGCCTCATTGTCGGTTTCTTGTCTCTTTGATTTTCCTCTGAGTTCCGTATTTTTGTGATTTAATTTTTAGACACATTCCTCATTTCCATCCTCAATTTTGTCTTTGAAATTTTTTCTCATTTTTAGTATTTTGTGATAGAAGGCCATATTCTACTGTTAAGATTCAAAGCCAAGCTGGGATAAAAGCAAATAACATGATAAATCTTTAAACATTCATCGATTGCTATGTAGCTTCAAGACCAAAAAGAACACTTTTTTTACAATTCTGTGTATTACTGTAAAATTGACTCACTTATTAAAGTCAATATTACACTAAAACAAAGACATCAGACATCGAGACACGGGCTTCCATGGAACTCCTCCTGACATTTTTTAGTTACATTTATGTGTTTTAGTAAAACTTAATGATAAAACCATGCTGACGAGTATACAATTTTTATGTTATCAATAATTTTGCTTTTTCTTAATATAAACTAAATTCAACAGATTTAACCTAGAAGGTTATAACATAATGTGTACCTTACTTTAGGCCAGGTAATTCTTATTGGAAGAGAGATGTCAAATGCAAATGTTCAAATAGTAACACAAAATATCACATAAAGGTGTAAGCCGTACAAGGTTCATATGGTTGTAGCTTTTGAAAGACTAATAATAAAGATATCAACCTTTTAATACTAGCATTCATAAAAAAGATACATAAAATAAAACATATGGTCATTCATTACGTCAAAGTCAATGGATTGATAGATACCAATGACACAAAACTATTCAAAAATATTTAAAAAAACATGCTACTTAATATTTGATACTAGATAAGATACGTTGCCGTATAAGTGTCAAATTTAATATAAGTACAAAAAATATCAGTATGTATACTTAATTAATAAATTATTGGTGAGAATAACAAACACTACGCTTATTTCATAATAATGTTTAATATGTGTTGAGTGAAGAAAAAATGTTTGGCATGAACAATAAAGCTCATTGTTGAAGAACATTGTGTGAATTTAACCGTGTGATTTTCATAAATTATTATTATGAGGTTTTAACAGAAAATCATGCTGTACGCACGGAAACATATCGTTTTATTAAGGGTTTTGATGGAGTCGTTTTTACTTCATACTTCTTTTTATTATTATTTTCAAAATAAGAATATATTTCTTTGTTATTTGTAGAGGCCTGTGGCTATTATCACTAATAACGAATTAATTCCCTCTGCTCTCTTATTGAACGCCACAGAACTATGTATAACACTGATAAGGGGATGTTCAAATCAACATTGATAAATACTTATACAACGTACACAAAAAAAAACCAAGTATTTCTACTTGTGATACGATACATATGGACTTTTAGTAAGAACACTGTTGTTCAGTGAGTGAAGTTTGTTTGTGTGGTCCATATGCGTTCCGCGTTTCTTTTTTGTATATAGATTAGACTGTTGGTTTTTCCCTCTAAAGGGTTTTCATTAGTAATTTTGGGGACCCTTTAAATGTAACTGTTTGGCAAGTGCCAAGTCTCTGTGTTGAAGGCCGTGCTTTGATCTTGAATGGGTTACTTTTACACATTGTGACTTGGATTGGAGATTTTTTTCATTGGCACTCGTATTGTGTCTTCTTATATCTACTATGAAATGGATAATTTAAAGAAATCAGACAAATTTACGTCTGAACTTAACTGACACTGGCAGACTCTCAATTTGACCTTAACACCTGATTATTAGTTATTATTATTAGTTGTCCCTAAGATGAACTATAATAAATAACAATTGTTTATTGTTTAATAACACACTATTCATCAAGGTAATAACCTAAGTTTGTTTTTTAAATCACGCAATTAAATTTTAATAATTCTATTCGCATAGTGATTGTGGCATTTGGATAATATATAGAATACTAAACCATCTGAACTTTTAACATATGGAGAGTTGTCTCATGGTCTCCCATTAGCATCCAAAACACATCTTCTTATTTATATTATACATAAAATGAAGGCTTTAAGTGTGTATTGAACTGGTATCAAAGCTATCGGAATAAAACAAACAGTTTGTTTTTCTTACATGCGACAGTTGATATATAAATGAAGATATGGTGTGAGGGCCAATGAGACAACTCTCCATCCAAATAACAATTTATACAAGTAAACCATTATAGGTCAATGTACGGCCTTCAACACGGAGCCTTGTCTCACACTGAATAAAAGCTATAAAGGACCCTAAAACAACTAGTGTAAAACCATTCAAACGGGAAAACCAACGGTCTTATCTACATAAAATTGAGCATGTTTTCTCAAGGATCTGTCCACAGACCCTTGTTATTCCCTTGTATAGACAGCTACATGTATTTAACGCTTCGACATGACGATATGTCAATCAATTGAAAGGAGAAATCTAACCGCCGCCAAATGTATAACTAAACAACGGAAATACAGGCTCATGATTGATTATTTGATATGTTGTCACGTGAAGTAATTTCTGATTCCGTTCGTCAATGGAACATCAATTTAACATTGTGCTGAGCTCCGGTAATTTCACACATAGAATAACTCTTTTGTTTTCAATGTCGAGAATTTCTCTGCTTTTACCGGACCATTGTTTAGACTCAAATACCACACAGGAAGTTTTTATTCAAATTAAAAACAAATGACCAATCTAAATCGTTTTAATTTATATAACTGTATTTCCAGCATCCATAAGTATTGGAGAAACAGTCATAATGTCAGCACTAGAAGTACTAAGAAACGACACCAACTCAGCAATCTAAAATACGTAAAACAAAATACTTCTTCATAAAAATAAAACGAACAATACAATTAGAGAATTCGTGCGGTTTAAATGAATAATAAAGAAAATTTACACTTCTTCGTGTGCCCGTAGCGCTTTTCTATAATTAACTTCATTAAGAAAGCTCAAACCTTAACATTCGAAAGCAAAACTACCACGAAGAAAATAAAAAGCATAACCAAATTTGTCGTAGGTCGGGAACGAATCTTAATTTCTTGAAAAAAATATTTAGAATGATTCATATTTCATTACCTCTTGTACTGTTATTGGTTTCTTGTGTGGATTAAGTGTACTGAACAGTTCTCCCTGTAATGCAACTTTCAGAGATAAGGCAGACAACCAAACAGTTCGATTAAAATACAAATAGATTGATAGATAAAACGACATCTCCTTTTGTTCATATCAGTGAAAGAGAACTGACAGATGAAGATTTCGTATACAGAAACGGAAGACAACGTATTAATCGTGTTTGAAATCATAGCCAGATAACATGTATGTGAAATATGAAATAATCTATATAATAATTATCATAATTGAGGGTATAGTGAGACAGATACGTGTACAAAGATAAAGCTACGAAGGACGCACTAATGACGCGCGGTTCAAACCAACGGAAAAGTAATATGAAATACACGTACAAAGTTGAAGAGCATCTTACAAACTGAAATCCCAGGAAGATGTGCCAAAAATAAGACTAAAGCGATCTACAACAGGGGTAAAAATGTTAAGCCTTTAAATGAGTTTGCATTTCATTCATGGTAAATTAACTGAAATATGGAAATAATATTAAAATTTTATGTCGACCCGAATTGATGACTACTTAGTATTGAAATTACCTTACCTAACTCGTTAGAATATTAACGTATTCGTTATTCTACACTTGGTAAATGTTCTGATGAAACCTTGAACACAATTAGTTCTGTATATGGCTGTATGATTTGCACAAATTGATATTCTTCCGAAGGTTGTTAATAATTTAAGATGGTTGTGAGATAATTAATAGAATCCTTTTTCCATTTTATTAAAAAAATTGTAGTTTTAATGTCTCATTTTTTTTAGCAACGGAATGCATACAATTTGACTTTGTGACATTTTTCAATTCTTTGGGATTTTACTGCTCTATATGCAAATCTGTTTTGTCTAGTTCTTGCAAATGTATTGTACAGTTGGTGAACTTGCTGTTTTGTAATACAAATTAATCGATTATGTAACATATATAAAACTTTGAAAGAAGGTAAAATTAAGAATGGAAATTTGGAATATGTCAAAGAAACAACAAAAGGTGTCCATATTGTTTGTATTGTTTAAGAATCTTGCGTCTATTAGTTTGAAATAAGCCGTTGCACTTTGATAATTGTTTAATTTTAAATAAGGGATACATGTATATAAAACGTGTAATGACAATACAAAACCTCCATAACTAAAAGTATAGATTTTTTGTACTGACGTTGTTTATCATCTTAATAACGTGTTAAAGTATTCTTTTATTTGTCTTTATTAAATTACTTTTACTGTTAAGTCTGTTTTTTTGAGATATTCATTTGACGTTACTCAGTGCTTATGTATACCATCATACTTTGAACGACAAAATTATTTTATTTATTATTATTACTTTTACTTATGTAACGTGTCATACTTTGAATGACAAGACTATTTTATTCAGTAAGTGCCAGTCTGCCTGAGAATCAGGCAGTGGTGAAAACATGACCAAAAAAAAAAACACCCACCCAATTTGACATTGATTTTAGTTAATAATGTGTAGGTTTGCACAAAAATAGCATTCATTTCTGTTTTCTGTTCTGGTAATAAAAGATACAGTTTGGTTGAAATGCATTAGAAATTAATGAATAAGAGGAGATAACTCTGTAATTTGCCATCATTATAACCAAAAATGGTTAGTATTAAATAGTTAAATGGTATGATTAGCTCGGTGGTTTTTTTCTTATCATGTTTTGATTTTTACTTAAATTGCCTGATTCTTACAAAGACCGGCATTTGATTATTATACTACTTTAACTATTAAGTCTGTTTTTGTGATATACATTTGACGTGACTCTGTACTTAATGTATCCCGTTATACTTTAAACCACACAATTAGTTTATTTATTATTATTACTTTTACTATTAAGTCTGTTTTTTGTGATATCTACTTTACGTGACTCTGTACTTATATATCCCGTCATACTTTGAACGACAAAAGTTGTTTATGTCTATCTGTGCGAATTTCAAACGAGCAATTTTACACCAGTACTTAAATCTTCCATTCTTTATGGGTGGATTTTACATAGATACATTTGTACATAAAATCGTATAATATATGCAAAATGCGGATGCTAAATTTGATATATGCCTTTTTGTGCTTCTTCGTTAAATTTGTTGTTTTTATAGTGATTAAGATGATTACACAATGTTGACTGTTGTACACCTTTTTCTGACATTTTTACCTATTGTGTCTGTTTGTTTTGTTCACGCATCGTTGACTTTATAATGGAATTTGATGCGACTGTCATACAAGTGAGAGGTTTAGCTAGCTATAACACTAGGTTCAATCCACCATTTTCTACAGAAGAAAATGCATGTACCAAGTCAGGAATATGACAGTTGTTATCCATTCGTTTGATGTGTTTGAACTTTTGATTTTGCCATTTGATTTGGGACTTTCCTTTTTGAATTTTCCTCGGAGTTTAGTATTTTTATATTTTTACTTGTTATGTAAACGATAAAGAGAAAAACTTGGAAGCAAACTTTGAAGCAAAGTTTTGGAATTTAGTGTGCGTCCATTTTATCTGAACAAGTACACATTTTGTTTATGGGCTAGCTTAAGGGATTTTTCTCACTGTGTTGAAGACTCTTTGGTGGTCTTCGGCTGTTTTCTGCTTCATTGTCGGTTTCTTGTCTCTTAGATTTTCCTCTGAGTTCCGTATTTTTGTGATTTAATTTTTAGACACATTCCCCATTTCCATCCTCAATTTTGTCTTTGAAATTTTTTCTCATTTTTAGTATTTTGTGATAGAAGGCCATATTTTACTGTTAAGATTTAAAGCCAAGCTGGGATAAAAGCAAATAACATGATAAATCTTTAAACATTCATGGATTGCTATGTAGCTTCAAGACCAAAAAGAACACTTTTTTTACAATTCTGTATATTACTGTAAACTTG
Organism: Mytilus trossulus; assembly: GCF_036588685.1. Taxonomy (NCBI): domain Eukaryota; kingdom Metazoa; phylum Mollusca; class Bivalvia; order Mytilida; family Mytilidae; genus Mytilus; species Mytilus trossulus. The sequence goes on along the minus strand of NC_086375.1, from coordinate 83,767,946 downwards.
ACTCACTTATTAAAGTCAATATTACACTAAAACAAAAACATCGGACATCGAGACACGGGCTTCCATGGAACTCCTCCTGACATTTTTATGTTACATTTATGTGTTTTAGTAAAACTTAATAATAAAACCATGCTGACGAGTTTACAACTTTTATGTTATCAAAAATTTTGCTTTGTCTTAATATTAACTAAATTCAACAGATTTTAACCTAGAAGGTTATAACATAATGTGTACCTTACTTTAGGCCAGGTTATTCTTATTGCATGAGATATGTCAAATGCAAATGTTCAAATAGTAACAAAAAATATCACATAAAGGTGTAAGCCGTACAAGGTTCATATGGTTGTAGCTTTTGAAAGACTTATAATAAAGATATCAACCTTTTAATACTAGCATTCATAAAAAAGATACATAAAATAAAACATATGGTCGTTCATTACGTCAAAGTCAATGGATTGATAGATACCAATGACACAAAACTATTCAAAAATATTTAAAAAACATGCTACTTAATATTTGATACTAGATAAGATACGTTGCCGTATAAAAAAAATATCAGTATGTTTACTTAATAGATACACTATTGGTGAGAATAACAATCATTACGATTATTTTATATTTATGTTTAATATGTGTTAAGTGAGAAAAAAAAACTTTGGCATGAACAATAAAGCTCATTGTTGAAGAACATTTTGTGAACTTTTTGAACCGTTTAAATTTGATAAATTAATACTATGAGGGTTTAACCGAAAATCATGCTGTACGCACAGATACATATCGTCTTATTTAGGGTTTTTACTTCATATATTTTTTATTGTTATGATTAAAATAAGAATAAAATTGTTCTGTAATTTGTAAAAGCTGTTATCACTAATAACTGATTTATTCCCTCTGCTCTCTTATTCAACGCCACAGAAACATGTATAACATGAATAAGCGCATGTTTAAATCAACATGGATCAATACTTATACATCGTACACACTATATCGTTCTACTATATAGGGATTCGATATACTAGTATATGGTCTTCAAGTAGGAAACTGTGTTGTTCAGTGAAAGTTGTTTGTTGATGTGTATCATATGTGGTTTTCTTTCCTCTTTTTATATAGAGTAGATTTTTGGTTTTCCTGTTTGATTCCTTTTCACAAGTCATTGTGGAGCACTTTCTGTTTGGGGATAGCCAATGCTACGTCTTGAAGGCTGTTCTTTGGCCTATAATGGGTTCCTTTTACACATTGTGACTTGGACTGGAGAGTTGTCTTATTGCCACCCATACTGCATCTTCTTATATTTACTATGAAATAGATAACTTTAACAAAATCTGACAAATTTACGTCTGAACTTATCTGACCCTGGCAGACTCTCAATTTGACCTTAACACCTGATTATTAGTTACTTTTATTAGTTGTCCCTAAAATGACCTAAAATAAATAACAATTGTTTATTGTTTAATACCACTCTATATATCAAGGTTATAACCTATGTTTGTTTTTTTAAATCACGCAATTAAATTTTAATGAGATTCTACAGTGATTGTGGCATTTGGATAGTATATAGAATACTAAACCATCTGAACCTTTAATATTTTGAAAGTTGTCTCATGGTCTCTCATTACCATCCGAACCACATCTTCTTATTTATATTATACATAAAATGAAGGCTTAAAGTGTGAATTGAACTGGTATAAAAGCTATAGGAATGAAACACACAGTTGATAGATATAGGCAGATGTGGTGTGAGTGTCAATTAGACAACTCTCCATCCAAATAACAAGTTGTTAAATTAAACCATTATAGATCAATGTACGGCCTTCAACACGGAGCATTGGCTCACACCGAACAAAGAGCTATAAAGGGCCCCAAAATTACTAGTGAAAAACCATTCAAACGGGAAAACCAACGGTCTAATCTATATAAAATTGAGCATGTTTTTTTCAAGGATCTGTCCACGGACCCTTGTTTTACCTTCGTATAGACAGCTACACGTATCAAACGCCTCGATATGACAATATTTTAAACCATGAAAACGAGAAATCTAAACAATATACGGAAAAACAAAAATAATAGACACGATCCAAAGGAAACCACTGAATTACAGGCTCCTGCTTGTTCATTCTGTATGTTGTCACCTTGTACAATTTCTTCTTCTGTTCGGCAGTGAACATTAATTTTACAATTGTGATGAATCCAATAATCTCACACATAGAGTAGCCTTTTGTTTTCAAATTCAAGACCTTTTCTGCTTTTATTGTTTAGAATCAAATACCATACAGGATTTTTTTATTTCAACTTTAAAAATAACTGTAATGACCAAACTGAATCGTTTTGATTTATTTAATTGTATTTCCAGCATCCATTAGTATTGGGGAACATGTCATACTGTCAGCACCGGAAGTACAAAGAAACGATACCAGCTCAGCAATCTAAAATATGTAATACAAAATGATTGTTGATCAAGATAAAAAGAAAAATGGAAATGGAAAATCAGTATAGTATAAAAAAAAAAACAAGAACGAAAATGTTGAACATCTTAGTTTGATCGAAGTATTTTTCGAAAATTACCTTCATTGAGAAGACTCAAATCAAAACATTTGAAAGTCAGAAATGTATGAAACTTATAAACAGGAAGAGCCAAACGACCAAGAATGACCTCAAAGCATAGTCAATTTTGTAGTTAGAAATTCGATTGAACAAATTTCTGAAAAAATGTTGAGAGTGAATTATAAGACCTTACCTCTTGTACTGTTATTGGTTTCTTGTGTGGATTAAGTGTACTAAACAGTTCTCCCTGTAATACAACTTTCAGAGATAAGTCAGACAACCTAACAGTAACTAACAGATAGAAAGTTAAAGATCTAATTTTGTATAAAAAGCAGATGTCACGGATAAATAAAGCTTAAGCGGAGGAAATCTATAAAACCTAAGAAACCAACTCTCGACTTGTTATATTTCAGAAACCGCAATGAATGGTCATAACTTTAACAATTCTGACTTATTGTTCGACTTTCTTGAATCACATCCACGGCAAGCTGAACATTTAGGTGTAAAACTGTGAATATTTTATTTTTTAAACTCTAGTTCACGGCCATTTAGTGTGTGTATGGTTTTGTTGCTGTCTCGTTGATGTATACACTACCTCTACTTTTGTTCATATCAGCTCAAGATTTCGTATAAATAAAGGAAACAGTAGTAAACCGCTGTTCAAAATTCATAAATCAATAAAGAAAAAAACAAATCCGGAAAAACAAGCTAAAACTGAGGGAAACTGATCAAATATAAGAGAACTACGACACAACAGAGACACAACACCGAAACGTAACACACAGAGAAACGAACTATTATGTTTTTTCCTGCCTTGATACAGGGCATTTTATGAAAAAATGGTGGGTTGAACCTGGTTTTGTGGCATGATAAACCTCCCGCTTTAATGGCAGTGTTTACTATAACATTAAAATTACAATATTACACGACAGGGTTACAATAAATAAACAGATAAATGGGAGAAAATATAGGACAGAGAAACAAACTAATAATAGCCTTCCAAAGGTTAAAAAAAAAAATTATACACACAGGTTTGTTTCATCAGTAAATGAAGACGTCGTATCAATCGTGTTTGAAATCAAGGCCGGATAACTCTTAGGGTGAATTTCAAATAAAATGTTTAATAATTGAGAGTCGGTTGCGACATGTATTTTGATAAAGCTACAAAGGACGTATCAGTGATGCACGAATCAAACCAGTGGAAAAGTCATATCAAATACATGTAGAAAGTTGAAGAGCTTAAAAAAACAACAATTCCTAGAAGAAGTGCCAAAATTTAAATTAAAGCAATCTATACCTAGGCGTATAAATCTTAAGCCTTCAAATGAGTTTCGTTTCATACGCAATAAACTAACAGAAATATGGGGGAAAATTAAAATTGCATGCCGACTCATAGTGATGACTGTTTAATATTGCAATTTTATTCAATTTACCTTAGCACAATCAAAAGACAGAGAATTGGCAGCTGCATGTTTTTCTATTTTGTGATAAAATACTACAATAGAAAGCGAATTTGTTAGAACATAACAGTAAATATTAAAAATAATTATGTTATGTTTGGAGAAGAATTATTCTACAGTTCATACATTTTCTAATAAAACCTTGAACATAATTAATTTTTTTCATGACGGTATTAATTGCTCAAATTGATATTCTTCCCAGGCTGTAAATAATTTAAAATGCTTCTTAGATAATCGATAGAAACGTTTTGTTATGTTTGTTTTTAAATGTAGTTTTAATGTCTCATTTCTTTAGCAACGGAATGCTTACAAATAGTCTTCGTTCTTTTGTCGGTTTTTTTTAGGATTTTTCTGCTTTGTACCTTCTTTCAACTATTCTTTACATTTGATGCACTTGCTATTTTGAAACACTATTTAATCATGTAACATATAAAACACTTTTAAAGAAAGTAAAATTGATATTGAAAATGGGGAATACGCTCAAGAGACTACAAGAGGTGTCCACACTGTGTGCTATGTTTAAGAATTCAGTGTCTACTATATAATCTTGGAATAAGACGGTACATTTTTATAATTATTTAATTTAAAATAAGGCATATATGTATAAAAAAAAACAAGTATTGACAATACAAAACCTACATAACTTACTTGGTGCATCAGAATAGCCTGGACAAACTACATTACATGTAACACCGTGCCGGGCAGCTTCTAGTGCAACACCCTAATGATATAATATATCATTTTATCAAAGTCATATAAAACGAGTAACCGGTGAAAAATTAGGTTAATCCAATTATTAAACCAATACATACATATATCAGCACACTAAGTCTTTTGCGCACGATTTTATAATCTTTTTCGCATAAAGTCGTATAAATGTAGTGAAAATCAATCAATTTGTGTTGTTATAAAAATATGGCAGTTAATTGATGGTCGTGTTTTAAAGCCGAAGTATAAAAATTGGTACCCGTTTGAAAACAATCAACAAAGAAGCATGGATATTCGGGTAGCACGTGTATAACATGTACAATAAGATATAGTTTATCTTAATGACGGAGCGATGATTACGTTTGGTTTTCCTTTCGAACTTGCGTATTCTAATCATCGGTTTTTACGAGAAAGATCAGGCTGAATACGGAAAACATGTCGGCTAGAAACAAGCAATTAAACAAATCTTCTAAACTTGGACAAAATGTAGAATTGTCTTGAGAAAAACAGTATATGTACATAAGTTTTATAATAAAAACTAGCCATTTACATACAGTAGCAAAAAACATATGCATTTTTTTATTTTTTATTTGCAGTTTCATATGACTTTAGGTAGGCTAGCTATAGATTAATTGTATCGCTATTTTCTTTGAGTTATTTGACATCAGATTTAAGTTATTCAAGAATAATTAAATGATATTTGTGTTTATTGTGATTCCCCTTATATTAGTGTTTTACCTTAAACCTTGGTAAAAGATTTTTGCTTAAATGTATGCCTTGTCTGATATTTTTTATTCATGATATATATTAATATTTTTGTTAAAAAAATGTATCAAAGGCGTCGCCCTAGCTAATGTTGTAAAAAATTATTAACGGTTCATTAACCAATCAATCGTCTGCTATTAATATAATTGTTGTCGAACAAAACAGAAGCACATACTTTTGTTAGTCCAATTAATGCTGATTTACAGGCACTGTAGGCAGCCAGTTCTGGTCCACTTATAATACCCATCATGGATGCCATGTTTACAATTCTTCCCCATCCTATAATGCAAGACAAATACTTTATCAAGTCTCACATTATGTACATACATCTAAAACATATAGATATATAAACAACAGCGTATGCATAAGCCACTTTAAAAAGAGTTACGAGAGACTGATTAAAACACATACATAAAATAAATATATATCCACGTATTAAACATATAGGATAAATCGACCTATATAAAAGGTTAATTCCAGCTTATACATAAAACACGCAAAAAATGTAAAGAGAAACTGATGAAAAAATATTGACAGAAAACATATAAAGGTAATTTATATACAATCATTAAACATATAAACATATAAACCACTTTTTCTTTTAAATTGCAAAATAACATAATTGCAATTGTTGATAAAATACACGAAAACAACACATTATTAATTGCGTGCGTCCACATTTTTCTGGATTCCCCTTCATCAAAAACGCTCGAGCCAATAACTGTATGTCCCTCAACCGTTTTACTTCAATCCAACTTGAGTATTAACCTAACGCTAAAATGTTTATAGAAATCAACAAATAATTTTGTGTATGGTCACCATAGTCTTAACTATTGCGTTTATATAGTTTGTCGTGTGCGATAATTATAGACTGAAAACATGTTAGTGTGGTCAGGTGTTCACGTATTGAAGGTGCTTCATATATTCTTTGCTTTTTATTCTGTAACTGCATATTTGTTCTCGTGCATAATATTTCGTACAGTATTTGCACTAATATTATCATGCAGTCCATCCAAATTTCAAATATACTTGCTCTATTCATCTTTAAACATCTTAACCGTTCCCTTTCTGATCATTAAATAAAATCAGGAAAACTGTATACTGATCTTCTTCGTCACAGGTAAAGCGAGATAACTAAAACATACTCTATCGACACTTGATAAACACTCATGATCCACTTCTGATATGATATTTTAATGAGCACATTACCTTTTTTCTTCATTTTTGGTAAGAACTCTTGTATCAACAAGAAGGGAGCCGTCAGGCCAACAGCCATCATATTGTTCCATGTATCTAGTGGATAGTTTTCTATGCTTGCTGTAAACTGGATTCCTAAGGACAAAATAAAGATCTATTGTTATAGAATGTTTAACGTTAAAGAAGCAAAAGTCTGTTTTTAATATTGAATTTCGGGATATGAATAACAATATGTGCACCGTAGATATTTATGTTTAGTCAAGGGAATTAGAAACAACAGTAGTCTAAGGATATTCAAAAAATTTTATCACATTCAGAAGATTCAAATGAGGATAAAACAAAAACGATGCGAATCGCACGAATGTCAGATGAATGCTTCGAATGAATATTTCGAGGATAGAAGAAATAACAGAAAATAAAATGGTTAGAAAGTAATATAACCCTTCTAAAATGAAAAAGAAAGGGAAACACCAGGATTAAAAAAAAAAGGAAAAGGAAATCTCACGATCATATTGTTAACATGTACAGTAAACCTGAGAAAATGCATTGAAAGTTATAGCGACTTCACATGCGCCAGACTGCTAATTATATCCTTCTGTACAAGTTGTAGTCCTGGTATTGATATCATCAGGTAAAACATACATTATATTTGATGAATAATAAATTTAAAACGAAACCAATAAGTACTTTTTTTAAGTATGAACTCATGTACTCAAGAAGGGTTCACAGATCATACCCACACATGACAGTCGTGTTGTTTTTAAGTATGCGAAAGATGCAATAGGTAATGTCACGATCAAGGACACGCGAAATTTTAATTTTGCATCCCCCCTGATAATATACGGTAAAAAAAAATCACCAAAAGACAAATAATAGTACAAAAATAAAGGCAACAGGTGTATGTCGCTGTTCGAAAGTAATCATTCAATTAAGAATTAAAAAAATCTAGGTTACAATCTCAAACAGAGAAGAAAAGATCAACTATAAAAGGGAAAACAACAGAAACATTGACCTGCATTCAAGACAAACGCCAAAATACATAAAACATTACATAGAACACTTCGATCAAATTCAACTATCACTTATAGTTGAGCAACGCGATAGTATTACCAGACCACAGATAAACAACGGAAGAAAATTACCAAACACCCATCGAAACAATAGCTGATACAAACAAATAATAATACTTTTAGATATATGATGGTTTGTTTGCTCTCAATAACGACGATTTCAGTATGTACACTACAGATATTTGTCCATTTGAACTAACTTTAATTAAACCTTATACTGACAATGAACACTACCCTTTTCTGGATCTTGATATCTATATAATTAATAACGGGAAGCTTTTTACCAACATTTATGATAAAAGAGATGATTTTTCATTTCCAATTGTTAGTTATCCATAATTAGATGGCGAAGTTCCGTTGTCACCATCTTATGGTATTCGTGTAACTCAAATTATATAGATATAGGAAGATGTGGTGTGAGTGCCAATGAGACAACTCTCCATCCAAATAACAATTTTAAAAAAGGAAACTATTATAGGTTAATGTACGGCCTTCAACAGGGAGTCTTGGCTCACACCGACCTATTAGTTTATTAGCTCGTGTATGTAACAATGTTAGCAAAATAAATATATGATTACTGAAAAATTATTACACCAGGGTTTTCGATATCACAAATTATTTAGTTGTCAAAACATGTACTCAATGTTATCATCGTTACAAGGACATCGTTTGTTAGTATAAATCAACATGCAGACATCTTATACGTTCATGTTTTTTTACAAAGCACAAAAATGTCGGCATTCACCTTAAAAGTTAAAAACAAATCATTTAATATTCTTATTTAGAAGGGATATAGATACGATATTGTAAGGGCTCTCGGTGGTTGAGTGGTCTGAGTAGTTACTTCTGTGATCACTAGCCATTCAACACTGAGGTTGTGAGTTCGAACCCCACTTGTGCAGGTGCACTCGACTCCAATCTAAATTGCCTAGTATCGTCAGTTGTCCTATCGAAGGTCCGGGCACTCCGGCTCCCTCCATCAATTAAAACTGGCTGCCACAAAATAGCCTAAATGCGGTGCTTAAAAGTTGCAGTAAGGTTTATGAGCCCTTCTGTGGCCATTTTTGTACAAACTTTTCAAACTTCAATTGTATCAAAACTACAGATACTTGTATTTTTGTCCATTTGATGAGTTAAGCCTTTTTCAACTGATCTTTATAGTTCGTTCTTATGTTGTTCTGATATACCACTGTCCCAGGTTCGGGGAGGGTTGGGATCCCGCTAACATGTTTAACCCCGCCACATTATGTATGTATGTGCCTGTCCCAAGTCAGGAATCATTGGAATGGTATACTTAATAGCTGCAATTTAAATTAAGCGTTTCAGGATAACTCCTCCTACAATTTGAATGATAGGAAGTTTCTTCTTTGCAGACTGTTACAATATATTGAAGTTGTCCATGTGGTCAGGATTCGTTTTTTTATTACTGTTTGCTTTTTTGGGAAGATAATTGAACTTAGTCTTTTTCGGAGTATAAACTTTCATAAGATGTGAATAGCGTTTCCGGATGACTCCTCATACAGAGAGCAATTATAAACACCAGTGCTCCAATGCTCAACTTTGTGTATTTTAAAGTAACACTTTGAATCTGCGGGCCATTTTTGTGTTTCCCAGACATGATATCCCAAAGAAAGTCTTCAGCTCTACATCTGTTATTATACAGAAACATCTGATTGGTGGCATCACTAAGACATGTTTATGTTTTTAAAACAAAATCTTTCACATAACGTTCGCTATTTAAAAATAAACAGCTGCGCCATGAGCGTATGATGCGCCCGTTGTTTTATGCAATAATCATAAATAGTTTCTGAGATACAGCATGACATGTGAAAACACACCATTTTTAACAACAAAACTCAATATCTCTAAAATAAAATTTAGAATCAAAAACAAAAAGTATACAGATCTTTAGATTAATATAACTTAGAAGTGTGTAAAGTTTTAAGCAATAATCATAAATTGGTTTTGAGATACGACACGACATTTAAAAAACCTGCCCCCTTTATTTTACAAAATACTCAATAACTCAAATATAAAATATTGAATCATCAACAAAAAGTATACAGATATGAAGATTAATAATACTGAGAAGTTTGTAAAGTTTTAATCAATTATCATAAATCGTTTTTTAAATACGGCGCGGCATGGGGAAAATACACTCTTGTTTTAGTTACAAAGTTCTGTAACTCAAAACGATTTAATTTATAATTTTCACCAAAAAGTATACAGATCATTTGACCATCATAAAAAACAACAATATTAAGTTTCATGAAATTTTGATAAGTGGTTCTCAAGTTAGGGTGCGGCATGTTTATGCCGGATATTTGTATACCATAATACGTCCCGTCAAAATTTTGACGGGCGTATAAAAAGTTATTTTCATATACATGCACTTACCTGCATTATTTACCAGAATATCTATACCCTCTGGAAAGATGCTACAAATGTTCGAGCAGAATGTATTGATTTCATCCTCTTTCGTCAAATCACATGCAACAAAATATGTTTTGCCAGCATATTTTCTGTAATCATGTATCATTCAGATAGTTATATATTGTAAACGCCAAAAAAATAGAGGAAATATAAAAATTGAAATAATGAGCATAAGATACTATCTTATTGAAAAAATGTGTGTTGTTTAATGTTATAAAAAGATTATTAATTACTGTAACAGGTTCCTTCGTTTTTTTTGGTTGTTGTGCATTCACTGTTTTTGTGTCATGAATGGATTTTCCATATTATTTATTTTTCGTTTACATACAGTAAAAGAGGGACGAAAGATACCAAAGGGACAGTCAAACTCATAAATCTAAAACAAACTGACAACGCCATTGCTAAAAATGAAAAAGACAAACAGACAAACAATAGTAAACATGACACAACGTAGTAAAACGATATGTAAAAATAATTGAGCAGCATTTCGGTCGATAGTTAAGATCAAAACAATAAATCTTCTATCAAAGTTGCACTACCGAGTCACAAATACATTGAGGTTATAATTTATTTTCTTATTTACCTAGTGAACTCCTCTACTAAACCATCTATCAAAGTTGCGCCTCCTAATCCCGTGAGAATAACATTGCATCCAAGATTAGCTAAATGCCGAGCGATGCCGAGTCCTATGCCAGTGGTTGATCCTGTTACTACAGCGACTTTTCCTTCCATAATAGATGACAATGTTTCCTACAGCAAAACTATTGCAAAAACATTGAATACACAACGCAATCTATGAGGATGGCTTTTCTAAAACAAAACAGCAGATCTGAATATTTTAATATTGTTAATTTCAGTCAAGAAATCGGTTTCGCAATTCTCTGTCTTTACAATAAAAATACTTCTGTTTGAAATCTAGATTACATTGCATAATTGTAAAAAAAAGTTTACCAGTTCGCATTTATTATCAAAAACATCTTATTTAAAATTCAGATATAAATTCAGCTCAGCTTATGATGATATCGTCGTATCAATCTGTATATTATATGTAAATAAACATATACGAAGTCTGTTTAATATCTTTCATTATCAAGTTTGTTAAGTAGAAGAATTTGCATTAGGAAATATTTTTCCTAAACGTTTACTTTATAATCCTGGACTGATATAAATAACAGCAGATTATTTTATTTAGTACGATGTCACTATATAGTGCATAAGAACTATATAAACTATTTATACGATTTACCTCATTAGTTCATTCGAAAATTATCCTCTATCTTATTTATTTAAAATCACGTTTAAAATATTCATTATCTGTTTGAGATACAATGTATGTGCGAACAGATCCGAAGATTACTATATACATATAGGGCCTATATACATGTAAGGCTAGATGAAAGATAGTTGATAAAAAGAATTTAAAAACTGAAAGAATCATTGAAGACGTATGCTATTAGTGAATATCTATTGACGAAAAAGACAAGGATCATATCAGTAAACATGTCCTTTTTTCATCGTATGTGACTAACAAATGGGATTTATTTGCTACAATAAACAAGGTGGTTCAACAAGTAAAGCAGGGGTTTCTAAGCCTGATGCGTAATTTTTTTGCTGCGGGATTTTTTGTCGTGGGTTCTCGTGTTTTCCTTCGATTTTCTTCTTAGTTATTCTCAGGTGTAAGCTTTTCTCTTTTGACATAGTACACACAAACCGTATGATTGCTTTACTCTTAGAAGAAGAGATATTTCAAATCATGAAATCAAATTCAATTCAATACATTTAAATTTTAAAAATATCTTAAAGTTGTTTTTTTATTCAGTGACAGTTCTAGACTGTTTTAAATCCTAAATGTGATTTTTACTTTCAGTTCAAACAACTTATGTAAACTCTTAAGGAAAACAGCTAGATTATTTGGTTCTTGTCGTAACTATGTTTTTGAACTATGTTTTTAAAGTACACCATCATATATATACTTTTGTAAAAAACAAAAGTGCATTTTGGACTTCAAGTTTTAACAGTATGTATATGTATTTAAAGAAGTATATTTGTTTTATGTTTGCAGGCTGTCTATTTGTTTGAGTATTTACTATATCATCCAAAACTAACAGATTTATTATTTAGTAATGCTTTATGAGATATTGATCAATATGTTATGAATAGTCCTTGAGCATGTAATGATATATTTATAATATATATTCCCTTTATGCATTATTGCTTAATAATAAATTTGTAACGATGAATCAACGAAGATAATATTGTTTGGGGTTATTTTAAAGGAGTGTTACATGTATATATATATCTAACTTTTTAGACCGGGTAATGACAGACGAAAACGGGAATGAAAATCGGTACCCCTGAGGAAAATAATATAACACGTTGTTGTTTGCCATGTTTATCCCGCTACATTCACTATGTGCCTGTCCCAAGTCCGAAGCCCATTGCTCAGTGATTGTCGTTGGTTCATGTCTGTCATATTTGGTTTGCATAAATTTTTTTGTAAACTTTCCCAATTAAATTGTTTCAGATTTTTCATGTCTGGATTTTTATAGCAACCTATACGGTATGTATTATTCTCGTTGTTGAGGTGGTATAATAGCCTATCATTGCTTCTGTCATTTGAACTTTGGTGGATAGTTGTCTCATTGGCAATCATACCACATCTACTTATTTTTATGAAGAACTACTATATAAAGATTTAAATTCTATATCGCTATCATGATAGTAAAAATCCATATATACATGTATATATAATATACGATTTATCAAAACAATAAAATGTTCTAAATTATTCTCAAACAGGTGCCTTACAGTATACGAAAAGTTCTGTTAAAATATGGTATATTAACAATATATTTTTCCCCAAATGAGACAACTTACTCCTTACTAGGCTATGGTATGTTTTTTTCTTTTTATTTCTTATTGAAAGGGCTTGTTTTAAGCTTCTTTGTTAATTTTTGGACAGATGTGAGAGTGTTGAAATATTTCACCCTCCCTCCAGAATTTGCACGAATAAAGCATACACTGATCTGAATGTATCTGTATAAAGTAATTAAGTTGAAATATCAAAACATTTTTTCCTTTGAGAAACCACTAAATAAGATGTGATTACATGAGAAAATGTCCTACAAAATTCTGTGTGTAAAAAGTACTCGTACGTCCATTGCAGTTAATAATTTATAAAGGAACGTGATATATAAAGATAAAACAGCACAAAGCAAAAGCACTTTTCCAAAATATACTACAGTTTTACTCCGAGTGTTTGAAGCAGACGACACATTTGTTACTTTGATCACCCTAGTTTTTTTGGTGGGGTTCGTGTTGTTTATTTAAGAATTGAATGCTTCTTTTTGTAAATTTATTGGGGTGTAAAAGCGTTGACCGAAGTACATTTTGTATGAAGCGCGGAAGCGCTTCATACTAAAAATGTGCGCACGGTCAACGCTTTTACAACCCTATAAAGTTACAAAAAGAAGGATTCAATACTTATAATTACATTTTTTAGCTATGATCATGATAACACGAATTTTATAAATTTTGTATATTATTCACCTGTACACTTTATTGTGGGACCACGTGCTATCATGAATGAAAAGTTTTATTGAGTGATGCAATTGTTTACGGAATAACAAGTGATGTGCCGTTAGCCAATCAAAATAAAGTATTATAATGAAACATACATCTAATGTAATTATTCTTTAATTTTCTATGTTGTGTCATGTGTACTATTGTTTGTCTGTTTGTCTTTTTCAGTTTTAGCCATGGCGGTGTTTTAGATTTATGAGTTTGACTGTCCCTTCGGTATCTTTAGTCCCTCTTTTACTGATTTTAGTCTGCTAATATCTTTTAATTTGACGATTTTGATTTAAGGTCAGTCCCTTCACAATTGCCTTTATAAAAATCCAGATAAAAAATGTATGTGTAAGATATCTCTACATATACAGAGTTGTCTACATGTTCTACAAAATATATATGTTGTTTGAGATTTTGATTCTCTATAACATAAATAACTTCAGGTAGCTGGGAATCCTTTGTTTTAAATGCTGTAAATATTGCGTTGCTCCCTATGCTTCAAATATTGCATAATCATTATATATGTACTTAGAATAGTGCAAACTATAAGTACGCAACAATTATGAAGTGAACATGGTACATGGCACCATATATCTCATTTGTCTACTTTAAACAATTACACATAAATTTATATGAGATATGTAAATTTTAAAAGTCGTTCAAATTGTTTATAAATCAAATATGAAAATAATTTTACCAACGAGGATAATTTTTTTTAATAGTTCTCAAAGGTACCAGGATTATAATTTAGTACGTCTGACGTGCGTTTCGTCTACATAAGAATCATTAGTGACGCCCATATCGAAATATTTATAAAGTCAAACAAGAACAAAGTTGAAGAGCATTTAAAATGCAAAATTCAAAAAAGTTGTGCCAAATACGTCTAAGGTAATCTATGCCTAGGATAAGAAAATCCTTAGTTTTTCGAAAAATTCAAAGTTTTATAAAAAGGAAATTTATAAAAATGACCACATGATTGACATTCATGTCAACACCGAAGTGTTGACTACTGGGCTGGTGATACCCTCGGGGACGAAACGTCCACCAGCAATGACATCGACCCAATGGTGCAAATAGTTATCAAAGGTACCAGGATTATAATTTAGTACGCCAGACGCGCGTTTCGTCTACATACAGTAGAGATCAGTTCTAACCTCTCATTAGAACTGTCAGAATATCTGTCATAGAACTGTTCTAACATGTCCTAGAACAGTTCTACCTAGAACAGTTCTACCCTAGATCAGTTCTAAGTATAACTGTTAGGATCAGTTCTAGAGTAGAACTGTCTAAATCAGTTCTAGGTAAAACTGTCCAAATCAGTTCTAGGTAAAACTGTCCAAATCAGTTCTAACCGTAGAACTGTCAACAGAACTGACTAAATCAGTTAGGACTGTAGAACAGTTCTAAATGACGTCACTACAGTAAGGGCACTTTAGAATTTAGAAGAAATAAATCACTTCCAATTACTTTGCTATATATAATAGCAGATTTTCTATATTTTTTACTGATCAAACGTTACAAATATCGAAGTGAATAGAAGGTTATCCAACTCAGCGGAGAAATATTTTTATAAGATTGCATAGGAAACATCATTGTTTACGTTTCTTCGTTTCCCGTTTTTAACAGTCTCTTCATAAATATAATTATAAGTATTTTAATTGTAATATACCTTGTTTGCCTTGGATTTACATTCATTTAAGATTCTGTTTTGACAAATGTTTAAACGAAAATTGTACAGTGGATGAATTATGGGATAATAATGAAAAAGTGTTGTATTATAACGTAAAAAAACTATAAACATTTGCACCATCTCGTCAATTTAGCCAGACTTATCCATAACGATTATAAATGATATCTGGGAGTCTGGAACTCAGAAAAATATACTCATCTCAACATGAATGAAACAGTTGCCCTGGACGTTCGGCTACAAACAAAATCATGCATTTTTCTTTGCCTTCTTCAAATTATATTAACAGTATACTATTCCAAAAAGAGAACTTCCCATACATGTACTTTTTTTATTTTAAAATAAAGTATATGAATCAGTCTTGTGAGTGTTGGATGATGCCGTAAAATAGTTTTGTTTAAAAAAAACATTACAAACCTGAGACTACTATATAGTATCCCAGCACAAACTTTTTAAACGGACTTAAAAAGTCACTTTAGTGACGTTCATTATTATGGATACAGAGAGGAAATAACGGCGCGCTAAATTTTTAAATATGGTATAAATACACCTTATCGCTATTTGTCTGCCATTACTTATTGGTTTTTGGAAAAGAAACTCTCTCCTATGATCAAAATATGCAAATTGTTAAACAAGTATTCAATTTTATACAAAGATCAAAACTATTCCTCGTATTATAGTATCAACAAAGGTAAAAGCGCACATCATCATCATTAGCATCATCATCACAATCTCTATCGTTCTTTCTTCATTGCCTTTCCTTTTTTCAGGATAGATTAGTAATATTTATGATATTATATTATATAATGCATGCTCCCGTTTAATTTCTATTGTTATATATATTGTATATAAAGCTGGGTCACTCATTTACGGTTTTTATCCCGTTCTCAATCCGCTTTTATTTCGATTTGTATCTTTCGCCTGGTAAAATTCGACCGAGTCTATCACGCCTGTAATCCGACTGAGATCAGACAGTGACCAGACAGTGAACCGACACTGACGAAAGTTTTCTGTTAAAAAGCAGTCGACATACTCGGAATGATCAGGTACGTATAACTCCTATCAAGGTCTGCTCGATCACATTGCAAACAGCTTTGTCTGGTCTGAGTCATTTTATATTCTGTATTAGTCGGGACTCGGGGACGTGGGTATCATTGGCGAATTTCGTATTTTTAATGGGACTGTTCCGGAATGGTTTCGGCAAAAACGGTTCGCAATCGACAAGATCTGGATGAAATCTGGACTCAATCTGCAAAAAAAACAGCAATGAAAAATTTCTCCAGATCATTCCCGTTCCACAGGATGCCGTTAAAAATACACAAAACATTGTTAGGATTTTGATTCGATACAGAAGAATCTGTTACGAGATAGGCACGATTATAATCCAACAAGACAAAATCGGCTGAGTTTCCCCGAATGTTGCGGGACGCACCTAACTATCGGGGTGCTTCGCCGAACTATTCGGACCCTTCCCGACCCGAAGAAATTTGTTACGAACTTACACGACTGCGTGCAGACAATGATAGGACATTGCAGATAATTGAGGAGAGAAACCGACTTTTTCACTTTTCGTTTCGCTGTCTGATCTCAAACGGGAGCAACAATCGTCAATGTGTGAACTCCGCATTAACCAAACATTCTAATCATCTTTTCATTTTTATCAATTTTTGATTAATTTTAAATTTCAAGGGAGTCGCTCTCAATAAGAATATTATTTGTTTTAAATTAAAAAAGCAGCAGCATTATAACAGAAACCAGATTAGTCGAGTATCACTTTGGTAATCGATACTCGGTACTAACGAGAGGTACTCGAGTACTCGTTGACATCCTTAGTAAAAAGTGATATAATCGTGCAAAGACGACTAAATAAATGATTGCTTACAAAATATGATACTCCAAATAGCAATTTTTTTTTTCATTATTACTGACGTCAGTGTATCAATGAAATACAAGCGACTTCTATCAACCATCAAACTATTGCAACGTCTACCTTCAAAAAGATAAGTTTTTAAATAACTTTTTTGCATCCTCTATTACGTGAATTTACACTATAAGTTGATCTGACCTGATAAACTATCGCTATAAAATAATTATCACCCTGTAAACATGGTAAACAAACTGAAACTCATATTTTAAAACACAATAGCACATAAATCTAACACTGAGTACATAGTAATGTCATGGACGTCGTTTCTATTGGGTGCATACTAATATGGACTATGCATTATGCAAACATCTTTTAATGTTTATAATACCAATCATCGAAAGTTGGTAGTCACTAAAACAGCTGACACCGCCATGTACAGTAGCATTTCTGGTAAGTCTTAATTTGAATTATTCGTCAGAATAAGGTCTTCATTTAAACTGATTAAGAAATAAAGTCTTTTTGGATCGGAATTAAGAAACGAAGGATTATGAGCTTCGATGTTCCTACATTTCATCTATTGTTATTTATAAGGTTTTCAAACTTTGAGAATTGTTTATATGTTAGTAGACTAATTTTATTTATTTGTCTATTATATATTTTGTGATATTTATTGCCTCGAATCTAAAGAATTTTACTCCCTTTGACTCCAAGTATCCTTAATAGCTGAAACGAACTTGTAATTTATCTTCCAGAGAATGTCTGTATCAACTTTACACGTCTTTATAGGAATACTGTCAATTACATGTACATCGTAAGTAAGCTATATTAACAACAGTACATTAACCATTACTTCACGACTCAAAATCACTGCATCCATTATAAGCCTTTTAAAAAAACTATATTTACTATCAATTCAAGAGGCAAGATTACTCAGGTCCATTAAACACCAAAATCAGAAGAACATTTTTTTTTTTTTGCTCTTCTGAATTTTGGTAATATCGAGGTCACCTCACTGCAGGTTAAAGACAAAGCACCTCACTGAAAGTCCAAGACTACCACCTTACTAAGTCCAAGACGACGAACCTGACTGCAGGTTTAAGACGACGCACTTTTCTGCAAGTCCAAGACGACCCACCTCACTGCATGTACAAGACAACCAACCTAAATGCAGTACTAAGACGAAACACATCATTGCATGTCCAAGACAACCCAGGTTGAATTCTTTGCTATCTATCGTTTACAACTGTATTGTAGAACACAGCTGCAGGGTAATAATATCAACAAATTAATGTTTTAAAATTATTATACTGTCATCGATTGCCCGTCACAATCCCTGAAAAACAGACACGGGACGCACAATAATATCCATTATATAACTTGGAATCCTCAATACTGTTCAACTTTGTACTTGTTTGGCTTTTCAAATTGATGAGTCTTATGTAGACGAAACTCACGTCTGGCGTACTGAAACTATTATCCTGGTACCTTTGATAACTATTGGGAACAATTTACGTTGTACAAATAAAAAAATGTATTTATGCTTAGAAAAAAGTATCTGACATTACGTTTATCAACCTATTAGAGGTATCCTTATTTACATAGATGTGTTATCAACAAAAAATTCAGATTTTATCCATTTAAAGCAAGCTAAGTAAGGGAAAGATAAAACCGTAATTCATATATCCGAAGAATAGCAGTAAAAAGGTATCAATATGAAGACGGAACAATAGACGAAATTGGCATTTCATTTCTACTAAATATTTTCCGAAAATGTTTCTGCATGTGGATAATTTTAGAAAATGACATTTTTCTTGTTTTATTAAAACTAACTTTAAAAAAGATAAAATATTTTTATATATCTTATATATATATAGTAACCAGATAAAGTTCCCTCATATCTTATCCTTATTACTGTATAAAATATATATACTTATAGCAATATTTTCTTGTTTTAATCGTCTTACAACTTTCCTTTTTATTGTACCTCATGTTTACAGTGACTTTACAAAACAACTTACAAATGCATTTTATCCAAATTTAACTTATGTGTTTTCCTAGATTACATAGAAACGCTTTTAATAATTTATATGTGCCACGTTATAGTAGTTTTAATCCATTAGTAAAACTTTTTTTTTATGAATATTTTTCAAAGGTGCCAAAAATGGTTCAACGTAACAGAGGAGTTTATGGTGATTCCAAATAATAATGGTAAGCAATCAATCCTTGAATATTAATGCTTATGATGTTATTCTTATAAGGATATTGAAATAAAGTCAACAGTAGTATACCGCTTTTCAAAATTCATAAATCGATAGATAAAAAATCTGGGTTACAAACTAAATTATTTTCCAATATCTCAAATCGGGGCCTAGTTCTGAGCTTTAACTCCGACGCCTCAGACTTGTTTTTAATATGCATATATAACTTTACCTGTTTGGAAACACTTTAGAAGCAATGAGCTAAACTCACATTATGAAAAAAAATATTAAATAAATTTGGTGCATCTTATGCACCTGTCTGGAGATATTTTATTCCAATATTTCAGATATGTTACAAATGTATTCCACGCAAAAAAATTAAAGTCAAATTCAAAGATTGAAACCACAAGAATAATATGATAAAAAAAAATAAGTAGAGCACACAGTTACCCTATGGTGAAGATTATGAGAAAGTTTCTATTAAAGGTCTCGATAAAGAAGAGTTATGAAAACAATATGGATATCTCTTTCCTTTAATAAATGACAAAGTCAAAACTTGTTTAGAGAACCCAATCATGTCCAGTAAAGTCCGATAAAAGTCCGATAAAAGTCCAATAAAAACCAATAAAGAAAATGCACAATGTAACTTCTACAAACTGTGTCCTACAGTCTGAACCTCAAGTTACATGATGTATTGATATCAGTATATGTTTTACTTTTCTCTTACTTTTATGGATCAAATATTAATATAAGTTTTTTTATCTTAACTGTTCTCTTAGTATGATGATATTAACCTTGTCGGGTGCATGTAGAATGTATTGCTACTACGATCTTGGTGTCTTCATTATCAAATCATGAGGAAAGTTGTTAGTTGTTTTGAAATCTGATTTCAATTGATTTATTGCTGCTTAACGTCTAGCGTCAGATAGTAAATACATTCTGAGGCGATAATATGCTAATGAAATATGAACTATAACTTGCTTTGAACTAGACTGTGCTGAATCAAATTTTAATCTTGCTAACACACAAGGTTACAGTCCAATAAATACATATTACTTTATGCATACTCATTATGCATACTCCTAGTTCATAGGTATTTAAAAAAAAATACATTAGAAATGTCGATCTACATTAGGACCCTAGTGAGATATGGAAAATAATCCAGACAATGTAAAAAACTATGACAATACATGTTACTCGATCTATTATCTCGTCACAATTGCTCTGGGCGTCACTGGTTAGTCCTGTATGGACGAAACGCGCGACTTGCGTATTAAATTATATACCTGGTACCTTTTAAAAGCTATTATTCGTGTGTTTTTCTGTCCTACATGTTCTTCCATTTATTTGTAATGTAGTCCTGTCATTTATTGTTGTCATTTTAATGTTATATTTAACATAACCATAAAAGCGGGAGGTTTGGCTAGCCACAAAATCAGACTCAACCCACTATTTTTTCTAAAACAATGTCCTGTATCAAGTCAGAAAATTGCAATTGTTATCGTATAGTTTGTTTCTGTGTGTGTTGTATTGTACTTTATTAATTTTTTTTCACTGCAGTTGTTTCGTTGTCGGAATGTACTATATAGTATTGTGCATTTTTGTAATTCTCTGTCCTGAATGTTCTTACATTAATTTGTACTGTATTCCTGTCATGTAAGGGTCAATTTAGTGTTATATTTAACATTGCCATAAAGGTGCGAGGTTTGGTTAGCCGCAAAACCAGGTTCAACCCACCATATTTTTCTAAAAATGTCTTGTACCAAGTCAGGAAAATGGTCATTGTTATATTATTATAGTTAGTTTCTGTGTGTTTTACATTTTAGTGTTGCGTTTCTGTTGTGTCGTAGTTATCCTCTTATATTTGATGTGGGTCTCTCAGTTTTAGTTTGTAACCCTGATTTGTTTTTTTCTCAATCGATTAATGAATTTCGAACAGCGGTATACTGCTGTTGCCTTTATTTTCCGAGGAAACAATCCACACAATGTAACAAGACATTGCCAATACGTGCTACTTGATCCGATATCTCGTCTGACCTCCTGTGGAAGCGATTCACACAATGTAACAAATCAATGACACTACATGTTACTTGATCTGTTATCTCGTTACATTTACCGAGGAAACAATTCACACAATGTAACAAATCAATGACACTACATGTTACTTGATCTGTTATCTCGTTACATTTACCGAGGAAACAATTCACACAATGTAACAAATCAATGACACTTCATGTTACTTGATCTGTTATCTCGTTACATTTACCGAGGAAACAATTCACACAATGTAACAAAACTATGACACTACATGTTACTTGATCTGTTATCTCATTACATTTACCGAGGAAACAATCCACACAATGTAATAAAACAATGACACTATATGTTACTTGATCTATTTACTCGTTTTATTTACCGACACAATGTTACAAAACAATGAGTCAATTATACATGTTTCTTAATCTGTTAACTCGTTAACTCGTTTATTTTACCGAGAAAACAGCCGAAATATTTGTCAACACGATTTAATAACAACATCTTTGTATAATAACATCTTATAACAGTACCTTGTGCCAATATTTAGACTGATATAATTTTTTCCTTATCTGCATAGTATCGTCTATTCTATACGATTTGGTGCATAGTTAATTTGCTTGTTGGTCCTTTTTATAGAAGACCTTTCTTTTTAGACCCTTCTACAACGTATTTTGTTTTACATGCACACGTATAAAAATTGCGATTTTTATCTCACGCAATCATAGGTTTGAACGTAGTTTTCAATTTAGACCTGTTTATATATATATATAAACTGTATTCAATAGTTATTTATTTTTCAACCTGATAAAGCATGTATATATTTCTACTAAGTTTGAAACATTATCAAGTTCTTATCAATTTTGCAGGTAATGGAGTGGTTGTAAAGTTACAATTAGAACTGAGCCAAGTAATAGCAGACGCAATGGCTATGGTAGGAGTCCTTATACTGCATTTGGGGATTAACAATAACCAGAAAAATTTCTGCAGATAATTTATATTTTATTATACTTAGACTTTGTCATACAATAAAAATAAAAGAAATCTTACTTTATATTGTTGAACGATCTAACTACATTGCCGATTTACCAAAAGTAACTTGCATTAAATATTTCAAACTTTAACAGCAAAACTTGTCTTTAAAATAAAGAGCTTTCCTTAATTTCTATATTTTGATTTAAAAGAAGAAAGCCTGCACATAAATATAAAACAAATGGAATGATTTTTTCTCCATATTGTTAATTTCTCTTTTAAAGGACGGTTATGGTTGTTTGGCACCGTCTTATGGTGTTAATATATCCCAATTCGTTCGCTATGATCGTGTCTGCAGTTACAGTAGTACGTTTGGATTTTAACGAGAATAATCTTATTATAATATTAATGGTAAATCATAAAGTCTGAGATTTTGATATAAAAATTACTTAAAACCTTTACTAAATTCATCCTTTAGTTACAAAAAATAGGTTTCCATGTTTGGCTGTACCCGTAGAAAACTCCTTTTAAACGGAATAGCACATCCTGCATTTTACAGGGATATTAACCGAGCTTGGAATTTCGGGAAAATCTATCAATCCTTTAAATGAAATTATTCTTAAAAGTAATCAACTCAATACTATCACTGTTGTACACTTTCACGGTACTACAATGTGTCGATATTTTTATTTTGTCATTACACACGTGTACTGGTTGATAATTTAGTCTCAGATGCAGTTTTTTTTTGTATTTGTAGTTATTGTCTTTGAACTAGTTGTCAGTAATTACAAGCACTTGCGGATATGTACTATGAGTCTTCTTTTGTTGTGAGGCGTGAATGAATACGCTTCCATGTCCAGTCTGCGTTTTTGTTAGATGCGTTCTTGCTTTGAATCAGTCAGATGAATTAAACCCTGTTCAACAGTTTTTATAATCTGCTCTTATGTTGTGCACTAACACCACTGCTCAAGGTAAGGAGAAGGTTTAGCGTTCATGAACATGTTTAATCGCGCCACATTCTTTATGTTTCTGTTCAAAGTTAAAAGCCAGTAGTTTGGGTTTTATCTGTGGTTCAAATCTGTCATATTTGTTTTTCGTAAATTATTTTGTTATATGCCGTTAGTTATCGCAATTGAATTGGTTCGTATTTTTTCATGTGAGGGCCTTTTAAAACCGTCTATACGATATGGGTTTTTTCACACTGTCGAAGACCGTATGTTTGCGTGTAATTGCTATATAATTCATTTGAACGTTTTTTTGGATAGTTGTTCCCGTTAGCAATCATACCAGATCTTCTTATTTTCATATTGTTATGACTTTTGATATTTCTGATTTAATTTTGAGAATTCGTTTCTTAGAGCTTTAAACTAGGCTGAAGCTACACTTTTTCTCACCAAATTTCCCAGTTACGCTATGTTCTGCAGTCTTTAGTATCCAATGTTGTGTTTTGTATACTATGTTTAACTTTTGGTATCATTTTTGAGTTAATAGTTGTCAAGAATTATAGTTTTTCAATTGAATGTATTTCATTATTGCTAGATCGTCCACAACACGTATGCAATATTTGACAGATACACATGCATTGCTATAAATACAATGTGTATTTAAATGGAATGATCCAAATGCAATATACAACAACTGTTATACAAAACAGTCTCAAATCTAGAAAGTAGTTCTGAAGCCATTTCGATGACAATAACTTATTTCAAACACACCTTTAAAAGCTTTTAAAAGTAATCAATCCTATCTAAAAATTAACCTACAAATCAGTTTGAATAACTTATTATACATATCGATGAAATCTTTTTATCCTAGTCTACTTTAAGAGATACTTTTGCCTATATCCTTACTTCATTTTTCTGCATTAAATTTTATGCTTAGACATCAGCTCTTTGGTATTTCTTTGTATTATTAAACAACATTCAACATTACTTTGAAAACACTTATTTCAGAGTGTAGAGATGCACCATTCTATGAACCTTCGATGGCAGGACGATAGATTTATACGACAAGGCAGCACAAATCCACACAAGACCTATATCAACATGTATGGGACAGATCCAGACTTTGAGTTCGTCTGGGTGCCAGATGTATACATGACCAATGAAGTACCGTCAGGAATACTGGATTATCAACCGACAGATATCATTAGAATTTACGAAAATGGCACATTACTGTTATCAAAACAGTTAAGTTTGATTGTTCCAAGTGTCATTCTCTTAAACATCCTTTGGGGTTATATAGGTTGAAGTCTTCGAATTATAAATATAGTCCTTTAGATCATCAATCCTCTTCAATATAAAAAAAACACACAAACAATATATATATATAAATATGTGTACTTTTATATAATCCAAAAAAAGTGGGCCAGATTTTTGAAATAAGATCAACACGAATTACAGTCATTGTATGTTAGTTTCTTATTGATTTCGTGTTGTTGTCCTCTGCTTTTTTTCAAATGTGTTTGGTTATTTTTTAACATCAAAGTATGCGGAAAACTTAAGGGTGATGAGCTATGTTCATGTATCTTGTGTATTGCATCAAACATGTCTTATCTTTTCCAATTCCTCTAACCACAATTATATCCATTTTCCCCAATCATGAAAATACCAAATTATACCAACTAGAACACACCCACGAAATCGCGAGCATTTACAGCTTGGTTGAAAGTTTATTGTAGGGAGATTTTTTGCAAAAGATTTTTTGCCTTGAGAATTTCAGAAAAGTTATCAAAATTCATAGGTAATTGGAGACAGGGCACATTTTTTTAAGCCCTCTCCCTTTTTCGAAAGTCTGTTAATTATTTTTTTTTATCCATTATTTCAGTCGTGTTTCTGTATACTACGAACATACGTATATTATAAATAAAGTGTTTTTGTTATTAACTGTCAGTTTCTTCTCCACGGCAATCACTGCTATATTTTATAGAGAGGCTCTATCAACGCGAAAATAATGTTTCTGTCCCGAGTACTCTTATGAAAGTTGTGTGCAAGTCTAAAACCGGAAGTCTTGAAGGAGTTCAAAGTTGGTTTGATGACAGAAACAATATTCGGACGCTTTTATTTTCATTTTTCTCTCAAAATAACCCAAACTGAACAATCATAAGGATTGTTGACAAATGCGACTATGCTTGGTACCTATTGAACACAGATTAATGATTAATTTATTGTGTAAGGAAGAGAAGCGACACACAATATGAGGTCTTTTCGTTTATTGTATAGATAACCGTACTGGTACATGCCAAACGCAACACGAAGGGTGGATCAGGTAGGAAATACTTGCCCTTCCGGAACCTTAGATCAATGGTTGGGTTTGTCTTGCAAAGTCTTTCTATGTAGGTTTTTTGATTATTTTTTTCAGCTGTCAATAAATAGTATGATTACCTTTATATATTCATAGTGCTCGGGATATAAACGAAACCTTATATGTATGTAGAACATATCCTGAATTTATGTCTTGCTGTCAAATACGAACATGTATATCCTTTGACCACATATGGATTTATAAAAAGAAAGGTGATGTGGTATGATTGCCAATGCGACAATTATTTGACTTGAAATGACCTAGATATAAACAATTATTATAAGAACAACCATGAGAAAAACCCATACACATAGGACGCATTATAACAGGCATGACACATGTAAAACAATTCAAACAAGAAATCTGTATTAACCATTTATATATGTGCCTCACTAAAACATGAGAGCATGAGATTCTTATTGAATACCTCTTAAATAAGAGTATTTGTTGTAGGCATGTTGTGATGTTTTACTGTAAACTAAGGTTGTTTAAAGTGCCAATGACCAACGAGATATGTAGTATACAGTTTCAGAGCAGTAAGTGTTTTCAAGATAATAGCTAGTGTTGTTATATTTTTAAAGTAACGGAAGTAAAAAGAAATGTTTGAATGGATTGCTGTACTTGTAATCCCCTATTTTATTGCCATTTCTACAATAC
This sequence comes from Mytilus trossulus, assembly GCF_036588685.1. Taxonomy (NCBI): domain Eukaryota; kingdom Metazoa; phylum Mollusca; class Bivalvia; order Mytilida; family Mytilidae; genus Mytilus; species Mytilus trossulus. The sequence continues at coordinate 83,741,484 of NC_086375.1, read as the reverse complement.
TGTACATTATGTAAATTAAAATTTTCGGATATACTTTAATATAAGATAAGGAGATGTGGTATAATAGCCCATGAAACAACGTTTCAACAGAGTCCAAATACGGCGGATATTATAAGTTACTACTGACCCAAAAGTAAATAATTCAAACCAAAAATCAAAAGACCTGCTTTTTTATATAATTGTAAAACAAATATGTCAAACGACAACCACTGAATTGAAGACTTCTGATATGGGACACGCATATACGTACTGTTGAGAGCTTAAATATGTGTGAACTCTCAACACTCCTCTCCTTACACGGAACAGGGGTGTAACAGTCATACATAAGAATCTTTCATTTTCTGATACTAGTTCAAAGTCAATTACAGCTAATAAATAAATCATGTTCTCTCAGACATACATATTGTGAAACATACACATTGTAAGAAGGAGTACAATGCACATTATCGTTCAAAAAAGGAAAAAAATAATAACATTAAACATATCTAATTGCTTAAAGCTTTTCTGTTCGGTGTGAGCTAAGGCTTCATGTTGAAGGCCGTACTTTGACCTATAATGGTTGTGGTTTTTACAAATTTTGACTTGGATGGAGAATTGTCTCATTGGCACTCATAACACATCTTATATCTATTTAGTCGAATACATTTGTACCTGCTGGTTTTTAATTTATAATTGAATGATTATTGTGAAAAAAAGAGAGCGACATAATTCATAATAGACGGCGGGCTAATTATCATGTTATACTAATAATCATTATTCAATAAAGAGAATATTAATATAAAAAAAGAATATGTGGTATGATTGCCAACGAGACAACTGTCCACAAGAGACCAAAATGACACAGACATTAACAACTATAGGTAACCGTACGGCCTTCAAGAATGAGCAAAGCCCATACCGCATAGTCAGTTAACTTCCTTGACAACACCAACATTGATGTATATAATGACACATCAAATATTTGGTACCTCTTAATCATAGCCTCGCCATTTTAAAGCGTTTGATTTTTTTCTTTATATTTTATTACATATTTGTTTTCAGACGCCTATAGCGAAGAAGAAATGGATCTTGACTGGTTCTATAACCCTCCTGTTACTTTCTCAAAAGATTATGTGTCGTTAGTTTCAAAAATAGCAAACACCATGACAGAAAAATGTGAAGGGGGTGAAATAGCACCGAATGGTAAATATGGATATAATATACTCTCTGAAATATCTAAAATAATCTGATATGCGTCCGATGTTTAATAGTTTAAAACCATATTCATAAGTATACTTCCTTCTTAACTTTTCTTCATTGTAGAAGGTTTTGTTCCTAAAATTTTCTCGATTAATAAAATGATCGTTTTCCAAAAATCCCAATCACTGTTTCATATTTTTTTATATATAAAAATTCACAGAGATATAAAGCGATTACAAATAACTTAATGTGCACCATTAGATCATTGGGGAAGTGGAACTATTTGGCTCTTAACAGTATGATGATTTTATACTTTCAAAAAGTGGGGTTTTTTTTGTGGCAATTCGTTTTGAATAATATGACAAAAAAGACAAAATATATATGCTGTTTGATTTCACAATTTAAAATGGCTAGTATATACAATATACATGTGTATCACTTTTGCTACAATGTTTCTGATAAATAGTATAGGTATGCAGTATCAAAGGCTCTCTGTACAAAATTGTGAAATTCTACAATGTCATTGATAAGCAGTAAAGGTGTATGTAATAATAATACAGTTATGATAGCAAAAAAATTGGTAATACACATACATGTTTTAGTTATTTTTTGTGTTATTTTATGTGCCTTGACACAACATCCTATGTGTTTCTAAGTAAAAATAATAGTTTTATGTTTTTAGAACTAAGACCATGTATACAGCTTAACATTGAAGTCGAGCAGGTCTACAAAGGATTTATTGTTCAAGTATATTTACCGAGCAGTGCGATATTATTCATGTTATGGTTGGGATTCTGGCTCAATTTTAAGGAGGTTTCAGCCCGTATCCGTATTGTCTCAGTAGCTTTTACACTCACTGTAACACAGATGGTTGGAGTAATGATTGTCTTTCCGGATATTGTGGAATTAGAACCTTTGGTAGTATGGAATGCGTTTTGCCTCGGTATGAACATACTAGCGTTCATCGAGTTCCTTGTTGTTCATAACATGTATATGAACATCCAACTGAAGAAAGCACAAAGTCAAGAATTAACGGTTACTCCACTACCTTCATCGGCAGTATCTATGCAGGTTAGTGTGCAGCTATGTAGTCAAAGGACAAGGCTCACTTATGACATTGGCCTTAAATGTCAACTTTATCATTTAACACCAACAAGGTCACAGTGGAGTTCGTAAAGGAGTCTATTTCAAAAGCCCTACTGCTAAATAAATCAGTTCTGTTCATTAAAAGAACACAATATTCTCCAAAGTAAGCCAAATTTTAAAATTTTGTCAAAATATGATGATTTTGTGCAATTTTTTTATACCTAAAAGCTTTAGGAAAACATACGATCCAAAATGATTTGTTACCAAAAGTATTTCTATGTGAAATTTTTGATTTTTGGTCCGATTTAAATAGCATAAAAAAATTATGGCTAATTTTAACCCTTCGTGAACAGAAACAAAACATGTATAATTCCGTATATATATTATATAATATCTATTTCCATGGTGCCACTTTCATTGAACATAACGTGAAGGCAGAATATACCTAAGTATTATTAAAACTCAATAGTGAAATACAAACTGACAACGATATGACAAATAAACGAAAAACCACAAAAAAACAACCATAAAACACAAAGTAGGATACTAAAGACCGAGTAACACGAACCCCACGAAAACTGGGTTGATCTGATGTGCTCGTGAAGGGTTGGTATATCCTGCTCGACATGTGACACCGGTCGTTTTAAAAAAAAAAAAGAAGTATAAACATACTCCATAGCTGCTACACATGTACCAATTTTAAGAAACAATAAAATATATTCAATAGTTTCTACACATGTTGTAATAGGTATGAGAAAATATGGTAATCCATGACTGCTTACTTAGCTTAGAACCCTCACTGATTACAACGACACATGATACCTTAAAATTAAAGTAAACGGGATGACTATTTAGTGAAGTGTCTCCATCAATGCTTAAACATTTTATATTAATATAACATCTGCATTTTCTATATAGAGTAAAAATATGGTAAAACGAATTCAAGTCCAACCTATGAGTGGAGACTTAGACCCAGAAGACCTAGGCCGTCGAAGGAAAAGACATAGGCCACCATGCATTACACCGGATACTGTAGATAAAATGTGTATGGTGGCATTTATTTTCATCTTTATTACATTTAATATTGTATATTGGACCACCTTTATGCATTTTGACCTATAATGGTTTTTCTTTTACAAAATGATATGCGACTTGGATGGAGAGTTGTTTCATTGGCACTAATACCATATCTTCATATGAAAAGGGCAAACAATATGTTAAAAAACATGTATATTATTGGAAAGTATGTTTGTATTTTTTCACCAGGGTTTGTACTTATGTTCTTGCAATAAATCGATGTTAGAGTCTCCAGTGTTCGTAGTATGCTTATGAAGTAAAATTGAGAATGGAAATGGGGAATGTGTCAAAGAGACAACAACCCGACCAAATAAAAAAACAACAGCAGAAGGTCACCAACAGGTCTTCAATGTAGCGAGAAATTCCCGCACCCGGAGGCGTCCTTCAGCTGGCCCCTAAACAAATATATACTAGTTCAGTGATAATGAACGCCATACTAATTTCCAAATTGTACACAAGAAGGCATATTTAGTGATATAAAAAGTAAGGTATATATCTATAGTGTTCTTCAAATAAAATTAACGGTACAAATTGTACTTCATCAGATGACCTTTCGACAATAGATGTTTCTTCAGTGTCACTAGAGACCATTATATTTGAAAGAACCAGATCGGACGCAATAAGCAGTACACTAAAAACAAATTCTTCGTTTTAAAATTCAGCATCTTTTATCAAAAATGTTAAGATGACATTTAAATTCAGGTTTTACGTATAAATGTATTGACCCACTGAGGTCTGCTTCTTGCTACTTGGCCCTTTTGTTCAGGTGAGCTACAACCAAATCAGTTCAATAAAATTCCCCGTAACATCTGCTGGAAAAAAATATTCAATTGGAAAAATATTCATTCAAAAAAGGCAATTACGGTTGTCCCGAACTTTGAAAATATCATTAATCATCCGAATAAAAAAAGTGAAAACAAGTAATGCAAATCCAATTGTGCAACCTCGGACTATAAATGAAACAATTAAAAAAAAAACACAAATGAAATATCTTTGACGTTTAGCCGTGACCTTAAAACTGCTTATTAACATACTATGTTACTTATAGAGACCTGTTGGTGACCTTCTGCTGTTGTTGTTTTTTCTTTGGTCGGGTTGTTGTCTCTTTGACACATTCCCCATTTCCATTCTCAATTTTACATTAAAAAAATACTGCTTTCATATATCAAAGTATCGCAATTATATTAGAACGTAGAGCATTTCATTTATGAACATAGGAAAAACACAGCACTACAAGTTTAACACAGACTCAAAACTTGACTTGTTGTTTGAATTAGAAAAATATGTTTTTAAGTTTGCATTTTTTTATTTTTCATTGCCGAAAACACACCGCATGAATTGTCTGCATATTTACAATTTCATATTAGACAATCATATCGCTTTTTCATATAAGAAACTTTTTTATTGTGTAGCTTTTTCATTTGACTGAGAATATAACAAATAGTTCGATAATTATTTTTAAAACCAACGCATGTATATTGTTTGTTGAGGTCTCAATCACTGATTAAAGTTATATATATTTAGTTATATATAGAAACTTTAGTTATATATAGAAACTTTCTCCATTTTTAAACGAATAAAATGCGGTTCTATAATTAAACAAGTCTTTTTAAAGTTGTTAGTCTATTTTACAATGACTTATATTCCTATCAATACATTTAATTTGTAGAAATCGTCATGACATTGCAATCCTCAATTAAAATTCTGTTTTGAAATATTTTTTGTTGCCAATTTTGCACGTACCGATTTCAACGTATATGGTCCAAACATAAGTTTCGATTGTCATTGAGGTATACTAGAAGGTTTTATCTACAAGTACATATTTATTGATAATTTTCTATGATTTTTGTTAGGTTTTGACGGTCGTTGTTCTTATTACTTGAAAGAAATATCATTTTAAACTGAAAACTACCCCCCTGTTTGTAAAGTCGCATACGTGCACTCGAAAAACTAATTGACTGATGGGTTTCCAATTTTTGTATGAAAAATGGAATAAGACTGAAAATAGATTCAAAAGAGAAATGTATGTATTATTTTCAGTCAGATTAGTTGAAGTCTGGAGCTGGCATGTCAGTTAACTGCTAGTAGTCTGATGTTATTTATGTATTGTCATTTTGTTTATTTTCTTTGGTTACATCTTCTGACATCAGACTCGGACTTCTCTTGAACTGAATTTTAATGTGCGTATCGTTATGCGTTTGCTTTTCTGCATTGGCTAGAGGTATAGGGGGAGGGTTGAGATCTCATAACTCAAAACATGTTAAACCACGCCGCATTTTTGCGCCTGTCAGGAGCCTCTGGTCTTTGTTAGTCTTCACAGGCACTTGTCTCAGAAAAAAAATTACCTATATACCTGTTATATTAAGGTATATATATGCTTACAGTAGGTTGATGAGATCTTTGGAGACGATTCATGGCGACTACAACATGTTTTGGCAGGGGAAATCATAGAGAGGGGAGCCTAACTCGCTTCAGATGATAATCAGACAATGGCGGCTTTATTTCGGAAATATCTAGATTTTACATATCAAATAAGAATACAGTCCGAACATACCGATAAATTATCCTGCTAGTTCGATTGGCTTAAGTTTTTTTGTGTTTTTATTTTGGTAAGTGTATGAACCCTTGACCGGTTATTTGGGGTCTTCTTCTACACTCCCAAAATAGGATAACAAACACGTATTAGCACACGAATGCACTCAATTAAAGTGTTTTCTACGTGTATTATAAAACAATAGAAAAGGGGGAGGGGAATTACTTTAAAAAATTAATTTAAATTTGTTTTATTCGTTAAATTATTCTACCGATATACAAATTTCATTAATCGAGTAAAATTAATTAAAAATGAATATATATTTCAGCAAGAAATTTACATAAAATGTTTTTTTTAAACCAGTTTAATTCTGTAACAAATACGCATTTTTTTTCCACCGGAGGAAAATTATCGGTGCTTACGGTGCTTTCACTTGCATAATTTTGATTTTGGATATCATGCTTAACACTTGCAGTATTCTCGTGTAAGCATTGATTTGTTTAAACTGTTACAATTTTTAAAGATTTGTAAATAACAAAAATATCAATGACTTGCTTTAACTATTAGATATATCAAATGGATTACAATACTGCATTGGAAACACAGGCACTCGTCTCAAAAAATATATTCCTATATACCTTAATATAACGTGTTATATTAAGGTATATAGGAATTTTTTTTTATGAGACAAGTGCCTGTGATTGGAAAGCCTCAGTTGAACTTGAAAAGGATCCACATAAAAACAATGACCAAATAATGTGATTTGGTGTAAGTCATCCAAATATTTTGGATACTAAAAAGAGACTCCGTGAAGTGGTATTGTAATATAATTATTTATAAGGCTCTGTATGACAGTGTAATCAAATTATAGCCTCAGATAATATAGCTATAGCTCTATCTGCAATGATATTAATAAATCGAAACTTCTATTTTATTCTTTCTTTCCCTATTTCTGTTCTTTTTTAAATCAATATTATGTTAATAAAATAAAAACTAAACGATTCCAGAATTTATAATAATGCAGAAGTTGGATATAATAGAAATCAGTGGCGGATCCAGAAATTTTCACAAGTGGTAGCCCACTAACTGACCTAAGAGGGGACCCTCTCCAGTGATTCCCTATATAAGCAACCATTGTTTTCCCAAAGCCCCCCCCCTAAAATCCGTCTCTGGAAATTTATATTATTATCATGCCCTGAAATCCTGTCCAATAACAATTTAAGGAAGATCCACTCATATATATATAGTTTTCACGCAATTTGGCTTCTTTATCTGCAGTATTGTTCACTGAATCAGGATAGGCGGGTCTAGACCAAATTTATAGTGACAAATTTGGTTGATATATATTGTGTCCTTAATTCCATAATTTTTCATATTTATAAATCTGGATTGCAGATCTGTGATGATTTATTTTTAATTATGACAATTTGAAGCTGTGACAAAAAAAAACAACTAGGTAGGAACCGTTTATAAAATATGTTTCTTTGATTAATACCTCTGTTTAAGAATCAGATTCTATATGCCTTATAAGAGTTTCAAAATAATTTAAATATACCCTTACAATAGTATTTGATACTGATAAACATCAAGAATAGAGCTCTATTCATTTGTTGTTAACTATACAATGTAGTAATTATCTATATAGACGCTGGTGTTACTTCAGAAAATGTTATTGTTTGCTGCCGACGAATTGGCTTTCAATATCGTGAATATTTATTTAACAATACGGGTACAGAAATAAGAAGACCAATGCACTCCCACGTCAATTCATTCATTCAAGAGGACCTCTTAAAACTCATAGGCGTGCTTAATGTTTTGTTTTTCTATATCAACCAAAGATGCAGACACTCGAATTTTCTTTGTAACATATGTTCTTTTCTTGACAAACGCGTCCCAATAACTGTATGAGGCAGATTTCACACAGAAGTTTCTTTGAGCATATTACAAAAAATATAAGAAGTTTTTCTTATTTGTTGTTTCCAGCTGCAGTCAGTAATGTAAGCATATATCATATGTCCATAATATTTGGAATGCAGTTGTCAGAAGCTGGATAAAACTTGGTAGTTCGTGTGCTCGCACCCCTCATTAAGCTTCATTTAGGGTCAGTCAAGATTTTTGCAGGTTTCACTCATAAATTCGTCTAGCTTGGGGACCCCTCCACAAACCACTTTAAAAAATTCAAGATATGCATCGGTTGTATTAACTGAAGCACATCTGATACTAAAAGTCATGGAGTTTATTTAGACCAGCCCATGTTCAGGTTTTATTGACTAGAGACCTTTTGCATGCAGGGACACAAATGAGTCATTTTTCAGTAGATGCATTTGGTCTCTGGTTGAGAGTTATCTTTTTCAATCATTAGCAATCTTACCACATATTTTCATTTTTATAAGGGTGACATTTCTGTGTGTCAACTGTTTGTTCTTAAATGTTAAGCTGTAACACCGTCACAAGTTCCAGGAGAATTAATTATTTGCATGTACAGTATGTGTAAGCCCACCATATTCTCATTCTGTATGACCTTGTTCTAAGTGAGTAGTGTGAAACTCTGTTTGCTTTTGGTCATATTGAGTTTTATTTGTTTGACACTTGCATTTTTTAGATGTGTTGGGATCCTAATTATACACCAACAAACAACACTACCTTTAAAGACACCATAATATATAAGACTAGATACATAGACCAATATCTCAGGACCACCTAATTGAATAAGATTACCAAAGATTTCAAATAATTTGGAAACAGGGTTAAATAAGTATAGGTCTAATTGGAGCTAAGTGGTAATATAGCTGTATATAGCTACCAAATAGTGTGAATAGAAAAAGAAAATTAAGACGTGTCTTGTACTCTTTATTTACACTTTTATTAATTTATTTCTCAGTCAAACAATGAATATTTTTGTTGTTGTGGTAATAGTGGAACATCTTTCTAAAACACACTGTTTTTTTTTATTTCACTCTTAAGAACAAATACTGCTTCAAATTAAATCAATATGTAGATCACAATTATAACCTTAATCTTCACCAGTTCTGCATTCTAACCTGAAATTATAATGTTATACATGAAGCAAAAGCAAATATATTTTAAAGAAAAAAATAACAATATGCAATTTAAAAGTACAATTTAAATGTGAACTATATATAAATGTCTAAAGACAATAACACTTCTCATTTTATTGCAGATATAAAAAAAAAGTTTAAAACAAAACCCTTACATTTTTCTAAGCTTTATCAAATTATCATAAATGTGTAAATAAATTTTACAACATCATTTCAATCTAAAAAATGTAATTGAAATAATTGATGATGTTCTTAAAAGTGGCAGGGTGCCCTGTCGCCTTTTACCCCAAAAATGAAGAACTATTTGAGTATAACTTTAATATATTACCTTTTTTCTTTCATTTTGTACATGTAGTTTATGAAAAGTAATTTGTTATATCACAACAACATGTACAAGTTATCAAAGAACTACAGCAGTGTTTTCATAGTTTGTAGGAAAAATTGCAAAACCAGTTAGGATGTGGTGTCTAGTATTTCCACTGACTGAAATTATATGAAGACATGATATGAATATGGACATGATTATAAAGTACTGGATCAATCAAAGAATAAATAAATATCATACTGTAGGGTAGCTAAAGGACCCATACTGAGTGAAATAACTTCACCGGTCATGGTTATATATTGTTTTGCAACATGATGAATACAGATTATGATATAGGTGAAAATGTAATCTTTTCCAGAGGCGGATTAAGGGGGGGGGGGGGGCAAGTTTTTGGGAAACAAATTGGTTGCTTATATAGGGAATCACTGAAGCGTGACTCGAGCGGGCCCCCTCTTAGGTCAGTCAGTGGGCCCCCACTTATGAAAATTTCTGGATCCGCCACTGTTTTCCTATATTGTTTGGGTTTCATGTCGATATTAATGCTCTGCAATAAAAAAAAAAGTGGAATACCAACAGGCCCGTAGCCAGGAATTTTCAAGGGGGGGGGGGGGGGGAATCGTTGGACCCACAAACTCGACTTTAACAGTCACAATTCGAACATAACATTGACTTTAACAGTGCTTATTTGTTTTCAAGAACCCCCCTGGCTACGGGTATGACCAATGTGTAAAAAAGATTGACAAAACAGCTTGTAACACCAAGAAGGATGAGAGACGAAGAAAATATTGTAACTTTAACGATGTAATCATATATTTCTGATAGTTTTCCAGACCTATCCATGCACATATAATTTTGAAGCTTGAAAAAATGATCTTCATGTAATCCAGCAGCACATTTCACCTTCTGTATAGGTAGGTCAAACACCCCCCTTTGTGAGAGTAATTGTTCTAAATTGTGTCCTCCCTATAGTCCAATGAAATGAAACTGAACAAATTTGAAAATGAAATGAAATTGAACAACATCTGATACTTGTTTGAATTCAAATAATTATACATATATAATAAATGTGTGTGTATTAAACATATATACAGAAAATAAGAAGAAAAGGATGGCATATGATTGATTGTCAATGAGACAATTAATTCTCTGGCAAAGTACATGTAACAATTAATTAATTTATTGAATTGAGCAATTGTAGTTTAAATTACAGACATAAAAAATATTCATACCATACAATGCCTACACGTTTTCAATGATACATCATGTGTGTTAAAGTACACAAACAACCGGTTATAGTCGCTAATTTGCATAACAATGAACCGGCATAACATGTGCGTTAAAATGCATAATTTGCATCCGATTTACAATGTTGTTGCCATATAAACACTCAAAAACATACCAAACTTTTATCGGACCTTTAATTTAAAGAAATTTCTTATTCAAAAACGAACAATAGTCAAAAATTCATAAAACCAAGACTTGGTTTTATCAGACACGTGTTTTCGCAACATTCTTGGCAATCCTGAACTTTTTCTCAATAACCATAATAATTTTGTTTATAAGAATATGATAACTTCAAAATTTTTAACTCACAGTACAATATGCACTAATCCAATACAAAATTGGTTAGCTCGATTTTCTTAATTCAACATTTCAAATTGACGACCTACCTCTCTGAGTATGTCCAGTTTTTTCCAATATGGCGCCTATCCGGAAGTTAGGAAGGCCTGGTTTTGGTTTTTTTAAAAATGGCGCTTGTTTACCGATGTGTCGTGTCTTTCTATTGGTCGAATTATTGATTCGGAGTCTCTCTTTTCCCCCCAGATAATCGTTTTTCTCAGTGTTTTCAGATAATCCCGGATTATCTCCAGATAATTATTTATCTAATATTTGGAGAAAAATATTGAATTATCTCAATAATGCATTAAGCTCAGATAATCCCTGTTTATCTTAAAATTGTGAGAAAAACCGGGATTATTTGAAAAAAATCGAGATAATCCCGGTTTATCTGAGCTTAATGAAAAAAAGTGAGATAAACCGGGATTATCTTAGATAAACCTAATTTATCTGAGATAATCTTAGATTATCTATTAAAGTGGTTCAGGCGTGCCATATATATAGGTAATTTTTTTTTTCTGAGACAAGTGCCTGTGTTAGTCTTGTATTATTTTAACTTTTAGTTTTTTGTGTACTATTTGGAGTTTAGCATGTCGTTCATTATCACTGAACTAGTATATATATTTATTTAGGGGCCAGTTGAAGGACGCCTCCGGGTGCGGGAATTTCTAGCTGCATTGAAGACCTGTTGGTGACCTTTTGGTTTTGTCTGCTCTATGGTCGGGTTGTGGTCCCTTTGACACATTCCCCATTTCCATTTTAATTTTATAATAATCCCAGTTTGAACCTGGTTGTATTATCACACCAAAATGTGTCCTTTAAAGGCTTTCTGACTAGAAAGCTTCATAAGAGATTACGATGTGAATAGTCATATCACCAAAAAAGATCTTCCGCATTTGTCGCACAGAAAACAAGTTTCTTTGTATAAACGGGTTAAGGTACATATATTTACAATAAAAAGACACTGTTCTATAAGTATTTGATGTTTTCGGCTAAAAGTCCATGCAGAATGATGACCTTTTGTGTACTATATATAGTATGTATACGGGTGAAGAATTAAAAATCTTTGTCTAGTTGTGTCCTGAATCGCTGTGGCGTGTGACGCATCGATTCCTCGATTTCTTGGACTTCTTCTTCCATCGAATGTTAGTCGGGAAATGACTCGTACTGGTGAGCACCTGATAAAATGGGAAGAAACGTGAGATTTGTCCGTTTTAAAGAACTGCACTTTTAGCGTCTGAATACATATAAGCTATAAGCAACCATTATTTTCCAGTTACTCCATACTCAAGCAGTTTATACAACAATCCTGTGTGCAAACTGTATCAAAAGCTTTTGTTGAATCGAGTAAAACAGCTATCACATTTCCTAGTCTTTCACGGATTCATGAATATTAAATTATGTACTATGCAAAACACGATATACACTGCTGATATGCCGTTTGCTGTGGGTTTGGAAAGCATTAATTTTGTTGTCTTTTTTTCAATTCTGGTTTTAAATCAATAATTTTATCAAACACATTTCCGATAAACGGTGCTTCATATCTACTCGATATGAGTTTGGATCACTTTTGCATTATTTCTCCTTTGAATAAGGGAACAATGAAACTTGATTTCCAAGATTTGGGAGAATAAAAGTTGTAACAAACTAAGTTGAAAAGGTATTCAATTGTAATATTCTAATATAAGATTTAAGAAAATAATACTTATCTATATGAAATCCTGTTCTTATAGATACTAACCATTCCAGGGTACCTTACAGTTAAAGCTGTAGCGGTAAGGTCATTGTTGACAGCTTAAGTGTAATTTTATATTCAAGTGTTAAAACAAAATGTACTTCGGAATGCTTAAATAGTAAAGTGGTGACTATTTGAATTTTATGAAAGGGTTTAATTGAAACATATATTATATACTTATCCCAGAATCCAGAAGCAAATGACGCACAAATAATATCATGTAAAGAACATTCAAATTTAACTTTTTACATACAAATGAAGATTTTTTAAAAATGTCAAAATATGTCATGTTTCACCTATTCAAAAATTAAATGATTGTCACATAATTTTACTTAAGTATCTCGATTTGATTTTGCAAATTGTTCAATTTTGATTATACCTGTCAACATATACTGAAAAAGTTATGCATTTTTCTTATCCAGAGTTTTCAATTGAGATCCACAAATTATGTTAATGGCTAAATCTCTTTTAGTTTATCTATATATATATTTTAAATTCAAAAATTTAATTTAAGTGCACATTTCTCTATGTGTATGCATATTTCTTCTATTAATATGTAAATGCTTATAAACAAACTGCAGTAAAACTCTAAGGTGCTTATCATATTCCTGCAATTGTCAAAAAATATAATTATATACATAAATATCTAGTAATTGGTTGCTGTGTGTACATGGGAGAAAAATACCCTTATATCTAATCAGTTGGGGCTGCATATCATTTGTATGCAACTCAAAACACCATAGATATAGGAAGATGTGGTGTGAGTGCCAATGAGACAACTCTCCATCCAAATAACAATTTAAAAATTAAACCATTATAGGTAAAAGTACGGCCTTCAACACGGAGCCTTGGCTCACACCGAACAACAAGCTATAAAGGGCCCCAGAATTACTAGTGTAAAACCATTCAAACGGGAAAACCAACGGTCTAATCTATATAAACAAAACGAGAAACGAGAAACACGTATATATTACATAAACAAACGACAACTACTGTACATCAGATTCCTGACTTAGGACAGGTGCAAACATTTGCAGCGGGATTAAACGTTTTAATGGGCCCAAACCTTCTCCCTTTTTCTGAAACAATAGCATAACATCACAACATATAAAAACATACGATAAAATATCAATTAGCAGACTTAACTCAATCAAAAAACGTATGATTACACAAAGAACGAATAAATTTGATCTGCGATATCTGAATACAAATGCACAGTTAATTATCTGTTTAAAGGGGAATAATCCTTACAGAAATTGATTGATTGTCTCCCATATTACTTTCTATTCCATGTGCATGCAATAACTGTTCAGAGTTCTATTGTCATGTATTTCATTTTATTATTTCATTGTTATAACAAATCATTGTAATCATTGTATGAAATTTAAAACCCGCAAGGGTCCATAATTGGATTAATAAAGTATTCTTATTCTTATTCTTATTCTTATTCTTATACTCTAGTACTCCTTATTACATTTCAATGATATGTCTTGATTGTGCAAATATAGCTTTGTAAATCGACATTGATATGAAATACCGTTTACGCCTATAAATACATTTTCTTAAAAAAGAAAATAAAGTTGAAAAGCTTTGTCATGTGATTTCTCAAACTGTTACCATCGTATTTCAGATGTTCATATTCGATGTTATCCAATCAAGACGCTGTATTATTTTTCCTGACAATCTTTGTGAGCAACCTCAACTGTCTTGGTTATCTCCTGTTCCTTTCACTAATCGGTTCTAATTCGGTATTTTGTTTGAAAATTGACTCATATATATCATCCTGGGTCGAACATTGTCTCCCATTTACAATAAGTTTTATTTTTGTTCAGAAATGACCAGAGACGTTTTTGATATATTTTAAAATCCATTTCGAGTGAATCATATGTCTCTTGCATATGCTTTTGATGTGCATTTCATAATTACCTACGGAAGTTTCCCAGGGGCGGACCCAGCAATTTTGAAAAGGGGGGTTCCCAACCCAGTACAAAAAAGGGGGTTCCAACTATATGTCCCCATTCAAATGCATTGATCGTCCAAAAAAGGGGGTTCCAACCCCCGGAACCCTCCCCCTGGATCCGGCACTGTTTCCCTTGGCAGATTTGTACTCTTGTAATATAATGTGTTCACCACTTGATCTATTGTTAGAAATCCATAGGTTACAGGATGAGTCCAGTATGGTTTGAGAAATTTTACGAACGTTTTCTGTGGTAAAGTTTCTATTTCTGCCTTCCGTATTGCATCGACGATATTTTGATAACTAATACTCAATTGACGGTTAGAACATCCTAAATTTGGTATTTCCACGTCCCACCTTCACTGTGAAGTTGCAAAAGAGAAGTCTTCAAAATTGTTCTTTTCTCGAGCCCTATTCTATGATACCTTACCCTTCATAAATTTTACGGACGCCATCACGAATTGGTTGACTGTTGTGGAACAGCTGTTTCACTGATGATATCGGATATTTTTCTTACGTCGTAATTACAATCCCTTTCCCTTTTCAAGAACGTGACCTACCGAATTAGACTATTTAGCGGATTTGTTATAACAGAGCAACACGACAGGTGTCACATTTGGAGCAGGATCTGCTACCCTTCCGGAGCACCTGATATCAGGTGAAATACGTAGAATCATAATTGTGGTCACAGCATTAAATCAGAAATAAGACCATTAATTATGAGGCCTGTGTAAAGTAAAAAAAATATGTAAAAATCATTCTTTGATAAATTAGCTCGATAAACCTTGGTGTTAAGACTAACAAAATGTACGTGTATCGAGTGAACCGCTAAATAGAATTACACTGTGTTCTTGACTTATTCCGCGCGGGATGATCGATATAAATGAAATTTTATTATATTGTATGTTAATAAGGCCGTTGGTTTTCTCGTGTGAATTGTTTTACATTGTCATTTTGGGGCCTTTTATAGCTGACTATGCGGTATGGGCTTTGCTCATTGTTGAGGCCCTTCGGTGACCAATAGTTGTTAATTTGTGTGTCATTAGGTCTCTTGTGGAGAGTTGTTTCATTTGCAATCATACCACATTTTTTTTCAAATATTTAAGACCATTTACGTTCCATGACAAACATTTCAATCTTTGGGTTTGTTCATAGGTAACCTCTGGATAAGTGTATTCGTTTCCACCAACATAAATCTTGTCTTTCACAAAACATGCTTCAGTACCTTTAGCATGAAATTCTTTCATAAAGAGCAGCAATTCTTTCATAAGGAGCAGCAATTATTTCATAAGGAGCAGCAATTCTTTCCTGCGGTTCTGTATTTCAGTGGGTAGTTTTTCTAAATGCAAATATCGAAACCTTTCAGAATTTTTGCGTTTCTACGTACGACTTCACAATGATCGTAACATAGGAACTTCGCTAATACATGTCTTATTTTAAGACCTTTCCCCAAAAACGATGTGCGTCAATAACATGTATGCGTTCTGGATTTTCAATTTTCATGGTATCCGCACAAGATCGTCGGATAACCTCTGAACAAATTTTACTTTCAGCTTCGGGTACATTATAGAAGATTAAGTTTTTACTCGTGGACTTCATTTGGATTTCAAAAATACTTTCTTTCAATTTACCACACTCGTTTCGTAGGTCAGAAACAGATATGTAGTGATTTTTTTTATCTATTTTATCAACTTCAGAAGTACTACATTTCATAGCTTTAGAAGGTGTATTTTTCTACATGCTCTAAACGTTCATCCAAAGAATTTGTGCCTTGTTCGAGACGAAGAACTTTAGCGTTTATTGTAGTAATTTTTTATCGGTTTGTTCAAGTTTATCCAATTTGGACTCAAATTTGTCCATACGTTTGAACATCTCGTCCCACAAGGTGATCGTTGTTATGAATATGTAATGTGTGAAACAGTATGCATTGGAGGAGGATATACTCCAGTGGTCGGGCTAGAACTGCTGTTGTTGTGGAAATGGAAACATTGGGCCTTGATGGTACATTAATTGTGTATCAGTCTGATGTTAGCTATATATAAAGTTGAATTCTTTGATTTCTCGTTTTTATCCCATGACGGCTGTAATAAGAGGGTGTCGGTGACAACACCTCCCTGGACGGTGGCCAGTACTTCGTCCCAATTTGACCACGGGAGGGGGGTCGGTGACATTACCTCCCGGGACGTGTAGTTGCCAGTACTTCTTCCATATTCGACCACCATGGGAGGGGGTCGGTGACAACACCTCCCGGGACGTGTAGTGGCCAGTACTTCGTCCCTATTCGACCATCTGGATATCATATATTAGATTATGGCTTAATAACAGACATTAAATCAAATGAAACTATATTCATTAACAAATACACAATAATTGTAGATATTTAACAAAGTCGGAAATAACAAGAGGATAACAACTTTCTTAAATGAAGTTAAAAAATAAAGTGTTTCAAATGTTTAAATGAAAATATAGTATTTCCAGAGTTATAGTAGTAAAAATAAATTTGCTACGGGTTGTTTCTAAAATTTGAAAACCTTGCACTAATAGGGGTGACTTACTCTGGCGAAATGCAACTGATGTAGTGGCTAATTTGTTCTCGAATGGGGTCAATTTCGCCCCGGCAAGGTTTTGGAGACTGTGCAAGGCCAAATCCAACAGAATTTTAAATTCTGTCATATCTTGCGATAACTTTCACAGAATAGGTACAAAAGAAAATTTGAATCAATGAATATTAATAAAACATTATAGAAACATCAAAAGTTAAATACTAAAACAGTAAAAAATAACAATCCTTACTTGTACATTGTATCTCAGTATGTTTTTTAAATCAAATTAAACTTAAAATAAACATTTAATTAAAAAATAGTTGATCTGTCCAAAAAGGGAATTAACCAGTCACATTCATTACAACGGCTAACAAATTGGACCTTGTTATTTTAGTATTATAGATGTTTTATATATATGTTATCCAATTTTTCATTTACACTCAATGTTTTATACATGTATGTATATCGGAATATATAATGTTATAAAAGTGGCGAGGCTTTAATAAAATATTGAATCTAATTCATACAATTTCCAATTTCAGCAATTATTTACAACTTGAGTAATCCTGTAATTAGTCTAATGATATGATTTGGCTGACTACGTGTAGCTGATTTGCGTAGTTTTGTAAATAATACTCATTAGTGTTGTTGTAAAATGTGATTTCAAAAGGCACACGACTCTAGAAAAGAGAGAGGTTGGTTGAATCTAGCTCCGTTAAAAAGTATAGTAAACACCTTATTTACAGGCTTAAATTTACGTTAAAGGTTATTATGACAATCTTTTAGTCCATCTCAAGCATATAATAAAATAGATGGATTACAAATTTAACGAACAATACCAATTAGATAAAAAGAAACGATGTGTGCGATCTGACGGCAAGGAAGGCACGTTTCCAGAGAAGTAGTTGGGGAATCCAGACCAAGTAGGTCAAATTATTCATTTATAGATAATAGAAAAATGACGTCGAGTTTGTTGCCTTTTTGTTTCTTAGTATGGATAGTATAGTTAGGTGTTTTCTCTGAGTCGATTAAATCACTCGAAACTAGGTGAGAATTGCACAGAACGATTTTTTTTTTAAATATCTGTATCATATATACCCAAGCACCTGTGGTCCAAAATATATAATGTTGTGATGTCATATTTATTGCTATTGTACGTAAAAACGAAAAATAAAATTGTTGAAACTATGTTTAAAGCTGCATGCGACAAGCTTCATTTTAAAAAAAAACCGGCTATATTACTAGGCTGTCGCGTGAAACATACATCTATTTCATTTATTGTAACCACTGAACTACGATTTTTGTCTAAATTATTTTAAAAAGGTTATTATTTGTATTTACTACATCAATGTGTATTTACTTAATTTTATGAATTTAAAGACAAATATCCGGAAAAATGATATATTGTTTGCTTATCAGTGCTAGATTATAATGGTAGAATTTATTGATTTTTTTAAATGTTATTTTTTTAATTTTTCAAAAATCTAAAATACTTGAGTTCAATTTAAAAAAGTTGAAATGCACCGCCACTTTGTTAACTTAAACAGTTCATATTCCTATACAACTAGTGGTCGTTCAACTAGCGTAAATAGTACCTTTTATAGTAATCATGTCATTAATGATGTTAATATTTTAGGTTTTAACTGTTTTAAAAGTCCAGAATGCAATATCTAGTATTTGAAAATATAATTAAAAAGCACGATATCGTAAGTTTCATTGATATGAAAACGGACGATATTAATGTCATAAATTTTCCTGGTTTTCACTTTAAAATGAAAAACAGAAAAAGGTGACTAGAAGACGATCAAGGGGTATCATAATTGGTTATACGGAATTTTAAAGAACATGATAGAAATTAAAGAAACAGACTGTAAATATGTTCTGTGGTTTTAAGTAAGGCACTGGCTACGGTTACATGAAAAAAATGCATGGTTGGGTAAAACCCTGTTTAATTACGAATGTAACAATAATTATTGAGGCTACGGTTACATTGTGTTATTGTTACATGAAACACAGCAATGCACGATGGAACTAGTAATATGTACCAAATAATAAAAGTTGAAGACATTTATTTTATATTTACAATACATACATTTATAACATACAATTAATTTTTTATTTACAATGACGCTTTCTACAAATCCAGTAAGTGTTTTTTAAAGTCCGACTCATTTTTGATGAACAAATTACGTCCTCCACGGATACGTGTACATACAGAAGTTCTTAGTATTTAAGTCGTAGTTAGCAAACTTTGATTTTGATGTATCAATTTGCGTCAGTTTGAATAGCTGTATGAAATTTATGTCTTGATATTGTTTCAGTTTCGTTTAAAACGCATCCAAAGTTTTCATTTTTTCACCCTAAACAAAAGGGGTTTAAATTACAATGACAGTAATAAGAGTAGGTGTGCAGTTATATATTATAATAAATACTTTAAAAAAGTGAAACCATTGTATGATTGAACTATTATATTTTTCGCCTTTGACACTTCTAATCTTGAATAGTATCTTTAAGAACATCTAAACCATTAATACGTAAAACTATTCAAGTTATACACCATTTGTTGAATACTATATTGATAATTTATCGGTATTACAAGTATTGTTTCGTACATATGAAAGAATAAAGCAATAAAACTCTAGAAGATTTAAGTTTAATAAATCTAGCGTACATTGCTGTTTTTCATGTAACAATAACGTAATGTAACCGTAGCCTTAGTAATTATTGTTACATTCGTAATAAATCGGTTCCTCTCCCAACTTTGCATTCCGGTAATTAGTCTGCAATGTAATAATATTTTAATTATTGTTACATTTCCATGTAACCGTAGCCAGTGCCTTTAAGTAAACGGGAAAGTTTTTATTCTAAATAAACCCGTTGACAGTTTTGGCGTTGTTTACATTCCACCAGAATATACTAAGTATTCATAAGGCAGCAACCATTTGATTTTCGGGGGTGGGGGGGGGGGGGGGGGTATGGTTGTTTTTGGAGAAAAAAATAATTTAATTCATAACGAAACCGATCAAATTCTTTTATTTTCTCGCCACAAGGTTCCATGGTTCACTCTTTTAGTGTACGATGTAATTGCATGGAAGATAAATGATTACAATATTTAGATGGAGTTGTACTCTTATCAAGGTATGAAGAACCATATGTGTTACTCTTTATATAAATGAAAGAAGCTTTCAATCGTCAAATCATTTTTAGATCCAAAGATTTATTAGTAGGATGTTTTTAAAACGGAAAGTCCTTAATCAAATGCCAAAATCAAAAGTTAAAACACAACAAACGAATGGACAACAATTATCATATTCCTGTCTTGGTACAGGCATTTTCGTATGTAGAAAATGGTGGATTGAATTTGGTTTTATAGCTAGTTACAACTCTCACTTGTATGTCAGTCGCTTCAAATTTCATTGTATTGACAACTAATGAAGTCTAAGACCAGCTATTTCTATCAGTATGTACGATATTACAGTAATAGACAAAAGAATCCATAACACCTAAAAGTTACCAAAAAAAACCTATAAACATTTTAGTATTCTACCTTCAAACAGAAGTCTCTATATAAATTTCACTACATAAGATGGCCTTTCGACGACATATGCATCTTCAGTGTTACTTGATTCTGTTGACAAGAATTATACAACAAGTTGGAAAAGAAAGGTAGGGGTGGAATGTAGAATTCTGTATTCTTTCGTTGTTTAACCATTTATTTTATTCTTTATTTACTTTTTAATGTTATTGGGTAGTAGTTTGATAAAATGGGAATGGTACCCTCCAAGTGAGTTGTATAATATGAAAATAAGCAGCAGTGGTATGATTGCTAATTTTGATGTATAAGCAGTTGTAGTATGATTACCAATGATGATGTAATATTGTTTGATGCCATGCAAATACAGCATAGATTTATTTTTAAAAGACATATTCACTTAAATGTAGACATTACACCACTGTCCTAGGTTAAGGGAGGGTTTGGGATCCCGCTAACATGTTTTACCCCGCCACATTCCGTATGTATATGCCTGTCCCAAGTCACGAGCCCTGTAATTTAGTGGTTGTCGTTTGTTTATGTATTACATATTTGTTTTTCGTTCATTTTTTTGTACATAAATTAAGCAGTTAGTTTTCTCAATTGAGAAATTAAGGCCGTACGGTGATAGTTGTTAACTTCTGTGTCATTTTGGTCTTCTGTGGAAAATTGTCTCATTGGCAATCATACCACACCTTTTGTTTTATAATTAATGAAATGCTATGCTTACTTTCTACTACATGTAATTGTAAAAATGAGAATGTTTATAATTGATCACTGTCTGGACAAAGGCAGGATTCTCGCTTGACTTAATGACTGGCGAGTCCTTTTAATTATCATATCACTGAGGCTATGGTAAATCCAAAATTCTGCTAGTCCTCTTATCAAGCTAAATTTAATGAGAATACTTAAACTTAACTTTATTAATTTAAGAAACTTTTCCAAAAAAATGAAGATGAGATGACTGAATTTTGCTTTGCCGTAGTGGTTTCAATGCATGGTTGGCCTGATGATTTCCAATTTCACGGTCCTTTGAACATAGCAAATGATAGTGCGAGTGGGGCAGCCGTGTTCTTGGGACACATTTTTGTAAGTTTTCTGGATTAATGTTAATTTTCTGTTAAAATTGTAATAAAGCTTTATATTTAGGACTATCAACATAATATCAATAGCGAGATATTTCAGCGTGTGCACTGTTGCATTATGTTTTGTTTATATACCTCTATTTTTACATGTGTGTAGTAGACATTTGCGGAAATTAGGTCTACACCTAGGATTACACCTTAGACTTACGATTACAGTTAAAAAAAACAAAGGGTCATCTCAAAATGAAAAAAAAAGACAAAAAATCAAATAAAGATACATGATAGTAAAATGATTTTTTTATTATGTAAATAAATCTTTACGGCGGCAAACGAAGGCAGCGCATATGGTCATTACAGATGTTAATCGCTGTCTTGGATGCTCCACAAAGTCCCCATAACTTTATATTTTTTTAATTATCCGATTGCATGTTCAATCTTAACTCTATAGTGGGTTATCAGTCTATTTAACTTTCTACATTTTCTCTGCATATTAATCAGAATTTTAAAGAAACTCGCGTTGGATGTCTTGCTCTCAAAAACATATCCTGGTTTTGATAAATTTTACAATTTCTTGTTTAATATTTTTTTAATTATTTGACCCTTTTTTGCATGACCCTCAATTCCTTAAACGGAAAAAGAAAATTGTCGCAGTATCTGACCAGGAGTTTTTACTTATGCTGAGGGCATATCAGACACATCCGTGTTCGTGCGACAGAATAATTAACACAGTTAAGGAAAACATCCATAGTCTGACAACCGAAGCACAAGATCTCTACAATAGTTGCATCAAAGAAACAAATCATCAAAATGTCCCTGGCCCATCAACTGCAAATGACAAAAGGAATAAGATACTTGAGAATCTATCCTCTGAAGATGATAATAACGGGCCACTTAATCCAGAACCGTAAAAAAAAAAAAAAAAATGCTTCTCCAGTACAAAAAAATATAGAACAGGAAGAACCAAAAGAGCCAGAGAAACCAAAAGAACGAGACAACACGAATTCGAATGAGGAGGAAATTGAGCAACCGCAAGCTGGCAAGAGGGCCAAGCTACAAAAACCAAAACCCCAAAAAATGCCGCTCATGAATTTGATTAGAAAAAATCATGAGGCCTACAGCAAGTTTATTACGAAAAAGGTTCAGAAGTTCCTACGTAGTCTTGGTGTCTCTTCGTCAGAGTCTGACGATGATGAATTATAGTTCAAATTCTATATTTTAAAGGTCGACATAAATACAATCAGCAAAAAATTAGTTGCGTTTTTTTTCGTATACTTTTGAATGTTTATTGATAGAGGAAACGTAAACAAACTGTTTTCTCGATTGAGATAAAGTTAAAGATTATAAAAAATTACCGAAAGGGACATGAAATATCACGAAAAAAATATTATATATGCATGTAGTTCTTAAACAACAACTTCTTGAATCTCATTCTCCTTAAAAAAAATCTCAGTTGTCAAATTAGTTTATGAAATGCTGTTCGTTCATTTTTTCATATAAAGATATATGAAGATGTGGTATCAGTGCCAATGAGGCAACTCTCCATCCAAATAACAATTTATAAAAGTAAACCATTATAGGTCAAAGTACAGCCTTCAACATATGGCATACTTAAATTAGTATAATTAAACACAACGATCAATATTAAATATGTTAGTTATAGTTACATGTTTTGCTTGAAAACTCAATTGTTCAACATTTAAAATCATCATAAAAGGATAGCATTGGTTTGGAACGACTGTTTGTATTTACACTTTTAAGTGTAATCGTAATCCTAATCGTAGGTGTATGTGAGTTTTCGCAAATGTCTAGTAGTAGATTAATTATTTATTCATGTAGTTGATGTTGTATGTAGAGAGCCTTACTGGAAATTGGTTTAATCCAAATGAGTAACTCCCTTTAAATAAAATTATTATTAGTATAGTTGTTATTGTTTTTTCTCGTTGTTGAAGGTCATACTTTGACTTGCAATTGTTCACATTCTGTTCCATTCCAGTAAGTTTAATCAGTCATGAAAAGCAAGTCTGTTTTTTTTTCTCCAGTGGAAATGTATAATTGCAGACAGTGTTTTTATTAAGGAAGTAATTAAGCGGCATAGTAGTTCGATCATCTAACCTCGTATATTTATCTTAAATAAACCAATCCAACATTAATCTTTATTGTCGTTATGTTATTTGACTACTAACAAGATTTATAACACATTGATATCAATCAATTTCATGTAATGTCTTTCGTAAATATTAAGTTAAAATATTTATAGACTTTAAAGTCATATGAAACGAGTGACTTGTGAAAAATAATGTTTATCCAATTCTTGAACCAATGCATGTATTTTTCATTATCTTCTGTGCACAATTTTGTCATTTATTACGCAAATGTATCGTATAATCGTTCTTTTTTTCTCTCTGTTGGTTATGATGTGAAAATATGGCTGCTCATTACCGTTATCGTGTTTGAAGCCGGGGTTTACCGATTGTCACCTTATCGTTAACCATCAACAAAGTAAGCATGGATATTGAGCACGTTTTTAACATGTACAATCAGTTTATTTCAGTGATAGATCCATACGTGCGATCACCAGATTTTTTCGAGATGGATCACGCTTATGTCACTTTGGATACGGAAAATATGTCGGCGAATTGCTTCCTGGAAGAAAGCAATTAAAAACTTCTTCTTAATGTGGACAAATTAAAGAATTTTCTTCAGAAAAATGTATATGTACATATTAAGTTTAAGAATGAAAAATATCCATTTTGTCCAGGGATGGATAACATCTCAAACAATATGCTAAAACAAGGTCAATCAATTCTATTACCTATTCTTAAAAAAAGTTTTTAACCCTTGTCTTTCTTCTGGAATTTATCCCAAGTGCTGGAGTGATATTTTTAAAAAGAATAGAAAATTCCTCACGTAATGCATTCCGTTTGTACGGTAAATTCTTTTTTTTTTTTTTTTTAATAAAAGCAAAGAATAAAGTGGAAGCATTTTAAAAGAATACGAGAATTGAAGTGAAACAGTGTAAAATTTCAACACAATAAGCGATGAAGTTACATTCTATAATACCTGATATATTGTGAACTAAACTATGTTATTTGAATTTTTATACGCGTACAAGTAAAATTTAGAATGGAAACTGGGAATGATTATTTACGTGTTTGTATTTATACTAAATAAGAGTAGGTTTATATGATGAAAATAAGTTTAAAGCACATATTTTTTTTTTTAATTATCGCTCACGAATTTAAGAAAATTATAGGGTTGTCCAATTATCGAATAAGCATTAATGCGAACACAATATTATGAATATAACGACATAGGTAAAGGTCAAAATGTGCCAAAATTGTTTTTTTCTATTTATTGAAAATGAGTGGCAGTATTATATAAATTAAATATTTGTATCTTGTAAATCTTTAAAAAAAAAATCTCAAATGACTATAGTTTATTTTTGTGCAGAATACAATTGTTTTCCTATATGCGACACTAGTAGAATTTTCAGATATATTCTTCGTCTATTAATCTGAACAAAATGCGTTGTCACTGTTTATGAAATACAATTGAGAATGGAAATGGGGAATGTGTCAAAGCGAAACCAACCCAACCAAAGAGCAGATAACAGCTGAAGGTCACCAATGGGCTTGCAACACAGCGAGAAATTCCAGCAGCCGGAGGAAGTCCTCAGCTGGTTCCTAAATAAAATTGTTTAGATAAAACTGGTTTCAGAATAAATGTGTATATTTTCGATACAAAGACCCTATAAGTGAATAAGTACTAAAGCCAAAATATGCAATCTTTAATTACCGGACAAGAGTATCGTAACTGTATTCCTTCTTAATAAGTCTGTTTTAAAGTTTTGTTAGCTTTTAATGTGAATCCCGGCATGTTTATTTTATCGACACACAAGGTTTCGCTCTTTTTGGGACCCTTTAAACATAGGTTAGCCACTGTCAACTCTTACTTACAGAAGAGTTCTTAAACTTTGCTTAACGTATAATATATTACAATCAGGGTTTCCCGAATCGACTTGACGTACACAAAAATATTCGCCACTGGTCTTTACTCAAATAACGATTCACGTATAAATGCGCGACTAAAAAAAGTGTGAGGTAAATGATATGTTTGTCTAGTATCTCAGATCCGTTAAATAACACTTAAATTAAAAAAAAAAACGTTACCCTATTTCTTTACCAAATACTCCTTGAAGAAGAAATATCATTTGAAACAAACAGAAAAGATAAAAATGTAGTGATCCCTAATATCTCAATCCTTTTTTTTCGGCTGTAATCACGCTGCTGCAGCTAACGTTTTCTAATGCGTAATCGAGACATCTCTAGTATATTCAATATAGCAAATTATAAAATGGTTTTCATAAAGTAGCAACCACTACCCTTGCAAAAAGGGGGAGGGTATTTTTTTTTTTTTATCTGAGTCAGATTTTTTTTCTCGCGTACGTTTTTATTCCGATTTTTTTTTTTTCGATGCTGGTGATCAAATACTTTTTTTTTTAAACTTTAACACTATAATGTATGGGGAAACTCTTGATTCAGAATATTTTTTTTATCATCTGTATGACTAGATTTTTATTTATCAAATTAGGGATCGGAATATTTCCATCCCCGGCCCTTTTGAAGTCAAATGGTCGTTCCCTTACTGCTAGAAAAAATTTCCGAAAAACTTTGAATTCAGTTCTAAGTAATGAACATTTAAATGACATATAATTTACAAGTGTGAAAAAATCTTATGTACAGGTAAATGAACAATGTGTATAGATGTGAACAAATTTAATGTGAAACCAGTGTCCATTACATTAAACTAATTGTAAACATGTTTACTGTACACGGCGTTTGGTGTGAATACGGCCTAATGTCCTAAATGCCTAGTTTATACTCAACTTTATCATATGCTTAGCAATTTTAAAAATATCAATTTTACTCAAAAATAGTTTCCTCCATAAATAATATACACGGTAAAACTAATGTCCTAAATGCGTAGTTTTGTGTACACTTAACCTTCACAAGGCCTACATTGACTATCGACTGTGTGTAGATAAAACTTGATTTAAACTACATGTAAACATTGAGTTTTATCAATGGGAACGCAATTGTGTTTAGTTTACGTGTGAGTTACACAAACACAACACCGAATTTAGGTCAATGTGAACACGGCCATAGTGTATGAGTTTCATTGTTAGTTTGTTTGTTGCATTGTCTTGTCTGTTGAACTTGTCATTATGGATTTTAGAGATTAGGCTCCAGATGCACATCAGTTCAATTAACAATTAACACTTCCGAAGCACATCAGTTTAATTCTAGTTTGTGTTTCGGTTTGTGTTACTTAATCTTATTTTTTTGTGCAATTGTGTTATTGCTGTTTGTCTTTTTTTTCATTTTTATTTCTCTTTATTTGACTTGGGGGGTTTTCCCACTTAGTATCTTATTTCGCTTGGAATAATTAATATAATGCTGTTTTCTCGGTATTATTGACGTACGTTTGTATAACATTTTGCTATCGTAATGAAGTGGATAAAAGGATGGTTGAGATTTTAAAGTAATTAAATTTTACCAAAATAACCTGTCACGTTTCATGCTGTTATTAATTTTGTAACTGTAACATTTCAATGCGCATTTTAATCACATAATTTGGCGTTGATAACGGAGCTTTCAATTTCTCTATATCTTAAAAAGAAATCACAACTTTTTTGACTCCGGTTGATTCAGAAATTATTATAAGACACTTGTCTGTAGTTATATAATGCTGTATATTGTCATGAATATGTTTTTTTAGAAAAAAAAGTTTGAAGTAACTTATCGCTTCGTTGTCTTCTCAATAACATTTACCGTCTCTTTCATACATATTTTTTTCAAATGACTTATTACATGGTTTAGCTGCCTGTTATATTGGTACTGTTGGTTTATCTTATTTTTTGGTACATTTTTTGTTGCTGTTGTTAAAGTTTCCAACTGGCATGGTTAAAGAAAAAATGAACTCACAAATGTAATTCCATATAAACTCCAGACATGTAAATAGAAAAATACAAGTTGTGAACAGTGAACATTGCTATTGAAAAGTTTTCAGTATACTTTTCAAAAATCATTCCAAATATAAAAAGTTACAAATACATTTTTTTTTCAATATAAGTTATATATCTGTGTAGAGAAAGTCAAACTGAACATCCTGGTAACCTGATGTACAGTAGTTGTTGTTTATTGATGTGGTTCATAAGTGTCGATTCTAAGATTTTTATATAGACTAGACTCTTGGTTTTGCGGTTTAGATGGTTGTACACTACATGTAGTCATTGGGGGGGGGGGGGGGGGGGGGGGCTCTGTATAGCTTGCTGTTCGGTGTGAGCTTGGCTCTGTGTTGAAGACCATACTTTGACATATAATGGTTTACATTTACAAATTGTTGTCTCATTGGCGCTCGTGACACATCTTCTTATATTTAAACACGTTTTTGACGTATTGAATTTTAAACCTGATTCTTTTTTTTATCTATTAATCATGTGTTTCTTTGTCTAATATGTTCTCCTATTTATTTGTATTGTAGTCCTGTAATATTATGTTGTCATTTCAATGTTATATTTAACTTTGCCATTAAAGTGCGAGGTTTTGCATGCCACAAAACCAGGTTCAACCCATCATTTTTATTCCCCTTTAAAAATGTCCTGTACCAAGTCAGGAAGATTACCATTGTTATATTATTGTTTGTTTCTGTGTGTGTTGCATTTTAGTGTTGTGTCGTTTGTTTTCTCTTATTTTTGAGATATTAAGATGAGACGTGGCACGGTACTTGTTTATCCCAAATTCATGTATTTGGTTTAGATGTTATGTTTGTTGTTCTCGTGGGATTTTGTCTGATGCTTGGTCCGTTTCTGTGTGTGTTGCGTTTCGATGTTGTGTCGTTGTTCTCCTCGTATATTTAATGCGTTTCGCTCAGTTTTAGTTTGTTACCCCGATTTTGTTTTTTGTCCATGGATTTACGAGTTTTGAACAGCGGTATACTACTGTTGCTTTTCTTTATCTTGTATATAAAAAAAGAAGATGTGGTATGATTTCCAATGAGACAACTCTCCGCAGGAGACCAAAATGACACAGAAATTAACAACTATAGATCATCGTACGGTCTTCAACAATGAGCAAAGCTTATACCCCATAGTCAGCTATAAAAGGCCCCGAAATGACAATGGAAAACAATTTAAACGTGAAATATAACGGCCTTATTTATATAATAAAAAATGTGCAAAAGGAGCATGGTTTATGTTAAACAAAACTTTTTTTTTATTGTCAGGAAAAAATGAAAGGGATAACATTTTATTTCCTTGGATTGATGGTTATTCAAAAGCATGTTTTGTAAGTATTTATTCAATGGTAAGTTTACGATATAATTTGTTATAACTGGAGTAATATTATTAAGACAAAAATATTATGTAAGACACATTTGTTATGACATTTCTTGGGGACACCTAATAAAAACTGTCCAAAAGGGTGTGCTTTTCTTCCTCAGGTAGGTATCGTGTATAAATATATATTTTCATTTCAGTTGTCGTTACTCCTGTTAAAATTGTAGTAATTAAGGATTCAGGAGCCATGGCTTTGGTGCTGACATAATTAGATGATTTATTTATATTGCTAATTTCAGTTGTGTAGTTGGTAATTGTTGTAAACGTCAGTCACCAACTTTATGCAGAATTGTCTTAGCTAATATGTCTAGAAAATGCTTTTAAAATATTAATGTATAGATCATGTCAGTGTGTTTAATAATTAAAAGTATATCATTCCACTAACAAGAATAGAACATACTTTTATAGAATTTTAATATTTCTTAGCATGGCAGTGTTATCATTTATTTAATCATATCTTTTTATAAAAGAGGGACGAAAGATACCAGAGGGACAGTCAAACTCATAAATCGAAAATTAACTGACAACGTCATGGCTTAAAATGAAAAAAAAAACACAAAAAAAACAGATAAACAATAGTACTACACATGACACAACATCATTTGGAAGTCTGAACTCTTGGTTTAATAGCTTCCTTGTAAGCAGCAACCCTCTATCAAGAAAATCACGATAGGAAATACAAGCACGGGAATACCGTATCAATTTTTTATAACTGGCATTTTGAAAATATCGTTGATGTTTAATGAATTTTTTTTTGGCGTCACAAAACTTATATTTTGCTATGCTCATTATATGTATTTTAATCTTTATTGTGCTAGTATTGATAAATGTTATCATCAACAGAAGTCAGAAGTGGTTCAACATCACATCAGAATTTGCTGATATTCCAGTTAACAATGGTCAGTTTTTTGTAGATATATAGACATTATTTTAGTTTACAACTATGATTTCTAAAACGCAGACAATTTATGTATGTAAATAATTGAACTACAGGACTTTTCTATGAAATGATTTTAAGATATATATTTTTTAAGTGACCTATAGGTCCAATTGACCGGGTGTGAAACATTGTATTGACAAATATTATTATAATACTGTATATATACACAATGTCACTATAATAAACAAATTCGTATTCGTGTAACTAATGTCTATGTAGTTATGTTAACTTTCATGATCAATAATTTACCAGTAGTTCATGTTCAACAGGACAATCTACAAAATGAACTCATAATTATATACAAAGGGAAGTAAGTATTTCATTCCGGAATT
This sequence comes from Mytilus trossulus, assembly GCF_036588685.1. Lineage (NCBI taxonomy): Eukaryota > Metazoa > Mollusca > Bivalvia > Mytilida > Mytilidae > Mytilus > Mytilus trossulus. The sequence goes on along the minus strand of NC_086375.1, from coordinate 83,711,088 downwards.
TTCAAGACGTGATTAACTATGTATTATTATGCAAAATATATTTCTTAAATCAAACTGTATTTATCAGTTGAACTTTTACCAAAACAATCATGAGTCCGAATCTCTGGCAATACACTACTTTGTATAAATAATTATATGCTTATTACATCTATTCGAATTAAATTTATTGGCAAGAAGAAATAGTCATCTAAAACTCAACATACAGTCTTCATCAATAAGTCAATATAATATAGCAAGCTCTACATCACGTAATACATTTTACACACCCTGACACGGATCTGCGATGAACTCTGAATTTCTTTAATGTTGGAAAGTTGTGAACATTGATGGCGTTCATGAACATATGTTGTCTATGTATTAAACGGCCATTTATATATTTGATTATTTCAGGATCCAGAGTCGGTGTGAACTTGCAGATAGAGCTCAACCAGATGATTGTTAATTCAATTAAAATGGTGCGTACTAATCACTTTCCTGTCTTTGTCTTTATCAGTAAGACTCATATGCCAATGTTTTAAGCTACAAATGTATAATAACATATCAATGTTAGGAGCTGCACTTGACCAATAGTGACCTTAAATAAATAGCCAAATCTATTGAAAAGTAAAATTACAAAAAAAATATCTCCGAGGAATATTCAAAATGAAAAGTCCCTAACCAAATTGCAAAATCAAAAGGTCAAACACTTGAATCGAATTGATAACAACTTCGATATCGCTAACTCGGTACAGGTAAACAATTGTGGATTAAACCTGGTTTTATAGTTTGCTTAACGTCTCACTTGTATGGTAGTTGCATAAAATTCCATATTAATGACAACGATGCTTGACCAGAACAAACAGACATGATAGGTAAAAATGTCAAAAGTAGGAGTTTAGCGGTCAAAGTTGGGTAATAATCATAATCACTACTAGAAAACAAACAAAGAAGCACAAAATGGTGTTGTCTCGATATCCCAATAGTATAAATTTAAATCCCGGTGACAGAAGAACAAAAATATGCTTACACAAATTTGCAGAATTAAAATTATTAAGTTAATATTTAAACTAATTGTGAATATAAGATGTGTTTCAGCCGTGTGTCTCATTCACTGATAATCAAATAGATGGATGTGTCGAAAGATTGTCAATTGTTTATACGTACTTGAAAAACAGAAAAAATGTTTATCTGTAATCAATTTCAACTCCATGCCTTATATATCATGTACTGTGTGTCAACTCTATAGATTCCACTGACGAGGAAAGGTAATAGTAGGCCACCAAAAACTATATATATATATATATATATAACAAGTCAAAAAGGGTACAACATCACCATAAAATAACTATAAAATATACAAATATTAGATATTTCGGATAACAGATATCCTTCTTCAATAATAGCACGATGTCAAATGAATCATGTCAATTCAAATTGAGACTCTATCAAAATCTTGATTTATACAATTAAAGCGAACGCTGGAACAATTTTAAAATTTCCAAACACACCGCAAAGACTACAGAAATATGCCAAAAATAAAAATAGTTATTTACAATGTGAAATGGCACAACTCTAGATTTCCAAAGGATGTGACAGTTGAGATGTAATAACTGCATTGAGGGCAGTCCTCAAACAAAAAAATCAAAAAAATAAAATATGTCCTTACCGATCCAGGATGGTATAAATTAGACAACGGCAGGGCAATTACAACAGAACTTACATATTAAAGCCTTCCAAACGAATAGCAGTCTAATAGTGATTGAAAAAAAAGTTTTGTATAATGAGGTAAAATAATTGAACGTGGCAACGTACTTATACATCATCCCGAATCAATGAAAACCTGTAATTTAAACTGTTATTTTAAAAAATAATTTGGAACTGTTAAGCCATTACTAAATCCGGCGTTGTTTGAAACAGGTGGTAACAGGAAAATGAGGGACTCGTTCTATGTTTTTTCATTTATGCCCTCTGGGGAGACTGTCCGTAACTTTCTTATCCAAAATCTTTCCCGAGCGACTCTGTCGACCTTCGACCAACACTCGTTGTGGTCTATGATCGTGATGGTAAGGTTTTTGAGATCAGCTTGTGTGTGTCCAGGTGATCTCAAATGACGACTTACGGGTAGGTCGGGCTTGCAAGTGTAGTCACTTCGATGACCATTCATGCGTTTGTTAAATGGCTGCTCTGTCTCGCCAACATACTGCATGCCACATCGACACTGAAGGAGGTATACAACATTCTGGGTTTTGCAAGTTACATTGCAATATATAGTGTACACAGACCCAGTCGAGTGGCAAGTGAATGTTTGAGTATTCAGTATTTGTTGACAAGTCAGGCAACGTCTGTTACCACATGACTTGCACCATCCTGCAATTGAACAGCTTTTATTTGAGGAGACGTCAGCTCTAACAAATAAGTCTTTCAGACTTGCTGGTCTCCGAAAAGCTAAGACAGGAGGATTGGGAAAGATCTTGGATAATTTAGGGTGTTTGGCAATAGTTTGCCAATTGGCACGGATCAAACGTGAAAGATTATTAAAGGCTGGATTGTATGTAAGAACAAACGGGACTATTTTGCACTTGTTATATATTATATTTTGTAGTGTACAGAATCATATTACATGATCCATCGCCCTGTAAGATTGATCGTTGACTATTTATTCAGTCATTTTATATATATATATATATATATACAACTCGTCTAAACATCAACCCAACAATGTTAGATCTGTAAATTTGATTTCGCAAATTTTTGGTTCTTCCCTCGCCGGGATTCGAACCCATGCTACTGTGATATCGTGACACCAAATCGCCTGCACTGCAGCCGTCCCGCTAGACCACACAACCACCTGGGCTCTCAAAAAAAGAGCTTTCGGTGGCCATATGTTACCTTTCCACGTCAGTTTTAATCTAGCGGCGTACTACAGTACATGATATATAAGGCATGAAGATGTTATTGTTACAGATCAGCTAAATTATCTATAGTAAAGGATCCTACAAATTAATGTAAGATACAGTCACAGAAAATAATTATATGCATAAGTACGTCTGAGTCAGTGACAACCCTACAACAGATGTATATATATTCAAGCACACCTAATCAAGTGCCAATTATACGACAGATCTATTCATTGGATCACCAGGGGAAAGTGTTACATGGTTGAAAACACATATTATAATTGTAATAACCCTAAATATTGGCACAACAATGTGATATCTACAAATTTGCAGTAGTGCATTTGTGTTCTTCCCTCGCCGATGTTAAATTTATATTTCAAGACTGTTATTATAGTTTAAATTAAGTAGACTGATATATGATCCATTCAACATCACAACCATAGAATCTGATGAAGGACATATTATCCGAAATATTTATAAATAATTATATGTATAGTTCCTTTTTTGCTGTTGGTGTTGTTGTGTACACTTTTAGGCGGTTATATATATATATTACGGATTACAATTGTGTCGAGCTTTGTGATTGGATAACAACACAGAGATGTCAGTATATATTCAGGAAACTGCCGGGGAATATACGACGTTTTTATCCCCATTTGGAACCTCAAAAAATTCATCATAACACCGGTTACTATGTGACTGTCAGAGGCTCACAGAGGGAAAGTAATGACGTGCTTCAGGCACTTATACATTTTTGATACAAAATCACGCAATTTACACTTTTAATATTTAAATTTATAGTAAAAAGTGTTATTATAAATTATTACATACACGATAAAATTATGCTCACAGATCACAAATTAGAAAATCCTTCACGAATGCTGAACATATCAGATTGGGTTTTTCATATATTTGTGTTGTCAACAAATACCTGCACTGGAAAATAACATTAAGTCGGGGGTAATCCGTAATATATGTGTAATTCAGGTCTCAGAAAGGGTATATACTGTGACATTCCCGGGATATCAACTCTAAGCCGGGAATGTCACAGTATATACCCTGTCTGAGACCTGAATAACATATACTATTATGATATATCTAATATGACGTCCTTATTACGCTTTGTAAACAAATCCGTGTTCTAATGAGCACAAAAAATGTTTGACACATGCGCACGAACTTACTGTGTATATTAACGTTATTTCTATCGTTATCCTTTAAAAAAATATTTACATTTAAGCAGCTTACAGAAAATTTTATTTACATTTTTATAAAACAGCATATTTTTTCCCTGTTCGTATTTTTTAAACTTTTTTTCAAATATGAAATGTAATGCGCAGACTCCTCGGGGAGGAAACGGGAAAAGCCAAACATTTTTACAGTATTTTCGTACGCTTCGACCTATAAAAAAAACTGTACTTGTCCTATTCAAATCGAAATAATTCCTTCATGTCATGCTCTATGCTCGTTTTAACATGGGTAGGCATTATACTTGACCACATTTTAAACCTCTCTAACGCTCAATGTAAAATATCGACAAATATAATGCCTACCCAAGTTAAAATGAGCATAGAGACATGAAGAAATTATTTCTTAAATAAAATATCTCACGCAATCACATACTTGGTCGTTAAACACTTCCATCCGTCAAACAAATATAAAAAAAGAAGGAAATTTGTTGTTTAAAAAAGGAAAATCACCGATGGAGATGCTTGAGGAAGTAAACCACTAATTCATGGCCCAAAATTCTATGCGATAAAATCCTCAATTTCAAGCAGGCACAGCTCTTTTGCTTAAAAGTTCAAATAACATGACAATCATGGCATGTCAAAGCTACAGTTTATGGTGTCTTGTACTGAAAAAGTAAACATACCTTTACTGACACATAAGAAAGATCTAGTTCACGGAACTTCGAATATACCATAACTGGTATTTCAGATCTATAAAACAGGGAAAATGTACCCTCTTTTTAAAATTTGATGCCGTCTTTTAAATATTCAAAATTATTAGTCAAAAGATGTTCTACAATGATCACCAGTCATTTATCTTACATTTGATACAAAAACTACATAAATATTATACATATTTTGTAAGTTACACTCACGCGTAAAAACTATTTTGTGTTAAGTACAAGTATGTACAACTTTCTGGCCGGGCCCGAATTAGTGGTGCTAAATTTTAACATTTCTCAAAATCTTCTCCCTAAGGTAGCACAATACAAAGATTCTATAACTCCAACTCCCAAGTTTTAAAATGCTGTAACTTTCTTAATAATGCTTGAAAATCTATAAAAGTGGTAGTTTTGGATAGCTTACAGATTATTTCAAATTAAGGTAATGTTAGTCTTATGCAACAATTATGTAACCAATTATAATGTTAACTGTCTCTAAAATATTTTTCACCAAATTTCCATTTTCATTTGAAATTAGCTTCTGCATAGGTAACCATAGAGGGTTGATTTTGTTATATGTTGTTCCTATGCCGATTATCTACAAAAGGGTGTCTCAGATTTCAGATAGAATGTATAGAACAAATTTAACACCTAATTAAAGGTTATCTTCTTTTATGTGGTTAGGATGTTTACACTAATTAGAGATTTATGAGAGAATGCAATACCATAGTGACAATCTGAGACACCCTTTTAAAGCCCACGATATGTTAATTAAGATGACGTTAAAATTTTCTGTATAGTTAAAGAAATGATAGAGCTACATAATGTAAATTCATGCAAAAGAACTTACCTAGATTTTGCCACTAATTACATAATAATTGATTACATAATGATTGCATAATAAGAATATTGCATTCATTTAAAAGATTAATCTGAAAGTTACAACATTTCAAAGGTTAGTGATTGGAATTAAAAAATACTTTGTATTGTGCTACCTTAATATCGACTAGAGAAAAAAAATTATAACAAATGTGTGAAATAATACACGTGCTTCTACAGTAAGCTTTATACAAATGCAAATTATACTACGAATACTGCGGGGGAAAAATCATCTGAAAATATATATATTAGCATAGATGTAATACCCATCTATGATGTTAGTAATCGTTATTATCGCTATTTTGTGCATTTTTCCTTTGATCTTTTTTTGTGATAATTTTCATATGCTTCTCGCTTAAGATGGAAAAATTATCGCTAAAAACTAAGGAGGCCACGTGGCGTTGCTAACAAAATTGACATGAAATTGACAACGTCGTCATAGGTAAAATAGCGATAAACAGATTATCATTGGTCATCACAACTCGATTGCTTTTCTCACTTTCGCTGTACCAGCTCAAGCTAGAAAATCAATCTCGTTGAGATGATCAACGATAATCTATAATTATCGATATTTTGTGCATTTTTCTTTTGATCTTTTTTTTGTGATAATTTTCATATCATGCTTCTAGCTTGAGATGGAAAAAATATCGCTAGAAACTAAGCAAGCACGTGGCGTTGCTAACAAAATTGACATTTAAACTGACAACGTCGTCATAGGTAAAATAGCGATAAACAGATTATCATTGGTCATCTCAACTCGATTGATTTTCTCACTTTCGCTGTACCAGCTCAAACGAGAAAAATCCATCTCGTTGAGATAATCAACGATAATCTATAATTATCATTAAAGTATAAAAGGTGTAGTTCTTCATATTTAAGATTACAGTGTCATTATGTGTTTCTGTTGTTTCGTTGTTTTCCTCTTATAGTCGATGTGCTTCCCTCGGTTTTTGTTTTTTATACGGATTTGTTTTCTTTCAATCGATTCATGACTTTCGGACAGCGGTATACTACTGTTGCCTCTATTTATTATTTTATCTACTTTATTTTATTAAGAATATAGAGATGACTTACTTCATGAGGCTTAGATGGCAGGATGACAGATTCATTAGATCTGACAGTGTAGATCCAGAAAACAACTATATCACATTGTACGGTACAGATTCGGACTGGACTAAACTATGGTTACCAGATATTTTTATGGTCAATGAAATACCAGCAGGTATTTTCGATGTTGTTCCAACTGATTTTATACGAATTTATGAGAATGGTACACTCACGATATCAAGAAGGTACGTAATGTTTAACAAAGACAAAAGAGTTCATAGTTATCAAAGGTACCAGGATTGTGTTTCGTCTACACAAGTCTCACCAGTGACATTCGGATAAAAAAATAACGATTGACACATAAACTATTTTAAACCTTTTACGTAATTATTGTTGTTAAATGGTTCCGTTCACACGAATGAACTAGAAACTCCAAGGAGCCTGTGTCGCTCACCTATTATTTTTATTTACATACGATGCATGAAATAATGCAACCATTTTACCTTTGCTTTAGATCTGAGATATAAGTAAAAAAGTGCATTTTCCACAATATTTTCTATTTTTATGTCGGCAGGCAGTGTCATCAGAAACATTTTTTTTAATTAGACACCTCGATGCTGAGTGTGGCCAAGTTTGGTTAAATTGGTCTCAGTTGTTTCAGATGAAAAGTTTTGTAAAAGATTACAAAAATATACGAAAAATTGTTAAATTTGATTTTTAAGGGCAATAACTGCTTGAGGGGTCAATTGACCATTTTTGTCATGATGATATATTTGTAGATCTTGCTTTGCTAAACATCATTGCTCATAATAATTTATCTCTATTAAGATATATTCAAGATAATAACCAAAAATAAAAAAAATCCTTAAAATAAACATTTTAGGGGCAACAACCCAACAACGGGTTGTCCAATTTGTCTGACATTTCTGGGCAGATAGATTTTGACCTGATAAACAGTTTTAACCATTTTCAGATTTACTCTAAATGCTTTGGTTTAAGAGTAATAAGCCAAAATCTACATTTTACCCCTATGTTCTATTTGAAATAAAAGTTTCTCCTGACCGAAAGTAAAAGTTTTGAACAATTTGTATATAGATATAAGAAGATGTGGTATGAGTGCCAATGAGACAAATCTCAAAGCAACAGCAATCTATAAAGGACCCAAAAAATAACTAGTGTTAAACCATTCAAACGGTATTCCAACGGTCAAATCTATCTCAAAAACGAGAAATGAGAAACTTATGAACTACACCAACAAACGACAACTACTGAACATCAGATTCCTGACTTAGGACAGGTGCAAACAATTACAGCGGGTTTAAACGTTTTAAGGTAGATTCATGGTATACCGCCATCTTGGATTGTACAATCGCAATACAAAATAGGTCTAGTTATTTGCCTAAATCTGCAAATTTGGAGACAGATTTGCAATTCAATGTTTAGACTGTTTTTTTATTTAAAGAAAACTTGTAAATTATTCGTATAATAGAAAATATTTTAACAAATATAATTTGTTTGGTTTTAAAATCATTTTTTTCAAATGAGCCATTTAAGGGGAGATAACTCTTTTAGTACAAAATTTATACTGGGCTAATAGGGATTTTTTTTATTTTCACTTGTAGCAAGAAAACAAGTTCGGTGACACCATGTTTTCTTTTTATTTTCTTTCAACATGTTATGAAAATTTTCTTCTCACAATTTATTTCAAAATTCTATCTCATAGAAATTTTTGTATGCATACTAATTTGTTTTTTCATGAACAAACTAACCAAATTTTGGCAATTTTCAACGCCTCATAGCTTGGAAAATAGCACGGTGACCCATACTTTTTATTAAATTTTTGAAAAGAGTATAGTAAAATCTTCATTTTGGCAAATTATAAAAAAATCCTGTCTCAAAAAATATATACTTGTGATCTACCTTAATGGTACAAAACCTTCACCCTTATTTGAAACAATAGTGTATAGATATAGGAAGATGTGGTGTGAGTGCCAATGAGACAACTCTCCATCCAAATAACAATTTAAAAATTAAACCATTATAGGTTAAAGTACGGCCTTCAACACGGAGCCTCGGCTCACACCGAACAACAAGCTATAAAGGGCCCCAAAATTACTAGTGTAAAACCATTCAAACGGGAAAACCAACGGTCTAATCTATATAATATGCATGAATCTAAATGAATAATATTGAACATTCCAGAAGGGATATTGATCGTTGGTTAATTCAATTTTCTCTGCCCACATTACTTTATGATAAGATTCTATTGCAAAACTTTTAGGAATTTTGGTCCTCACTGCTCTTAAAATTCGTACTTTATTTTGGCTTTTTAACTTTTTTGGATTCGAGCGTCACTGATGAGTCTTTAATAGACGAAACGCGCGTCTGGCGTATATACTAAATTTAGTCCTGGTATCTATGATGACTTTATTTACAACCACTGTGTCGATGCCACAGCTGGTGGAGATTATTTCCCCGAGGGTATCAAAAGCCCAGTAGTCAGAACTTTTTGTACTGACATGAATTATCATTGATATGGTCATATTTATAAATCTTCTGTTTACAAATTTTAGATTTTTTGAAATACTAAGGCTTTTCTACCTCAAGCATAGCTTACCTTAGCTGTATTTGACAAAACTTTTAGGAATTTTGGTCTTAAATGCTCTTCAATTTCGTTCTTTATTTGGGCTTTTAAACCTTTTTGGGTTCGAGCGTCACTGATGAGTCTTTTGTAGACGAAACTCGTGTCTGGCGTATATACTAAATTTAGTCCTGGTATCGATGATGAGTTTATTTACAACCACTGGCTCGATGCCACTGCTGGTGGAGATTTATTTCCCCAAGGGTATCACAAGCCCAGTAGTCAGCACTTTTTGTACTGACATGAATTTTCATTGATATTGTTATATTTATAAATTCACTGTTTACAACTTTTTGAATTTTTTGAAATACTAAGACTTTTCTACCTCAGGCATAGCTTTCCTTAGCTGTATTTGGCAAAACTTTTAGGAATTTTGGTCCTCAATGCTCTTCAACTTCGTACTTTATTCGGCCTTTTTAACTATTTTGAATTCGAGCGTCACTGCTGGGTCTTCTGTTAACGAATTGCGCGTCTGGGGTATATTCTAAATTTAGCCCTGGTATCTATGATAGAGTTTATTTGACGTTAAAAAAAATCTCGAGAATCAATGTGACGCTGTATCCATTTACATATTTTTTCTAAAGGGATTCAACTTTATATTCGTTACATAAACGTAAAAATAAAGTTTTTTTTCTTCGAAACGAAACTTTATTATGGTATCTTTTTTATGGGTTTTGTAAAATAAAATTATTTCATCGCCAGACGTGCTTTTCGTCTGCAAAAGATGCATAAGTGACGTCTTTGATTACATATAACTGTTTTAATCGTGCAATGATGTTGTCTGTATATAGATATAGGAAGATCTGGTATGAGGGTCAATGAGACAACTCTCCATCCAAGTAATAATTTATAAAAGTAAACCATTATAGGTCAAGGTACGGCCTTCTGTCTTAATTTGCTTGACATTTTTTTCTATTGCGATAATCCGATTTCTTAACATTTTTTTCTTTTTAGACACGTTGCTTTATTCTATTGTTCGATCCGATTGTTCAAAGTTCCAATGACAGACGAGATATGTCCTATACAGTTCCAAAGCAGTAAGTTCGTTAAATAATAAATGCTTAGGTGCTAGTAGTCTGTTGTTTTTTATGTATTATTGTCATTTTGTTTATTTTCTTTGGTTACATCTTCTGACATCAGACTCGGACTTCTCTTGAACTGAATTTTAATGTGCGTATTGTTATGCGTTTATTTTTCTACATTGGTTAGAGGTATAGGGGGAGGGTTGAGATCTCACAAACATGTTTAACCCCGCCGCATTTTTGCGCCTGTCCCAAGTCAGGAGCCTCTGGCCTTTGTTGTCTTGTATTATTTTTATATTAGTTTCTTGTGTACAATTTGGAAATTAGTATGGCGTTCATTATCACTGAACTAGTATATATTTGTTTATGGGGCCAGCTGAAGGACGCCTCCGGGTGCGGGAATTTCTCGCTACATTGAAGACCTGTTGGTGACCTTCTGCTGTTGTTTTTTATTTGGTCGGGTTGTTGTCTCTTTGACACATTCCCCATTTCCATTCTCAATTTTATTGTAATAATGTATTTTGATATCTGTTTTATGAAATAGTAGATAATGGAAGTTTCCTCTTTGTTAACATATTAAGTTAACTATAAATCTGATTTAGACATTAAACTGTGTTTTTTTTTGCTTTTCTTATAGGAGAACCGAAACTCAATAATCAAAAAGACACCTACAAAATCAAGACAAAAAACAAAAAAACGTACCAAAAGGCTTTTTGCTTTTTTATGTACTAAAAATAACAACGTAAAACAACAAACCGACTCAAAACTTCGAACGAAAATTGGAGGTAATATCAGTTGCTCTGAAAGGACATATATGACATCCATCTGTCGTGTTGTTAATGGCAATTAAAGTTGTTGTGAAGTTAGTCTTTTATTTTAACAGGAAATTTACTTTAATCTTACATTTGTCATTTATTGAGGAGGTATGTTTATGAAAGAGAAATATTCTGTTTGACCAGTTGTCGTTTCTTATCGTGGTTTCTTTGATAGAGAGTTGTTGCTTACAATAGAGATTTTAAGGTGCTACCCAAAACTTTCACTAAAATCAATTTGGCTCGTTTAATTTTCATAAAATTTTGTCAAAGTAAATACTTTTACAAAAATATAAAAATTTTAAAAATTTGAACCAACCATTTTGTCAGAAAAATTACACTGGTTATATAGCAATTTGACAACCACCAATTTTGATCATTAAAAAGCTTAATATTCCGTTTACAACACAACGTAGTTAAAACGTTAAGCTGACTTTACAGAGTTATCTCCCTGTAGTGTTAGGTACCACCTTAAACAAAGGGAACAGATGGGATCATCCCTTCGACAAAAAATACGGATGTTATGATGCGTTAGTTGGCCGTTATGAAATATTTATTTCAGTGTGTATTTTTAATTTGACCAAAGACGTTCATTCTGACATAAATGTTTGATTCTCCTAATATATGAACCACGCAATATCAATCTAAAAACGATTATTGTGTGTGGGGATATATCGTTACTATTTCCTAGATGATCTGTGTTAACATTCTTTTTAAAGTAGATCTGTCTGTATCCACTTTTTTATTTAGGGTTTGATCTTTCGACATCGCATTATAAACAGCTGGTGATTAACTATGTATGTGATTAAAAGAAAATGTGGGGACAGGTCAAGTAACAGTGATACAGGTATCATAATCAACGCGTAGTACATACATGTAGAAGCAGAAATAGTACATGTTTGGGTAATATGCAGTAGTGAAAACCTTTCTTTTGCATGAAAATGAAAACATTAATACTTTTAAAATAATGCAATTCAAATGTATACATTTTTATATCGAAATGTATAAATGTAAATGAGAAATCATATACAAAGGTTATAAATTATACATTTCAGATTCTTATACAGTGGATGAAATGGAGTTATCTTGGTTTGAAGGCATTTCTATCGTTTACTCCGATGACTTCTTCTCAATGAATTCTAAAGTAACAAGAACAGAGACTTCAAAATGTTCTGGTGGAGCCTCAATGGCTAAAGGTAAATTGTAATGATATAAAAATGTATTATCACTGTCTTGATTTTAAGGAACAGGTTTTTTTTATCTTTCAATGTGAATTATACGGCTATTAACAAAAGAATGTTGATACGTTATCTTTATTTCCAAACCATTCTTTATATTATTGTTATGATGCTTGTTGTTTTTCTTTTTACTTTTGTAAAAATAAATTGTGGCAACAGTTAGATTCTCGATGTTCAAATTTGGTAAAATCATTTGAATGTACATATCAAATGTATCATTCTTGATCAATAACAAATCCTGAGGTATTCTTATGAACTCCAAAAGTATCGATGCCGGTTGTGTCGACATGATAGGGTTTCCTGATATGAACATTTAGTCAAAAGTGAATAGAACTCTATCGATTTCTTGACCAAAAGTTTACGCTTTCACCTGAGAATCCAAATCTATCAATTTAGATACCAGTTATTCTTATGAAACGAATTATGACTACATCAGAGATCAGCGCTTACAGTAAAAGTACTACATTTGTTATCTTTTATTGCTTATATTAATGATGATGTTGTTATTTTTATATTCATTTTGTTATTTTGTATCACATACTATAAATTTGTAGTTTTATGGCAATAAAGATTTGAATTGAATTGAATTTAATTGTTATCAATCTTCCGCTGATTATCGGTTTCCTTTACAGAGAGAAGACCTTGTTTGAAGCTGGAACTAAACATTCATCAGGTGTATAAAGGATTTGTTCTACAAGTGTACTTACCTGGAGGTGCAATAGTTATAATGTTGTGGTTAGGTTTCTTTATTCACTTGAACGAGGTTTCAGCTCGAGTCCGCGTAGTATCGATTGGATTTACAGCAATGATCACACAAATGGTGGGAGTAATGATCGTTTTTCCTGACACAGTACATTACTACAATTAGAACCATTATTGGCATGGAATGTATTTTGTTTATGCATGAATCTTCTAGCTTTTATAGAGTTCATTGTAGTTCATAATATGTATATCACACGTGAACTGTGGAAAAAACAAAATAAAGAAATAAAAGTAAGCAGACCTAGAATCACTCAAATACAACCGGTAAACGTCGAAGATGGTAAAGTTCAGACAATGAGATCATCGTACTGCATTACCCCATACAGAATGGATAAAATATGTATGGTTCTCTTCATTTTAACTTTTATTATATTCAATGTTGTTTATTGGAGCACATTCATGTTGGTTTGAAAACTAGACTATAAGTTGGTCCTTAAGAACAATATTATTAAACCATTTCGTATTCTTTTCTATGTTATGAAAGTCATTCCAATTTGTTTAGGTGTTGTTAATTAATATATCTATTTCGTTCAAATATCTAATTTCAAAGTATAGTAGAAAATATTTGATATGGCTGTTATTATTGTTTATCACCAGTGTGTTGGTCATCGTCTAATAAATTGAATAGCTGTCTGAACTCTGAATTTGTTATGGATATTTGACATTTTGACGTAATGATTTTTTAATAATCGAAAAACAAAAAAAGTTTTGTGAGTCACTTGAAAAAAAAAAGTATTAGTACAGGTAAGGATTATAATTGATACGCCAGACGCGAGTTTCGTCAACATAATTCTCATCAGTGACGCTCAGATCCAATATTTATGGAGCCAAACAAGTACAAAGTTGAAGAGAATTGAGGACTCAAAATTCAAAAAGGTTATGCCAAATACGGCTAAGAAATCTATTCCTAGGATAAGAAAATCCTTAGTTTTGTTTATAATAAGTTACCATATAATTGATATGCATGTCAACACCGACGTACTGACTACTGGGGATACCCTCGGGGACGAAACGTCCTCCAGAAGTGGCATCGACCAAGTGCTGTAGATAGTTATCAAAGGTACCAGGATTATAATTTTATACGCCAGACGCGTTTCGTCCGATTTGAGAGTACTTGCAGTTATCTGACAGCTAAATTATCAATCCGTACACATCTAACATCCAATGGATTTCGTTAAAGATGTCATAAACAGTCAGAGAAAAACATGACCTTGTGCAATGATTTTTTTATCAGTTGTTATATATAGTTAGTGGCTTTGAACTAGCTGTCAGATAACTGCGAGTACTTTCAGATCTGTTCCTAGTATCTTTTTGTTGTTGGGATGTAAAAGTACCCGGCCACGTCCACTTATATTTTTGTCCATCTGATGAGTTAAGGCCTTTTAAACTTATTTTTATGGCTCGTTCTTATGTTGTACTGTTATACCACTGTCCCAGGTTAGGGAAAGGGTGGGGATCCCACTAAACTGTTAAACCCCGCCACATTATGTATGTATGTGCCTGTTCTAAGTCACGAGCCTGTAACTCAGTGGTTGGAGTTTGTTTTTGTGTTACATATTTGTTTTTCGTTCATTTTTGGTACATAAATAAGGCCTTTTAAAGCGGACTATGTCGTATGGGCTATTCATTGTTGAAGGCCGTACGGTGACCTATAGTTGTTAATTACTGTGTCATTTTAGTCTCTTGTGGACAGTTGTGTCATTGGCAATCATACCACATCTTCTTTTTTATATTGTCGGTTTATATTCGACTTATGATTCTTTATTTTCTCTTTATATTTGGTATAGCCTGCCTCTTGTCCACTAGTATTTGACTATTAACATGTGAAGAGAATTTCGGTTGACGTCAAAGAAATAACAACCAACCAGGCAATTGGAACACAATAGAAATTTCTTGATACTCCGTAACGTTCATACAGATGAAGAATAATACTTTTAACAACATAACTATTTTCATTCACCTGTGTATAATGTGACGTAAATTTTCAAAGTTGATTTTTTTCTGAAATTTTGAGCATTTTACAGCAGTATAATACTTTTATCTTAATTTGCCATCCCTTATTTTTAATAACTTTGTATTTAAATTGTATCATAGTTCAAATTTATTCTTTCAGTGTGTGTTCATTTGTGATACTACGTTTTTTGAGTTAAGCCATTCCAATAGATATTTTAGAGTGTGTCTATCTATGTTGTGATGTTACACTATTGCTTCGTAAATTTTACGGACGCCATCACGAGTTTGTTGACCGTTATGAAATAACCGTTTCACAAATGATATCGGATATGTTCCTTACGTCGTAACTACAATCCCCTTCCCTTTCATGAATGTGACCTACCCTATTAGACTTTTTACCGGATTTGTAATCACATAAGCAACACGACGGGTGCCGCATGTGGAGCAGGATCTGCTTACCCTTCCGGAGCACCTGAGATCACCCCTAGTTTTTGGTGGGGTTCGTGTTGTTTATTCTTTAGTTTTCTATGTTGTGTCATGTGTACTATTGTTTTTCTGTTTGTCTTTTTCATTTTTAGCCATGGCGTTGTCAGTTTGTTTTAGATTTACGAGTTTGTCCCTTTGGTATCTTTCGTCCCTCTTTCAGATAAAGTAGAAGGTTTGGTATTATAAAAAACGTTTAATCCCGCTGCAATTGTTTGCACCTTTCCTAAGTCAAGAATCTAATGATCAGTAGTTGTCGTTTGTTGATGTGGTTCATAAGTGTTTTTCGTTTTTTGTTTTTTATTGATTAACATTTTAGACAAAACTCGACGATATTTTACGGTGCGTCAGAAAGGTGAGCAGATTTTGCCTGGTTAAACAGGTAAAGGATCAGATTGAAATGAATTATATTTAGACCGGGAAAAACCTCTTCCATCGGATTATCGAATGGGCGTTCCGTTTTTGTCGAGCCTTCGACTTTAGTCGAAAAAAGCGAGACTAAGCGATCCCACATTCCGTCGTCGTCGGCGGCGTCAACAAATATTCACTCTGTGGTTTAAGTTTTGAAATTTTAATAACTTTCTTAAACTATACTGGATTTCTACCAAACTTTGACAGAAGTTTTATGATCATAAGATAGTATCCAGAAGTAAATTTTGTAAAAAGAAAATTCCATTTTTTCCATATTTTACTATAAATGGACTTAGTTTTTTTCTGCGGGGAACAAAACATTCACTCTGTGGTTAAAGTTTTTAGAATTTTAATAACTTTCTCCAACTATCCTGGGTTTGTACCAAACTTGGACAGAAGCTTGTTTACAATCATAAGATAGTATCCAGAAGTAAATTTTGTAAAAATAAAATTCCATTTTTTCCGTATTTTACTATAAATGGACTTAGTTTTTTTCTGCGGAGAAACATTACATTCACTCTATGGTTAAAGTTTTTAGAATTTTAATAACTTTCTTAAACTATCCTGGGTTTGTACCAAACTTGGACAGAAGCTTGTTTATGATCATAAGATAGTATCCAGAAGTAAATTTTGTAAATAAATAAATCCATTTTTCCCATATTTTACTTTTAAATGGACTTAGTTTTCCTGCTGGAAACCATTACATTCACTCTGTGGTTATAAAGTTTTTAAAATTTTAATAACTTTCTTAAACTATCCTGGGTTTGTACCAAACTTGGACAGAAGCTTATTTATGATCATAAGATTGTATCCAGAAGTAAAGTTTGTAAAAAGATTACTCCGTTTTTTCTGTAATTTACTTTTAAATGGACTTAGATTTTCTTACAATCATAAAATAGTAACAAGAGGAATATTTTTATTGATTTTTTTCCTCATTATTGTTGAGCCTGCGATTTACAGCAAAAATAGGCGAGACACTGGGTTCCGCGGAAACCTTACAATTTATTTTTTTTTAAAGGAGACTTCAACATTGAATCATGTGTTAGATATCTTCCTTGTAAGCAACAACATTTTATAGGGATAGGAAATTACTACTCTGGATTATTGCATCAACTGGCAGATAAAGTGGTATTGTTGGTATGATACTTGTCTACATCAAAATGTAAAATTTCACATTGGAAATTGAAATCTTTTGTAGTTCATTTTTCTTCTCATCCGACCATCGGTGTCAATTTCTATATGTAAGTTAAAACTGTATCAGTTGTTTCCCTCATATCAGGTTCAACTTGTTCACCGAACTTTAAATGATTTAGCGAGAATGCATCATTTATATATAGCGGAGGGGGATTTAGGATATTGTTTGAAATTAAACAAGCTCATGTAAAAAGTCTGCCTCATATAAATAAATTCGGCAAGCAGAAAAAACAATGTTTTGGTTGCCATTGGAATTCAGATTGACTATTGAAAGACTCGTCCTTCAAATGTAACAAATATGGTGTCAATCAAGAAATAAAACATCTTGATAATGTCAGATTCAGACACATGCAGAGGCCAACACTCGTATTCATTAAAGACGGCTTTCTAAACAAAATTATTTATATATTAAGATGTTATTTGTTTTGAGGCAAGACAAATTATGATTATATAATAGAAACCATCAGTCATTAATACTTAATTTTCCACGACTAGTAACTATACCCTTGACCGTATTCAATTTTCATAGTGTCGAGTGTGGACAGTAAAAAGACGACCAATATTAAACTCTTCACATTTTGATTTATCTAGACCACTTCAAATTTAATAAATGTTGTTCATATTTTAATGTTATACTATTTTGATGAGCGAGCAAAATATTGATTGTAACATCGCGATGATCTTGAGGTCATTCCGATGTATTGCTATCGCCTAGATTTCCATTATTATGTACATTAGTTTTGGAATTGTAACTGATCAATAAACGTAATGAATACGCGCAAATAAACGAGTGCAAAATAGCATTCCTTATCGTTTGCTATAAATACATCTCGTCAATGAATACTGATAAAAAAATATTTTTATTTACAACATAAATCAATAATAAGAAAATGTATTGTAGTTACCGAAAAATTGTTTTTCTGCATGCGGAAGAATATCTCAAAGAAGGTTTTGCCATAATAACGACAAGGACCGGTAACTCTGTAATTGTTTTTGCGGGAAATTGTGAATGCCTACACGTATCCAATCTTTTAGAAAAATCATTTTTTTTACAGAAATGTGTCCAACATGCACTTGCATTGCACTATTATTAGAATAGTAGAATAGAATGATATACAAATGAATGGAAATCATATATACATGTAACTGTTATTTTGATATATTATATAACAACACATCAGTATAAACTGATTTGTATCACTAACATATGATATTTATTACGGTGAAGTTGAATTTCATGTCGTGTATTCATCATTCTCACACGAACTTGTCTCAGAAAAATATATCTCTGTACATTAACCTCAGTTGCAAGTAAAGAGATATGTGTTTGTTTTCTGAGACAAGTGCTTTTGACCATCCACAAGAAGTTGTGGTCATCCGATGTTCAGTACTTCAGTACTTTGATTACCTTTTGCCATACTAGAATGAAAGTATCTGAACCAAGGCTACAGCAGGCGTATTTTAGTTTTCAATTCAGTAGTCTTTTGTTTGCAGGAGCGAACAAAAATTTAATTAAAAAAAACAATGGTATTTTTGCCGAATTGTGGGGCAATTTATGCAATTTTAGCAAATATTGAGAAAGTTTATTGAGATTTGATTTTGGTTTCAAAAAATCTTTGAGCGAGCGAATTCGAAGATATATTAATTAATCTAGTTTTGATTTTTTATCCCCTTTAAGGCAAGGTGTTTGCCAAATATGTCTCATCCATCTAAGTGGTACTTTATGAGCTGTTATAAACTTCTCATCTTTATAAAAACAAGGATCAGAATTGTGTTCTTCCATGAATCCTTCTAGGGGATATAGCTTCAAACCGAGTTGTTGGATACACAGAGAAATATACACATCTTCCAAATGGAAAAATGGAACATGCCTTGATATTTTAACAATTTGTGTGACAACGTTTAAGCTGGTAACATAGCCAGTACCTGAACAAAATCCTGGATATGTTTCTTGAGGATAACTTCTCAAGGATGCATACCATTTCGATTTTCTATCTCTATGCGGCTGACCAATCTTAAAACAATATCCTCCAACTGCAGTTTGTAAAACGTGATCGTTTTTCTTGATAACTTGGATTAGACCAGGAATATTTACATACATATCATCGTCTGTCTTCATAACAAACTTTGCATTATTACAATGTTTCACTGTCCATTGATAGCCCATTATTGTTTTTAAAGTTAAATTTGAATATGAATCTTTGAAATTTCCTAGCACGATATCCTTTGTTATGGAATTTTCTTTCCTAATCTCTTCAGTCTCAGGAGATTCGCCGATTAGAAATATATACCTGATCTTTTCTTTGGTCATTTTTGCATGTTTTAACCAAGTTTCCCTAATGGCCGTTCGTGCCAAATTATTTTGTGGTGAAGACGTTATTAGGATTAATAATTTGACATTTGCATTTTCTGTTTTACAAATATCTGCATTGTTGATTTCAAATTTGAATATTTTGGAAAAACACCCATCACATTTCAGACGCCTTTCTTTCGATTTTGATACACCAATTTGGGAATTGTTCAACGCATCCATAACAGTAACTGGCATTTCAGCTTTCTTTATTGGTGCACGTGTGACATCTTGTATAATACTATGTTGGTGTTGAGATTTAAGCAAATTTGCTGAAGAATCAAAACTATTAAGAAAATGTGTTGTTTCATTTATAACGTTATCAAACCCGTGAATAAGTTTTATTGTTGTCAAATATATCTTCATGGATTCTAGGTTTGTGTACAATAACATTGGTAATAAAACCCCGAGTAAAACAATAGCTGGGAGTAAACCCGAAATCACATGCCTAGTGTTACTATTCATGACAACTTCACACACTGAACTGGTTTTATCGGCAATGATTTGTGTCTATTTTAGATCTGAAATAAGAAAAAAATCATCATTATGTAGACTTTATTTTTTTTAATCAAGAAATTTCGATAAGGTTAATGCGATATTTGAGGACATGTTGAGATTATATTGATCGAGGACGAAGTTTGAAGTTGAATATAATCTATGACTTATTGAATAAGAGTGCTTAATTGATATATAATAACATAATTAAAACCCAATTGTTCAGAGAACAATTGAAGGTCTTTCCACCAAAAACCATGTATTTTGATATGAAAGTAGTAAAATTCATATTAAAATGTAATTTCAAGCGTCAAATGATAGCTTATTGAACGCTGATTCCAAAAATATATGGTTTCTATGAAAAAGAAGAAATAAATAAGGGAGATAATTTGTTACTTCCGGTTTGAAAAAGTTTCTTCTCGTATTATTTGAAAGTTTACTTGACACTGATTTCAAAAATATCTCGTTTTATATACTTTATATTAATAAAATACAAAAAATTGCTACTTCCGTTTTACACAAGGCCACTTCCGGTTGGCTTTTCCAAGTTAAAATGGCTTGCAACCTAATGCAAAAAGTCCCATGGCTTTATCATTTATATATTTGAGGTAAAAGCAAAGGTAAAAATCTCTAACGTCAAATTAAGCTATGACCTTGAGGTCAATTTCAAGGTCATAAACCAAGGACCTGAAATCAAAAGACCATAGATCTTAATTATATTTGGTTAATGAGTTATTTCACCATATGTGTATTTTCAAATACAAGAGGGGAGAAAACTCACTTTTACGTTCAACGTACCCTTGCGAGCAAATTAACGTGTTATGACATGTCGCAACTAACAATTTAGTAAACATAATTTGTTGATATCTTATACGGTTTTTGAGAATTAGTGAAAATAAGCCAAATTCAAAAATTAGAAAATGACCTTGACCTTTGACCTTGTCCTAATTTTTATTTTTTTTTGGACCAAGGACCTTAAATCATAAGATCCTAGGTCTCTATCACTTATGGTTTACAAGATAAAAATGCATATCACTTATATCAAATGCATAAGGGGAAATAACTCTGATATCAAAATAGGACAAATCAGGCAAAGGATATAACGAGCAATTTTACAAAATAAATTTGCTGTAATCTTTTATGGTTGCGAAGGAGAAGTTGACACAAGGAAAACAGTATTTAGGAAGATAACTCCAACAAAGAAGAGTATTCGGTTACGCAGGGTAAATTTCCAAAGTACATAAACTGTTCGATATCATATAGAAAATATCTAAGCGAAATATTGGGAAACAAAAATTTATCGCAAGAATAAAATTAGGCGGAAGAAAAAAAAATAAAAACTTGTTCAGAAAACAATTGTAGGTCTTTCCACCAATAACAAAATGTTTTGATATGAAAATATTGAAATTAAGTTTAAATTTCAATTCTTATGGCTTTATGATGTATAAATATGAATTTGGAGCTATGGTCAAAATATAGAATGTCGAATTTGCATTCGACCTTGGCCTTAATTTCAAGGTCATAAACCAAGGACTTCAAATCAAAAATCTGTAATATGTATGGATAATGAGTTATTTCACTTTACTCATTATTCTAAATATAAAAGGGGAGAACAAGATATCTTCGCAATCAAAATTGAAGCGTACAACATGTTGCAACTGACTATTTAGTGACAATAATTTGTCGATATCTTATACGGTCTTTGAAAATAAATGAAAATAAGCCATAATCTGAATTTAGAAAATGACCTTGACCTTTGACTTTGACCTAATTTTTAGTTTTTTGGACCAAGGACCTCAAATCTAAAGACCCTAGGTCTCTTTCAATTATGGTTTACCATTTAAAAATGCATATAACTTAATTAAAATGGAAAAGGGGGTATAACTCTCATATGGAGTCTCCGTATAGCTTTGGTCTAAACAGCCAACCTAATCCTAAAGATGTAACGAGAAATTTGGTAAGATAAATTTGTCGTAATATTTTACGGTTGCGAAGAAGAAGTAGCCAAAAGAAAAACAGTGGAGATAACTCTTACAACGTAAAGTATTTGGTTACCCGGTTGCCAGTTTTTGAAGCGTATAAACTATACGATATCATCTACCAACAATCTAAGCGACAACTTATGAAACAACTATACTTCGCAAGAAAAAAATGTGGTGGAAGAAAAAAAATAAAAAATAATCAGAACAAAACCTATAGGTCTTTCAACCGAAAAGGTTGAAAGACTTATTATATTTTTATCTTACTCAGTTTAAAAAGGTTGAAAGACTTATTATATTTTTATCTCACTCAGTTAAAAAAGTAAAAACAAAACAATGTAAAGATGAATTAAAAAATTCCTTCAAATCCAAACTATCTCAAACCGTGAAATGAATATGGAGAAGAGTAAAATATTCGTTCTAGATCAATGTAAATTAATACAGGCTCTACGGACGGCAGTAGAATCCTTAAGCCTCGGTCACACCTTACCGGATAGCTCGAACGGACGCCTAACGGATAACTTTTTTTCAATCCGTTGATGTCCGTTGGACGTCCGTTCTTATCCGTTAGGCGTCCGTCCATATCCGTTGAGTGTCCGTTGGCGTCCGTTCTGTCCGGTGGAAAATTTTGAGCATGTTCAAAACTTTGAACGGACGTCCAACGGATAAAATGTCCGTTGAACGTCCGGTAGGCGTCCGTTAGGCGTCCGTTTTGTACGGTACTCGCCCGTTTTGTATCCGTTACGTATCCGTTATGCATCCGTTGGAGATCCGGTAGACCAATTCACCAACGAACGTGTACCGGACGCCTAACGGATAAAACGGATGTGAAACGGACATTAACGGAAGGATAACGGATAAAACGGATGCCTACTGATAGTTTATTCTCATAAAACCATGCAAGTACAAAGGTTACAGAGAAGTTGAAAAATAATATACATAAAAAACAAAATATGCATTAGAAATGCATAAAATTCAAAAATACTAGATGTAAAACGGACAAATGCCAATTGAAATTTCGCGTCAGAAATGCCAATATATGGTATGTTAGATTTTCTTGAGTGTCATGACTATTTATTATTCGTGATGGATCTTGGAGTAAGAGCACGTATTCGCTACCAAGCAGCTCTTATTCAGGCCAGATTCAACTTTAATGTAGCAAATATAAACCTTATAGCTGTCGAAAGGAGAAGAAGGAGAAGACAAAGTAGATGGTGGACACGACCATGGCTTAGTCCTGAAAGACGACGCAGTTTTGGTCTATATGACCAACTCATGACCGAACTTAAGCGGGAGGATCGGCATTTCTTTGTACACTTCCTTCGAATGCCCACAGAGATGTTCGACGAGATATTACAGCGGGTTGGGCCTCGCAAAGCCAAGCAGAATACCTTTTACAGAATTCCGCCGGAACCAGGACTCAAGTTAGCAATTACACTTAGACACCTTGCTTCTGGAGCAAAATATCGTAGCATGCAGTACGGATGGAGAGTTCCGCATAACACCACATCCGTTTTCATACCAGAGGTACATAATATAAACAAATTCAGAAAATCAACTTAAACTCTATAAGACTGAATTACCACACTGCTTCTACCTTGATTTCTTTTTAATCAGAGGAGCTCTATATTTGCACACATATCATGCTAAACAAGACGCAATACAAAATAAAATCAACTAAACCAGTTAACTCAAAAAGTGACCCTCGTGTGAAGAAACGTAAAAAAAAAATCGGATAAATTGTTCAATTTGTTTGGTGCGTGTGACCTTGATAACTGTCCTACTGACCAGACTTTCCCAGAAGCAAATATTGTAACATATATACTAGATACCATGTCCATCTGACGCGCCTTTAATTTTCAGATGGTTTATTTCTTTTTATTTTCAGATGGTTTATTGCCTTTAATTTTTAGATGGTTTATTGCCTTTAATTTTCAGATTATTTTGTTCATCCGTTTTATCCGTTACGCTTCCGTTAGGTGTCCGTTTTATCCGGTACTCGTCCGTTGGATGTACGTTCGACGTCCGTTCTGTCCGGTATGTATCCGTTTCACGTACGTTCAATGTCCGTTGTGTGTCCGTTAGGCATTCGTTACATGTCCGTTAGTACACCAACGGACTCCCAACGGATAAAAATTTTGTCAACGGATACCTTTTTTTTTATCCGTTAGGCGTCCGTTCGAGCTATCCGGTAAGGTGTGACCGAGGCTTTAGGAATGACATAAAATTATACAATTATTTCATGGACAATTATTAACTGTGCCAAATTAGCATTAACAGAATTTAACAGTGAAAATTTTGTCTAGAAGGAGGTAACAACATTTCATAAACAAGGACACTATTTTATATGATATTTTTTTCCGTAGACAAAATTTTATGGGGACAATATTTTATGTTTTATATACAAATTTTGAAATGAATTGTTCAACCTAATTATAAGCTATCAAACGATGCATTGATATTCAAATATTAACGTAAAACTATTATTGAATTAAATATTTCGAGTTAAAGCATTGATATTTATGAAATTTGTAGCTAAAAACAATGTCGAGTTTCAGTTTCCTTAGATCCGCCAGAATTCGATGAGTTGGGATAAAGCGCAGGCGTGTGTTACAAAGTGATCTACCATATTAACTTTGCTATTGAATTTTCAATTCATGCATGAACAATTTATATTTATTTTTTTAAATCGTTAAAATAATACACAATGTGTAAATTGACTCTTAATTATAACACTGCGAGTCTAAAAAGTCATATATGTATATATCAAGTATGAATGCTTTATATTATTTGTATATATCATGTATATATTTCAAAGGCTATAATAGTTTAATTCATAACACCATAATTCCTACCGCTTCTTAAATGTTTTGATCAATTTTATAATTAAACTGTTCACTAACTTGGTCCTACAATTTTCTCAGTTGACGAATCTGCTCATGTGAGAAGGAACAGTCAGTTTTTTAGTCATATAAACAATTAATATATTCACCAAATTTGAGTGAAAGTAAAATATATGTATTTACTAAAATTATTTACCATCGAATTTCTGGACAAACAACATCGGATAGTTCATGTAGTAGCTATACATTTTTTCATGTTCTGTAACACATGTGTGAATAATAATGTTGAATATTAATTTTCTTTGTCTGGAAATTTGTTGAGAAAGTATAATTAGGCGAGTGACTTATTTTAAAAAGACGCTTAGTTAACGACTTTAATGCACCCACCTAACACACGGCTGTATTATATATCATTTGAAAGCTGATAATCTGTACTTTCTGTTTTGCCCGGTCGTAAAAAAATCGTACGGTGCATTTTCTGTTAAATCAAGGTCAAAGGTCATGAACAAAAATTCCAATTTTTACGATTATTAAACAAAACGCTATTTTCTTATTCTTGTACCCTAAAATTTTTCAAAAGATCATATGAACTTTATGGAACATGATACATAATTTCCAAATCAAACAAAATATAAGAAATTCGATGCGCAAAATTTCCCGAAAATTGAAATTTATCACAAATCCTAAAAAAAATGATTTTTTTTTCAAAAAGTAAAATATAGCTTGGGGAATCGATATTTGTATGCTAAAAAAAAAGATAAATGTATATATTTTAGGTCAAGGAATATTTGTTTTGTAATTTTAAGATGTTATTATTTATTTTTGTTCACGGAACAGCCTTCTATTGAAGTGTTTGCAGTTGCCCAAATATCTACCATCTTCAAATAGCGTTCATTTTGTTAATTTATGTTAAAATAGCACATCGCTAATTGTGAATATCAGGGAGGAGAATGAGATTTCATAATAAAAGAAGGGATATTTAAAGTTAGAACATGATATATGCGAGGTAATTGAGGTTAAACTGTTTTTTACTGAGTCAAACTTTTTTACTTTTTGTAATTATGTTTAAATGCAAACATGACTTTGCTACTAAATCGTAGGCAACATTGAAATAAGTAACCTTGGTTAGAAACACTTTGTCTAGAGCGTGATGTAAACGAACTAAATAAAATGCGGCTGTTTCTTATTTAGTTTAAAATCGTGTTATATTTAATCATATTAAATGTGTTTAGAAGTTTATTCGCTTTAATTATTTGAATAAAAGATGCTTTGAGAAATTTCTACATAAGCTTTTAAAATACATAAGCATGTCATTGTGGATGTAAAACACTATAAGCAGTGTATAATAACAAAGTTAAATACCCTTCTTTACCTTATAAGATCATTCGCTATTTTAGGAGTGATCGTTTTCATGGTATGCTGTGTTTTGTGGACTGTTGTTCGTCTCTTGGACTTTAACTTTATTTTGTTCATGGTTTTAATTAACTTTATTTGATTCATGGTTTTAGATGTTGATTGTCCCTTTGGTATTTTTTTTACTTTAAAGACATTAAGTTGCAGTAATGAAAATCGGCCAAAAATCACCTCAGAGTGGAGAAGATAAACGCAATAAGACAAATATCCGCGAAAATACTAAATAACTTAATTTGCTCACGGTGATATATATATAGAACCAAATCGTTATCATGATAAATTTAGCTACACTGATCTATCATTTTAAAACCTTTTACTACTTGAATAAGGACGAAATATACTATAGGGACATCAAACTCATAATTAAAAACGAACTGACAAAGCCGGGCAACAAACGAACAAGACAAGCAACAGTATACAAAACACAACAAATAAAGCTACAGATTGAGTAACACAATCACCCCAAAAAAATTTGAGTGAACTCAGGGCTCCCAAAGGGTAGGAAGATTATGTTCCACATGTGACAACCGTCTTAGTTTAAACATATTTATTTGTAGTGGATTGGGAAACAAGTTTTGCAACTTAAATTAATCTCGTTTCACTTTGCGTGAGCAAGTGCTACATTTTACCTTGTAGCGGCATTAGTCTGCTCTTTTTCGAAATCTACAAACGTGTGTTTAACGTGCAAGAGATATGGCTCTCTCTTTACACGGGTCAGCCATTTATCGTCCCCTTCCGACGGACTATCATTGTTTCCTTAAGACCATACTCACAAATGGTGTCTAGTAGAGCCGAAAATTCAGTCCCTGAAATTTTCATCACGGAACGGGAATCGAACCAGGAAACTTTGTGTTAGTTTTTCGATGCACTAAACCACTACACCACTGCTCTCTTTTACCCGTCTTGTGGCTCATGTATTTCCTAACTCGGTGCCAAGCCTTATTCGGTTGGTGTCATTCACGGGAGAGATGACGGCAATTTGGTTACGTCGATGGAACTTATCAGTCGTCATCTGGCGAAACAGATATCTCATAATTGTCAACCAACTCGTAGTGGCGTCCATGAATTTTTCAAAGGGCTGATTTCAACTTTGCATTTGAACTCTGGTTTAGAACCATGTTTAAACCACCATTTTTCTTCAAATGTCCTGTACCAAGTCAGGCATATGACAGTTGGTATCGAATACTCTGTTTCTTTGTATGATGGCGTGTGTTTTTTTGTAGAAGTTCAGTGTTTCTGTTATATCGTTGTGTTCCTCTTATAGTTGATGCGTTTCCCTAGTTTTGTGACCCGGATTTATTTCAGTTACTAGTAAATCGATTGATCACTCACTATTGAATAGCGGTATACTATAGTTGCCTTTATTTCAGAGGAGATGCGGCTCAATAAAATCGGTCTCCTCCTTTAGTAGTATAGATATGCAGGCGTTGCTATAATGTTAGATGGAAATGAGAAGTTTATAATTTTGTAGTAAGGGGTGGTTTTATGTGTAGTTTTATGTACATTTCTCTTGTCGTAAAACTTGTTCTCAACCAACCCTCATCATCGATTTCAAGATACGTGATGGAAAATACTATATCTGTTGAGTCTTTTATTTCCAATTTCAATGAAAAATACGAGTCCAACATTGTCAAAAATTTTGCGCTCTTTAGTGAGATGACATCATCTATATAGTAGAAAGTGAAGTTTCAAGATAATGAAAGCTTATTTTCAGTCGTCATCAGAAACTCTTGCATGAAGTCATCCTCGCATGAAAAATGAACTAGTCATTCAAGCTATTCAGGAAGTCTATTTTATGAATTAATACATGTAAACAATGAACAACGCAATTCAAGCAATCAAGAAATCAAGTTTTATAATGTGTTTACTAGTTTTTTGAAATTCTTTGAAATTTCAATTTTCATCAATTTATTTTTATTTATTTTGGTCGAAATTTTCAATTCACATAAAATAAATAAAATGGTCTTTTCACTACATCAATATTTATAATGAAGCTACAAATCAAACAATTAGAAAAGTCAAAATATGTTTATTTCAGACTGGTAGTTACAATGCAGATTGCAATTCTCTTAGTTTCACCCCCTTTATTTCAAGCAATAAGATGATTCGCGCACATATTTTTTTACTCTAAATTTTTCAGATTTTTAAGAATTTGTTTATTAAATCTTATATTGACTACATATAATGTTTAAAGAGTTTTCACACATTTTGTTAACTTTTACTCGAATTTCAGGAAACATGTGCGCTCTGTCAAAACACTTTATTATTAAAAAATGCATTTGAATAACGCAATCAGGCTGAAATCTTCAAAAATATGCACTTATTCGTCCTTGGCCTTAAAGTTTGATCTCGATTTGACGGAAATAGCACCGTACGATTTTTTTACGACCGGGCAAAACAGATAGTACAAATGTGTAGCTTTAAAATGATATATAATTTAGCCGTGTGTTAGGTAGGTGCATTACTGAAAATTTAATTTTATGGTTAAAGTCACTCGCCTAAATGTCTCTCGACCACGTTGTACTATTTATAGATTTTGTTTTTGGATGTTTGTCAATGCATGTAATTGAGACAATCAAATTTCATTGTTTTTGTTAACTGATTTCTTCATTTCCTCTTTAAGACCTCATACCCGAACTAGAAGATTATGTTTGTGTCTTGCCGTTTACTGCATTATTTATTCATTGACATGACGCTTCAATGTATTATGACTTCGGTTTTTTTTTAATGTTTTGATATGCATATTCTTTTTTTAAAACCAGACTGTCAACCTTTCCCAAAATGCCCTTAGTTAATAAAAAAAAAGTTAATACGACGTCATATATTCAAGATGGGTGTCGCAAGCGTATCTTATATCACGAGACCTTAACCACATCTTGCCTTTTGTCAGTTTGAAATTGCAATGTCTTTTGATCTGTATACTATCCCTTATTTTACAACAGCGGGTTTTTTTTATATATATTTTGATCTGTATACTATCCCTTATTTTACAACAGCGTTTTTTTTTCATATCTAAAAAGAACTCAATTAGCTTCTTCGTATTGTAAAGTGCATATGCAACTGCACACAATGCATGGATATCTAAGTTTAAATAAATTTTGTGCTTTTTGATTTTTAAATATAGCTGGAATATAATACTCAATAATAAACTAAAAATTAAGTATGGCTTCAGATTATTTGTCTACGGTTACTGTATGGATAATATTTTTGTAACAAAAGAATCACGACTAATGCAAGTTATAATGATTGAATTCGCATGAATTTTTTTGTGATCAAGACATGAAATCAGTAAGCTATTTCATATTTTACATGTATAAAAAAAATACATAATATAAGGTTATTCAATACTCAAAAGCTTATTAGGGACATAGAAAAAATAAAATTGGCAGTGAACTTTTTTTTCAAAGTAGAAATTTTGACTTTTCAAATCTAGAAATTTTGACTTTACCTTTGAAATTTTGACTTTTCAAATCCCAAAATTTGACTTTTCAAATCCCAAGTACATGACTTAATTTTTGAATTAGCAACGTTCCGGCAGCACCTGCATACGAAGTATATATCACCCAACTAGTACGATGTTTCTGGGTTTTTATTTCGGAATAGAGTGTTGCTACTCACAAGAAAGCTATGAAACCAAGAGTTCCAAATGGTAAAGTAAAAATCATCTTTCGTATATTGTACGACGCCATCTCGAGATGGTTGTTATACTCGTTTCACATATATGATAGTGGATACCACTAGTTACGGGTTTTACTACTGAAACGGACATTTTAATCTGAACAACTATAAATACCTGAATTTACCTTAAATTAAATGTCAAAATCTTGTTTGTTACATGTTTAGTACACTAACTATTGCGATCGATTAGTAGCAGTCAGTACACCTCGAGTTCAATCCAGGAGTTGAAGTCATAAAACTTTGCTCAGCGCATGGAGCACCAAAATCCTGCTCGAAACATGAAATCTAGCATTTTGATTGGTTGATTTTCGAGTTCATGTACAAAAAAAACTGACTCGAAAGTTTTATGAACGCAAGGCAGTGTATCCGACTGATAAAATTATGAGGATTGCTTCCTGTTGGTGAGCTGAGTAATCGGGAAAAAGAACGAAAAAAATGAGTGAATAACCATAAATAAATATTTTATCACAGGGAGACATCATCGGCATATGAACTGTAACAGTAGATAAACATTTTGTATACTGTGTTTCTCGTTCCTTAAGCGGTGCTAACCATATCTAACTTAAATTAGAAATGTTAAATATTTTGTAACTACACGTAAATATGTATGACCAATTCTAACTTATGTGCTACATAATTGTTTTTCGTTCATTTTTTTTATAAAAATATTTTCTCGTTTGAATTGTTTTACATTGTCTTATCGGGGCCTTTTATAGCTGACTATCTGGTATGGGCTTTGCTCATTGTTGAAGGCCGTACGGTGACCTATAGTTGTTAATGTCTGTGTCATTTTGGTCTCGTGTGGACAGTTGTCTCATTGAAAATCATACCACATCTTCTTTTTTTATATTTGCAAAGGACTATCTGTTTCCGGCAAAAGTGTTTGACAGCTGATCGCCACTTCTTTGTGAAAATTAGCTCCGAAAGACAGGCAACATACATGTACTTGTATCTTGTTTAAGACAGGCAACAGACATGTACTTGTATCTTCTTTTTTATGACGATGGATGGCTGTTTAACGTCCGGTGGCTAATTAATACGCATATTCAGGATAAGATCGTGTTAATGATATTTAATAGAATACGGATATTTACCTGCTTTTTACTAGACCGACACTGCTTAGACGGATTTGTGTACATGCTATAATTCACATGGTAACAGCATGAAGAGACTTGTAACCTTACCTGACCCTACCACTCTTTGCTCTAGTTAACTATATCGCGAACAAATGACTTGTTAGTAGATCTTGACTTGTTGATCATTTTAGTGATCTTAACTTTCAATTATCTTCATTTATGACAATTTCTATCATATATATGACAAAACGCAAAAACAACTTGTCAAGGTGAAAAATCGTCTTTAAGGAGACTCGCGTGTACATGATTTTCAGCAAAAAAATAAACATTTATTTTTCATTACTTATGTTATTAATTACTTTTAGTAGTTGTTACTTTATCATATGGTACAAAAATAATTCCAAAAAATCAATTGGTGTTGGCCCCAGGTGACTTTTAACATGTAGATATCGAAAAAGCTTCAAATTATCTCCCTTTGGTGCAAAAATTCCATTTTGTGGCATTAAAATTGAGATACCTTTTTTAACTCATCGGTGACCTATATTTTTTATTGTTGTTTTCGAATAAGCTGTACATAAACTAAATAATTTCAATTGATCCGATTAGTTTATGTGAAAGATTTTAACTGATTTAGTTATTAAAAACGCTCTGATCAAGCTTAAATATGAAAAATCTATCAAATGTGCTAAATATCGTCACTTTTCAGATGTTTTTGGTCAAAAATGAAAGTGGCCGCATCCGTGTTCATCCTCAACCTTTAAAGATGTTTTGTATTATCATCAAATACAACTTACATTTCAATATTATGAACGAACACGAATGCGGCCACTTTCATTTTAGACGGAAAACGTCTAAAATTAACAAAATGCTATAATTTTGAAGATTTCAGTAATTTAGCACGATTTAATGATGCTAGAACGCGATAGGTGTGCATTGTATTGGTGACCTATATTTTTTATTGTTGTCTTCGAATAAGCTGCACGTAAACTAAATAATTTCAATTGATCCGAATTAGTTTATGTGAAAGATTTTAACTGATTTAGTTATCAAAAACGCTCTGATCAAGCTTAAATATGAAAAATCTATCAAATGTGCTAAAAATCGTCACTTTTCAGATGTTTTTGGTCAAAAATGAAAGTGGCGGCATCCGTGTTCATCCTCAACCTTTAAAGATGTTTTGTATTATCATCAAATACAACTTACATTTCAATATTATGAACGAACACGAATGCGGCCACTTTCATTTTAGAAGGAAAACGTCTAAAATTAACAAAATGCTATAATTATGAAGATTTCAGTAATTTATAAAATTGAGAATGGAAATGGGGAATGTGTCAAAGAGACAACAACCCGACAAAATAAAAAACAACAGCAGAAGGTCACCAACAGGTCTTCAATGTAGCGAGAAATTCCCGCACCCGGAGGCGTCCTTCAGCTGGCCCCTAAACAAATATATACTAGTTCAGTGATAATGAACGCCATACTAATTTCCAAATTGTACACAAGAAACTAATATAAAAATAATACAAGACTAACAAAGGCCAGAGGCTCCTGACTTGGGACAGGCGCAAAAATGCGGCGGGGTTAAACATGTTTGTGAGATCTCAACCCTCCCCCTATACCTCTAACCAATGTAGAAAAATAAACGCATAACAATACGCACATTAAAATTCAGTTCAAGAGAAGTCCGAGTCTGATGTCAGAAGATGTAACCAAAGAAAATAAACAAAATGACAATAATACATAAATAACAACTGACTACTAGCAGTAAACTGACATGCCAGCTCCAGACTTCAATTAAACTGACTGAAAGATTATGATTTCTTCATATGAACATCAGGCACAATCCTTCCCGTTAGGCCGATTTAATGATGCTAGAACGCGATATTTGTGCATTGTATTGTCAAAAACAGTTCAAATTTATGTAGCAGAAGCATTTTATTTTTAAAATATAGCTTAAAGATTACATTTTCACAATTTTCTATAACTGCCATATTTTTGGGCCAAAAAGAGGTCTTACTGAACCTACTCCTTTAATCGATTTCTGTAATTTTATTAGTTTTTTTTTAACTCGATATTTCCGCTATTTCTCCTATTACTTCCACAGAAGAAAAGGACCATTAACGAAAATGTATAATGCTTCTTTCAAAGGTATATTGTAAGCGTAAATGAACGGTGACCCCATTTTTTTATTTCATTTTTCTATAAAGTATAAGATAAAGTTTATTTATAAAAAAAATATATAGCGAATTCTTATATTAAATATAAAAAAATCAAAGCGCTGTATGCACTGAAGGCAGTTGACCATGTATGTCATTTAATCTTTTTGAAATGAAAAACAGGAATGAATATGGTTTAGGCGTTGGTATCTAAATCTTTTTTCAAGTTTTCAAAACACACACAAGGGACTACCCCTATTTTCATTTGATTTTTTATATTGTCCCATACATGAATATTATATGGTTTATGGGTTTGGGAACTCGACCGTTATCAAGTTTTCAAACAGGAGGGGTGGGGGACCCTAGTGACTTCCCCTATATTTCATTTGATTTGTTATATTGTCCAATACATGAATATATATGGTTGAGGGGTGGGGATATCATCTGTTTCTAAGTATCAAACAGGAGTGGGTAGGGTGACCCTAAGGACTCTCCCTATATTTTATTTGATAAGTTCTCATACATGAATATATATGGTTTAATTTAGAGGTGGGGATCTCGACTTTTTCCAATTTTATCAATCAGATGACTGCAGGGACTCCCCCTATATTTCATTTAATTTAGAATTGGGGATCCCAACTGTTTCAAAGTTCTTAAACATGAGGGGTAGGGTGACCACAGGGACTTCCCCTAATGTCATTTGATTTGTTATATAGTCTTATACATGAGTATATATGGTTAAGGGATGATGATCTCAAATTTTTCCAAGTTCTCACTCATGAAGGTGTATAGTGACCATAGGGACCCCCTTATAATTTATTTGATTTGTAATATTGTCCCATACATAAATATATATTGTTTAAGATTGTGGATCTCGACCGTTATAAATTCAAAAACAGAAAGGGGTAGAGTGGCCCCACGAACTCCATCTATATGTCATATGATTTGTTATATTGTCCCATACATGAATATATATATTGTTTTTAGGGTGGGGATCTTGACCGTTACCAAGTTTTTGTCATTTTGGTTTCTTGTGGATAGTTGTCTCATTGCCAATCATACCACATCTTTTTTTATACATAAGAAACCTGGGAACAGTATATCTATAAAGTCAATATATATGTTCCTGAAGAAACTTCCAGCTATTTTAACTGACCTATCAAAATTGAGGAGAAAAAATACCCCTTGAAATTGCAGCAATATGTTTAACTTGAAAAGCATTTAACATGCATTAACAACATTTATCACTGATAAAAAAAAATTATACTGTTACCAGGAACATATATATTGTTAGATAAACTGTTCCCAGCTGTCACTTGTCAATGCTTGTATTGGATTTTGACATTAAAATTGGTGTACAAAATATTTTCTTCTTTTTCTTTCTTTTAAACAATTTTGGTTTTCAATCCTAGTGTTTATATTTATTTGCCATGCATAGCTGTATTTTGTCACCTATCTGGATTTTTTAGTTAAAAAAAAACGGGATTACCTATCCGGTTCCGGACTCATCCGATATTATAGCCTCGCGGCAGCCATTTTGTTTACAATGTTGCTTTTGTCAGAAAGTGAGATACGAATTACTCGGATTTACACATTATTTATCGGCGATTTTCTGTATCAAGCTAGCGGTTGAACAAATTGAACATCGCTGTCATGAATAGTAATGATGAAAATAAGTTTGTCAATGAGATCGTTTTTTAGGAAACTTTGGTAAAAATGTTTGCAAAATGTTTTTATTTTCTTTCAAGGTCCGTCGGGCGTAGCTAGTAATTAAGTAGAAAGTCCGACTGCAAAAGTGGAAGGTCACAGACCCCGGACCACCGCTAATTTGAACCCCTGCGTCCAAATTAAAAAGATACGAAAATTTCATCTTCTAATTCAAAATTGCCGCCAACAGCGTGATCAGTTGAACTTATATACGTAGTTGACTACGTATTGACGACAAACAAAATTCCTACGAGTTTTGCAATTTGGGAAATCTTAACTACTTGTCTTTAGAAATTTTCGTCGATGAAATATTTCATACATTTGTTCTTTGACATCTAAGCCAAAAGCTCAGAGGATAATAAACTACATAAGGATTCCTAATGTGCTCTACTTCCTATGTGCAACTTCAAAACTTTTGGGAAAATCTACGATCATTTAAGGTTTTTCTGGTCATATTTTTTGTAATCCAGAATGAAAATTATGTAAACTGTCCAATAAGTTATAAATAATATAGTAGACAGCTAGATAATAACAATGGCACGTATTTCAGCATTTATTGGGTAGCACACAAATCCAGGGTGCTCGAATAGGGCAGCTCAACTGCCTAAAAATGATTTAGACCCGCGAGCCCCCTTAAAGAGCAATTACTCAAATGTGGAGTCATCTGACCATTTCCTCTATATCGTCTATATTGAAGATTTTGTTTTGTTGATCATTTTTGCCGAGCTATTCCAAAACCACTGACACCATGATGAATGTACTGACATAAATTTGTATCAGATATTTTATCAAGTTTAAATAAATTTTGACAGATTTTGGAAAATAAATAAAACATCAATTATTATAAATCAAATCATCATATATATTAGGATCAAATTTGCACGCCATACGCGCGTTTCGTCTTTAAAGGTCTCATCAGTGACGTCTGAATCACAAAATTTAAAACGGCAAATAAAACAGGAAATTGTAGAGCTTTGTCGAAATATCATGGATCACCATATTCGTCAAAAACATAAATGTCGTATAGGTTTTGTCTAATCTGATGTTGTTACTTTTTCCATATTTATCATATTGATACATGACAACATACACCAGTTGTGTTAAAACATATGTTATAAATCCATACCTGAGAAGTCGTTTATCCTGTGAGTTCTAACAATATCAATGTAATAATGGCATAAAGTTGAATTGTTAGGCTTAGTATATATTTGACCATGATACAGCCAATTAAGATGACTTTGAACATGTGTCTGTCTCGTCTAGACAAGAGACAAGTGTATAGAGCTACTTAGCTGTATCTAGTAAAGATATATGTAAATAAACAGCAAATTAATATTCTTGTGATTATAACGAGACGCGTGTATGACATTGCTTTGGTTTTTTTTTTAAT
Source organism: Mytilus trossulus (assembly GCF_036588685.1). Classification (NCBI taxonomy): domain Eukaryota; kingdom Metazoa; phylum Mollusca; class Bivalvia; order Mytilida; family Mytilidae; genus Mytilus; species Mytilus trossulus. The sequence continues at coordinate 83,674,789 of NC_086375.1, read as the reverse complement.
TTAATCTTTTCCAACTTCGATTATACATGAAACAACCTCTTTGTCATTTATATTTGATATATCAATGACATACATATCCCGCTTATCGTATTAACGGATACAAATATTTGTTTAAGTAAATATTTATAAACAACATACAATTATTAGCTTTTCTTGTTAGATTATTTATGTGTGTCATTTTTTAATTGGCTTAATAAGCCTTTCAAATAAAGAAAATGATAGTGAATTTACATAAATTGATACCTGGATGTAAACAACACTAGAACCGCCGTAAAGGTGACCGTATATGAACTTCAGGATAAGAGTATTATGTACGAGTAAAACGTTATAATTGAGAAACAATTATTTCGTGAAATAATTCTTTCAGCTCGTTTTTTTTTTGCGATGGATATACTAGTACTTAGTACTTAAAACAAATTCACTCAGCAACCATTTTTTTTCAAGACACTCAAAATGTATGTGTATCATTTACAATAAATAAGGACCCTTAAACGAAAAGATTATAACTATGTTTAAATAAAAAGTGTGTAATATGATTGCATGTTATATTTAATTTGATCAACAAATAACCTCACTGTTATAAAAACAATCTATATGTGCATCTTTAGCAAGCATAATTTTCGAGAATGTAAATATATTTTCTAAGCCGTTTTAAAGACCCATGGAGAGTTGCTTCTGTAAACATTTCTTCGATTGTGTTTATGTACAATTCTAATTCCTGTTCCTGTTGTGGTTTTTTTTATCGGATTGTATTTCCTCCATCCATTAACAAAGAAGCACCCGTAATACTGTCAGCACCAGAAGAACATAGAAATACAGCTAGTTCTGCTATCTGAAATAACAATTGTTATACTGTCAGCACCAGAAGAATACAGAAATACAGCTAGTTCTGCAATCTGAAATAACAATTGTTATACTGTCAGCACCAGAAGAACATAGAAATACAGCTAGTTCTGCAATCTGAAATAACAATTGTTATACTGTCAGCACCAGAAGAACACAGAAATACAGCTAGTTCTGCTATCTGAAATAACAATTGTTATACTGTCAAAACCAGAAGAACACAGAAAAACAGCTAGTTTTGAAATCTGAAATAACAATTGTTATACTGTCAAAACCAGAAGAACACAGAAATACAGCTAGTTCTGAAATCTGAAATAACAATTGTTATACTGTCAGCACCAGAAGAACATAGAAATACAGCTAGTTCTGAAATCTGAAATTACAATTGTTATACTGTCAGCACCAGAAGAACATAGAAATACAGCTAGTTCTGAAATCTGAAATAACAATTGTTGTACTGTCAGCAACAGAAGAATACAGAAATACAGCTAGTTCTGCTATCTGAAATAACAATTGTTATACTGTCAGCACCAGAAGAACATAGAAATACAGCTAGTTCTGAAATCTGAAATTACAATTGTTATACTGTCAGCACCAGAAGAACATAGAAATACAGCTAGTTCTGAAATCTGAAATAACAATTGTTGTACTGTCAGCAACAGAAGAATACAGAAATACAGCTAGTTCTGCTATCTGAAATAACAATTGTTATACTGTCAGCACCAGAAGAACATAGAAATACAGCTAGTTCTGCTATCTGAAATAACAATTGTTGTACTGTCAGCAACAGAAGAATACAGAAATACAGCTAGTTCTGCTATCTGAAATAACAATTGTTGTACTGTCAGCACCAGAAGAACACAGAAATAAAGCTAGTTCTGCTATCTGAAATAACAATTGTTATACTGTCAGCACCAGAAGAACATAGAAATACAGCTAGTTCTGAAATCTGAAATAACAATTGTTATACTCTACATCAGCACCAGAAGAACACAGAAATAAAGCTAGTTCTGAAATCTGAAATAACAATTGTTATACTCTACATCAGCACCAGAAGAACACAGAAATAAAGCTAGTTCTGCTATCTGAAATAACAATTGTTGTACTGTCAGCAACAGAAGAATACAGAAATACAGCTAGTTCTGCTATCTGAAATAACAATTGTTGTACTGTCAGCAACAGAAGAATACAGAAATACAGCTAGTTCTGCTATCTGAAATAACAATTGTTATACTGTCAGCACCAGAAGAACATAGAAATACAGCTAGTTCTGAAATCTGAAATAACAATTGTTATACTCTACATCAGCACCAGAAGAACACAGAAATAAAGCTAGTTCTGAAATCTAAAATAACAATTGTTATACTGTCAGCACCAGAAGAATACAGAAAAACAGCTAGTTTTGAAATCTGAAATAACAATTGTTATACTGTCAGAACCAGAAGAACATAGAAATACAGCTAGTTCTGCTATCTGAAATAACAATTGTTATACTGTCAGAACCAGAAGAACACAGAAATACAGCTAGTTCTGCTATCTGAAATAACAATTGTTATACTGTCAGCACCAGAAGAATACAGAAAAACAGCTAGTTTTGAAATCTGAAATAACAATTGTTGTACTGTCAGCACCAGAAGAACACAGAAATACAGCTAGTTCTGAAATCTGAAATAACAATTGTTGTACTGTCAGCACCAGAAGAATACAGAAAAACAGCTAGTTTTGAAATCTGAAATAACAATTGTTGTACTGTCAGCACCAGAAGAACACAGAAATACAGCTAGTTTTGAAATCTGAAATAACAATTGTTGTACTGTCAGCACCAGAAGAACACAGAAATACAGCTAGTTCTGAAATCTGAAATAACAATTGTTATACTGTCAGCACCAGAAGAACACAGAAATACAGCTAGTTCTGAAATCTGAAATAACAATTGTTATACTGTCAGCACCAGAGGATCATAGAAATACAGCTAGTTCTGAAATCTGAAATAACAATTGTTATACTGTCAGCACCAGAAGAACACAGAAATACAGCTAGTTCTGAAATCTAAAATAACAATTGTTATACTGTCAGCACCAGAAGAATACAGAAAAACAGCTAGTTTTGAAATCTGAAATAACAATTGTTATACTGTCAGCACCAGAGGATCATAGAAATACAGCTAGTTCTGCTATATGAAATAACAATTGTTGTACTGTCAGAACCAGAAGAACACAGAAATACAGCTAGTTCTGAAATCTGAAATAACAATTGTTATACTGTCAGCACCAGAAGAATACAGAAAAACAGCTAGTTTTGAAATCTGAAATAACAATTGTTGTACTGTCAGCACCAGAAGAACACAGAAATACAGCTAGTTTTGAAATCTGAAATAACAATTGTTATACTGTCAGCACCAGAAGAATACAGAAAAACAGCTAGTTTTGAAATCTGAAATAACAATTGTTATACTGTCAGAACCAGAAGAACATAGAAATACAGCTAGTTCTGCTATCTGAAATAACAATTGTTGTACTGTCAGAACCAGAAGAACACAGAAATACAGCTAGTTCTGCTATCTGAAATAACAATTGTTATACTGTCAGCACCAGAAGAATACAGAAAAACAGCTAGTTTTGAAATCTGAAATAACAATTGTTATACTGTCAGCACCAGAAGAATACAGAAAAACAGCTAGTTTTGAAATCTGAAATAACAATTGTTATACTGTCAGAACCAGAAGAACATAGAAATACAGCTAGTTCTGCAATCTGAAATAACAATTGTTGTACTGTCAGCACCAGAAGAACACAGAAAAACAGCTAGTTCTGCTATCTGAAATAACAATTGTTATACTGTCAGCACCAGAAGAACACAGAAATACAACTAGTTCTGCTATCTTAAATAACAATTGTTATACTGTCAGCAGCAGAAGAACATAGAAATACAGCTAGTTCTGCAATCTGAAATAACAATTGTTGTACTGTCAGCACCAGAAGAACACAGAAATACAACTAGTTCTGCAATCTAAAATAACAATTGTTATACTGTCAGCAGCAGAAGAACACAGAAATACAGCTAGTTCTGAAATCTAAAATAACAATTGTTATACTGTCAGCACCAGAAGAATACAGAAAAACAGCTAGTTTTGAAATCTGAAATAACAATTGTTATACTGTCAGAACCAGAAGAACATAGAAATACAGCTAGTTCTGCTATCTGAAATAACAATTGTTATACTGTCAGCACCAGAAGAATACAGAAAAACAGCTAGTTTTGAAATCTGAAATAACAATTGTTGTACTGTCAGAACCAGAAGAACATAGAAATACAGCTAGTTCTGCTATCTGAAATAACAATTGTTGTACTGTCAGCACCAGAAGAACACAGAAATACAACTAGTTCTGCTATCTGAAATAACAATTGTTATACTGTCAGCAGCAGAAGAACATAGAAATACAGCTAGTTCTGCAATCTGAAATAACATTTGTTGTACTGTCAGAACCAGAAGAACATAGAAATACAGCTACTTCTGAAATCTGAAATAACAATTGTTATACTGTCAGCACCAGAAGAACATAGAAATACAGCTAGTTCTGAAATCTGAAATAACAATTGTTATACTGTCAGCACCAGAAGAATACAGAAAAACAGCTAGTTTTGAAATCTGAAATAACAATTGTTATACTGTCAGCACCAGAAGAACATAGAAATACAGCTAGTTCTGAAATCTGAAATAACAATTGTTATACTGTCAGCACCAGAAGAACATAGAAATACAACTAGTTCTGAAATCTGTTTGATAATGATTCTTGTCGAGTGTGTGCACAATCTAGAGAAGATTTAGAACACATGTTTATTAATTGTGTCAATCTGTCACAATTCATTGATTTTCTGAAAGATTTTTAATAATTTTATGTGTTATATTTATGATGACTTTGTACATATGCTTGATGTTGATAAAGCGATGCTTATTGGTTTTTTTAAGAGAAGTATTCATATTTTATTTTTATTTCGCTTATTTTATTATGAGTATAGTATATTTATTATCTATAAAAGAAGAAATTTCATATTGTTGAATCCTCAAGCTAATTAATAAACTCAATTTATTAGACCATTTCTCATACCACATCTTCCTATATCTAGCTAAAATAAGAAATCTTTCTCTTCTTTTTTTTTTATCGTCAAAAGACAGAAAATCAGATCAATGTTAGCATATATCTGATATTTTGTTGAAATTTTACTTAAAAAATTATGAAGTTTGAAATAGAATTAATAATAAGGCAAAAGTGTCTAAATAAATCAAGTTCAGTCAACTGTATAGGTCTTTCCCTGTCTACAGTATGTACATGAGTACCTATATAACTTACCTGCTCTATGGTTACTGGTTTCTGGGTCGGATGAGCTGTTTTGAATATTTCAGTCTGAAATACAAAATTGTAGTACGTATTTAAGTTCTTTGGTCATAAATTGTAATTACAATATTGGTATAGATGTCGTTTCAGTGTCTAGTATATCCTTTATTGAATCTGGTATCGATGGCGTCAACTTAAGCGATATCCTTCATCATAAATTAGTTCAGTCGAAAACACCTCCTTATTTTAAAGATCAGTCTGTACTAATACTTTCAGATACCCATACCAAACAAATTGCAACTAAAATTTTCAATTACAAACTTGCAGGATTTCTTTATTGACTACTTCAAGTCTAATCTCAAGATTGTACCTGTGCTAGTTCGCAGTTCACATATAATCCGACTGGCCACGTTATTACCGGAGACATCAACATTGTCAATAACACTTCCTTGCGAAATTTGTTATCAAAAGGTCCGAAATATCGTGAGCCTAAAACCATACGTGGGAAATACTACTTCAAAATATTGATGGATTCAATCGAGGAGCATGCCAGGCAATGGAATAATTGCGAGAAAGAAGACGTAGATTCTCTTTTCGAATTGATTTAGGCTGTGAGGTCGTTGATACATCAGAATGGGATTAGCAATACTCATGCTACGTCAATCTTAAAGACTCAAACTATAACAATTGTCCTACCTGTCCATAACAAATATGTTGTTGTCCCCGCAGATGAAGCCCCCAAACAATATCGTGTATGTGTGTAAATATCATTACATAAACTACTTTATAAATGAATTAGGTATTTACAATTCACTTGGAAACTCAAAATAATATCCACTCACGATACTTAACAAAAAGTCCTATTTTCCTTTGGAATTAAAAACAAAGATGAACAAAAAAGTAAAATCACAAAAAAAACTGAACACCGAGGAAAATTCAAAACGGAAAGTCCGTAATCAAATGGCAAAATCAAATGACAAAACGCATCAAACGAATGGACAACAACGACTGAATCTTCAATCACTGTATAGGATACCTCAACTACAAAAGTGTCCATACAAACAACGGTATATTGCTGGTTCTTCCAAGTGCTTCACGAAACCTTTTTCTAAATTATTAACATCTATTTTTTCAGCAATCAAAGATTGGCTTCAAAGTAATTGTGAAACTGCATATTCTAGAGGTGGCGTGAATCAGATGTGGATACTTAATATATTCAAAGATATTTTTAGAGTACATACAATTCTAAGACTCTCTCATCTTGCAATAGTATTGAAACATTTGACTTTTCTACACTTTACACTAGTGTTCCCCATTCCAAACTAAAAGACAAATCATCGAACTAGAGATAAAGGATACTACAGATACAGTTTAGTCTGATTCATATCTTGACTTACATCTAGAAATTGACAATGAGGGTCGGTTCAAAACAAACTTCATGTCAAAAGAAAAGATATCAGCTTCCTAATTTTAAACTTTCCATTTCTATGTAGAAACATTCCAGCAGCACTGGCATACGGAATATATATCTCCCAATTGATACGATATTCCCGGGCTTGTATTTCCTATCCTGATTTCCTTGATAGAGGGTTGCTGCTTACAAGGTAGCTATCTAACCTAAAGTTCTAAATGTTAAAGTTGAAATCATTTCTTCATAAATTTTCGTTAACGCCATCACACGTTGGTTGACCGATATGGAATATCCGTTTCACAGATGATATCGGGTACGTCGTAACTACAATCCCCTTCACTTTTCACAGCGAATGTGTCCTACCGAATTAGAATATTTACCGGGTTTGTAATATTAACATGAGCAACACTATGGGTGCCACATGTGGATCAGGATCTGCTTACCCTTCCGGAGCACCTGTATCCATCGCTCTAGACCACCAGCCCACCTAGACTGAACTAATAATTCGTCTGATACGGTCACAGGAATAATGAGTTTGACAAGTGACAACTCTGCGAAAGATTCATCTTCACGACTGAAAACACATTTTATATTCTAAATATCAGAAAAACAATGTTAAATCTACAAATATGTGGAAGCAAATATCAATAAAAATGTAAATAAAAAAGTACTTACCATTGCTGCATCAAAGCTAAGGTTATGCTGTTGCGCATATGATCTTATCTGATTATGAAAAACTAGAAAAAGAAAATAAACGTACAATCAATCTTCTTTCTATACTGTTATACTTCAAATGTACTCCAGACAATATTTTTGCTGTTTTCACCTACATTTAGCGAAACAAAATGTCTTCTGCAAAAATAGAATCAAACATGCGGGTGCGGGAATTCTCGCTACATTGAAGACCCATTGATGGACTTCGGCTGTTGTCTTCTCTATGGTCGGAATGTTGTCGCGTTGACACATTCGCCATTTCCTTTCTCAAATTTATGTATAACTTTTAAAATAACAATCAGCATTGCTTTGATAATGCTAAAACCGAAATATATTTTGTTACATAAAGGCGTTACCAATATGACTAAATCTGCAGCAAGTGATTACTCTAAAATAACCATTTGTTCGGTACTGGCTTTCATCGATACTTTTCACATGTTTTTAGTTATCTTTGATAAACAATGCACTCAAACATTAAGACTGACAATGATGTCAACAAAGTTTTATTTAACTGTGTAATTTACTCACTTGGGGCATCGGCATATCCGGGACATATGGCATTGCATGTCACCCCATGTGGAGCTGCTTCTAATGCTACACCCTAAAATATGCGATACATAACATTTTAACCTTTTGTATGGCAGTTTTTTGGCAAATCTTAAAAAAAATAGAGATTCCAAGCGAGGAAAAAGAAAACAACACGACATAATAACAAGCAGAATAGGTGAACAAGTACAAAAAACGCATAAACGAAAAAGGACAGATTGAGCAACACAAAAACTCTAAAACCGGGGCGTGGATGCAGTTCTTCCGGCAGGTTAAGCATAGAGTCTCCCTTCATAATAGATGCCATGCATAGGGTTATATATAATTACTCATGAGGTACCAGAACTATAATTTACTACCGCCAGACGCGCGTTTCGTCTACATAAGACTAATCAGTGACGCTCATATCAAAATATTTATAAAGTCAAACAAGAACAAAGTTGAAGAGCATTGAGGATCCAAAATTCCAAAAAGTTATGCCAAAATTTATACGGCTAAGGTAATCTGTGATGTCGAATGAACAATCTGTGAAATGATCTATTGGTGTCGACGAGTGGACCATATTAATGTTGTGGTGATCTACTACAGATAATCTATGACGATCAATCACGGTATTTTTAACACTATAAAAGGGGGTCAATTTGAATGCTTTATTCAACAACCAATAACACCCATGTAAGCAGCTACTATCTATCAAGGAAACGATTAAAGCGAACATACAAATTTGAAAAATATATATTACATACGTATTATACGCTGCTTTAATTTTGCTACACGGAAACTAAAAGTTCACAATGGGAGAGTTTTAATCATATCTTTTGTCGAAAAGGTAATTTCTAACAATTATCCCTCATTGTCAGTTTCTAAAAAGTAAAATCACAAAAATACTGAACTCAGAGGAAAATCAATTCGGAAAGTCCATAATCACATGGCAAAATCAAATAACAAAACGCATCGAAAACGAATGGACAAGAACTGTCATATTCCTGACTTGGTACAGGCATTTTCAAATGTCGAAAATGGTGGATTAAACCTGGTTCTATAGCGCTCACCCTCTCACTTTAATAACAGTCTCATCAAATTCCGTTATATTTACATGATGCGTAAAATAAACAGTCACAATTAATAAAATAGTCAAAATATGGGTACATCAGTCATCATCGTATAACAATTTTAAAAGGGGACAATTTAACAGAACACAAAAACATCTTCTATCTACGAACACATTAATTGATTTGAGGTGTCTGACGTCAGAAAATTTTTATACGTCACATAAATTTGTCGTTCAATGTGCATACAAACAGTTTTAAAATTTAAATAGGCAATGTAAGCATACAGGGTTAAAAAATCTAAAGTATGTAAGAATAAATTATAGAAATAGACCGAGATTCAAACTAGTCCAAAAGTTATAGGTAGAATTTATGACAATCCAAAAATAGTTAATTCCACTACGCGATTGAATGATTTTGACGTTTGTGGTTCAACGTATATAATAATTCATAATAGAAATATATCATGACATATAATAGACCAATATAATACTGACGGGATCTTTTAAAGTACAGAGTCACGTAATAAGAACAAAAGAAATACAAAAAGTCGCTTATACAAAACAAACCACTAAAAAATGAAAGCCAATACAAACACATTGACGAGATGTATAAGTACCGAGCCACGTCAAACTGATATCACATAAATCCATTCAACAGTAAAAGTTATACCAATAATAGAACAAAGACAAATGAAAGAATAATAAAACATGTTGTTAAGATGATAAACGTAAGTCTAGACGTGGATCAGATTTTACTGTAATTGTGGTATCTTGTATTTGAGTTTAAAGGAATAGATGCAATCAGCTTTGTAAACAAATTTAGATTTTTTATATACATGTGAGGAACGTGAGGTTGAATAATAATAAAACTTTGTATCTTCGTTAGAAGCTCATGTATGGCGTCTGTTACAAGGCGTTAAGAAGGGTTGGTTTTCATGTGAAAGCTGGTTGTCTTTGAAAAACACGTTCAAAATACGTAATAAATATGTTGTCAATAAAAAAAAAGATTAATGATGACTTCAGTTTCAGACAGAGCTACATAGATGTTAGTTTAGTCAGATTTGTGTATACAATGTATGAAGTGCGTCTTCTTAAAACAATGAATATGAACATCGTATCTGCTTTGGTCTTTTCAAACAATTATATTTGACAATTTCGTTCTTTCTTGCTTAATTAATAAATCTTGAGGAAAACTAGATATAAAAGAAAAGTCAAATAAACATATACTGTAGCTTTAGTCAAATAAAAATAGTTACTTAAAAACCAAGAGTACTGCTGATTCAAACTTTTGTCATAACCATCGGTACAAAAATAGGAAGCAGGATATATCAACCGGAGACCAAATGGTATTAAGGCCATCGTACTGCCTTCTATAAAAAGAAAAACCCGTAGCATATATGATGCTGTTAAAGGTCCTGACATAACAGACAAGATGTAAAACAATTCAAAAGAGAAAACTAACGACCTTTTTCTGAAATAAACGGAAATCACATGATAAATTGATAGAAGACGTCGGTAAATAATCTTTGCCGTGCTGACGTTTTTCATAACTAGTGTTACAGTTTGATAACATTATTGCATACGGTTGTACAAACCTTTGTCATCCCAATAAGACCAGCTTTTGCTGCACTATAAGGAGCCTTTTCAGGAGAACTTATTACACCCATCTGTGAAGACATATTGATTATCCTTCCCCAACCTTAAAAGAAAAGGGAAAACTTTTCTACTTTGACCTATAATGGTTAACTTTTACAAATGTTTACTTAAATGGAGAGTTTTCTCGGTGGCACTCATACCACATCTTCTTTTGACAATAACATATCTTTTACATGTCTGTTTGTTTTGTTCACACATTGTTGTCAACTAAACTATAATGGAATTGCACGCGACATAAGAAAATGCCTGTACAAAATGAGGAATATGGTAGTTGTTATCCATTCGTTTGATGTGTTGAGCTTGTGTTTTTGCCATTTAATTTCGAACTTACCGTTTCAAATTTTCGTCGTACATTTGTCGTAATTTGGTATTTTGTTATTTTATTTTTTACAAGAGTTGTATTTTAGTGTTATTAAAATACAGGAATGTTTTGTGATGATATGATCGCGCCTATTCCTTTTACAGTGAAATTCTATTATTTACCTGTTTACTGCGTATTGCAAGTGTTCGTGTTTCGTACACACTTTTCCAAAAGTATCTAGAAACAAACAACGAGGAAGGTTAAAATATGTCCTCAAAAATAATGACACAAAAAAGAAACGGGAGAGAGAGAGAGTTGTGTTTGCTTTTAATCAACACACCTTTTCGCTTCATATCAGCAACAAATTCTTTAATTAACAGAAATGGCGCAGTCATCGTTATCCCAATCATCATGTCCCATTTATCTTTCGGATAATCTTCTATAGGAGCAGTATACTGTATACCTATAATAAATAATATTAAAGCAGGTTACCAGGTTATACGCAGATGGAACTGCTACCCCCTCCCCCCTCCACCATTTCTTCAATGAAAATTGTATTTCAAATTGAAGGGCAGATTTTCAATTCCCTATATTAGATTGCAATATTCATTACCTTTCTCATACTATTAAAGCACTACATGGTTTCTTGGCACAGGCACTTGTCTAAAAAAAAATCCCCTAGATACCTATATGCCGTTATAAAACAAGTGTTTTATTAAGGTATATAGGAATTTTTTTCTGGGACAAGTGCCTGTGTTTCTTGGAGAATTATAAATGGATTATGACTGCAATTTTAGACAGCAATACTGTTTTGATAGGGCATTGTATTATCTTCCTGGTTGAAATATAAAATAAATTGTATACCATTAACTCAGACAATCATTTAATACTATAAACATTTCAGAATCACTTACAATTTAACAGAATTTTGAAGTTTAATGAACACCCTAATTATATACTACAATTTTAAGCATCGTCACATAACTTTCATCTTGGTACAATATTTCATTTAAAGATGGTAAATGAATGTCGAATCCTATTCCAAATCGCCATGAGCAATTATGTTGCCACCCGCATAAGATCTACATGATCAATTATACTATGGATAACGGTGCTTCGGGAAAAGTCTAATTATGAATATAAATTACAGGTTTAAGTAAACGTCAAGTAAAATTTGTAATGAAACATAAGAAATATCACAGAAAAATTAAGTTCTATAAACCAAAAAAAGTTCCAAAGTTATGTGGCACACAAAAAGAATGTAAATTAAAATTCTATGAAAAAAATACTTTTTGTGTATAATATATAATATTGCTTAATTTTGAGAAACCTTTTCAAGTGAAAATATATTTCAGATTTGAGCGTTAGAATGCACTTTCTATATATGTGCTGCGTCGGATCGACCTTATGCAAATAAATATCAATACATGTTACAAATGTATCCTCTAATAAATAAATTTGGTGTGTTTACTGTCTTCTGATTGGTTAAAATTATTAGTTTTATTTTCAATGTTGTCAATTTTGATGGCGACACGCCCACTCTGGCGTTGTGTATTCATACGCCAACATGTGTGTACGTTGTTATTGTTAATATAAACAATATAAAAAGTTCTTTGAGCCTTATTTTTGATAGAAATTTATTTATAATGAATGGCAATAATTTATTTTGATTTTATTGAACCATAAATCTAATTGTTGACTCTTCACAGTTTACATAATCCGCTTCGCGAATTATTCAATGTGAAGAGTCAAAAATTAGTTTTATGGTTCAATAAATTGAAAATAGATGATAGACATTCATTAATTGTGTTGATAAAATCTCAAGGGGAAGTCTGTACTTTTAGAACATTGATTTGTTATAAGAACCCTACAAAACAGACCAACGGTCCTCTTTCGTTAATTTTGTAAATTGAATGTACCAAAATCGTTTAACATCTTTTATATCTACATGTTAACGTACATTTGCATAAGGTCGATTTCTATTATGATGACATACTTACCAGCATTATTAACGAGAATATCAATTCCGTCAGGATATAATTTTTTCACGGCTTTACAAAATTCGGATATCTCGTCCGTTTTAAGTAAATCACATGGTACATAATTTACTTTGATTGTTGGATATTGTCTGGAACAAAAGTTCAAGATAAATCAAGGGTTATATTTATTGACCATTCCATACCCAATAATTCATATTATTGCATAGCAATATAATATTTCCCATAGAAAGTAATTAAAACTAAGCGTGCAATAAATTCCATTATTCCATATGGTTATTATTTTAGTAGGTTTCTCAATATGAATTGAATTTTGAATTAAAAAGCATATTCACCTGAGAAAGTGTTATTCACAGCGCTAAACGTCACGCGCTTTTACATGCAACGTTATGGTAAAATATTTCATGTAAAATTTGTTTTGGTATATGTTTGTCATCAAATTCATTTTCATTTCTCGGAATATGGAATAAAACAATTACTGTCTTTTGTTTCGGTAAATATGGGGTTTAATTGACTTTTGAAAAACTGATATTCACTTCGACCGTCGGCCTCAGTGAATATCAGTTTTTCAAAAGTCAATAAAACCGCATATTTACCTCATCAACGACAAATTTTAGTTTAAACCAATTTTTACTTTCAAATATTAAATTGCTATACAATAAAAAGGTTACTGCATGAATATTGGGGAATATGTGTGCATTGAAAATCATCAGTTCATTTAGTAATGACGTAAATTTACATCTTCGATTATAAATTGTGATTTTTTTTTCATCCTCGCCTTTATCATCAAGCAGATTTGAACAATTGTATTCAACGACAGAACTCCGTATAAACAGTAGAATTACAATTGCCTTCGAGTAAAATTATTCCTGGACCAAAATTTCCATAGCATCAAGTAATAATATACATTATATCAGTAAATTACTTTTTAAATTCTTTCACGAGATTATCGATAATTGCTTGTTCTCCAAGTCCAGTCAAAATGATATGGCATCCTCTTGCCGCAAAATGATGAGCTACTCCTAATCCTATACCACTGGTGGAACCCGTAACAACAGCTGCTTTGTTCTCCATGATTCAGTTTAGAAGACACTGTTCACAAAAATGCTGAAATGAATTTAGATGAGACTGGTGTAATTGCTTCGAGGGACTTATATATCTAAACCTGTCTGATTATAGGTGGCCATAGATTAGACTAATGACTTGCTTAAATTTAGATCGAAATCGGTGTAATTGGAGCATAGACCGAGTAGAGATGTATTTCAGTTGATTTTATTTCCTTAAATTCATGTTTGGTGATGATGTAGTTTATCTTTCATTTTTCTTATTCAATCAACTGTAATGAAATGAATTCCATGCTTCTTTTTGTAAATTCATTTGGGTGTAAAAGCATTGACCAGTGTTGAAGCGCTTCATTCTTAAAATATGCGCACTGTGAAGAATATAACGAAAGATGTAATATTTCTTAGAAAGTATATCCAAAAGTAAAAACAAGCACAATCACAGTTAAGCAACTTACCTAGATATATGGTTACACATACACAGGTATGCATACATATATGATGTGTTATATCTCTATCCACATAAACACGTATACTATATCTATGTCAAAATAATGTATGAACCTCTGTCAGTTTAGGCTATCTGATTGATTTCGTTAATTTAAGCTGTACAGCCTTCAAATTTTCAAGTTTTACGAAATATAATCGTTGTCGATCTTTATAGAGGGTTGCTACTCACAAGGAAGCTATTAAACCAATAGTTCCAAATGGGGATGTTTGAATCATCTCTTCGTAAATTTTACGGACGACATCACGAGTGAGTTAACTGCTACGAAATACCCGTTTCACAGATGAATCTGACATGTTCCTTATGTCGTAGCTACAATCCTGTTCCTTTTCACCAATATGACCTACCGAATTATACTATTTACCGGCTTTGAATTAATATGAGTAACACGACGGGTGCCACATGTGGAACAGAATCCGCCTTCCAGACTGCACCTGAGCCTCAATCCAAGTTTTTAGTGGGGTTCGTGTTGCTTATTCTTTAGTTTTCTATGTTGGGACTTGTTTATGGGGTGGTGTCGCCTTACCGGATAGCACGAACGGGCGCCTAACGGACGAAAATACAAGTTGTCCATTGATAAAATTGTTATCCTTTGGGAGTCCGTTGATTGCTGACCAAATAAAACGGACGCGTAACGAATGCATAACGAACACACACAGGATATGCAACGTGCGAGAAACGGAAACGTACCGGACAGAACGAATGTCGAACGTTCATCCAAAGGATGAGTACCGCATTAAACGGACACTGGAAGCGTACCGGATAAAACGGATGGACAAGATATACGGAAAATTAAAGGCGACAATAATCGCAAAAATATTTAAAAAAGTTTCTGTGTAACTGGTTTTGATTTGTTCTTCAAAATGCCGCCAAAGGGTAGTGTCTGGCCAGTATTGAGAACTGATTGATAGTGATGACGTGCAATGACTGAGATCGATTATGAATAATAAGCATTCATGACACCCAAGACATCTAAATACCAATAATTGGCATTTCTGACGCAAAATTTTCAATTGGCATTTATCCGTTTCAGATCCGCTCACCATCCGTTTTATCCGTTATACGTATGGTAGAAATCCGTTTCATATTCGTTCAACATCCGTTAAACCTATTAAACATCCGGTAGAAATACGTTGGTGAATTTGTATACCAGACCTCCAACGTATGTATAAATGACAAGTACCGGATACAAAACGGAAACGAAATGGACGAGTACCATACAAAACGGACGCCTACGAACGTAAGTTTTGAACATGCTCAACATTTTGCAACGGACAGAACGGACGTCGACGGATAAAGCGTACTCTAAACGGACATGAAACGGATAAGAACGGACGTCAAACGGACATGAACGGATTGAAAAAAATATCCGTTCGGCATCCGTTCGAGCTATCCGTTAAAGTGTGACCGAGGCTTTAAACGTCCTTTCAAATTTTTGAACATGTTCAAAAATTTCCAACCGGCGGACAGAACGGACGTCGACGGATAAAACGGACCCTGAACGGACATGAAACGGAAATAAACGGACGTCTAACGGATAAGAAAGCCGGACGTCTAATGGAGAGGGGAAAAAAACCGGATTGAAAAATGTTATCCGTTCGGCGTCCGTTTACGGTATCTGTTAATTGAGGTATGACCGGGATTTACTATTATTTGTCTGTTTGTCCTTTTTCTATTTTAGCCATGGTGTTGTCATTTTGTGTTCGATCTATGAGTTTGAATGTCCATCTCAAAAGATCGGTCGGAAGATCCAAGGAATGAACTTTATATTCAGAAAAAAGAGACAACTTATAATTTACGTAAACACTGTCGCAAGGCAGTTGCGATGAATAGAATCGATGAAAGAGAAAAAATAATGGAAGCAAATATCAAAAACAAAAATTCATTTTATAGACTTATTAAAAAACAGAGGGGAAGATTAAGTAATCATATAGATGAACTATCTGTAGGAGACACAGTGTATAGTACAGAAAACAACATTCTAAGTGGATGGAAACATCATTTTGAAAATTTAACAAAAAATTCTATTCATGAACATTTTGATAACAAATATCAACAAAAGATCGAACAAGAATATATTGATATAATTGACATTTGTAGAGCTATGTTTCAGCACCAAAGTATTACTGAAAATGAAATAGTAGAAGCTTTGAAGTTATTAAATTTAAATAAATCACCAGATATATTTGGAGTTTCAACTGAAAACTTATTATATGGAGGACAATCTCTTATTTATCACCTTAAAGAACTCTTGGATAGTACTTTTAGACTTTGTTATATACCAGACGAACAGAAATTAGGGATAGTAATTCCGCTCTTTAAGAATAAAGGAAGTTGTAAAGACAGTAAAAATTATCGTGGAATAACAATTACTCCAACATTATCCAAACTCATTGAGGCTGTTTTAAAGATCAGAATTAATCCTGACATTATAAAATATCAAAATCCATTACAACGTGGCTTTACTAAAAGAACAGCACCATTAAACTGCTCTTTTATTATAGAAGAATATCACAAGGAATGTATCGAGTTAAATGATCAAATAATAATAACTATGCTTGATGCAAAATCTGCATTCGATGCTGTTAAACATGCTGGGCTTATCAGAAGATTATATCAAATGAAAATTCCGGAACAATCTATTTTAATTATTGATAATCTATATAAAAATGCTGTTTCTTGTGTTAAATGGAATAATCAAATATCGGACACTTTTAGAATAGAACAAGGCGTAAGACAAGGAGGGACTCTTAGTGCAGACTTGTACAAAATCTATATAAATACACTTTTAGACATTTTAGCTGATTCAGGATATGGAGGCAAAATTGGATCGATTTCTTGTTGTGCTCCTACTTGCGCAGATGATTTAGCCATTCTTAGTAACTGTCCGTATGAAACGCAAATTTTAATTGATATGGCCTTTGATTTTAGTAAACGTGAGGCATACTTACTACAACCAGCAAAAAGTTGTGTTATACAGTCTAAATCACGTCACCATGAGAAAGTAAATGAAAATTTTTGGAATTTAGGCAATTCTGTTCTTCCAACTTCTAATAAAGCAACACATATAGGAATATGTCGTACAGACGATGATTCATGTAAAGCAACAATAGATGAGAATTTAAAGAAAGCAAGAAGGACACTATATAGTTTAATGGGGGTTGGACTTTATGGCGAAAATGGACTAGATCCACAAACTTCAATGTCAATAATGAATACTTATATTATACCGATAATGTTTTATGGATTGGAAATAGTAATCCCTAGAGGAAGATGTTTAGAAACTTTAAATATCCAATTTAAGAAGTTCTTGAAACAATTGTTATCTTTACCAAAAACAGTAGCAGATCCTGCTATATATATGATTTCTGGGATGTTACCTGTAGAAGCTCAAATAGATGTAAAAATTTTAACTTTTTATGGAAATATTACAAGACAAGGAAAAAATTCTATTGAATGGCAACTAGCGGAAAGGCAATTAAATGTTAAATCTATTAATAGTAATAGTTGGTTTAGTTTACTGAGGAAAATATTTTTGAAATATGAACTTAATGATCCTGCACAATACTTAGTTAATCCAATTAGTAAATACCAATGGAAAAGGGAAATAACTTCCAAAGTTCAAAAATTCTGGATTGAGAAGATACTGAATCAAGCAAAACTTTATACCAGTTTAAGATACTTATCGTTGATATATAAACCAGGACAATGTCATCCTATTGCAAATACAAATACTATGAATTCAAGGGAAATTATTAGAATTCCTACAAAATTGAAAATAGCTACTGGGAGTTACATTCTGCAAACAGTTAGAGCTAAGTTTAAAAGTAATACAGAACTGTCTATATTCAAACTGTGTAATGAAACAGAAGAAACTTTACCACATTTCTTATTAACGTGTAAAAGTTTAGAAGATATCAGAAAACCAATTTTGGAAGATTTAATTAATTCCTGTAGTGAAGAACTAGCTGCTTTTAATATGAAAGGTGAACATTTTGACATTTTACAACTGATCATAGATCCCTTTAATTACATGACAATGTTAAGAAATGAAAAAGTTTTTAAAGTGATACAGAACATTATAGATCCAAAATGTAGGCGATTATGTTACAATCTCCATTGTGAAAGATATAGACTGTTGCAATTAGATGATATAAAGAAAAAGAAAAGAAAGTAACATTTTATGAATCCTAAGTGTCAATTGGTTGTCTACTCTTAAACAGTGATATCTTTAGATAAATATTTTAGATTTTAAAATATTTAATGATTTGATGATATTGACATTAAGTCCAATTTTATCGTCAAGAATATGATGAACAATGTAAATAGTGTATAGTGATATTGGTGGAAGATATTTTTATTCATGATGTGAAAAACCAATACTCGGAAGAGGTGTGCCTACATTGGCAGAATATATATTACAGATTACAGATTACAGATCTCGTATCTTTCTCTCCGCTTTTCGAATAATTTTCATTTTTCTTTATTATGTAGCCTTTTTTTGTTTGATTTAAAACTTTTTTGTTAGAAAAAAATACGCA
The DNA here is from genome assembly GCF_036588685.1 of Mytilus trossulus. Taxonomy (NCBI): domain Eukaryota; kingdom Metazoa; phylum Mollusca; class Bivalvia; order Mytilida; family Mytilidae; genus Mytilus; species Mytilus trossulus. The sequence continues at coordinate 83,655,823 of NC_086375.1, read as the reverse complement.
CGTAGTAAAGCTTTATATTTTTTTACTGTCAAACATTCAAACATACTATCCACACTGATCACTGTCCACACTAATATAAGTATACAACATATACCAATTCCGGAACGTGACAACGTCGACCACCGACATTCATTTCTTTTCTACAAAAACACAACTATGGCGGATGACAACTCGACAATGCTTGAAAAAGCTGTTCAGATACTTGTACCACAGCCGTGCTTTGACAAATACTTTGTAGACTTTAATTTCTTTGAAGGTATACCGTTATAAAATATTTCTTTCTATATATAATTGTTAAATGGGAACTATACCTCAATTAAAACAACACCGGCAAATTTGTTTTGGAGTTTGGACTTTTGTAAATCTGTAAAACGCAAACAAACATTGGTCGGACACGAATAAATCTCGGGTCAGACACCAGGAAACCTGTACCGAAGAGGTTTAGTAGAAAATTCTGAAATATTCAAAGGGTTCAGGTGTCTGTTGGTTAAGTACACCGTATATCATGAATGCTTACCATTCTACCATGTCTTCACTACATTCTATAGTGTTAGTTTAGGTTTAGTGGTTAAGACTGATGGCTCCAGTGCTGTATGTCCTGAGTTCAGGTTGGGTACGTCTAAACACCGCTCAGGACCTCCTGAGTGCACTCAGGACATACAAAGTGCACTCAGGACCCTTTATAGTCATCGCATTTGCACACAGGATGTATGTATATATTCATTACATGCTGCTTATATAAGAATTAAATTTTGGTAGAATTTGAAATCGAACTTAGATAGATATGTTAATTTTTTTTAAATAATGAGGGCACGTGTCACTGATTACATGTAACTACTGAGCCGTGAATTATCCAATCAACAAAATTAATTGGATTATCTTTATTGATGTTTATGAATTGTGTTGTTTGTACAATGTTGCGTTTACAATAGTTGAGATTGTTTAATGTAGTTATTTAAATTATGCACTGTGAAAATAGTGAATTATATGTTTATGGAGAAAAAAAATAAGATAACCCATTCGATGTTCTTTTTCAGTTTATTTTTCATGTTGACGGCTAAATTATTTGTTTTTGTATTCTGCAGTTTATGAATAAAGAAAATAAAAAAATCTGTAACAAGTTCTATTTTTGTTTTTCTTTGTTATTTTTTCTCTCTCTCCATATCAACTTAATAAACAAAAACAATGTTTTCTAAATATCAAATTTTATTCTCAATAAACAATACACATAGTTAAATAGAAGACAATTACATGTATGTACAATATTTACAATAACAATATTCACAATTTAAGAAGTCTAATATCTTGGCTGTGTGCGTGCTGTCCTTGGTCCTTTCCTTTGGTTAGGCTTACGAGCAAGCTTCTGGGGTTTTGGTACTTCAAAATCTGAGCACGAAGACTTAGTCGTGGTTTGGATGGATTTTGTGTCGATCAACAATTTCCGAAATAGTCTTTCTCGCTGTTCTTGTGTTTTCGAAAACCAACATTGGTACGATGCGACATGTCTTCTGTGACGTTAAGCACGTTATTGCGTCAATGCCGTGAAATGCGACAGAGCAATTTGATAAATAGCTCTTGTATGAAAACTAACTAGTTCAGCTTTATTAAATTTATATCCATAGATTAGGCAGGTATTACTGTTTCCAAAAATATTAAAAGTATTCTTTAACTTTTTATAATAGTTTAAAATAATGATACAAATATTACCAAAACGTCAAAAATATGCGTGTCAGACGTAACAAATTATTCGCAAAATCACTTTTGCGGGAATTTTTGTGGTCTAATAAAAAGTTTAAAATCCGCGAAAATTCGCATGAATGATAAACGTCTAATATAATTTATGACGCTATTGCTGTTTTTTGTGTTGATCGAACGGTAAAAATTTATTTTTTCAAAAATGAATAATCCTCGCGATGGTCAGGTTTCTGAAAATGGTAAGTTATCCAAATTTATCGCTTTTTAAAATATCAGATGATTTAAAATTTTGTTTTTATAAATTATTCCTACAAATGTGCTTAGATAGGCCATTTCAAATCTGGAATTTTACAGCACTCGCACCACAAATAAAAACGCATTGGCCTCGGGAAAATGTCTTGCAAGATTGTCCAATGTCGAATTTCGCCGCTTTTTACAAAAACATTGTCCGTTTCAACGTCATTTTATTAAATATTCAATTTGTAGCATATAAAACAGTGCTTTTTCGTAATTGTGCTTTTACCCCACAATACGATAACATACTTTTTGATAAGCTGTTAAGTCGAAATGACTTCGTTTTTTAACAAATCAAATGTCTTGCAAGTTTGTCCACTGAGCAATTTTTTACGTTTTGGACGTTTTCGATTCGGGACGCTATACATATATGTGTATTCAAATTATCTCTAAAAGTTTGTTCTTTGTTTTGGTGTTAAACACCACATCATGTATAAGCGACATTTGTTGTATTTTATTGACCTGTCATCAAAGGTAGGAAAAGCCGGACATCAGGCGACCTTAAGTTTAAATAGTTGCAATAACTGTCGAATAGGATCGGAGTCGAACAAATCTCGCCACGAGCGTATCTTAAAATTACCATGCTTTTGGTCACTTTATATGAACTCATTAGGACAATCATCCTCCTAGGCCTTCGAATTTGAAAGCAGTTCGTATTATCATATGATATATGAACGATATTTCATTGTTTTTAAATAACAAGTACGGTTCGATTTTACGTTTTTAAGATCAGAGGACAAAACAAAATAACCAAATTACAAATTTCGAAAATAGATAGAATCATAGAAACCACGATAAGAACTGCAATTTATAAAAGTAGTTATAATCAAATAGAAAATGAATAATTATCTAAAATGGAAAAAAAAACATATGGTAATTTGTCAATAAATAGGTAAAATATTAATTACAGAACAAAAGAATTTCATATCCGAGACAGAGAGAATTAAATATTGTAAAGAGATAAAGAAACTAAAAAGAAAAGAGCAAAAAAATAAAAGTTACAATAAATATAAAGAAAAATACAACACAAGCCGAATCAGAAGTCCGAAAAGTTCATTTGCTTGCGTATCTACCAGTAGCAAATATTTCATACATATTCAAGACTTTGAAGTATCCATATCGATCAAAAATGATAACAATCAAAACGAACAAAGTATACTCGATTACCGACGTAGAGACGTTACCAATTGGGACGCAATATCATGCGTAACGTCTGTACGAACCGAAAAGTTCATAATTTCCCATTCCATACAGGGAACGCTTCAAATCGATTAGTTGTACACGTACAATGTCCATCAGTTTGGTTGCAAGGTCTGGAATTGGTTGTGGTTTCCACTCAACGGCTTTCTTAAATACATGATTTATGGACTCGCAATTGTTGTTTGTCCATAAACGGTCATGTTTAAGCTGCACTTTCGGCTGACGGACATAATCTTCTAGACGGTCTAGGAGTTTAGAGTTGAAGTAGTTGGCAAACAAAGAATATTTCGAGCTCAAATTATCTGCTAAGTGATTAACTATAAGCTTAAAAGTCAATAATATATTCTTTTTTTATTTATGGAACAATACCATTAAAAAGTCTATTGTAGTATATCTAGAGATATGAAAATACGAAAGAATTATTCATCTTGATTTTTTAATAAAGAATATAACTAACACTTTTCAGTATTGATTTTTTTTTTTTATAAAATTCGAAAATCTTTACAAGGAAAAGGTTTACGATATATTTTTATCTATTAAGTTAATATACCTTGCTCAATCTCTGGAAACACTTCTCGTAGTTGAAACGGGGTTTTGATCCCCAAGGACGTCACATTTTGCAATAAATTTTATCTATATTTTTGAACGTTTTCAAATGAGATGAATGAAAATTTCCCAACTTTATGTAGATTTCTCATATTTCTCAACTGGCTTCAATTATTACAAACAAAACGAAAAGTTTATTTAACATTTTTGTTCAAAACAATATATCTTCTTTGTTCTATATTTTTCAAGAGACATCTTGGTTTTGTTTGTTTGCCAAGTTTACATGTATGAGGTTTGATCCATCACTAATCACTTCTAATTATTAAAGATCAGACGACCTAATTAACATGATAATTGATATTCAATACAATCATCGGTCATGCCTGACATATTTCATAAAAACGGCGCGTGCCGATGAAAACTCAAATAACTTCTTAAATATAAAATTGATTTTATCGAAACCAAAACTATAAGATGAAGAATTAAATTGTCTATCGAATGCATACCTTCACCACCCACTAGAACATAGATTTCATGTCCTGAGTGCACTTTGTATGTCCTGAGTGCACTCAGGAGGTCCTGAGCGGTGTTAGTGGGTACGTCTAAACACCGCTCAGGACCTCCTGAGTGCACTCAGGACATACAAAGTGCACTCAGGACCCTTTATAGTCATCGCATTTGCACACAGGATGTATGTATATATTCATTACATGCTGCTTATATAAGAATTAAATTTTGGTAGAATTTGAAATCGAACTTAGATAGATATGTTAATTTTTTTTAAATAATGAGGGCACGTGTCACTGATTACATGTAACTACTGAGCCGTGAATTATCCAATCAACAAAATTAATTGGATTATCTTTATTGATGTTTATGAATTGTGTTGTTTGTACAATGTTGCGTTTACAATAGTTGAGATTGTTTAATGTAGTTATTTAAATTATGCACTGTGAAAATAGTGAATTATATGTTTATGGAGAAAAAAAATAAGATAACCCATTCGATGTTCTTTTTCAGTTTATTTTTCATGTTGACGGCTAAATTATTTGTTTTTGTATTCTGCAGTTTATGAATAAAGAAAATAAAAAAATCTGTAACAAGTTCTATTTTTGTTTTTCTTTGTTATTTTTTCTCTCTCTCCATATCAACTTAATAAACAAAAACAATGTTTTCTAAATATCAAATTTTATTCTCAATAAACAATACACATAGTTAAATAGAAGACAATTACATGTATGTACAATATTTACAATAACAATATTCACAATTTAAGAAGTCTAATATCTTGGCTGTGTGCGTGCTGTCCTTGGTCCTTTCCTTTGGTTAGGCTTACGAGCAAGCTTCTGGGGTTTTGGTACTTCAAAATCTGAGCACGAAGACTTAGTCGTGGTTTGGATGGATTTTGTGTCGATCAACAATTTCCGAAATAGTCTTTCTCGCTGTTCTTGTGTTTTCGAAAACCAACATTGGTACGATGCGACATGTCTTCTGTGACGTTAAGCACGTTATTGCGTCAATGCCGTGAAATGCGACAGAGCAATTTGATAAATAGCTCTTGTATGAAAACTAACTAGTTCAGCTTTATTAAATTTATATCCATAGATTAGGCAGGTATTACTGTTTCCAAAAATATTAAAAATATTCTTTAACTTTTTATAATAGTTTAAAATAATGATACAAATATTACCAAAACGTCAAAAATATGCGTGTCAGACGTAACAAATTATTCGCAAAATCACTTTTGCGGGAATTTTTGTGGTCTAATAAAAAGTTTAAAATCCGCGAAAATTCGCATGAATGATAAACGTCTAATATAATTTATGACGCTATTGCTGTTTTTTGTGTTGATCGAACGGTAAAAATTTATTTTTTCAAAAATGAATAATCCTCGCGATGGTCAGGTTTCTGAAAATGGTAAGTTATCCAAATTTATCGCTTTTTAAAATATCAGATGATTTAAAATTTTGTTTTTATAAATTATTCCTACAAATGTGCTTAGATAGGCCATTTCAAATCTGGAATTTTACAGCACTCGCACCACAAATAAAAACGCATTGGCCTCGGGAAAATGTCTTGCAAGATTGTCCAATGTCGAATTTCGCCGCTTTTTACAAAAACATTGTCCGTTTCAACGTCATTTTATTAAATATTCAATTTGTAGCATATAAAACAGTGCTTTTTCGTAATTGTGCTTTTACCCCACAATACGATAACATACTTTTTGATAAGCTGTTAAGTCGAAATGACTTCGTTTTTTAACAAATCAAATGTCTTGCAAGTTTGTCCACTGAGCAATTTTTTACGTTTTGGACGTTTTCGATTCGGGACGCTATACATATATGTGTATTCAAATTATCTCTAAAAGTTTGTTCTTTGTTTTGGTGTTAAACACCACATCATGTATAAGCGACATTTGTTGTATTTTATTGACCTGTCATCAAAGGTAGGAAAAGCCGGACATCAGGCGACCTTAAGTTTAAATAGTTGCAATAACTGTCGAATAGGATCGGAGTCGAACAAATCTCGCCACGAGCGTATCTTAAAATTACCATGCTTTTGGTCACTTTATATGAACTCATTAGGACAATCATCCTCCTAGGCCTTCGAATTTGAAAGCAGTTCGTATTATCATATGATATATGAACGATATTTCATTGTTTTTAAATAACAAGTACGGTTCGATTTTACGTTTTTAAGATCAGAGGACAAAACAAAATAACCAAATTACAAATTTCGAAAATAGATAGAATCATAGAAACCACGATAAGAACTGCAATTTATAAAAGTAGTTATAATCAAATAGAAAATGAATAATTATCTAAAATGGAAAAAAAAACATATGGTAATTTGTCAATAAATAGGTAAAATATTAATTACAGAACAAAAGAATTTCATATCCGAGACAGAGAGAATTAAATATTGTAAAGAGATAAAGAAACTAAAAAGAAAAGAGCAAAAAAATAAAAGTTACAATAAATATAAAGAAAAATACAACACAAGCCGAATCAGAAGTCCGAAAAGTTCATTTGCTTGCGTATCTACCAGTAGCAAATATTTCATACATATTCAAGACTTTGAAGTATCCATATCGATCAAAAATGATAACAATCAAAACGAACAAAGTATACTCGATTACCGACGTAGAGACGTTACCAATTGGGACGCAATATCATGCGTAACGTCTGTACGAACCGAAAAGTTCATAATTTCCCATTCCATACAGGGAACGCTTCAAATCGATTAGTTGTACACGTACAATGTCCATCAGTTTGGTTGCAAGGTCTGGAATTGGTTGTGGTTTCCACTCAACGGCTTTCTTAAATACATGATTTATGGACTCGCAATTGTTGTTTGTCCATAAACGGTCATGTTTAAGCTGCACTTTCGGCTGACGGACATAATCTTCTAGACGGTCTAGGAGTTTAGAGTTGAAGTAGTTGGCAAACGAAGAATATTTCGAGCTCAAATTATCTGCTAAGTGATTAACTATAAGCTTAAAAGTCAATAATATATTCTTTTTTTATTTATGGAACAATACCATTAAAAAGTCTATTGTAGTATATCTAGAGATATGAAAATACGAAAGAATTATTCATCTTGATTTTTTAATAAAGAATATAACTAACACTTTTCAGTATTGATTTATTTTTTTTTATAAAATTCGAAAATCTTTACAAGGAAAAGGTTTACGATATATTTTTATCTATTAAGGTGGTACCCAACACTTTCACTAAAATTAATTTGGCTCGTTTAATTTTTATAAAATTTTGACGAAGTATTTACTTTGACCCTTTAAAAAAAATATAAAAAATTCAAAAAATTTGAACCAAGCGTTTTATCAGAAAAATTACACTGGTTATATAGCAGTTTGACAAACACTCATTTTGGTCACTGAGAAGCTTTATATTGCCTTCACAACACAACGTAATTAAAACGTTTAGCTGATATTACAGAGTTATCTCCCTGTAGTGTTAGGTACCATCTTAAGTTAATATACCTTGCTCAATCTCTGGAAACACTTCTCGTAGTTGAAACGGGGTTTTGATCCCCAAGGACGTCACATTTTGCAATAAATTTTATCTATATTTTTGAACGTTTTCAAATGAGATGAATGAAAATTTCCCAACTTTATGTAGATTTCTCATATTTCTCAACTGGCTTCAATTATTACAAACAAAACGAAAAGTTTATTTAACATTTTTTTTTCAAAACAATATATCTTCTTTGTTCTATATTTTTCAAGAGACATCTTGGTTTTGTTTGTTTGCCAAGTTTACATGTATGAGGTTTGATCCATCACTAATCACTTCTAATTATTAAAGATCAGACGACCTAATTAACATGATAATTGATATTCAATACAATCATCGGTCATGCCTGACATATTTCATAAAAACGGCGCGTGCCGATGAAAACTCAAATAACTTCTTAAATATAAAATTGATTTTATCGAAACCAAAACTATAAGATGAAGAATTAAATTGTCTATCGAATGCATACCTTCACCACCCACTAGAACATAGATTTCATGTCCTGAGTGCACTTTGTATGTCCTGAGTGCACTCAGGAGGTCCTGAGCGGTGTTTAGACGTACCGGTTCAGGTTCCCTGGTACCCAGACTGGGGTTTAAACTATAATTGGTACTATGGGGGCCTCAATTAGTTAAAGTTCATCATAACAAATGGACAAATATGGCTGTATTTTCACCTCAAAAACTACTCTGTGTACAGACTTACCTGTTCTGTTTGGAAAGTTTTAATGCCTAGCATCCACTAGATATATAAAAGTTAAATGCATTTTGTGTTTACATGGTTTAAGAAAGATAAAATCTTTCTTGGTTTTTGATGGGCATTTTTTTCCCTTGCTTCAGAAGGTTCAAAAATAATCGGTCTCACTAATTAGCGACAACAAGAATTTCAGCGACAACAAGCGTCAACAAGCGACAACAAGAATTATTTTAGCGACAACAAGCGACAAGAAACTATTTAGTGACAAGAAAACATTTTTTTTTTTAATTAAATCTAATTATTGCAATAAAGATTAAAAGAATGTGCAAAAGAAAATAATTTTAGCGACAAGAAAGTTAAAATTGATAGAAAAAAAAGGAAACATTATTTACATATTTATTTTATCATCTATTATGTATAACAGCCAGTATTACGTTTAATTATTGTATTATGAGATTACGTTTCCTTGTGTTTTAGAACATATTATTTATCTTATAATTTGTTTTTTAAAACTATTTTCGAGCAATATATATTAAGCTCGCAAAATGAATTAGTTGTGCATCATTGTCCTGAAAATATTGACACAAATTGTGAAATACAAAGAACTGAAATCAAACAAAAGGAAAAGAAAACTGAAATGTGAATGTTTTCATTTTTTTGTTTTGTTTATTTCCTCCACTTGTGATTTCCTCATTAAATGATATTTATCATGTTTATGCATATTGATTGAAGATGAAAGGAAATTAATGACAATCTTGAGTTTTCAAAAGGTGTTCACTATTTACAATGATTGTATATTCTGGCGCGTGTAATTGCATAGTCTGATGCGTGTACAAAGTTAAAGGTGTTAATTGGGTTTTATTGTAGCAATACAACAGGGGACACGCGCGTCGTTAATCTCATTTGATGTTCCACATTGTGTGAACTGTTATTACCGTAGGGTGAAGCCACATCTAATGTTGTTCCTATCAAAAAACAATGAATTATGCTGTTAGAAAGGAAAACATATTTCATGTTTTTGTTTCAATAAATCCTTCAAAGCAAAGTTGACTTTTTTTTGTTTCAATTTCAAAGAGTGTGCATTTCCTTTGCTCTACAAAAAAAGAATTAGTTGTTTCGAGGCCATTCTTCGGAAACAATGAATAAAGCCTTAGCAGAGTACATAGGAACTTATCCTATTGAAGTAGTTAACAAGCAAATTTTCACTGATAACTTTGAATCTGAACAAAATATGTCCAAAACGTTAAATATCATGTTAATAATGAAAAAATCCTTTCAACAAACAAAATATTGCTGATGATATGCAAACTGTTAAAAAAAAGAAGCTCAATCTCTTTCTTCTTCACAAATGTTTAATTTCTTCATCTACCAATATACTACTATAAACTACACAATCTCTTTATTCCTCACACATTTTTAGCTCACCTGACCTGAAAGGTCAAGTGAGCTTTTCTCATCACTTGGCGTCCGTCGTCCGTCGTCTGTCGTCCGTCGTCCGTAAACTTTTACAAAAATCTTCTCCTCTGAAACTACTGGGCCAAATTTAACCAAACTAGGCCACAATCATCATTGGGGTATCTAGTTTAAAAAATGTGTCCGGTGACCCCGCCAACCAAACAAGATGGCTGCCATGGCTAAAAATAGAACATAGGGGTAAAATGCAGTTTTTGGCTTATAACTCAAAAACCAAAGCATTAAGTGCAAATCTGACATGGGGTTGAATTGTTTATCAGGTCAAGATCTATCTGCCCTGAAATTTTCAGATGAATCTGACTACTCGTTGTAAGGTTGCTGCCCCTGAATTGGTTATTTTAAGGAAATTTTGCAGTTTTTGGTTATTATCTTGAATACTATTATAGATAGAGATAAACTGTAAACAACAATAATGTTCAGCAAAGTAAAACCTACAAATAAGTCAACATGACCAAAATTGTCAGTCAACCCCTTAAGGAGTTATTGCCCTTTATAGTCAATTTTATAACAAATTTTCGTTAGTTTTTGTAACTTGTACAAAAATCTTCTTCTCTGAAACTACATGGCCAAATTAAACCAAACTTGGCCATAATTATCATTGTGGAATGTGTCCGATGACACTGCCTTCCAAACAAAATGGCTGACATGGCTAAAATTAGAACATAGTGGTAAAATGCAGTTTTTGATTTATATCTTTAAAACTAAGACATTTAGGGCAAATCTTTCAAGATTTAAATGTCAATCAGAATAAGATATATCCCCTCGCAAATTTTCAGATCAATCTGACAACTCGTTGTTGGGTTGCTGCCCTTAAATTGGTAATTTTAAGGAAATTTTTCAGTTTTTGGTTATTATCTTGAATACTATTATAGATAGAGATAAACTGTAAACAGCAATTTTGTTCAGCAAAGTAAGATCTACAAATAAGTCAAACATGATAAAAATTGTAAGAATACCCCTTAAGGAGTTATTGTCCTTTATAGTCAATTTTGAACAACTTTTTGTCATTTTTGTAACTTGAAATCTTCTTTTCTAAAACTATGGGCTATATTAAACTAAATGTGGCCACAATCATTACTATGGTATCTATTTAAAAAAAGTGTCTAATGACCCCACCTACTAACCAAGATGATCGACATCAGTAAATACAGTAACAGGTGAGCGACACAGGCTCTTGAGAGCCTCTAGTTCATTTCTTCGTCTATCTATTAGTCCAGCCCTGGCCTCAGTGACTCTTTTTTTTTTTTTTTTTTTGTCACTGAGTATCATTACATACAAATTTCTTTATATCTAATATATCTAATATTTAATAAAAAAAAATGTTTTCTTGTCGCTAAATAGTCTTCTTGTCGCTTGTTGTCGCTAAAATAATTCTTGTTGTCGCTTGTTGACGCTTGTTGTCGCTTCTTGACGCTTGTCGCTAATTAGTGAGACCCAAAACAATCAAACACCTGAATAATTTTGATACTGTCCACTCACTGACTCCGATAAACTCTTTAACTCACTTATAGTTGTGAAGATACCTGGTGTCCATGTCAATTAAGGACAATGAAAACAATACAAACTGTTTTTTTACCTGAGGGAACATCTCATAATTGTACCACAACTTAGTCAATTTTTACACCTTTTGCATGAAGGAAAAAAAATGCCCATCAAAATCCAAAAGAGATTTTATATTTCTGAAACACAAAATGCATTTAACTTTATTATATCTAGTGGATGCTAGGCATTAAAACTTTTCAAACTTTACAGGTAAGTCTGTACTCGGAGTTTTTTTTGGCATGTAAATACAGCCATATTTGTCCGTTTGTTATGATGAACCTTAAAGTTTCTCCCGATTTTGACTTGGAGATCAATCTGCTGATATCTCTATGGTTTGTCTGTTCCTGCCAAGCAGCTCTATGGATCTCTCTGAGTACTTCAGCTTCCTCCACCATTATAAAAGACTCTGCCCAGTGTCCTTTAACAATCCCTCGTGTTGGGATGGGGATTGTCCTTGTAAATATTAAAACATTGTCAATACACTAGTGACACATCTCCATCAATCCTGATAGGGAGTATACACAGATTCCACTGTACCCTTGCAGCTCTCAAGGGATGCTCTATAAACTAAGGAATCTAGGTATATGCATTTACATAAAACGTATCTATAGACATGATCATGATGATAGAGAGATGAAATTATAAAGAAAGAGTTATCTTCCTTACCATCTTTTATACCTTCATTTTAGTCATTTTGCAATGAATTTTAGGAGAGCTCATGATTGGGAAGTGGTGTTTTATCTAGAACGGAATAACAATAACATGAATAAGGGCATGGTAATTTTTTAACCAAAAGTCACTTTGCGCATCGACTATAACAAAAAGGGCACATAAACATACCAGTAAGTTGTACATATTCAAATTTATAAACATATATAAATTTAAAACAATATATAAAGTAAAGTTGGTAAAAACATTGTACATGATATAATATAATGATATAGTATACTATAATATTCTCAGAGTTATTAAGCAACTTTAATAAATAATTTGAAACAATGCATATGGACCATAATTTGGTATTCGGCCTTTGGTTTCTTTTGGTTTTCTTTTTTATAAGTTCTAAAACTTTAACTTTTATTCTGTGGGTTGTGTTGGTGTTAGAATAGTATTAATGGAACAATTGAGTTTTTCAAGAAAAAATTAATACATTTTGATTCACCGTTTACATGACAGGAAACCAAACAGGAAACCAATCTTTATTTGCTTTATTTTGCACAATATATTGCATAAGACATACATGAACACCATTACTAGTGTTACTTGCTTCATGTTAATATTTAAAATCTATTTTCAATGTTAAATTAAAGTTTTTTTTAAACGCGACAGGAAACCATAAGAAACCGAAAGCATTTTTTAAGTTTTATTTTATAGCAAAATCTGCTTAAAATAATCTGAACAGTATACTTTTTCTTAAAATCCATCTTTAATGTAACAGTATTATAAAACTCCTAAATATGTACTTGTTTTGAAAACAATTAGTACAATTTATTCAGAAATTTCCATTTTTTCTTCATTGATACAGGATACCATAATCGTTGTATCTTGATGTTTAAGCCAAAAAAATGTATTTATATTTGGTTTTGAAATTCCCGTTATATACAATTTATTCCAAATCATTGGCAATGTAACATTCTTTAAATCCAGTAAAGAAAAAAAAATTTAACTTGGAATTAAAATCTTTAAAATAGGCACAATGTGATACTTGTGACCTGTACACCATCTACATGGTTTCCACATTTTAACCTACTTTAGTGGGCTAAAATCAATAAAGTACTTCCTTTCAGGTCATGCATGGTAAAAGTTTACTTCTCCTTTGACAAGTTTATTGCGTTTCTGATAAGTGTTTGCAGACAATGAATAGAAAATAAGAATTAAAAATTGTGACAAAGATTCCAACTTTGTACATTCCAAGTGTAACAGCATATTAACATGTATTTTTTATTAAATTATATTTATTCACCTAAAATATCCAGTAATATTTACTGCTGAAGTTTAATCAATCCAACGAGCATTGGTACAATGATAAGAGACGTAATTTCGATTGATTTTTCCTAGGACTCTACACGTCATTTTCAGGAGACGTGATTTTTCCTAGGACTCTACACGTCATTTTCAGGAGACGAAGTGTGTTCCAACGTCTGTCAAATCTGAAATCGATTTTGTTAAGTCATTGGGCATTTATTTTCACACAGGATCGTATGTAACATTACGAACATAGGAAAAATAACAGACCACCGGCGCAATCTCTTTGACAATTGTATTTTCCTCTTTTAAACAAGACGAAACAAGTCTACAGATTATGTTTGCTAACATCCCGTTGGAAACAAAAACAATGTTTAGACCTAGTATTTCGTACATCCGGCCGTGATGGCGTGATCACATGTTAGTCACATGTTTCACGTATGACCGGAAATGAATAGATAAACAATTTTTATTAAAAAAAAAGGAAATAACTAGACTTCTGTTTCGTGTGAAATGTAACGCATAACAATAACGTCATTTTCTAACTTCATTATTAAAACAAGAATGTAAATCATCTCTGATTTACCTGTTTGAACATCTCGCGAGAGTTCATATTTGCATATTGTTTTTAAGAATTCTATTACAACAAAGCAGATTACATCATCTAAAATTTGCGTTACGAAATCGGACACAAAAGTCACGCCACTGTTCTTACATCTGCTACATAAATACTTATAGTTCTCGGCATTTTCTTCTCACTATTCTTAATGGTCGATGTTCTTTGTTATTTGAAAGCAAAAGTTATGAATTTGCCGGTGACGATTATCTATAAATCAGTCAGCGTTATGCTCTTCGGAAGCAAAAAGTAATGCTAGAAACGACACAAAAATACGGTTGTAGAATCTTTGAAATTCGTATATTTCAATTTTTTTTCTAGGGAAGAGTAGCATACACTTGTATGTTGATAAAAATAATGGCATCTTTAAATGTAGTTACAACTCTTCTTACACTAATTTACATTTTATCACTTTTCTATAGTTATAGGAAACGGAGCCCAATAGCAAATTATGGTCCATATACATGTGCATTGATATACAACATTAATCAAGTATATATACATCTCTGATCTAACTAATGTCCATTAGCTATGCCATTCATGAATGTGTCCATAGACATTATCGTAAGAAACCGGATCTCGTTCATACATGTTGCTGGTCTGTTTCACAACTCTGACATGTCTGATTCCTTTTCCAAATACTTCAATGGCGTATTAAAAATTTACAAAAATAAACAATGGCATGAAATTTGGAAAGGAATACATGTATGATGTTTTTGATGCAATAAATGAATTACAAATTTACTTGAGGCAACTTTCATCACATTCTTATGAAGTGACACACCTATCTTGGCAAAAAAAAAGTATGATTTGATGTACCCTCTGAGTCTCTTGGAAGGGATAAATACTGTGAATGTACATGTATTAGTAAAATAATATGCCACCAATTTTAGTCAATGCTTGTCCCCCTTTGATCAGCGAATAAAACAAAAACTGTGAAAGGCATCAATTTTTTAGAAAGAGAAAGGGCATAATGTTGTGCCATGCTAAATTGCTTAAGATAAAACACTAGGAAGGCTATGGGCAATTAAATGCATTTACAATACATCTAAAATAAAGGCAAGCATTGCATGATCTGGATACATATGTTTTATTTATATATAATTTATCTTTCTTATTTTTAGGTGCTTGTGCGAAGATTGTTATCAGCAAGTGCCTAGGGTTTGGTATCATTTTAGGATCAATTCTTGGTAAGATGATAGCAATTAAGTATCTTTACTTTTTACCGGACCTCAAGCCACCTTAGAAGTGACACTGAAAGGAGGGGTGTTGTATAATATGACTGAAAGACATTAACAAAAAAAAAGAATGAAAAGCCATTCAGAGGTGAAATTTTTTTACACAACTTCAAGGTGTGGCTGGTACATTAAAGAAACTTTTACATTTGTTATCATTACAGTACTTATTCTTGTAGAATTACTGTAAACCAACTTATTTTCGCGGATACTTTATTTCGCGTTTATACCCAGCTAGTCAACTTTGTGGTGATTTAATTTCGCCATTTTCTTATTTACTTAATGAAGTTTCAGTGCTCCAGCTTGAATCTCAGGACAGAAGGGTGCTACTTGTCTGAAAGGGCACTTTAGCGCAATAACCCAAATTGTAAGGGCACTGTTTGGCAGTGTATTAATAACCTTGAATACATGTATATATTGCTAGGCTCAGCTGCAGAACATTACTTGTATTTTGACCTTATTCAGAAATTAATGTGTTCCAAGTGTTGGTTCCATTAAGATTTTATTATATCAAATTATCATACCATGACACAAAGCATATCTTTTTAATTGATGTTAATTTATGCAAACTGTGCATTTTGATCAGGAAAAAAAATCCTTAGAAAAATCTGTTTTTCTTTTATAATTTATATAACTTAAGGATGTACACCTCTGAGCAGCCAAAAAATTCTAGAATTAAACTTTTTTTCTAAACCTGTTTTTTGGGTTCATATGACTGTAAAAAAATAATTGGTGAAGAAAAAATCATATGGTGGTGCACTTCTTTTTTTGCTACTGCCCTTTGAAAGTACCCAATTTTGATGATTTTCCAATTTTTCATCAGTTTTTACCTATTTTTGGGCTATAATCATGAAAAATATCACATTTCCTCAATTAAACTTTTTGTCATACTTTCAATAAAGATGAAGGGGACCAATCTGAATGAATTTGAATTACAAAAACTATAGGTAGGTGTTAATATAAGAAAGTTTTATCATATTTTGATGCTTTTTTATGTCAAATTTACCATGTTGTCAATTTTGTAAATTTGTGATTTTTCTCCGCTATAAGTACAAATTGCATATTTTTTCAACTTCTTTTTTATAAATGATAGAAAACATTCATATCTAAGAAATTTGAAAAGAAAAAAGGGATGTGGGATGTACATGTTTCTGGTAAAATGATTTTTTGTATCCCTCACCCATTTTCTCGAAATTTTGGCTAAAAGACTGACTTGATTGGTAATAA
This sequence comes from Mytilus trossulus, assembly GCF_036588685.1. Taxonomy (NCBI): domain Eukaryota; kingdom Metazoa; phylum Mollusca; class Bivalvia; order Mytilida; family Mytilidae; genus Mytilus; species Mytilus trossulus. The sequence goes on along the minus strand of NC_086375.1, from coordinate 83,639,300 downwards.
AATTTGAAAAATGTATTACTCAAAAACTACTCATTGGAAATACCCAATTTTTTTACAGAGTTGAATTTGATTATAACATTTTAAAAATTCATTCATATTTTCCACTTGTATCACATGTTTTAGACATAATTCCAGAACGAGATTTCAACGAGACTGAACGAGACTGAAATGTCAGAAGAATACATCCTTAAGTATACAAGTCTATAAAAATAAACAATAATGGAGCTAAACAAAATTGAATTTGTTATGTAATTAAATTATCTACATTAAAATTACTTGTTTAGACATATAGTATTTGTGTTATTGAAAGTTACCTAACTTGTAATCATTTAAATTGTTACAAAAAAGTATTAAGAAGTGCACACCAAAGTGCTCCTAAGTAGGGAGTTTTATAAATATAACAGGTGATACAAGAGATGATTATATTATAATGATGCAATAATACATTGCATATATCACAGTAGGTATAAACTTCATTATGGTTAAAAAAATAAAAGCATTTGTTAAGTGCTCCTATGTAAGGAGGATTATAATACATGTACAAGAAATAAAACAGGAAGTGGTGCAATCTTGTTATGTTCAAATATAAATTTCTTTGGTTTTTCTTTTAATTTCACACTCATGGTTATAAAAAAAAACGTTTTTACCAATCTACCAATTTAGTCAAAACTTAGTATGCCTTTTAAATTGTTTTAAATTTTATTTAAAAATATATTTTTTATGTGTACATATGCTACGATAAGTAAACATTACAAATGGCTAACATGTGGGCATTTTTTCATTCTGTATTAAATATCTAGTATTTGTTCAATTATCTTAAATCCACTAATTAGCAGTGAACAATCATTAGCAGAGGTGATAAAACTGCCAAAGGCATTATGTATTTAACTTAATCCTATTGTCAGTAAATTTAAGTGTTACACAATCAGGTAACAATTTTACCGGAAACACCAGAAGGCAAGAAATTTGTAAAATGTATCTTTTGAAAAGGCAGAGGGGGGCATTCTTTGGCTTTGGAGGGCAGAAGGGCGGGGGTAAGGGCACATAGGGCGGGGCGCCCTTCTATTTAGGGCAGGCGGGAACACTGAGTTTGATAGGGAAAGATCTTAAGTTATTTCTTTTCGCGACGATTTAATTTCGCGTTATTTTTCTACTTTCGAAAGTCGCGAAAAATAAATCGCTTGCAAAATTTAGTTGGTTTACAGTATATATAATATATCCTTTATAAACCTTTTAGTAGCATGATTTCCATCATAATAGACAACTTTCAAGTTTGATGCATTTCCGTCAAAAACTCTGGTTTTAGTGAACGTCACTTGTGCGTTTAGGGGCGTCGTCACTTCCATTCCAATGTTGAGCAAGTGGTTGGAAAACTATAATTCTATATTGTACGAATTATTCGGCAAAATGAATTCTCAAAATTGACAATCAGCATTGCTGTCATTAGAAATTGTCATTTAGTACCTACAGAACAACAATTATTTCTAGTTTATCCTGCACAATGACGATCACTAAGACGCTTGATGAACGTAAATAGTGCAGGGATACAGGCGACCCCCTATATCTGGTAAATGAAGTCATAAAGGCGCGTATAATTGACGAGTCTTTTTTCGGTGACGGATGAACTCGAAAGTGGTCTATTAGGTTAAGAAATAGTCCTAAAGTTGGGATTTGTTATCATTTTGGCTAATATCGGAGAAGTTTACTTATACTGGTCAGATAGTTGAGTTATTTCAGTAAAACTGCCAGAGATTTTAAAAATGATACATGCTAAGATTGCAGAAATTTCATCTCACTGTTCTGTTATACAGTAAAACTGTCACAGAATTTAAACATACCGTATAGCGGGTTATTTTCGCGGGTGTAAAATTTCGCGATTTTCATTGAACAAGGTATACGAAATATTTTGGCGGTTATTATTTTGGCGGATTGAAAACTTTTATTAATACCTTTGTATGCACACCTTTAATTTCGCGGAATTTATTTTGGCGATTTAGTTCTGTCCGCGAAAATAAGCGAAAATTTGCACCCCGCGAAAATAACCCGCTATACGGTAATACATGCTAAAAATGGAGAAGTTTAACTGCACTGTCATGACTGTTCTGTTTTTCAGGAAAACTGTCACAGATTTTAAACATAATACAGACTAAGAATGGAGGAGTTTAAACTGCACTGTTCTTTTTTTCAGTCAAACTGCCACAGATTTTTAACATAATACATGCTAACCTCACTGTTCTGTTTTTCAGTAAAACTGCCACAGATTTTAAACATAATACAGGCTAACCTCACTTTTCTGTTTTTCAGTTAAACTGCCCCAGATTTTAAAGATTGTAAAGGCAAAGAGTGGACAGGGAATCAGTTTGTCAAGTATCATGTTTGAATTAATAGCTATATCAGCAAATTATTCCTATGGTTTCCAGAAAAGTTTTCCATTCAGGTAAGATTTTATTCTTATTTATTTAAAAACCATCACAGCCAAAGTAATACAGGCTTGTAAATATTTGATGTGAATGATTTTTATATAAAAAAAAAGGATTAAAAATGTAGGTGTATAAAAAGTAAGATGAAGAATTAAGTTTGGCTTATTAATTTCAATATTTCAACTGTTCAAGATTAAAAGTGTTTTGACTTGATGAAAAGGCACATGAGAAAGTGAAATAGAACTCTCTTTTGTCAAGTTTTATTTTAAAAGCCCAAATAATCGCGAGATTTTTTGCAAAATTTGACAATCATCCATTTTTTGGGATACGATTGCTGTCAAGCAATCTGTAGACTTTTACCATTGACCCTATGACACACTCCCTCACGTCACTCGTTTTATTCTAAACATTCGGCAACATCTCAGATTCTTATGATTGTCTTGCTTTAAAAGGTAAAAACAAGCAAAACAATTGAACATAAACAACTTTCCTGTAATGTTTTACTCATAATCTTCATGTATGATATTTTCCTTGACTTATATGCGTGTTTTTACCAATACGGAAAATCAGAATTAAACAGTATTTATATTTAGTGTTTTTATAAATTTAGAAACACGTCAGAGGGAATTCCCAAATTTTGATAACTTGCGAGAGTTCTCTGAAAGCCGATCGATAATTCTATTTCTGTCACAAGAACTGAAGTGGAGTATTTCTATATTTTACCGTTATGAAACTGATATTTGATACTGTACTCTCATAAAGAAATGGAGAACCATTCATCATCTATCATTTAATAAACGTTCTTGTTCCAAATCGCAAGTCGCGGTTTGTTTATGTATTAATGTCCATGCGTGGTCTCACTAATTAGAGACAAAAAGAATTGTAGAGACAAAAAGCGTCAAAAAGCGACAAGAAGAATAATATTAGCAACAAGAAACTATTTAGCGACAAGAAAACATTTTTTTATTTATATTACTTATTCGAAATAAATATTAAAAAAATATGCAAAAGAAAACAATTTCAACGACAGGAAAGTTATTTTTGATAGGGGGGGGGGGGGGGGGGAATGAAACTTGTAAATCTAATTCAGTTGCTACATTTATTTACATGCTATTTTATAAGGTATCACAGGAAGTATATTTTGTCTTTTTATTTGTTTTTAAAACCATTTTTGTACAATATATAATTAACTTGCAAAATGCATTATTTGTGCATAATTGTCCAGAAAATTCATACACAAATTGTGAAATACAAATTAAGAACTGAAATCAAACAAGAGGAAAACATAATTAAAATGTGAATATTTTTCATCATTTTATTTAGTGTATTGTCTCATTTAACGATATTTATCATGTCTATGCATATAGATTGAAGATTAAAGGAAACTGATGACAATCTTGAGTTTTCAACAGGTGTTCACTATTCGGTACAATAATTTTATATTCTGGTGCGTGTAATTGATGAAGGTGTTAATGGATGTTATTGTTGCAATAAAACAAAGGACACGCACCTAGTTAATCTCATTTGTTGCTCTTAATTGTGTATTACCTTAGAGTGAAGCCACAGCTAATGTTGATCCTATCAGGAAAAAATAATTGTACAGTTAGGAAGGAAATAATATTTCATGTTTTTGTTTTATTAAATCCTTCAAAAGGAAGGTGACAAATCTTTGTTTTTATTTTCATTTTATAGCGTTTACATTTCCTTTGCTCTTACACATGTTTAATTTCTACATCTATCAATATGATAATAAAAAGTACACAATCTCTTCATCGAATTTTTTTTTATTTCTTCATCTTTCAATATTATCCTAAAAAATATTTTAATGTTTGTGATAACAAAATGTATTCTTGTCGCTAAATAGCTTCTTGTTGCTTTTTGTCACTTATTATTTTTCTTCTTGTCGCTTTTTGACGCTTTTTGTCGCTAATTAGTGAGACCCCACATAGGTGTAGTTTTCCTGATTTCAAGGGGTATCAGATTGAGTGATTCCCCGCTTCATTGATTAATTTGAAACTCATGGGATTCTTTCTATGTCTGTCTGCATATGGAGGGCTATTGTTGCATAATTTTAAATCACATGCATAATTTAAATTAAAATAAATGTTTCATCGTAAAAATTACCTATAACACCCCTTCAGCAGAAATGGAATCTTCCATGTTATCGTTTCGAGTTGTCTCCCTTTTCGAAGTATTCGTCAAGAAGAATTAACTCGTTAATGCCGGTAAACGTCGTATTATATTAAGAACGATCTCAATGTAAACAGAGGAGTGTGTACAGAAAGGAGTCATGCCCTCTGACCCAAAGGAACTTCAATAATTAAAGAGTAAGAAATGGGGTTCCTCCTAAACTGGTCCGCCGTTCTATATATAGCTTCGCACCGAAGGTCAGTGTAGCGATAAGTGAACACAATATGATATGGGTCCAGTTTAGGGTTCCTCCTAGAATTACGGTGATAAGATACGGAAGCAAGTTAACTCGTACCACGGCATTGGAACCAAAAAAGTTAACTTGTACTACTGGGAAGTCGTAACATTCAAAAAAATATATAAAAAATATGATGTTTTATGGGTTTCTGTTTGTAAACTTAATAGAAATAAAGTTGAATTACTTGAATTTTACACAGGAGTTAAATGAAAACTTAGACAAAAATAAAGAATGTTTTAAAGCATTAATGTTTTAACTGATCTTTCAAACTAGAACATAGGCGGATCCAGCCCCCCCTTTTTTGTGGAAAAAATTTGGTTGATAATAAAGGGAATCATTGAAGCATGACTGGAGCGGGCCCCCTCTTAGGTCAGTCAGCGGGCTCCCCCTTAGGAAAAGTTCTGGATCCGCCACTGTAGAACTTAATCCAGAGGAAAGTTAAAACATTGCTTTAACTGTGCCTTATTAAAATTGAACATGTTGAATATGTATATATCCAATTTAAGTTAATTAAAGCTGTAATCCATGACCACAAATTGAATGCTATGTTTACAATTGTTGAAAGCCATGTGCTTTTTTTGCGGGGAAAACGCGGACCCCCTTAACAGGAATCAGTTAAATTTCATTGTTACATTTATTTATAGACAGTAAAAATAATTTTGGCAATCATTTTGACTAACTGCTAAGATTTTATTCTTCATGAAAAATTTTCTTCGGGTGAAACTGTATATACCTTAATTATCTACATCTGCCACAGTATTTTCTATCCAATATACAAGGAACATAAGCTACAAATTGGTCATTGTACTTTCAAATTATATACATTTTACAGACTTAAGAGGTATTGGGTGAAAGTAATAAAATCAACGGTACCAATTTTGTTGCACCAGATGCGCATTTCGACAAAACATGTCTCTTCAGTGATGCTCGTGGCCAAACTATTTGAAATCCAAAGCTTATATAAAGGATGAAGAGCTATAATCCAAAAGGTCCAAAAAGTATAGTCAAATTCTAGAAACGTATATCATGTATATTCATCATTTAACACCATTTGAATGCATTTAAATAAGTTGGTACGAGTTAGCAATGGTTCGAGTTTTTTTTTTTTTTTTAATGGTACGAGTTTACAATGGTACAGGATAACTATAATTCGATAAAACACAATAAGTACATGGCTCATACACTTGTAACGGGGATTGGCTATTCTTTAAGTTGAGTGACTATTCAGATTGTTACATTTTGCATGTGCAGTTGAATTAGTTTAGAGAATAATACTATCCAACTGTACCAGGGTTACCGGCCAAAAATGCTTGAGACTCGCGCATGTTCATGCTTTTTTTGCAACAGTATTCTTGGATCTATTTCTTTCCTCTTTGATCTTTTGAATTTTGGCCAAATCTCATGCATTTGTTTAATGAAAATTTGGCAGAACTGCTATACATGTGTCAATGAAAACTATGGCAATCGTATCCCTCAGAGCATTCTGCTCTTTGATTTTTTATCAAATTAAAGTCTAGCTAGGAAACATAGATTGTAGGTGTCAACAAACATGTAAAATGTTATAGCAAACATTAAAAATGTTATAACCAACATTATGTTAAAATATCTATTTTATTGTGTTTGTGCTCTTTATATGTACTTTGTGTTACCTGTAATAATGTCAATGGAAATTTTACCCATTTTTATTGAATTTTTAATATTGGTTAGGGGGAAATAAAAATAAGTGCTATTTGTGACGTCATGAATAGAACACACATGTACATACATTTTCAATAACAAAATTATATTTCCTTTCTAGTCACTGGAATACATATACATTTTGTAATTCATTGTGTTATTTGTTATTAAATCCTAATTTGAAATTGGAGCCACTTTGATGACTTAAGGGCCTTATCATGCTTATGAATCGAACATTGAATTATGCATAAAAATGTATCATAAGGAAAGATTTTAGTTAAGAGTATGAAGTATTTTATAGTTGTTGCAAAGAAATCTCATCGATGTCTTGTCAGCATTTGAATATTAAATCAGATGCTTGTAAAAAGACACTTCCACATTGTTTGTTGTTAAAGATTCCTTGCTACCAGTCTTTGATAGAGTCTGAAGGATGTGTTTTTGACACTAATTCTGCTATTATCAAACACAGTATTGTGTCCCAGTGTCAGTCTAAAATTTTAGTCATAGCATCCCTGTTGGCACAGAATTTACCTACATGTGTTAAGTATAACTATTAAAAGTTTCTTGTCCTGAATTTGCATGAAATCTTTGCCTATTGAATATTCGTTAAAAACCAAAAATGATACTTATACTTAATTAAACTTATTACTTTTCAGTGCCTATGGTGAGGGTTTATTTTTAGCCATCCAGACTGGGTTGATTGCAGCTTTAGTGATATTTTATGGAGGGAATCTTATAGGATCTATTGGTTTTACATTGGTGTACACCTTAATCATGGCTTATTTAATGTCACCATTAGTACCTATGAATATCTTAGCTTTATTCCAGAGTGTAAACATATTTATTCTCTGTTTAAGTAAGGTAAGTTTGTCACCTTTAAAACTGAAGATTAACCTTTGTACTCTGTTTCATTAAAGTTCAAAGAACCTAAGGATATTACTGCTTTATTCCACAGTGTTAAAACATTCTCTATTGAGCAGACAACATAAAATTTGTTGGACTTAATGACAAATTTGGTGAATAATGAACCGGTCCAATAAAAATTCCTTTCCGATTCTCAGGTGTTCAGGGCTCACACTACTTCAGAATTATAGGGAGAAGTGACTTCTCTTTTTGAAACTGATAGGGAGAAGTGGTGAGATTTGAAAGAGAAGTGCTCATCCGTGCGGTGCGCTACAATGTTTGGATTTTACTGTAGTATAAAAGGTCATTTGTAAATAATGTTCTTTTTATATTGTTCAATTCATACCTGAGTATTCAATTAAAGTAACATTTCAAATTAAAAGTTGTTTAAATTTTACTATGGTCCTTGTGAGAAACTACCAACTAAATGTCTAGCACTAAAAAAAAAAATTTTTTAAAAGGTAAAGAATTTATAATATATCAATTACAATTAAATTAAAAACTATGTTGTGAATGAAATCAGTGTTTCTCATCAATAGATATATAAAGGTAAGCTGGGCCATAATATATTGATATTAGTGTAATAGTCTAAGAGTTAAGCAACTTTACAATAGTTTACAACAATCCATATAGATTATAGGGAATTATATACACCAATCAATGATGACTTTATTTAGATGGAACCAAAAGTCTTTTAATGCGTGTGGAATGCGTAATTTTTCCTTTTGGGATCAATTTTCTTCTGTCAGCTGTTCCATCCGTGCGTCCGTAGTAATTTTTGTAAAAATACGGATTTCGTTCATAGTTGGTCCGTTTCCGATCCGTAGTTTAGAAATCGGACAATGGCGGACGATTGCAAGAAAATTTACAAAAAAAAACGATGTTTGACAAGTTATTTGGAAAGGATCATGACGTTTTTAATGCAATAAATGGATTGAACATTTACTGGGGGAAACTCTTATCAAGTTTAAATGAAGTAACAAACTTTATTTTGCAGCTGAAAGTTAGGTTGATGTACGTTTTCGAGTAACAAGCACCGGAACTTTCAGAAGTGCACCAAGTGATAAAATGTTGTATTTTTATCAAATACTTGCTACACACTGCAAAAACGATGCTTCAACCTCATTTCATAAGATTAATAATCGTTAATGTCTAAATTTCTTTAATTATCAATAAAAAGTTGATGTTTCATCAACTTGGTAAAAATTGAAAATGTTCGATGACGGAAGCCACTGAAAGCGAGTATCGTAAACAACAGTGCGACTTGTCTTCGCTTTTGGGGGTTGGGGAAAGCGAAGTGACAGTCGTGAAAGCGACTTCTTCGCCCAAGTCGCCTGGTAGCGTGAGCCCTGGGTGTTGTTTATCATCGGTTTTTGGGGCTTGTAAAAATTTTGTTCTGAAAGGAATTTCACAAAATTTTTAATTGTCATTAAATCCCGATTTCAAGATGAAAATTCATTTGTTTCTACTGAGATCATATCAGTTACTATACATGTATACTCTCTTATCTGACCACAGATGAATTATCATGTTGTGATTGGTTAAACGCTGTCATGTGGTGACCCACTATGAGATCGTATAGGGGATGGTAAGTTTCATATGGGGTTCATAACACGTTAACGGCAACGTCATCTATCAATGTTGTTTGTTTCATTGTTTATTTTTCAACGCCGCAGAAAAGTCCAGCGTCTGATAAATTTCGTTATACGGTTAACTACTAACCCCCTACGGATTCATAGAGGGTGAATAAAATTCATAGGGGACTCGGCCTCCGGCCTCACCCCCTATGGATTTTACTAACCTTCTATGGATCCGTATGGGGTCAGTAGCGAACCATATAACTTATAATCTTCCATGAGCATACAAATCTTGGGGTTTTACATAAATTTTGTAATTCTGATATCACATAAAAGATTTAGGAATAAGAATCACTTCAAAAAGTGTGTACAAAATTTCTTTTAAGTAATAGAACAAATGAATGAAATTGCATTGGACGGCATATTTGCCTTGTTGCTAAGAGTAGAAGAATCTGTTTTGGTAACCAATTTAACACAGAAAGTACAGAGTCTATGAATAAGTGGGTATTTTAATAAAAGGTTTTTATGTGTCAATATACATTGTAATATAGGACCTTCAGAAATTGACTGATTAATCTGGCTATGATATATTCCTCAAATTTTCTGTTTATTATTTCCTATTTTCTTGTTTATATACTGTAAACCAACTTATTTTCGCGAATACTTTATTTCGCGTTTTATTCTTTCTTGACCACTTCGCGGATATTTAATTTTGCGATTTTCTGATTTACTTGATGAAGTTTAATAAGAAAAGATCCAAGGTTAACATATTCGCGATGATTTGTATTCGCGTTATTTTTCTACTCGCGAAAGTCGCGAAAAATAAGTTTGTTTACAGTATATTGCAGTATTCAATCACCGATCTACAAATGTTCATATTTTTTCTTTATTTTGTAGTTGCTTCAGGTTGTAGCTAATTATAGAAATGGCAGTACTGGACAGTTATCAGCCATAACAGTGTTCTTGCTGTTCTCAGGAGCTATCACTAGAATATTCACATCCATACAAGAGACAGGAGACAACCTGGTTATTATGACATATGTAGTGTCTACTTTATTTAATGGTTTAATTACTGCTCAAGTCATATACTACTGGAACAGTAAGAAGAAAACCGAATAGAAACATTTTATGCAATACAAATTTGGGCACATATTTGCCATTGTTGTTAACAGGGAAATATATCACTGTTAAGTTATATTATTTATTGATATAGGGGACATATATGTAAGTCCTCTGTTATAAATCAGATAATCAACTGATGCAATATGACACATATGAAGATAAAGATAAAGCTCCAAACATGCTATGCATGTTTATATATGTAAAGTTTTGAAATAAGCATTGTTGGACATGTTCTTGTTATATTTGACATATTTTAATTGTTGGTGTTATTGTTTGATTGATAATATGTTTATGCATTTATTAAAGTTCAGTTAAATCTTATACACAAAATGCAACATCCTCTGTCTGTTGAGTACAAACAATGCCAGGTCTCTTTAAAATCATTTTATTTGACAATCACTCACTGTGTGACATCAATGTTCTTAAGAAGTATGTATGGTATAGATTTTGATCCTGTAGTACTTAATAAAAAAGATGTTCTAATAGTTGGAAATTACATAGAAGGCTATATGAAGATATGATTAATACAACGAATATTTCAGGTTTTACAATCATGTGTCAGATATATATGATGAATCAACTTAAAACTTTGGTTATACATATAAATGGAAGACTTATTTTTTGTCAGTCTGATTTTTACTGATTTATTTTGTTAGGAAGCAGATTCAATCTTGGTCTGACATTAAGTCATCTAATAGTCTTCATATGACATTATATCAGTGAAATGCAGACTATTAAAACACAAATTATCAGACTTGACTTTATTACTGCTGATGAATTATACTAACCTAACATGTTATGAAGTTTAAATTTATAAATTAAAATAAACAACATATAAAGTTCTTTGTTTCGTTTTTGCCTGATGATAGTGATGTTAAATGCATAAGCATCATATTCACAATGTGAATTATTACTGAAACAGGGCTCAGGCACTTGTATAGCGTCAGTTAATTGTATTATCACAGTGATAACTCGACAGAAGGGAAACAATTCAGTAAGGTAATCTTGTGGAAATGAAAACAAAAATCCCATTTTGTTATATATATTACAAATGGGTTAAATAACATCATTCAGATGTTAATAAATGTCTTTCTGGTATCAATTTATTTGACATTTACTTGTTAATATTTGAATTTTGAATTCTGCATTTCATAAAAAACGAAAATACTTCTTTTCTAAATATTGACAGTTTGATATCTTAATTATAATTAGAAACTTCCTAATTGCAACTGTTCAAGTCAATTGTTTGGCCATGGTGAACTCAACATTTTCAACAACACTTCGCTCTGAAATGCAATACCATGATCCAAAATCAGTTAAACTGAAAACAAAATTTTATAAGATAGATTCAGTCATGTAACAGCAACGTAGTTGTAAAGACCTGCCATATTGTTCAACCTCTGACTGCTTGCCACGTTAGCTCAGCACTTATAAGTAAACCCCAACCAAGCTGGTGACACAACCGATCAATCGTTTCTTGAGTCAGAACAGTATTAATAGAAACCCTAATCATTCTGTTGTCACAGCAGAACAACTGCTCCACATGTCAGATCATCATTAATGGAAACTTCGACTATGTTGTTGACACATCAGACCTTTTGCTTTTATTAATTAGCATTGATATTATTTCTAATCAAGCTATTGACAGCTTCTCACGCCAGATAAGTATAAATGGAAATTCCGGCTGTGCCTTCGACAGCAGACCAACTGCTCACGTCAAATCAGTATTAATTTGGATACCAGCCAAGCTGATGGAACAGAAGACTCACGTCTGATAAGTATAAATGGAGAATCCGACTGCGCTGTTGACCGTAGACCAACTGCTCACGTCAAATCAGTATTAATTTGGACACCAACCAAGCTGATGGAACAGAAGACCAAGTACTACTCGCGAGAAATCAGTATGTAATGGGAACTCCGACCATTCTGTTGACACACCAGTCGCACTTCTTCTCACGCCAGCGAGGATCGGAACTCCACCTATGTTGTTGACACAGCAGACCAAATGATTCTTCGTCAAATCAGTACTAAATTCGACTACACTGTTTACAAATCAAACCAACTGGTCCCAACGTCACATTTACATGCTTTTGAACTCCAATTAAGCTGCAGTAGACACGGTTTCTAACCACTGCTCCTCTCGTCAGATAAGCATTACTATTGACTCTAACCAAGCTGTTGACACAACAGAACAACTGCTCCTCTCGTCAGATAAGCATTACTATTGACTCTAACCAAGCTGTTGACACAACAGAACAACTGCTCCTCTCGTTAGATAAGCATTACTATTGACTCTAACCAAGCTGTTGACACAACAGAACAACTGCTCCTCTCGACAGATAAGCATAACTATTGACTCTAACCAAGCTGTTGACACAACAAACAACTGCTCCTCTCGTCAGATAAGCATAACTATTGACTCTAACCAATCTGTTGACACAACAAACACCTAGGTTTTAGTTTGTAGCCCATTGTTAGTATTGGTTTTACTCAAAGTCAGTTCACAAAATCTTTTTAGTGTACATACCGAAGTCTTTATTATTGAGGGCAAATGTATCATCTAAATATCTGAAAGTGTTATTGAATTAGAAGTGGTTTGGTGGCTCTTTCGATTGGTCTTTTTTCTTCCTTAAAACTATTTCATTAATCAACATTAATGTTAACCCCAACCACGTTCAAATGTAGTTGACGCATATATGTTATTTTTTACGTTTAAGTCCATTCAAAAAATGTATTAAAAGCTACTTACGTTACTTTATTGGTGAAAATAAGACTAAGAATGTGACAGTTGATGTGCATGTGTTTGATGTGTTTTGTCATTTGATTTTGCCATTTGATTAGGGACTTCCCTTTTGAATTTCCTCGGAGTACAGTATTTTTGTAATTTTCCTTCTTTTTTTTTGTAGAAATTTATCTAAGATTTCGTTTTTGTTTAGCATTTTCATTTTTAGGCAAAGACCTCTATAATATATTTGATTCAAAAGATGAACACCAGCGGATTGAAGATAAATACAGTTAGAATATCTGCTTTCAAACGTTTGCAAAGCAATTGTGTAACAATTAAATTTTTGGCAATAATTCGTTTGGATAATTGTACAGTATTTCGAAACTAAAAACCAACAATCTTTGTTGTATATTTATATATATTTAGTTTAATAATGATACTTTGTTTCATAATTATGCCAAATGTGAATAAAAAAAACACAGATTGTCGCAAAAATTTTTTTTTGACGTCATGAAAAGTAACCTCATTACAGTAACCTCCCCTTAAACTGTATCGAATGCCTTAACCGTTGCTGTACCTATTGCAAGTTTCAGTCATCGATAGTTCCGACAATGCTAGCAATACAAGCAATAGTGCGCGGGTATGTAAAAGAAAATATCAATGTCTTAAAATAGATTAAATCTACACGATTCTCCTTGATATTAGACAGCCTTAAAATAGGTTTCTCATAGGGATATGAGAAAGATATCAAACACAGTGTATACAATTATCAAGATTTTTTTTTCTGTTTTGCATATAATGCGTGCATGCTCATCCACTCTATCCTGTTTATTTATTTACACGATAAATCACATCGCATTAACATACTCAAAATAATCATCAAAACAAGATAAAACTTAAATGAAACCGTCTCCTGGTCATTATATGGGATTATCACGCACACAAGTTTGTCTATATTAGTACATACATACCCCTTCAAGAACATTCATGAACAATCATCAACTTTATACATTAAATGTATGGATATGGTCATGAATTTTAAGTAATGAATTGCAAATTAACAGAGTTGAGAAACTTTGTTTTTTTCAACTTAACTGATCATTTCAAAAACATGTGGAATGACACTTTATGTGTTTGTTTTGGAATTTTTTTTTTATTTCATTTTTGTTACAGTTTTTGGGTGGTCTTTTATTTATTCCACGACATCTGCAAGCGGCATACAGTCGACATTAAACAATAAACACATCAACAGGTGGCATACAGTCGGCACTAAACAATAAACACATCAACAGGTGGCATACAGTCGGCACTAAACAATAAACACATCAACAGGTGGCATACAGTTGGCACTAAACAATAAACACATCAACAGGTGGCATACAGTCGGCACTAAACAATAAACACATCAACAGGTGGCATACAGTCGGCACTAAACAATAAACACGTGTCTTCAGAACATTCTAAGCTCTCAATAGTTCAGAGACTACAGACGTTGGAATTAAATTGACATACTAAACAGACAATCATAGATCTGTCGTTATCATCAAATTCTATAAACGTCAAGAACAGTACAAAAGACAACTTCTGCTAGGTTCAATGTTACACTGATATGTGGCCGGATAAAAGCAAACTTTCTTTGTCTCAGCTGAGGTTTAATGTTACACTAATATGTGGCCGGGTAAAATCAGACTTTCTTTGTCTCAGCCATCTTGTCATACAAATGTTTGATTAGCTTATATAAAAGAGATGATTTAATCATGGTCAATACCAGTTTGTACTGCTTTTGTCGTATAAAAGGACAACCTCTGTTTCCATCATAATAATCATTTCTCCTTACTGCTTCATTCATTTCAGATCAGGTCGTATTATCCAGAAACTGATACTTTACTGGCGTTAAAGAAACATGACTTGGATAAAATCAGTGGATCTTAAACAAGAAGTGCAAATTACAAACAAGAACAGCAGGTATAAATGTGTACGGGACGGACCTTGGGCTTGGCTTGTGGCATTTGCTAGTGCTCTTGGTTTATCAGTGACGTGTTCGTTCTTCTCAAATAATGGGTTATTTTATACATACATGGTAGAGGAACTCGGTATCGATTTCACCCTACTGACCTTGATTGGTTCAATAAATACTGCCATAGGTTTAACTGGAGGTTTGTGTTATACAATTAGAAACGTTCAATTACTATTGCCACAGGGTTAACTGGGGTTTGTGTTATACAATTAAAACAAATAAGGATAAACTGAGGAATCAATCATATTGATCCATATTAAAAGTGATAACTGTTTATGCCTTTCAGCCAAACTTTTTCAGAGAATTCCAAAGCTGCTTTCCACTAGGTCTGCGCTTAAGATACGTTTATGAATATTGATAATGGAAACAAAGTGTTAAATTCATGTAAAAGAAAAAAGAAGAAAGGTCGTAATTGCTACTTGAATACGAAAAATAGTTTGATGTCTGGGTAAATTTTTTGGTTTCGACATCAGATATGGTTTGGATTGGAACGTTATTTGAACTTATGTAGCGTCGATTGTATTCTTTGATATGTCACTGTGTTAGCAGTTTCTCAATCATAAGAGTGATTGGTTATAGTTGGTCCATATATAGAATGGTTTTAAGGTGAATATGTTTCACTGACTGGAGTCACTTGACCTTGAAATATTTTTATGACTCAATGGCCAATTTAAAGATTTATTACAATGTGTATTTCCTTTATGCTATTGTTATAAGACCATAAGGGTGGTTATGTGTTACTGATAAGGCTTGTTTTGCTTCGTTATCAATTCTAGGCTTTGATAAAGACTTATGCTATTGTTATAAGATCAGAAGGGTCTTTATATATATATCTGATAAGGCTTGTTTGTCCTTGTTATCAATTCTAGGGTTCGATAAGGACTGCATCTACAACACATATGATATAATGTCCGTACTCATGATCACGATTACAGTTTCCTGAATCACTGTGTTCAGTGACATAGTTGAAGCATGGATTTTGCTTGATTTTAATCTCATTTTCATGGTTTCAAGACTAATTATTTTTAACATGCCGTGTGATCATTTATTTCAAATATTTCAAATATAGTTCGCAGTTATAACTTATTAAGAAGGAGGGGATTTTTTGTTTGCATAATGTGGTTAAAAAGTAAAATCTCAAAAATACTGAACTTCGAAGAAAAAAATTCAATCGGAAAGTCCCTAATCACATGGCAAAATCAAATGACAAAACACAGCAATCGAATTGACAACAACTGTCTTATTCCTGACTTGGTGCAGGTATTTTCAAATGTAGAAAATAGAGGATGGAACCTGGGTTTATAGTTAAAAATTAGGCAAAGATTTTAGAAGGATTCTTAAATTTGGTAAAATGAATAAGAAATAATCTCTAATTATGTGTACGTTATACTTACAGCTGTATTTGCAGTGCAGTTAATAGAAAGATTTGATGTAAGACCAGTGTTAGTTTTTGGGGTACTTTTCCAATTCCTTGGCTGTTTCATGTCGGCATTTGTATCATTGTATCCTCTCTTGTTTTTTTCCATGGCTGTAGTGTTGGGTAAGTATCTGAGTTTTATTCTCTGTAGTAATAAAATCTAGCAAAATCTTTAAATGAAGTAATCAGACGGAAAACTAGCAGGAATTATTACAAGATTAAAATAAATTAATTTTACCTTTGAACTGAATTAGCTTTTATACAAGACATCAAAATCATATAACAAAACGATTTGGTATGGCTGCAAATAAATACGGAAAAATGGATGTAAGGTATTCACCTACCATCTTCACCAATTCGTAAAACCCATACCGTAAATTCTGCTATCTATACAATAAATTCATCATAGGTACCAGGATTAAAACTTCATATTTACGCCAGACGCGTGTTTCTTCTATAAAAAAAACTCATCAGTGACGCTCGAATCAAAAATTGTTCAAAGGACAAATAAAGTACGAAGATGAATTAAGGACCAAAACGTTTTGCCAATTACCTGACATTCTATTTAATTTCAAAACAGTAATTACTTTTCGTTATAATTAACAAAACTTTCATCTCAATTTGTCTTTGATAAATGTTTACCGTTTTATATATGTCTTATCGCTTCATCAAGTGTGATGTTTCCTTTCAAAGCAGTGTAATTTTAAATTAAGAAAAGGACGGAGGTTCTAAGGGAACATTTACAACTCAGGTCGAAAGGAATATGACAATCCGATTTGCTTTGCCCCTAGAGTAGATAGTTTCAAAGTAATTCTGAAGCCCGACTTTGATTGCTGATATAGTTTATGTTACTAATTTCGAAAGATGCTTCGTTGATCACTTGACAGTCCCAGCTATATATGTTGTTTGTAAGAACCGTTTTTCATTTTGGAAATGAAAATGGAACAGACCTATGGTCTAATTATAATTTTCCCTTTTGCTGGTTAGATTGGAGTTTAATATATTTCTTTTACAGTGTTGGCATTGTCGGTTACTAATTCCATTAGCTCAGGGTTAATGGTTTTACCTCCGGAAACAAAAGCACATTTGTCATGGATGTAGCACATTTGCCAAGCAAAATTTGGGTCTTCGATTGTTATAGCATAAGTGCCAGAAACACATTCATTTTATTTAATTTCAGTTCAGTTTTTTTATTTGCTTTTTTGTGCTTCCTTTTTATCATCTACCACTCATATAGTATTCTATGGATTTTTAAAATTTTGGCTTTGAGCATTCCTCATTTAAAAATCCACTAAAAATGCTTTGTACGTACAATGTATACAGTTTATAATGTTGTTTTTTTTTGTTTGGTTTTTTTTCGTCGTCCTCCAGAAATATTATCGAAAGATTCTTTCTCTTATTAAGCATATCCTGGCATAAATTTCGACTGAACTTGATAGTCTTTATAAGTTGTGTATTAAATTTATAGATTAAGGCTCACGGTATTTAGTTCCTTAAATTTACACAGTTCGCAGAGAAGGGTTTGTTGAAAATGTTCAGATCAAATGATAACGTGGTTGATATATGAATTGGGAACCAACACATCTGCAAGTTGCATCTTTGAAGACGGTAATATTTAGATCCGGCAACACATACATATTTCACATTGAAAACATTAGTCTGAAAAGCGGTGGTATCGTTTTAAGATTTGATAGGAATAGATTTTAAAGAAGCGATATATTTTCTATAATGCTGTCTTACCCTACTTAATTCAATGAAGACCTTGATGGAAAAAGAAAATTTAAGTGAAGACCACTTTGTCCACCATTACTGAATGTTTGACGTCAGAAGTTCAAGTGGGGCAGAATCCCTGGTCAACCGGGACAGATTTTCAATTAGCAATTAGGTATATGGTGGATTTAACCTACTATTGCCAGCTAAACCTCCCACTTCAAGGAAATGTTTATAGTTCTGAAACCGACGTAAATTATACTAACGATTATCGTTTGTTCCAGAACGTATAAATACACTTAGAAAACTGTTTGTCAAACAATGTTTCAAAACGGGACGAGCATTTTTAATCCTCAGCTTTCCTCTTTTCTTTTCTGAAAGGCATTGGATCAGCGTTATCATATGTTACCTTTATTGTTGCTGTGGATACATATTTTGATAAGAAGAAATCTATAGCGATGCCACTGGCGACTTCAGGAGCATCATTATCTGGAACGATATTTGCCCCGATATGTCAACGTCTTCTTGAACACTACGGATTTCATGATGCCATGCTCATATATTCGGCGATTTTCCTGAACTGTTTAGTATGTGCGGCTTTGGTTTTTCCACTTGAATCTAAAGGTACAGTATAAACGTATCCATTATAAGTCCTTGTTATCAAAATGTAGTAAATAGTATTTCCTCATTTTATTCTTATGACCAGAAGATAATAAGGACAAATCTTTAAGAATAAATATCATTCATAGTAGTATAAAAATGGCCTCAAAATTTTTTTAAAGTTTGCAAACTTCAAAACAGTGGATAATTTAAAGCAACAGTTGAACACCACTGTTCATAAATCGATTGAGAGAATCCGGGACACAAACTGAAACCGAGGGAAACACAAAAATTATAAGAGGAAAATAACGAAACAACAAAATCACTGCAATGCAACCAAACAAAAACGACAATGCAACACACATAGAAACGAACTATAGGCTTTTTCGTTAACAAAGAAACAGGCAACAGTAGTATACCGCTGTTCGAAACTCATAAATCGATTTAGAAAAAAAAATCCGGGTTCCTGAGGGAAACGCATCAAATATAAGAGGAGAACAACGACACAACAGAAACACAACATTAAAATGCAACACACACGGCAACGAACTATAATATAACAATGGTATCTTCCTGACTTGGCACAGGACAATTTAAGAAAAAATGGTGGATTGATCCTGGCATGCCGAACCTCCCGCTTTTATGACAATGTTGAATATAAAATTAAAATTATCACATTATATGACAGGACAACAATACAAATAAATGGGAAAACATATACTAAGTAGGACAGAGAAACACACGAACAATAGCTAACAAAAGGTACCAGGTTTAAAATCTAATACGCCACACGTGCGTTTTGTCCACACAAAACTAACCAGTGACGCTCAGATGAAAAAAAAATCGAAAGCCAAAACAAGTACAAAGTTAAAGAGCATTGAGGACCAAAAGTTTCAAAATCTAAAACATCATTTTCTCTATTAATCAGTGGTTGTTCAAAATAAGCGCTACTTAGTTGTAAGAATATCGGATGTTTCGCCTTTAATTTGTATCAGTAGGAATGAACAAACGGGTTTCTGATCGTTTCAAAAATGTATTATTCACCCTTTGTGAAAGATATGTTGTTTTTTCAGCAAAACAAGTCTCAAAAATATCCTGTAATTACAAATGCAAAATCTTTATTTTGGATTTCACACTGACGACCTTGGAATTAACAGATATATGAAGAATCTTGACATACCGCTTCCTCATTCACGAAAGAGCAATTTAGAGAAAATGACAAATCCATCCTTGTTTCTTTTTTGGTATTGACCTACAAGAAATTCGGCTATATATTTTTATAAAATTTCTCATGCAATTACTCAAGTGCTCATCAATGTAGTTTGTTGTATACAGATTTAAGGTATTCACATTGCAGAACATAGACTTTCTATTATAAATGCTATGCCATCTATGAGACTATCTCACTGAGCGTCCATCATAGCCCCTCAAATAGAATCATTGGTTATGTTTTTAATTACATTTCGTATTTAAAACTCTGTTTGCAATTTCTGGGGAACAGAAACTCTTTTTTCAACTATTATCATGAATGCAAATATTCATATTGTTATTGGAAAAAGTTAAAATGCATAGATCATGTGACATTTGACATTTTGCTATTACGTAAAACTAACTTCTATTGCAGAATCTCAAAGAAAGGTCAGTGAAGACAGTTCAATGGGAATGTCATTTTGTAGAAAGCCTTCGTTTATCTTGTACATGTTGACGAACTTATTGTATATCATAGCAAACTTTATACCCAACGGACTCCTTCCTGAGACAGCATTGTCCAAAGGAGTTACACAAAACGATATATCTCTAACATTTTCTGCAAACGGAATTACACAAGTTATTGGACGACTGATGTTTGGATTTCTATCCCACAGATTACCGCATCATATAAAATACTTATGGATTATTTACCTTTTTGGATTTGGATTATCTTTGTTGATTGTGCCTTTATCGACAACGTTCGTTCATTTTTTTGTTTACAACCTTATAAATGGAATTTTCAATGGTAAGTACGAAAAATATTTCATATTAAGGAGAGTATTTTGATATTAGAAGAGTATAGATAACAGGAAGAGAGATAGAAAAAAAAGTATTACTTAATAGTTCATCAATCAGTCAGATGAAAAACCGTCTTTACGATATAAATCTCCTATCAAAAGTGAACTTTTTTTTATTTCGATGCAATAAATTTGTAAATAACAAGTTTTGAAGTACTTTTTCGGTGCTTTTTAAAATAATGACTTTTTCTGAACAATGTCGAAATGATTTTTAAAGGAAAGTTTTGAAATAATATCAAACTCACTGTGTTGAACTCGAAATCAATATATACGAACACAAAAAAAAACGGTTTAGTAATTTAAAAAAAGAATAATAGTCGTCTTAACACTGCCATACGTTTTGGTAGCTGATTCCAGATTATAAGTCTCTGAATTGTCATAATTATCAATATTTATCAATGTTCAACTGGACGTATAAAAATGTTTTATCATCCAAACTAAACTGTATATCAACCGTGAACATTTTGCGGTGTATGTCTATTTGGATGATATTATCAAAATATCGATTCATTCAAGCATTGTTCGAGTTTTTGCCTTTTCCTCCATCTCACTAAATACATCAATTGAGATTTTCTATTGTACGACTTTTTACAGGTGGTGCTAATATGGGTTATAACCTAACCCTTAGAAACATAGTCGAACCAAAACATTACGGAAGAGCAATCAGTATAGCATTAGTAATGCAGGGATTAGGAGCTCTTGTGGGGAATCCTTTCGCAGGTTTGTTAAATTTGTAATGTGTAGACAAAAACGGAGGTTTGGCGTTCCAAAGTAGAAATCTGATATTTCTAATGAGTTATACTTCCTCAGCATTTCACGATACAGTAATTTAAACACATAAAAACCATATAACAAGCATCCGATTAATACGAGTGTAAAACAAAATGTAAATCTTTTACAAACCACCCATTTCTTACTTTATTTTCAACTGTTTTCATTTTTGCAATTGCATAAATTGCATTTACAAAAAGGAGGACAAGATAAGGTAGACATTGAAAATTCATAAGTCGAGATAACCTGGCAAAAGCAATAGAAGTGACAAAAAGATCAAAAAGGTACACACAGCATTACATAAAATGATAAAGACTTAGCAACACAGGGTTAACATCTGGTAGTTCAAATTCGGCAATAGTCTTACGTTAATCTTTTGCATACTCCAGATAAAATTAATTCATTATCATTCATGAGTTAAATGTTTTAGTCAAGTCTCATTACTTAACAATTCTTATCAACAAGTAGTTAATAATGTTAAAAAAAACATCTTATAACCTGCTATTGTTACGTTCAACATGGTTCTGTATATGGTCTTTTGATTTATTTTTTATATGAGCGTCACTAATGACTCTTTTGTAGACGAAACGCGCATCTGGTGAAGTACAAAATTCAATCCTGGTATCAATGATGAGTTTTATTGGTACGGCAGATTAATCAATTTTATTCTTTTGCAGCTTTCCTGAAGGACGTTTCTGGAAGTGGAGATATACCATATTATTTTGGATGTTTGATTTTTATTTTATCGGGATTAGTGCTTCTACCAATTTCAAACATCAATCAGGCAAAGTCACCAGAAATAGAAATTACTGTGTCCGAAAAAGGCGTGTATTCTCATAAAGTCATCGATACCAACTTTTACGCAGTTAGAGAAAGAGATGAACTTTTCAATGGTCCTATCATTTGATGGATAATGTCCGAAACACTTTCGAATCCATCAAAATATTTGTTGATATTTAACTGTTGTATACGGAATTTGCGCTCTGATACGAAAAGAAATGGTTGGATATAGCTGCTATTCCTCGGATACATTCTTAATGATTTTTTCAATTTTATCCGAATAAAAGTCAGAGATAAGAAATAAAATGAAAAATGAAAAAAAAACCAGATTAGTCTTTTTTTTCAAATTCAATGTTCAATTAAAAAATACTGAAAATCAAAAAGTATACGCTAATTCAAAGGAGTTCCAAACAGATAACTTAACAAGAATAATCATTTTTCCTTAAAAACTAATCTATAGATTTTCTAAAAGATTTCCCGATGTCACAACACGTTTGTTATGACATCACAAGACTTGATTGTCCAAATACGTCGATTGACATCAATCAGGTCATCTGATGTAATCCAATCATTTAAAAAAACATCTCCACTGATTTATTAAACGATATAACTAATTTATTGGTGGTGGCCTATCATTCATAGTTCACATGAAGAGATATATAAAAATTGTGTTTCGTATCATAATAAACGATGCATGGTACGAATAAGTGATATCAAAATGTGTTAATTTGGTACGTCTATACTGTAATATGTAACGGAATTCCGAGATTTTAATTGGCTATTAGTCAATAATGTCTGTCAAAGGTCAAAACGGTCAAATTCTCTTTATTGTAACAGATATATATAATGTATTCAAAAACATATAAAAAAACCCACGTTTTTCACCGAAAATTTCTATTTGTCAATGAAGAAGTCCGATAAGAGCCCATTTTGGCCTGAAAGTTCAAGAAATATTTTGGACACTTTTTAAACACTTTTCTACCCTCGTTCGATTAAATTATTTTCTGTGAAAGATTTAACCTCATTTAGTCATTACAGACGCTCTAAATCAAGCTGGAATATGAAACATCTATCAAATATACCATAATATGTTACTTTTCCGATGGTTTTTTTTTGGTCAAAAATGAAAGTGGACGCATCCAAGTTCATTCTCACCTTTATATATGTTATGTATTATCATCAAATACAACTTACATTTAGATATTAAGAATGAACACTAATACGGTCACTTCAAATACAGACGAAAACAGCTTAAAAATTAACCAAAATGCTACAATTTCAAAGATTATAGTAATTTAGCATGACTTTATGATGGTAGTACCCAAAACATGTGCATTTTATTTATTGCTTTGCTAAATATATCAGTTTAAATTTTAAAAAGGAAAACTATATATCTAAATATTTATGGGAGAGGAGTAGCGCCACATATGATCTCAAGAAGTAACTGTCATAAATTTTGCCAAATTATTTTATAGTTTAAACAAAATTCACTTAGATTTATGACTAACAAATACAAAACTTAGATTGAGACAACTATTCACCAGAGCTACCTATGAATTATCTGGCTGTGGAATAGTTTTATTCAATTATATGTTTTATATGTTCATGATACTTTGTTTGATTTGTTTTGTTTACGGATTAATATTCGTTGAAAGCATAGCAGAGCTTATTTATATGTTTTATACTATACCTTATATGGTTTATATAAACTACTTAGCTTCGTTTTTATACAACTCGTAGTACTGTTATATAAAAGTAATAAAGCAAAATTAGGAATGAGGCATTATTAGCAAAGAGATCGTACGTGATACCGATTTTTTTTTATGAACAGCAACATTTATTACAGATTTTATAATAAGCGCGAGAGAATCGTTTTATCATATTATTTATTCATATATGTACCTATTTCAGATTAATGTTTGTATGCTCATAACCTTCGTACGTTTAAAATAAATTATTATTTTGTATGACTATAAGTTTAACCTTGATAAGTGTGTACTAAACGTTTTAATTAACATAAAGGATGTTGAACCATTGCCCACACATTCATTTCACTTGTGATTGTATAGATATAACGTACTGCGGAAATCAAATGTAGATTAACCACTGTTCAAACGTGATAACTTGTTTTAAATTTATTCTTCGTCATTTGTATATCTAATGTTAGGTTATGCATAATTATACGTTAGGATACGATTTTTTTTTAAAACAATAATGATAGACAAAACTGGAATAATTAAAATACATCAAAACAGCGATATAGGTCTGGAAAGTGTGTTCTTTGATTCACCTACATGCATCGAGAGATTTAAAAATTAACCGAAAATTACCATGTGTCAAAAAAAATGCATGATGTCATTAAAGGCAACAGTAGTATACCGCTGTTCAACAACCATAAATTGATTAAGAAAAACAAATCCGGTATATGAACTCAGGTATTCAGAATTGTTAGGTGATCTCTATTGCTAGTAAGTCTTGTCAATAACATTAACGGTACCATGTTTTCTGCACCAGATACGCATTTCGACATTATATGTCTCTTCAGTGATGCTCGTGGCCAAAATGTGTAAAATATCAAAATATTTATTAAGCCAAATAAGTAAAAAGTTGAAAAGCATTGAGGATAAAAAAAAAAAGAGCTATAATTCAAAAGTTTCAAAGAGTATAGCCAAATCGGTGAAAGGAATCAGAGTATTGCATGAGGGAGATTCATTCCTTAATTCATAATAATTTTTAACATTTTGTAACAGCAAATTTAATAACACAACGAATCCGTATCTGTCGTGTTTACTACTGATCTAGCGTCTCATAATATTTGATGTGTACATGAATTTTGTCGACCTTTAATCATTATCCTTAGCATATATTTTTTCTAAACAATATGATTAAAATGTTTGTATTTCGTTTATTGCTTGGTACATAAACCATGCCGTTAGTTTTTTTTAAACTGTTTAATTTTTGTCCATGTTGACTTTTATAGCTTATAATGTGGTATTGGATTTTGTCATTGGTATGCCGTACTGTTACACAAAGTTGCTTACATCTAAGTTATTTGGTCTCTGATTGAAGTTATCTCCTTGACATCCATTCCACATCTTCTTCTTTTTTATATGAACTTAGTGAAAAATTTGACGATTCGTTAGACTTAAATAGTAGTAAGCTTAACGAAACGTTTGCACTGACCTCAGATGTTTCAGATGGGTAGGCATTATATATTAGAAAAGTGAATAGCCGTCAAGTTGCTGCTGAAAAAGTAGTTATCGCTGATACAATAATCGAATCTGATGACAGCAGTTTGGGATGCTAGTATGTGGGTGAAATTTTTGTTTGAATATATAAGAGTGTTTTTGCGCATTATGATTTGTCCTGTCTTGAAAACAGGTTACTGGTATCTGCGAAAGTCTTTCGTTTTCTATATAAAGCATATTCTACATCTTATGTAATCATTTTACGTTTTCATACTAAATACTAAATCTATTGGAAGATGGACGTTTACTGATTGATATTTTAGTCTTGGATATATGAGTACTAGTTTGAATTGTAACTGCAAGTACTTTCAGATCTGTACTTTATAACTTTATGTTTTTTTGTTAATTGTTTATTTTCTTTGTGTCGATCAAATGAGCTCCCTTTTCGGCTGATTTTAATAGTTTGTTCTGATTTTGTGCTGAAGCAATAATGTTACTAGTTAGGGGTATAGGTTTGTTGTAACCATGTTTAAATGGTTTCATGTCAATAGCCTGTACTTTAGTGGTTATCGTTTGTTGCTGTATATCATATTTGTTTTTCGTTTGCGGTTAGTTTTCTTGTTTGAATTGATGTACATTTGAATTTGTCAATTCGGTCAATGCTGTGTAGGTTTTACTCATTGTTGAAAACCATACGGGACCATATAGTTACCTTCTACATCATTTGTTATTTGATTTACGTCGAAAAGTGTCTCATTGGCGATCATACCTCATCTGTATATTTTTCTATAACAATTATTTTAAGTAAATACATGTAAAAGCAGACTTGACCTTACCTTCCGTTTTATATACTAGTACATGTATACATATAAAGTGTATTGAATGTTTTCCTCCCGGTTTCAGTGATATAATGGTGTTTAAAAAATCTTTGAAACTTAGTTCAAAAAATAACGACAAGGAAAAAAGTGACAATATTGTAAAACATCAGATCAAACCCGATGGAGGTTGGGGATGGATTGTGACATGTGCTATGTGCCTTTGTTTATGTTTATCTACAGCATTAAGATCTAGCATGGGGATATTATATACGCATATGATAGACGAGTTCGGATTTGATTTGACCATGTTAAGTCTTATTGGCTCAATTAATGGTGCTATATCTTATACTGGAGGTTCGTAGTATTTAATCCATACAGGAAAATGTTCTTTATATCAATTTTATCATTGAATACATTCTTGAAGTCGGAGGGAAAATGAACATAAATAAAGGGATTTTTATTACTAGTTCTTAAGCATTGATTAACGTTACATTGTAGTTTCGAGTACACACATACTAACGTTCATGCCTTCAAGTCATGTCCATGGTTTATGGTGTTTAAGTTTTAGTCACCCTCCTCTTAACTTTTATGCTATCATGTCCATTAAATGAGCAGAAGATAGGTTGCACTTTTCTGTTAGTGGACAACTAAGTGAAATAAACGACAATCTATTATGATTAAAGCCTGTAATCTATTTCTAGAAATGTGAAGGAAATACGTGATTCCTAAAACTGCGTTAACTTAATTGGCTTAGCCAGCAACATAAAAAATATTACAGCATTTCCATTGGCTATTCGATAGGTCAATGCTGAATGTCAAAGGTTATTCAATTATATTCCATTGTCACTGCAGTCCAGGGAAACTGTTGTTTGACCCAAAATAAATTGCAACATAATTCATTTTCTTGGAAATTGTCTAATACGTACTAACGCTGTCTCGCATATGTAAACCGGAATAGCAGTTGCAATCATTTACTTATTTATAATGCTGTAACCGCCTTTTTTGGTATGCGAACAATTACAGGTATTTTCAGTCGTCTTGAAAGATAATGATATTGAAGATAGATAACATGTTACAGTCTTTGAAGAAACTTCAGGTGACATGATAAGCGCAACTGACATTGAAAACATCGACAATTACTGCAAAACCACTTTTCGGCATGATTTAATCAACTGAGGTCTGTTTTGTTTATGAAATCTTCATACGACTTGTTCCAGTATACACCCTTGATCAAAATGAGATATTAAGAAAAAACACAAATCTACCTTAAGAAAAGCACATATCGAATATAGGACAGCTAGTAGACTATGGTTTTGTATATGGATACGGTAGACTTGCTGCGAAAAATGTTTATTCTGAAATAACTGGAAACTAAACCATCTATTTACAAATTATTAGAGCGGTGTAATGGTACTTTGCTGGTGCTAAGTCAAGATAATCTGGGGTTTGACCACTAAAATAATTGCAGCAGAATACATTTTTTATACAAAAAGAAGGTTACACAATAGAATTGATATTTATTGGACAACGTCATTTGCAATCGACAATTGCATAATTTATTTTGCAACATAAAAGTTTAAATTCTACTAAATTCTCATCAGACAATCGTCTTTTTGTCAAATTTTATTACATTTGGAATCTTATAATTATTCTTAAAATGTCCAATGGTTACTTTTGACATTGAAAAAGGACATTTGAGGTCATACTGGTATGTGTAAAAAGTAAAATCACAAAAATACTGAACTCATAGCAAAATCAATACGGAAAGTCCATAATCACATTGCAAAATCAAATAACAAAACGCATCAAAAACGAATAGACAAGAACTGTCATATTTCTGACTTGGTACAGGCATTTTCAAATGTAGAAAATGGTGGATTAAACCTGGTTCTACAGCGCTAACCCTCTCTCTTTAATAACAGTCTCATCACAATGTGTGAAAGACTAGATCAACGATTGGCGGAATCTTTGATTTAACACAATGAAAGTCTTGACCATAAAAGAATTTGGTTTAAAACTTGTGAAAATTGATTATCGATTGATATCAACTCTCGTAATTTAATTTGAATAGAAATAATAAGCTCACCAAAGGCTCCTTTATCGTCAATCCTCTACGACTTTGTACTTGCTTGGTCGTGTAACTATTTTTATCTAAGCGTTACTGATGAGTTTTATGTTGACGAAACGCGCCTCTAGTTTAAATTTTTAGCCTAGTACCTCTGATAACTATTAACATATATATATCAGATTATTGATACATTGCCTTTCCGATAATTTGGCAGTAGGAGAGGTTAGAGATGTAAAAGGGAAGATTCATGACCACGTTTGACTGATTTAACCACAAACTGTTACTGTACCATGCTAGGCTATCTTGAAAATATCTTAATTGTTTTTGTTG
This sequence comes from Mytilus trossulus, assembly GCF_036588685.1. Taxonomy (NCBI): domain Eukaryota; kingdom Metazoa; phylum Mollusca; class Bivalvia; order Mytilida; family Mytilidae; genus Mytilus; species Mytilus trossulus. The sequence continues at coordinate 83,610,701 of NC_086375.1, read as the reverse complement.
TTTTTTTATCTTTTTGTCTCTTGTTTTTGCGACGATCGGGTATTGATGTTGATTTGGTCTGTTTATTGTCCTATATTTGATGTCTTTTTTGTTTCCGCTTTATATAATAATCTAGATGATAATCATAACATTTGACATTTTGGAATAGTTTCGATAAAAATATTCTCTGCCAATATAGAGACAATTAAGAAAACAATTTGCTGAATAAACAATGTATTGAAGTTAGCTTAAAACAAAAGTTATACTTTATACATATTTTCTTAATTGCAGCTTTCTTCACAGTATCCCTCATAGACAGATTTGGTATCAGACGAGTCCTCTGTGTTGGTGGATTGATACAGTTTACTGGATGTTTAATTGCAGCTTTTGCTTCCTCTTTTGTCCTATTACTTATATCTATATCCATTATATCGGGTAAGAAATCTTTATATAAGAATGACGAACTGCTTAAGTCCTAAAATATGTCGGATTATAGTGTTGTCTGATTGCTGCCATGCTAAAATAATTAAAGGAAGTCAGCATTGTAGCACCGTCATATACACGGATGATTATTACACGTTTATCATAAGTGGGTTGCGGGTTTTTTCATTTGAAAAAAAAGACAAATGTAAGGTTACTGTATGTTTGTTTATTTGTTCATACATTTTTTCCGATAATAATCTTTAGTCTTTCACTTTCTTTTCCAGTTACCAACTATTTAAGGTGGCTGGGGCGTCTTAATTAAAACTGACAGAATTTTTTGATAACTTGTCAAAATAAAGCTTTTATCATGCTTTTTTCAAAACTGTATTAAAAAGTATGGGTCACCGGACTTTTTTTCACGCTACAGGTTGCGCAAAATTGTCAGATTTTGTATAGATTATTCATGGAAAATTAAATTTTGTGTGATATAACGAAAACGTACTATAAGAACTTTAAGATAAAATGTGAGAATATTGCTCTTATAACATGCTTTCAAATAAGCAAAAGAAAAAATGGGGTCACCGAACTTGTTTTCTTGCTACATATCGAAATAGGTAAATTCATAACACTTTCTATTGTAAAATTTACTTTATCCGAGTTATCTCCCCTTATTTGGCAAAGTTTGAAGAAATCCAATCAAACTCAAACAAGGCGTTTTTACAAAATTACAACTGAAATTATGTTAAAACACACAATTTTCTATATTTATATCAAAAGTCTTTTACATAATTTACATACAACTCTCAAAATTTGCACATTTCATCAAATATATAGACCAAAGATATCTGCTTATTTAAAATCCAAGATGGAGGAAGACACCCGAGCCACCTTAACTGTGTTTTAACTTAGAATATCACTTAGTTATCAACCAGATATTTTGTATGCCTTTATGAAACCGCCTGCGCGATCCTACTGCTGAGTCTCTTAGAGTAATACCACTTTAGAACTCGTGACTCTAAAATAGACATGCTAAAAAGTTGAAACAGTCATGTTCTGTAAAGTATTGGTTATAAAAAAAATCGTTTATTTGAAACATTATAACCTGAGGATCGGCACAATAATAATTATGGAATTTATTTTTCATTGCACTTTTTGGATTGATATATGCCTTTCCAACTTTGTAATGTCTATTACATACGTTACCGGTGTATAAGCAAATTTCTTATTGTCTAATGATATTCATTTACAATATTGTAGGACTGGGAAATGCATTAACATATGTTACTGGCGTAGTAGCTATTGATGCTTACTTTGACAAAAAGAAAACTATAGCTGTTTCACTTGCCACCACTGGTATTTCCCTGAGTCGAATTATATTCCCATCAACGATTGAGTTCCTACTTTCAAAATATGGATTCAGCGATGCAATGATGATATTTTCCGCTATTCTGTTAAACCTTGTTGTATGCGGAGCAGTCGTTTTCCCTCAAAGATTCGTCAGTCTAAGTAAGTAACAAAAAAGGAGTACATCGATAAACATCCTTAGCACTTATTTAGTAGGTTTTTTAAAACCGTAACGTTATTGAAATCTGAGCAGCACGAAATAAAGAAGAGCCCAAGAAAATGAACTTTTAAATGTACAACTCTTTCTCCCTTTAGAGAACACGCTGTGTTACATTTGCTAAATTTTACTGCTATATGTAATTTTTTCGAATGTAGGACAGAAAGTCACAGGACGAAAAGTCACAGACAAAAAGTCACGGACAAAAAGTCACAGGACAAAAAGTCACAATTATTTTTTTCTGATTATTTTCTTTGAATAAAAAAAATGCTTATTTTTACAAAAACATTTTTGTAATTTTCTTGAAGTATTTTTTATTAACCAACTTTGTAAGCAAAATTAATCAAAATAATATCAAAATTATCAAATAATGGTTAATAAAACAAAATGTCAAAGTAGATTTCCACTTAAATGGCTTCATGGTGCCAAGAAATATGCCCTTTGCATGATTAAAATTAAATAAATCTTCATTTTTCAAGTAAAATGATGAAGTTCATTAACTTAAATATGAATATATGTATTAAAAAGTAAATATTTCAAGATATTTCTCTTATATAATAAAACAATTTACTACCAATCCATGTTAATATAAACTCACTAATCTTATCACTTGAAAGAATGAGAATATTTGATTAGAACCCGGTGGTTACTGCCAGAAACATGTCATTCATTGAAATAATTAAATAAAACAAATAACAACACAACACAACACAAGAAACTTAAGCGTACACAATTCTAACAAATAACAGTATGAGTAAATTCTAGTGGTCTTGTGCCGCTAAAGGCATCTATCGGGTTTTTTTTGTACGAGAAGGATAATGTTAAGTCGTGTTTGATGGTGCTTCAACCGATGAATTTAGTCTGAAATGTGAATCAGAAAGTGTTGTTTTTCCTATTTGTTTTCGTTTGAATAAACATAATTCTAAAACTGTAATTTATTACCGTTTAAAGGCTAGTTTAATAGCAAAGAAGAGACAGTAAATAAATTAACAGATGTTCTCAACCATTCTTACAAGAGCTTGTAAAGCTAGGCAAAACCAACGATATGAAAAACGCCAGTGTGTTATTGTTTGTTCTCTGGAGAAGTGTTAAATTTTAGAAAAATGACAATTTCTATTTTATTTTGACAGAAGATGTTACATCAAAAACAGAGAAGCTACAAAAGGACATGGCGTTCTGTAAAAGCCCGGGTTTTATATTATATGTACTTGCAAGTTTTTTATATTGCCTTGGTGTTTTACTACCTGTAGGTTTCATACCTGAAACAGCTTCTTCTAGAGGAGTTAGTGTAGCAAGTGTGTCATTTACCTTTATTGGAAGTGGCATTATGGACATATTAGGACGTATAATCTTTGGAATTATATCACATAGGTATTCATTCTATGTATGTAAAATATGGAGCGCATGTCTGGCAGGATTTGGTCTGTCAATGCTGATTGTTCCATTTTCCAACCAATTATATCAGTTTGTTCTATTCAACTTATTAAATGGTTTGCTGAATGGTAAGGAATTAAGACATATAACGTAAATATTTTCTCATATGAATACGTGTAGTTAATTTTAAAAGGTTTAAAAACATTAGTCTTATTAAAAAAAGAAAAGGAGTGGAGGTTACTAAATTGTTATTTAAATATCATAAATCGAAGAGAAACTCAAACGTGATGGAAAAATAAAGTCCATACAAAATAATAGATTGAGATGTATGAACCCCATTTAAAATTGCTCCAACCATGTAGCTTATGATGAGTACTCTATCGGTCACGCCATGTTTCTGCAATTGGATTAAGGTAACATAGTTATACCATGACTGTTATTCAACCCATGATGACGTCCATGAATATTTCGAATTGGTGATTTCAAAGCCACTGTGAACCCCTGATGCAATATATCAAAAACATAAACATACTTCATTGAAAATCCAAACTGGAATGTCTTATAAAATGGCAAAATCAAAAGCTCAAACACATCAAACTGTCATATTCTTGATGTGACGATAATGTATTCCAACAGTTGAAACTGTGTGAATAGATATTACAGATAATCAAACAAACAAACTAATCTAACAAAGACGCCAAAAAGAAATGTTGTGGCAGTTTATAGTTTATTTATCCCAAAGGAAAATTTTCTTACCTACTAGAATCTATATATCGAACTGGGAAGACGTTTTCGATGATTTATGTCAGAAATATTGAATCACTCAGAAAGCGCATATTTGTGCAGACTTTTCGAAATTGTTTTGTAATAAAAACTTCATCCGAAATGATTTTGCGATTAGTCTTATTTTGCTACAATCTAGCAAATATTCTGTAAGATGCGAATTTAACAACAGAAATATCTTACAAATATCATTTATAAAAAATATAGCAAAACATGTTTTAATCAGACGTTTCAAAAATAAAATTTATAAATGAACAACACTTTTTTATTTATGAAAGTTTGCATAAACAATCAAACTCTAGATTGCACAATCTCATTTTTTCTGTAGTGTTTATTTTGTTTTCTAGGTGGTGTGAATCTAGGATATGCCTTGGCAATTAAAAACATAACAGAACCACAGTATTATAGTCGTGGAATAAGTATGTCTTTGGTTATGCAGGGTCTTGGATTACTTGCAGGAAATCCATTAGCAGGTAGTTAAATGCAGTAATAAAAGGCATGCTATATAATAAGATTGTCTTGTCAAAGATACCAGTATCTTTTTCCATTTTAAAAGAAAGTTACGCCACCTATTAATTTATAATATCTTAAATATAAAAGTACTTTTAGCTTTTTCTTGTGCATGCATTAAGATTAAAAGAAACAAAATATGTCTCAAAGACAAGTTTAACCGAATCACATTTTTTGAATACCTGATCAAAGTCAGAAGCATGTAATTCAATGACAAAAATATTTAAAAAAAAAATGAAGTTTGACCAACCACCAGATACTAAAGGTATGGAAATGATCATTAAACATATTTTCAACAATGGAAACATCATACTAGATAGCAAGCAAAAAAAGGTGACACAAATCAAAATAATTGATTTATATAAGAAAAGAACGTAAATCAGTTCTGACAGACAGCAGTCAACATTTACCTTCTCCGGATCACACACTCCTGGTTTGAACATGCACACAACCAATGGTACGATTTAAACATTAGTTTAAGCGCGCTTTTCTAAGGTCGTTTTGATTGAAATTTAAACGACAAATACTTAAATGCGTCGTTTTATATCTCATATGTGAATATTCAACAGCTATCGGAATTTTGTCCAAGTTTTCTTAAATATTACTTTTACTTCATATACACATTGATAAATTGTACAGTGATCAAAATTCAACATGTTCATCATTCGAGCATCGTATCAATTACTAAATGCAAAATACTCGAAGTCAATCGAATGATGTATCGATATCGATTTGTATATAAATATGCACATTTTAAATTAGTTTACAAGAAAGGTTTTTGATGTATAATTAGTTATCAAAGGTACCAGGATTATAATTTAGTATGCCAGACGCGCGTTTCGTCTACATAAGACTCATCAGTGACGCTCAAATCAAAAATATTTAAAAACCTCTTATGTTTGCTTATAAATGAAATGGTTATTTTTGTATCAAAATACAAATCTTTATTATCTTCAAAACAACTTTTCAGCGTATCTACAAGAAGTAACTGGTAATGGGAATACACCTTATTACTTCGGCACCATTATTTTCATCATGACAGCTTTAGTTTTATTACCGTTTTCCGGGTCTATACAACGTGAAGAGAAAACAATTGAGATCAAAGTATCAAAACACCAGATTAGTCAAAATTACAATAAAACTTAAAAGCAGTAATTGTTCATGTTATTCCATATTCAATACCATTTATTGAACTATATATTTATATATATATATACAAATGCTATAACCAAATATTATGATGCAATTTCAATGACAGATTTTTCTTTTTATATATAATAATGAAACTGATCTTTTATTTCTGCATATCAAAATATACGACAGTAATGTCAATGAACCATCATATGGTTTATATTAATGTACACACTAATTAAACGTTTTAAATACAGCCCATGCTTTTGTCAACTTTCATTTTAGTTAAATAGCAAAACAAAGCAGTGCTTTTGCAAATTGTCATTACAATTAACAAAGATGATGATAAGATCAACAATAATTACATATTTCGGTGTATATATATATATATATATAGGATCCTTTACTATAGATAATTTAGCTGATCTGTAACAAAAACATCTTCATGCCTTATATATCATGTACTGTAGTACGCCGCTAGATTATAAACTGACGTGGAAAGGTAACATACGGCCACCGAAAGCTCTTTTTTGAGAGCCCAGGTGGTCGTGTGGTCTAGCGGGACGGCTGCGGTGCAGGCGATTTGGTGTCACGATATCACAGTAGCATGGGTTCGAATCCCGGCGAGGGAAGAACCAAAAATTTGCAAAAGCAAATTTACAGATCTAACATTGTTGGGTTGATGTTTAGACGAGTTATATATATATATATATAAACGAGTCTAAATATATATAGCATTTGTAAATGTCTAAGAATATAACTAAAACACACTAATTGATACATTAAAAAAGTTCTATTAGATGTTTAATAGAAATACGCAATATTTCGCTAAACAAATATTGCGTATTTCTATTTAACATCTAATAGAACTTTTTTAATGTATGAATTAGTGTGTTTTAGTTATATTCTTAGACATTTATATAATTTTAATTCAGTAACTGTATGAGTTTATTTTCACAAACTGATCCACGCTTAATTAGATTGAATGTTGATTGTTGCTATTTTTAGACATATTATATATATATAGCATTTGTATATACATATTTTGTTTAATATTACAAAATATCCTTATTTGCATATTCTAACTCGCATATTGACCCAATGACAGCATATGAATATTTTCAACGAAGCACTGAAAATTAAGTTTGCAATTGTAGAGTCCTAAACCTGATTGTTCTTAAATAGATATAAAGAGACTGGGATTGAAACGGAAATTGATTATTTACAAATAACGTTATTTTTTATTCTATCAATAATGCTGTAAGTTATCATTACTTAGTAAATTACAATAGTATTATTGGATAGCTGTTAGATCAAAGGATTGCATGCGATGCAGTTTTACACTTCTTTTCGTCTTTCTAAAGTTACACTTTGGACTTCGATGAAGGATCCTTTCTAAAATCCATGAAATAACCCCAGAAGTGACACCAATACCTATCAAATAAAAGGCACTTTGTAAGTCTTGAAATTCAATAACTTTAGCTTGGAATTTGATGCTCGTTTGTGTACTCGGTGGATAACCAGCTTTTAGCCAAGTGTCTATCAAACCATTCTCGTGCATTCGCATTATCCTGCAAAATTGAAAAGTTAACAATTTATAAAGTTTATGTGATACATTATTCAAAACAAAACTGTTTTTCACTGTTTTAAGAAATATTTTTTGTTATTTGAATTCACAAAAAAAAGTTAGAAGAATTTTTAGATAATGTAATAGATAATCGAAACTGATTTCACAAATTTTGTTCTTTGAAGTAATTGGGAAAACTGTAACCTGTTTTTTTAAAATATTAAGAGAATACCAGACCAGATAACCTAAAGATTTTAGCAATATTGTAATGCTTAAATATACCGCACATCGGTAATCAGATCTAAACAAAGAGTTTGAACACGCACAAGCTATAAATATTTACTAGGATATATAATTAAAACATGATATGGTAGAGAAAAGAATATGTCACTGCTTGAAATAGGAAATTAACAATTTAAAAGTAAAAATTCATCAGTTTTATCATAGCATCAAATTTGAAGTCGTCCATCTGTGTCAATATCGAGGGAAAACAAACAATATATGAAGTAGACATTCTAGTTTCAGTTATATTTCAAGTTTATTGAGTTATATGTTAAACAAATAGTCTGTGAAAAGGGGCTATTGAGTAAAAGGACATCATCTATCTGAAAGTGAAATAAAAGAACCTTGCAAAATGTTTGTTTTATTAAGGTTACATTTACTTCTGCTTGATACAATTACAAAAACTAGTCCCACCGTCATGGTGCACGAAAAGTTCCCATCGGAATATCGACTTTGTATAAATGTATTTATCCACCAAACTCAAAACATATCTTGTCGATCAAGAAGGCCAGACAAATGGATGATTTATTTAAATACTTACTCCCTTGAAAACATTTCTTCATAAGGAGAATTCTTTTGAAGTGCAAAAGCATTAGGAATTGTAGCAATAATTTCTGGTAGTATAAGAATGTCATATCCTCTAACTTTATAATATTGTGCAACTAAATTTACAGCAAAGTATGCGTAGTTCCCTCTTATAACTTTATCGAATTGTTTATCTTCATTTGACATGAGAACACTTGGGTCACTGTGGTTGAAACCGACGATTCCATTCCAGACCTCCTGATGAATTGGCAATGTTGATTCCTGAATGATAAAATCAAAATATGATTACAAAACGACTGTATTTCAGGGTACATAAACATAAGATTATATATAATGTATCAAGATATATTGCTGTCTTCCGCAAAATTATCTGCGCTAGTTTATGATACTGCACATAATATCCATTTTGTCGATTACAAAGTAATCTTTAAAAACATAATTGCAATATTTTCTACATATACAGCATTCTTAACAAGTGTTTGTCCCCTACTTTTTTTCAATTTGAATCCAAAGTTACAGCTACTTTTATTGAGTATGTGCAGTCATAAACAACGTGAATTATATCCATCAAACATTATTTTCCTGCCCAAAGTATCATATCATAGAATGTAACATGTATGTTACCTTAAGGTTTTGATACTTTTATCTATTTATAACTTACGTAGACGTAGCAATATTACGACTTTGTTATACTGTATTAACACCTATCTATTGTTCGAGACTTTGTTTTAAAATTTAAATGTCTTTTGAGAATCTTTGTCATGTGGCTAACGCTAAGCTCACATCAATTTCTCCATACACACGGTATGACATAACTGTTGATCCTTACTGTCGTTTAAGATAAGTCAAATGATCAAGATGTATTCTACGGGAACGTACTTTTAAATTTGATTTTGAAAGTGCATAATTCAAAAAGAGACGAGAGCTAGGTAACTTTTGAACAATAAATTCAAAATACAGTAAGTAATTTCAATATGGTACCTTACATATGAACAATGCTAAATAAAAAAAACATGATAAAAATAGTACTTATGAGCAGAGTCATATTCGATAAAGTATGCCGATTAAAATTTCGATGCGAACAATGAGTTCCGTCATATACATTTTGATTAATACTTACAGATAAATAGCTGTGCATAGCACCATGACCGTACAATCCCCATTTATATTTTTCTTGTTGAACCATTCCCGCCATTGAAGTAAACGGTAATTCATCTTTGGCAACTGTAAGAAACGCCACCAAATTACCGCTATATATAGCCATGGAAACTATACAAAATATCCACCAATAACTCAGAACTGTTCGTCCCGTTTGCGAATCTGGTGTATTAGTTCCTCCTTATTAAGTAATTGAAAAATAAATCTGAACATGGGGAATAGATTTTAAGCAAGGAAAGAAGAAAATGCATGCACTGAGTTAAAATTCGTTATGTCCATACCCTTCCACCCGATTTGTTTTATGAATTTTGATTTCTATGTGTACGGTATGAAGCTCACTCGATTATGGTTTTATCAATTTACTTGTCCTGAATACAGATATCAGTTTCACAAATAAAAATGTATACTAATGCTTAATGAATATCATGTTTATTTGGGTATAAAAGTTGATAAAAAAAAGTTATTAAGAAAATTGAAGTGCATTTTGTCTCACTAGTTGTTTAGTATCTACGCATTTAAAGTGTAAACGATGAGGGATCCACGTTTGAAATTAACTATGAAGGATAACTAATTTTTATATTAACACATAAATGACTGATTGAAGCTCAGAGGTTTTGATGTCGACTGTCGGATATCAAAACAATGATCAACACGATATTTGACATGGTTTTGGTTTTTTTCATTTATATTTCGTCATTTTCGTATTCGCAATGAAGACAATAACGAATTGATAAAGAAATGGTTGTCAATGAATTAATATATTTTGGCCTTTTCTATTTAAAATTGCCACACTACCTTGAGTTAACAGTGCTCCATAGTTGTACCAAAAACAATCAGACAATTTACTAAGTCGACTCTTTTCCTTATTTTTCTCCAAAAGATAATATGGATTAACTTTCTCCACAAAACATAAAAATATGGTGACAAATATAATACTAGCAGCAATGTATGCCAGCACAGTTCCACTAAAAATATCTATGAGAGTTCTCCATTTGTTATCATCGTCGTCTATGGGTCGCCCTATCACGATCCTGTTGGTGTCGAAAAAGATTGGATACAAGAAATCAACAGCTTGTGATCTATCGTACGTAACTGTTAAAGGAGCGGCAACAATGTCCACTTTCTGAAAATTACATTTAACATAGAAAGGAAAAGAAAGATAGCATATATTCTTATTTGTTATATACCCACTGCATTTGCTTGGACCTGTGGTAAGTCAGGAACCTGTTGACCGGTAGTTCCCGTTTGTAGTTGGTTTATAAGTGTTTCTCGTTTCTGGGCCCTTTGTAGCTTACTGTTCGGTATGATAAAGAGCTCCGTGTAAAGGATTGTACTCTTACCTATACTTGTTTACCTTAACACTAATACCAAATCTTCTTATTTCTATTGCCAATTGTTTTGTTAATCAATTGACCATTTAAACATGTATCGAAGATTGCGAATCTTTAGTTTCTATTTGGGTCATGAAATATGGTCATCAAATGAACATCCCGTTCGGCAATAAACCATAGCTAAGGTGGGATGTATGTTTGGCTGTAACGGATGAACAAATACGCACCTTTGGTTGGTCGCACTTGAGGACGTTAAACCCGATGCCTCGTGCTAGCTAGATGGTACCTATTTAAAAAATACCTTTATCATTCTTTAAAGAAGGGAAATATGCGCTTAACATAATACTGTTTCATTGACAGAGGTGTTTTAGTTTATGTACGTGTATTCAAGACAATGACAGATGTGAATCTCTTCTCGAATGATACCATACAACTTTCTGTGAATGTATTTAATATTACTGAGAATATGTTTTTGAGGGATAATGCATTCTTACTCTGTCTTCAAGTAATCCGATCATTCCTGTCCAGGAACCATTTTTCTTTATTCCCCATTGTCCGTCTTCTGGTTCAACTATCCTAAACCTGTTTGTAAAAATATGCTGCCTGATTTATATAATTATATCATGATTTTACTCGTGTAAAGAAAATTTCAAAATATGTGAATCGTCAATGTGGCACCGTGAGATTGTAACGTGACTGTTTGAAAATTGATTTGACCATGAACAAATCAGGTGCCGCTGAAGGGTACGTATATTCTGTCCAATATGTGATACGTGAGTGTTGTTGGCTTTGAACTACCTGACAGTAACTGTAAGTACTCTCAGATCTTTACTTAGTTTCAGATAAGGAAGAAGGTTTGGTACCATTAAAACGTTTAACCCCGCAGCAATTGTTTGCAACTTATGTTAAGTCAGGAATCTGATGTTCAATAGTTGTCGTTTTTTGATGTGATTCATAAGTGTTTATCGTTTCCCGTTCTTTTTAAGAAAGATTAGACCGTTGGTTTTCCCGTTTGAATGATTTTACACTAGTAGGTTTTTTGGGGTCCTTTATAGCTTGCTGTTCGGTGTGACCGAAGGCTCCGTGTTTAAGGCCGTACATTGACCTATTTTACTTTTATAAATTGTGACATGGATGGAAGATTGTCTCATTGGCACTCATACCACATCTTCCTATATTTACTTTGTGTCTTTTTGTTTTGGGGATGTATAGGTACCTGTCAACTTCCAATCTGGGTTTTAGATGTATTTCTATTTTTTATACATCTAATGAGTTGAGCCTTTTTCAACTGATTTTTATAATTTGGTCTTATGTTATACTGTTACATCACTGTCTAGGGTGAAGGAGGGTTAATCCTTCACAAACAACACCGCATCATTCATTATGTGCCTGTCCAAAGTTAGGAGCATATAGTTCAGTGCACGTGGTTGTCGTTGGTTTATGTCTATCAATTTTTTTTCTTAGATTACATTGTTAAAAAGAAAGCTTTAAGTTTTCTCAATCGAATAGTTTTATATGTTCCATGTCGGGAACTTATAAAGCCAACCATACGTTATGGGTTTTTTATTTCTCGTTTATGAAGACAGTTTGGTTGCCTATAATTTCTTAAATCAAATTTCTTTGAACTTTGACGAATATGTGACTAATTGGCAATCATACAACATCTCTTCTTTTTATACTAAACGTAAACCCCTTATTCTTTATTTTAAGATCGATGGGAAAGATACGTTCAACATAATCCCCAAACTATGACTTCTATATGTCGGAAAGTGGAAAGGATAATGCTTGCTTCGTTTCATTCCTTTAAAGTCGTTTTTGTATGAAGTCAGTTTCATATAAATGAACTCCAAATTTGAACAAATTGTTTTGTGTGCTCAATTTTGTCCATTCTATGAAAATTACAATGTAAATGTACACTTCAAGTCATATTCATAGGCTTTCAGTTGGATTGGAAATAACGTAATACCTTTTTAATGTGTAAATTACGGAATAGTGTGAAAGCTTTGAAATGTGTAAATTACGGAATAATGTGAAAGCTTCGAAATGTGTAAATTACGAAATAATGTGATAGCTTTGAAATGTGTAAATTACGGAATAATGTGATAGCTTTGAAATGTGTAAGTTACTAAATAAAATAACCGAACACTCAGTAAGCTTTTATTTTCCAATTGACTTGATTGATTTTTAGCGAATACAAAAATAACATAATCCTTAACCATAACCCTTTATGTAATAAAATGAAATTCGGTTAACGTCAAAAACAAATAACAACAGCATACTAACCGTACTTTTCAGTGGAAAATCTTTGACTGATAGATAGTTAATATAAAGCAAAACCGACCGTGCAAATATTTAGATATTACAAAGTCATAAATACTTGTCAGAGATGGTACTATCAAACAACGTATGCAGCAGCTATAACGGACCGCCAATTAATTATATACTTTTGGAGCAAATGATTCTAAATCAGAGTTTTCTATTTTGCTCGAGTTCGTGGTGCTAAGTCTTTAGTGGTACAAACTTAGGTTCATGAATGTGTTTTCTTCATGATAGAAATGATCTAGTCAATTTATTTAATCAATCCAATTCATTTTGTTTTAAATTACGTACGTGAAGTTCAACTGATGTGCTAATCTCTGTAATACAAACATTGTGAATCCCGTATAATTTCCTTCTGATATCTTTTCATTAAACGGTCGCCACTGAAATAAAACTATATACGTTATCCTGGATTTGCTTTCATTTACTACCAATCTGAAAGTTAGGAGATGTGGTCTAATAAACGATTACATACTATTAATAAACAATTTCAATTTCAATACGAAGATGTGAAAATAACAGATCATCATATGTTCGAATAACATTTAAATTGCCAAACGATGGCAAAATATAAGACAATTCAAAAGAGAAAAATGCATAATTTATGCTACAACAATAAACGGACAACTATTACAGACATAAACCAACGACAGTCACTGATTACATTGGAAAGGCATATATAGAATAAGCCGGGGTTAATATGTGTGAGCGTTCAACCTTCACCTGATACGGAAAAGCGGTGTTACAACAACATAAAATAAAAACTATTTTAACGAAATAGTTATATCCACGTTTGTAAATGATAATATTATGAAAAGGGCGATGCAGATATACATCCAAAGAACAATAACCTAGTGATCAAATACAAACTACAAGTTTACTTTTACAAATTACTATTTATGTATTGTATAGTTTACATTTTACATTTTACATTATATTTAATACTATAAAAGTTTAACACATTTAGAATTTCTATGGCTAATGGTTGATATTAGTCATATTTGTTTCTGTATGATGCTTTTACATAAATCAGAAGATTGTTTTTCTCGTCTAAACACGTTTACGTTTGTCTTTAAACAGTTATTAATATGATATGGGTTTTGCTCAATATTTCAGAACATGTTTGAGTTGGCTATTCTTTTTTTTTTTGTCCTTTTTGTTAGAGTTTCGGTACAAATACATCATGGCTATTAGATAAAGAGCGTTCCTTATGGAGGTAAATTAGGAAAAGACCTTGGGACCTTGTTACAAATAAACTGTTATCGCCTCTTTTCTTTTTGTCTTAATCATTACCCTAGATCATTATCCTAGATCAAACATTTATTTCTTAATCTTACCTCCAGCGTTGTAACTAACAATTGTTTTTGATTAAATCCGTACTTTGTGTTTGGAAACAGTTCGCCTTGAAGTTTTATTTCACTAAGATTCATTTTCAACGGGACATTAACCAACTGACGACCTTTTCGTGTGTACATTAACGTATGCACTTTGAATGATTGCATTCCAGCATAGGTCTGTAAATGTACAAGTAAAAAAACAAATAAATGACAAAGGTCAAGTATTTAAAACGTAAAATAATAAAATTATGGAACTCCAAGGAAAATCAAAACGGAAAGTCATTTAACAAATGGGAAAAATCAAATGCTCCGTTAAGACCATGGCGACCAAATGGAAAACAGCTGTCGTATTAGCGAGTCTGCACATGCATTTTTGTTTCTTATTATAGATAATTTGTCACGATATTATACAATTTTGCCTTATTCAAGATCAATGTATGCAAGATATTTGACTGTCAGAATATTATAGAAATTATAGAGAATTACGGCTACTTATATATATCTTAGAGATGCATAATATGTGATAATCGTAACTGAACATTGATTTTTGTGAAGCCAAACTTTCGAAAGTTCTTCGGTTGTTGGATGTGTGACTTGTCTTCGCACCAGGTCTATATATCAATTGGTAGTAAACGTTATATCCTGTTTTCGTTGTCTTTTGCCTTCAATCTTTATACTGCACGTGACTTATCCAATTCATTATGATTTGCGTAAAAGCATATGTTTATGTCTAAGACCTAATAACAATGACACAAATACGTTCTTAAATACGGAAATTGTCTAGTAATGAAACCTTTGTTAATTATCTGTTAAAGTGATTGCATGTATTTGTTGTTCAAATCTGATATCTCCTAATGTTTATCTGATGGATTGTTTATCGTGAAACCTTCACCATATGGTAGAACAGACCAGGGTCTCATTAGTAATGTGACCTTAGATACACCTTGTAAAAAGAATATTTTATATCTTCATAGTAGCATAAAATACTGTTCATTTACAAATAATGATGTCTTCTTCTTTGAATATATTTTCATATTGTTATTCTGGTTCTTCAAATGCCAATGTCCTTGATACCGATTGCTGACATTGATTATGACAATCAAATGATTACCTTTACAATTGATGCTATTCCTGTTGCCTTCATCGCATTTTGCAGTTCGTCTTTTGAATAGTTTTTGTTTACTTTTAGCTCTTCCGACGAAATGATCTACAAACCAAATAAAAAGTCATGTAAAAGTTATGTGCAAAATATAAATTTCGATAGGTTAGGAATTTTACTTGTGCCCATAGAAAAATTGCAGTGTAAAATCAAATACATTTTTCTCAACTGTGTATTTATTTTTAAAACTGCACTCTATCATCACAACTTTGATAACTCTGGGTCATTGTGGTGGTTTACGCATGCAGATAATAGGATGTCTATTCTGTTGACATATCCAGTACTTAGTTGGTTAATGTGATTATCAAAGAATATTTACGTTTCTTGGGTTTTTTTTTATTTTACCGAGGGGATGATTGCTATCTTTTTTATTTAATATCATAATTATAGAAATTTCTGAAAACCAAAAATGCTACATAAAAATGATTATTGCCACGCAAAAAATTAATAAAAAAAATTATTTTTGTTGTTTAGGGAATATTTTTGTTTGCTTTAAAACAGTTTTATATGTATGTGATGGTCTACATAGAGACTACAGTAGTTTACCGGTTTTTAAACTTCATTTATCTATTAAACGAAAACAAATCTGGTTTACAAACTAAAACCAAGGAAACCACATCAACTTTAAGGGGAAACAAAGGAACAACAAGAACACTGAAGTGCAACAAAAACAAAAGCCAACATTACTTGAAACGACTGTCCTGACGTGGTATATGACATTTATTTTTCATACATTGCCTGTAACAACCAGTCATTTAAAAAGATAAGGTTCATTATGCAATTTATTCCCCGTTATTTTGCATATTGGCTGTATTGCTTGATTGAACCGACGGTAGATTAAGGATATCTATAGCATTTGTATATATTTAACAGTTGAGCATACCATACCGTGTTTCCATTACAAATATGCATAAATCTATCACTGCTTTCTATGACTGCTATATTAGAAATATTGTGAGAAACAGAGGGGACGAATGAACTGTTAGTATGGTCCATTGATAAAACTATCCATTTTGTCTCCCTTTGTATCAAAGCTCCAAAGTCAAGATTTGTCCGATCCATTTTGTTAACCTGAAAAAAAAAGTTTAAAGACCAAATACAGAATGAGTTTTAATAGTACTGATATCCAAATGTTCTGAAAGATTTTGCAAATTTATTTTCTTCTAATTACAAAAAAATGTACATAATGATTTATGAGGAAATGTTTTTATTGTTCAGTTAGATTCATAAAAGAATACTTTGGAATTACGTATTTATTTGCCTGATACAATTTAGTTATGATCTATTTCAGTTTGATCCTTTGTTGTTTTGTTATTACTTGGGTTATTGTTTGTTGCGATTCAGTTACATAAATGATGGGGTACAATAGTATATGTCGGCAAAACATGCATGTTTCTAATCAAAAACATTTTAAAACAGTTATCTATATCACATGTGTTCACTAAATAGAAATAAGATTAATTATTTGATGTATCCTGACTGAACATTTAATATTTAATTGTTTTTATCACTTTTTCTAAAAACAATGTCAGATAAAAAGAATTACTAATATGATGATCCGATAACGTTTGAAAAATATCCTATAAATACATTCCTCAACGATCAAAGTAAATCGAAATTTGTTTCATAACAAAAAATCTATAAATCAGTCTTATGTGGGCAAAAAAAGCATCTGGCGTACCAAAGTGTATCATTGAAGAGTTTTTAATGTAGCTGAATAACGTTTACACAGATTGAAGAAAAATACCGAAAAAGGTCTTTATTTATGTCGTAAAACGCCCAAATGAGTATAACAAAAGTAAAATGCCAAATGTCAAGTAATACACATAACGAATTAAGGTTAAGTAAGAGTAGATGGGACATAACACAAATTCTCGAAAAATAAGTCTGCATCTACCTCTTTCATTATCTGCACCATAACAGATTAAGTTCGTTCAAAATAGGTAAAACATAGTATTGGCAAAAAAAGTAAAATAACCTAAATACTGGACCCCTAGTTAAATTCTAAACAGAAAGTCCATAATCAAATGACAAAATCAAAAGCTCAAACACATCAAAACTGTCATATTCCTGACTTAGAAGAAATATTTTCCTATGTAGAAAATATAGAATTAAACCTGGTTTTATTGCTAGCTAAACCACTCACTTGTATGACATTCATATTGAATTTCATAATATTGACCGCTATATGTTGACAAAACAAACAGACGTAAAAGGTTTAAATGTCAAAAATATGAGTGCATTGGTTAACATTGTGTTATTAACTTAATCACTAAAATGTTGACCTGATATTTGTGTTAAATCATCAAATCTTCAATTTAAAATGTCTAGATGTTCCTGAAAAGACTATTTGTTGCTGATACATAAAATTCCATTTTCGTGATGAGTTCATAAAACTAGGAACAACGATTCCGCAGTGTGACAGTATAAATAATGATAAGGTCACCGACTCCGTTGACGGTATACATCATTCAAAGTGGTGGGGTAGATTGGAAATACCCGAAAACGTCGGAATAAGCGTTACGACTTGACTTTGTAGGTCGTAAAACATCATTTTTTTTCTCCATAACTAGTTTGCTAGTAAGCTGGTTCTCGACCTACTTCTACATCATCCTGTCCACATGTTTGAGTGTAGCGTAAAGACATGCTTATTCAAGATAACTGATTGTTCAATAAACCACAAGCGAACTCGGTAATCATTTGATTTGGTATATATCAATTAAATGTAAATTAATGTATCAACAACATATAACTTATGAATCTTAAAATTTGTAAACTTTTTGACAAATTCATATATATATTGACTGTCCGAAGGAAAGCAGTATTGACAAACATTACGTATAATCAAAGAGTCACCAAAAACGCCGAAGAAATATATTCAAAACAATGATTACAAACGACGGCAAGACACACAAAGTTCCATTGCCCGCAACAATCATGAGTGATCCTAGGTATTTAATTTTAAAAAGCTGCCTTAAGGGCATTCTAACTGTCACAAAGCTGTAATCAAAGCTATTATAATTGCTGGGGTATTCAAATAAATTTGAATTTGAGAAAAATGGATGTTAGATGAACATCTACAGCTTAGAACTCCTAAACATTATATTAGTGTTCCTTTTACAACAAAATAATCTCCATCAAAACACGTTGTTCAACAAATGCATTATTGAATTTTGAATGACAATTCTCAGCTCATGCACAGTAGCTTAACGAATAACTAATGATGACAATCATTACAATGAAAAAACTCAATTCAAATCTCATATGGAAAAAAAATAAAGAAAACAACAATACCTTGAAATAACATGTACAAAAATGCTAACGATTTGTGTTTTAATTTGATTTGTGTGAACAGTTTTATCTTCCCAGCAGTTGACATTTCACGCTTCTTTGACACAGTATAAACAAATTGACTTTTCCAGTTTTAACCTAAATATTTATTATGACTGTGGATGTACATCTAACAAGCATTTGTCTCAAGTTCAAAGGTTATTTGAATTACCCAGTAAAAATCTTATGTGTCCAGCATACGTCTATAGATTTTTTTAAATGTTGGATAATACAACAAACGTTGAATTTTAAACAGTTGTTATTTGAATCATGTATGTTTTCTCATTATATATCTCAAAGTGAAAGCAGCAGGATTCAGCCGTATCATATTTTCGCTAATTGTTGGATAATAAATAGAATACTTTATTGATAAAAACAAAAAACACCGATACTTAGTGATTTCGACAAATAAGTCCATCAAACAGTATTTTTTTTATTTTCTGCAAAATAATGAAAATGATAATTATTCATCAATTACTCATACATCATCGCCTTTAGTATGTTTGAGTTAAAATGTTACTCATGGTAAGTGATGGTTATAATGGAAACGAGTGTTAGACAAATGAAATGAACGAAGCGTTTATTTTATTCATTTAGCGTCTGTTTTTGGTTCCGAAGAGCTTTTCGGATTTCTACTCCACCATGTTTTTGGGTTAGACGTTTTACATTAAGACCGATGCCTTATCTTTTAAGAAATTGGTTGGAGTTAAACAAAAGATCATCTTAATATATAAAACTTCGTCCTATATTATACATTGTACACATAACTGAAGAGACAAGAGTAGCAGGAACGGGAACATAAACGTCTTAACCTTCTAAAAAACTGTTAGCCTCTGGATTTATGTGGGGTTTGTTTCGTTCAGTCTTTCCTTTGTAAATAGATATTTGTGGACAGGTGTTTGGAGTAATGGTGTTGTATATGTTCGTCCGCTATGAGTTGGCTTAGTTGGCTCATTGTTGAAGGCCGTAAGGTGACCTTTAATTGTTAATGTTTGTGTCATTTTGGTCTTTTGTGGATAGTTGTCTCATTGGCAATCATACCACATCTTCTTTTTATATTAGTTATGTCTTGCCTTTTTAGAACAGATTCTTCATAAAAAACTCTCTTTTACTCAAGGATGTACAAGAAGGACGCCTTTTTATCTATTGTTTTCTTTAACATTAACACAACACTGTTTACAACTTAGCCAAATAGTAATTAAAAGCAAACATAAAATCAGTATACCTTCTAAAACGTAGAAAAGTCTCGTAGAAACAAATAAAATATTGAATCGGATTCGGTTATCATGAATTTCTCAATATAAATAAATATCATTTTTAAAAACATCATTAAGATGGCTCGGGCCTATTCGAAGATTCTATTAGAAGTGCGGTATTTTTTGTTATTTCATTTCTTCCAGAAAGTGAATCAAATTGGTCGAAAAATTTAGGGGGTCAAGGACCATTTAAGCTCAAAATTTTACTTTTAAACAGGTTTGTAAAAGGGACCATTTTATAAATGAAATGATAGGGAAAATAGAGATGTTGACATATTTTTATCGGAATATCAAAAAACGTTATATGACACTTGGTCCAAAAATGTAATACAAAAAAGCTCAAATATAGCTTCAAAGAATGAGCAAATAAAAAACATAGGTCACGGACAAGGAATAAAAATATTTTGTATTAAAACCCAAATTTTGGCGGGAAATGGTGAAAATGGGTGAAATGTCATTTTGAGCCTTTAACAGATACACATGATAACAGAAATATTCTTTTAGTGACATAACTACAATGAATAAACATTTCTAATCAATCAAAATATTTTAAAAAAAATAATACCGAATTTACGACCAATACTTTTCGTGTGCATTGTAATCCATGCGTGAAATTATGCGCAGTCGAAGAGTCCCGATCCACCTTAAGTGTCAATATTGTACCAATGTGGTGACATAAATTTAGAGTAAACAATTAAATGATTTTATTGCGAATTCCCTTGTTAATGCTTCTGACGAAGATCGTTTAAATATATTTTCAAACAAATCATTTATTTATTTACATCACACAAGGGAAATTAAAACACGGTTATGTGTTCATTTAGTTGTTTCAATTGGCGACTAATGTCCTGCTTCGTAATCTAATTTTTCGAATTAAAGATATTGCATCCATGTGTAAGTCTTAATGTTCAATAAAGTAATTAATCATATGTCACCGTGTCATAATTATTTCACGTCCTTTGAATGTAGGCTGTGAAGTATGGTATTTAGATGGTGATTTCTGCATTACTATTAGTAATACATTTTCCGGAAAATATATTAAGTATATAAGGATAAAGAAGTATGGTTTAATTTTTCAGAATACAACTTTCCATTCAAAGTTCAAATAAACAAACTATATATCTTCTTATATCCATTAACATTAACACAAGAGACAAAAACAAACACTTGCCTAATAATACCTGCAGCTATTGATAACTACATGTAGTTAAAATCCAGTTACAACTGATAAATGAATGATGTTTTCACATTGTAAAAAGTAAAATCACAAAAATACTGAACTTAGAGGAAAATCAATTCGGAAAGTCCATAATCACATGGCAAAATCAAATAACAAAACACATCAAAGAAGAATGGACAAGAACTTACATATTCCTGACTTGGTACAGGCATTTTCAAATGTCGAAAAGCATCTATTACTTCACATCCGACAGATTTAGTACTTGACGTCATAAACAGTCTGGGAACAGTCTGACCTTGTGTAATTCCGAAACATATTAACAAAGTATGGAACAAATGTAAAGTATTGTAATTACATCAACTCAGTCATTGTTCATTTGCATCGAATTTATAGAATTAATGGCAAAGAAACTTAGCTTTTCAAAAGAAGTAGAATTTAATTTAGTTAAAATATCAAATAGTTATAAAAATCAGGAAAGATAAATATATGAATCTCTTTTTTGTCGCCACTTTATATTTTCAACTTCTTTTTTTTTTTTTTTATCTAAATGAAGAAATGCATAATCAAAGTAAAATAATATGTATTTGCATATGTGATTGAATATCAAAATTCGACATAACAACAAATATCTTTTAAATAAATCTTCAAAAATAACGTTTTTAATTACTTTTAATTAGTTTGAGTAGAGATTAAAAGAACATTATTTTTTTTTCTTATCAGGAGCATGATGTTATTTTGTTGGTTTTCTAATTATCGGCTATTTCTCAGAAAAGATCAAAGGAAACTATATCAAATTTGTGATTATTTTCAAGCTCAATAAACTTGCAACCTACATTGACAGTTAGCTTGGGTGTGGCGTCATTGTTATTGTAGGTTTCACTTTGTAAATACAGCTTTTTCTCAAACCACGCCTCTCTCGGGGAAATATATGATATTCATAGATATGTTAATTTGTTAACTTACTGTTTCTATTGATGATCTATGTATTTCATCTCATAGAGACATCACTGGGGAATGAAACAAGTATAAAAAAACATGGTAGCCGCGCCTAAATTGTAACTCTTATGAGGTTCAAAAATGAAGGTAAGGGTTATATAGAATTTGAGTATAAGTTTCAACTCTTAGACGTTCAGGGCATATTAAATGTTGAAAATATGCCGCACAGTCCGATATTTTGACCTTGGAATAAAGAGAAGGGCATATAAACTTTCCGTTCTGGGTTATTTTTTCACGAAACTTCATAGTAAAAGTGTAACAGTTCAAGCCACAAAGGGAGTTCCTATGGAAAATTACATTGTCTATATTTACAAAACAGCGACCTGTAGTAACAAAGTAAATGACTATGATGAAAATAATGTATCTATTTAAAGTCAAATTGTTAAATATTGATGTTTAATTTTTTTGGTTGGAAATCAATTTTCGTGGCATTTTGTGGTAATACAAATTCGCATTTCACTGTTCAGATAGTAAAAACTAATGATAGTCCTGTAATGCAAACAATGTCAAAACAACTCATAATAAAAAAAATAGTAAGGGTCCAGCGGAACCCAGTGTCTCGCCTACCTTTGCTATTAATCGCAGGCTAAACAAAATTGAGGAAAATCAATAAATAAAAATATTCCTCTCGATACTATCTTTTGATTGTAAGAAGCTTCTGTCCAAGTTTGGTAAAAAACCAGGATAGTAGAAAAAAGTTATAAAATTTATGAATCTAATAAATGATTTATAAACTTTAAGGTGGTATGGGAGTCTAAAATAGAAATGATAGAATTTGTTCATACTTTGCCAAAATGTAGTATCTATTGATATATGTTGAAAAATATAATAAAAATAATAGGTTACCACGCATTTTCTCAAGCTACAGGACGCGACAAAATGACATTTTTTTTACCATTTTGTGAATAGAAACTAAACAAAATGATAGAATTGTTAAATACTTAAGGAAAACATAGCTTTCAGACAATGCTTTGAGAATATCAAAAGAAAACATAGGGTCACCGTACTTTTTTCCCGGCTAAATACAAAATAGGAAAATTTCATGCAGAAAATGCACTGTTTTAGAGCTACCTCCCCTTAAAATGCTAAAAAAAAAATATTAAACAACCATAAATAATCAACATTTGCAAAAAAAAAAATCTAATAAATTGGTTTTTTTAAATGAAAATTCACATTAAATATCTGCATTCTTGTAGAAAATTTTGCTAACTTGATAGAAAATCTGGACCTTTGGTTCTCTTTTTTTATAATCCAAGATGGAGGAAGACACCCATACCACCTTAACTGCGACTGGATGTAAAGTCCATTAATAAGTAAAATACGGATTAACAGGTACAAAATTTTAACAAAATTTCCTTCTAGATACTAGCTTTTGATCATAAACAAGCTTCAGTTCAAGTTTGTTACAAATCCAGGTTAGAATAAAAAAAAAAAGCTATTAAAAGTTTTTTTTTATCTTTTACCACAGAGTGACTGTATTGTATCCAGGCAAAAAAGTCCACTTATAAGTAAAAGACTGTAAAAAATGGATTTGTTTTTAACAAAAATATACTTCTGGGTATCTTATGATCATAAACAAGCTTCTGTCCAAGTTTGGTACAAATGCAGGATAGCATAAAAAAGTTATAAAAATTTTAAAAACTTTTACCACAGAGTGAATGAACTGTATCCTTGCATACGAAACTAAGTGCATTTATAAGTTAAATACGGGGGAAAAATGGGGTTTTTACAATATTTACTTCTGTATGCTATCTTATGATCACAGAGCTCCTGTCCAAGTCTCACAGATTATGTAGGACTTGCTTGTTTTGCTTTTACATTGTAGCTTTAAAAAATAAGTTAACAAGCTATTTTAATATGGGTAAAATTGTGTAAAAGAGAAAACAGTTGATAGCTCCCGCTTGACGATTGCAAGTTTAAACAGTTGTTTTTCCTATAACTTCAAGTTTACTAAATTGACATAAAGTTTTAAGACGACCAAATATTAAGACATCTTTCTTATTATCTTGACATCCTCAACTTTGATGTTCATATCAACTACAGCTTCAACGTGTCAGTTTGTTTGATTACAATCTCTCCTTAAGGGTCATCAGTAGTCTTCACTACACTGGCAAAGTTATCATCAAAAGAAGCTTCATTTGTAAAACATATAAGGGAGCCATCGCGACATATCAGAAAAGGGATTGCTGAGAGGTTTGATTTTAATCAGACTGTAATACCTCATTAGTATCATTCGTCTCTCTTTTAAACATAATATTTCATATCAATGGCATGGTTACAATATTTCGTAGCGACAATAACTAGAGGCTCTCAAGAGCCTGTATCGCTCACCTGATTCTACTTGGGATTTTGAAATTATATAAAAAAATATAAAATTTGGCTAAAAGTGACAACACAACCTCATAAGGAAAGGAACATTCAGGCTATGTTTAATTTCATTCAAAAGTCCCCCACTTGCGGCCATCTTGGATGATGGATCGGCTACAAATTAACAACACTTGGTCAGCATCTTATAAGGAACATTCATGCCATGTTTGGTATCGTTCCATTCAGTGGTTCTCTAAACAAAAAGTCATTTATATGCATTTCCACTAGGGTCCTCCTATGTTGAACTAAGTCCCCCGCTGGCGGCCATCTAGGATGTTGGATCGGCTACAAAGTAACAACACTTGGTCAGCACCTCATAAGGAATATTCATCTCATGTTTGGTTTCATCCCATTTAGTGGTTCTCTAAAAGAAGTCATTTGTATGCATTACCCATAGGGTCCTTTGTTAAACTAAGTCCCCCGCTGGCGGCCATCTTAGATAATGGATCGGCTACAAAGTAACAACGCTTGGTCAGCACCACGTTAGGAACATGCATGCCATGTTTGGTTTTATTCCATTCAGTGGTTCTCTAAAAGAATTCATTTGTATGCATTTCCCATACGGTCCTATGTTTAAATAAGTCCCCCGCTGGCGGCCATCTTGGATAATGGATCGGCTACAAAGTAACAACACTTGGTCAACACATCATAAGGAACATTCATGCCATGTTTGGTTTTATTCCATTCAGTGGTTCTCTAAAAGAAGTCATTTGTATGCATTTTCCATAGGGTCCTATGTTAAACTAAGTCCCCCGCTGGCGGCCATCTTGGATAATGGATCAGCTACAAAGTAACAACACTTGGTCAGCACCACATTAGGAACATTCATGCCATGTTTGATTTCATTCCATTCAGTGGTTATCTAAAAGAAGTCATTTGTATGCATTTCCCATAGGGTCCTATGTTAAACTAAGTCCCCCGCTGGTGGCCATCTTGGATGATGGATCGGCTACAAAGTAACAACACTTGGTCATCACCTCATAAGGAACATTCATGCCATGTTTGGTTTTATTCCATTTAGTGGTTCTCTAGAAGAAGTTCAAATGTAAAAAGTTAACGACGACGACGACGACGGACGACTAAGGACGACGGACGCCAAGTGGTGAGAAAAGCTCACTTGGCCCTTCGGGCCAGGTGATCTTAAAAAAAAGAGATAAATAAGTATAAATTGTCAAAAAATCAACAACTAAACGTATGTAGTTATAACGTAAACATTTACAGGTTTATACCTCGCTTACAATTTTTGATAATACATTTCTTTTATCTAGTATTACATTTTCCCAGCATTAGGTAGGCCTTTTGTGTACCCAAGACAGGCGAAGGAAGTCAACTTAGGAGCGCTGTGATTGGATGTAAGGGTACAATATATTTTTTTTTATTTTTCAATGAATAACTGCATTGTGTAAATTTACAATATAAATTTAAAAACCTATTGAAATATTTTCTCGAGAATTATTCGAAAAGGCTTCCAAAATTTCATAAATTTGGTGCAAAATGACGGTGGGCATGGATAACATAAACAAGCTCCGTTGGAAATTGGTCATGATACTATTTGGCTTCAATTTTTAGAATACAGTAATAAAGTACTAACACCACACATAACTGTTTTATCCAGGTTTTTATTATACAAACTGATAAATTTAGAAAATGTTAGTATTGTCGCCTATGGCAGAATAAATAGTACCGTTTTCCCTGTAAGAAGATATTTCATTCATAATGCATAGTCGATCTACCTCTCTTGGTGTTACATGAGAAGATAATGCATAATATTTTTTTTACTCTAAATGCGTTTTTTGCAATTTAAGTTTTGTTAAAATGTTTCAATTAGACGATGAAATAGAGAATAAACGACGAGAAAACTTTCGTTAAAAATATATTGATTGGACATAACATGCAGATATTTCTGGAGTCTTTGAGGTCATTGAAAGCTATATTATATAACTAATAAACTAACACAGAAAGATATATCACATATTGGTAGAATGTTATCTCCAATAAAGGTCTTTGTGAAGGTAAAATTTTACTTGCAGGTAATCAATATGTAATGACATTTTGAAATTATTCAGTTTGTTATGGTAACATCGTTCATTAATGTAGATAGGGAGACACGTAATAAAACTTTTCAATTCTTTGTCATAATGTGTTTTATTCAACAAATAAAAAGTATTTTTTGTCAAGATACGACAAGTGCAATATTGTCAGATTTTATAAAGCTTATACTTCAGCAAACACATTTTGCGTGGTTAGAATACTATACTTAATAAAGACTTTTTATGATAAAATATTAAAATATTATTGATACTGCGGCTTTGAAAATAAAAGAAAATTGGGGAAAAGGACCTCGTTTACTTTCTACAAAACAAAACAGGTAAATTTACTGTACATTCATGTACAAGAAAATATTTTTACCAACGTTACAAAAACCTAAAAATTTAATGAAACATACAACAAAACGCTATGTATCAACAGTCGTTATAATAACAGAACTATGACTGTCATTAAGATGGAAAGAACTTTTAATGATTATTATTCTTCTATAGCGATTTGTATATTTCAATAAAGATATGGAGCGATTGTCATCTGCTATTTTACAATGCAACATGTTAGATGATAAATCAATTTCTAAAGGCTAAATGTTAAAGGTTGGATCACAAAAGATATTGCTGAATCATAGCGCAACGGTTGTTTTCAAGGGTCATTTGTTTATTTGTATTATTATTAGATAAATGACAAAAATGTTTCTACTATTCATTTTTCTTGTTGTTTTTTTTTTTTTTTCATTTCATTGCTATTAATATTTTAGCAGTCTTATTGTTTTAAATACAATAATGCTCATCTGAATATGTAATTGACCTTCTGTGTAATATTCCCGATGGTAATATGTGAATTTGTCAGGCGAGACACATACTCTGTCAACGAATGCAGTGTCTGGCTGTTGTCTGGTCTTTGGTCGGGTTATTATCTCTTTGACACATTCCCCATTTCCAATTTCAATGTTATCTCTTTCTTTCCGAGTTCAATGCTTTTTAATCGGTGTTCGTTTTGTTCGTTTTGTTATCCTGATTTGTATTTTCTTAAAAGAGGGGTGGACATACCGCAGGGACAGTCAAACTCATAGATTATAGACATAATGGCGGCATGCATAAATACTCAGTCACAACAACAACAAAATGGCCAAATATGGATTAAACAATAAAGGTTAAAAATATACAAGGACAAATAAAAGTCAATCATGCAACAATTAATTGCAATTAAGATGACAAACAACGTCAATACCTAAAATAAATTAAACTTCAAGACCATCGTGTGATAGTGGTTAATTGCATACAGAATATTTATCAAAAAGTTCCTGGTACTTTACGATGAACTTTTGTAGAAAACAGACGAAATGTTCATTGGAATCAAATGCTTACTCAGACAATGGTGACGTTGTGAAAGTATGAGAGGCAGTTGAAATCTTTGAACAAACCGAATGAGTTGGAAAATGTATATCCCATTTGCAGGAGAACTTGGTATATTGCTGCTAAGGTTGGGGAATTTGAAATTTTAAAATTAAATACGTCTTGTTTGCCATATAATTTGGAACTGAGATGACCGCTTATATCAACCTTAACACTCACAGCTGTAATAAATGACTAAGCTACTAGTACCAGATCCTGCTCCACATAGGGCACCCGTAGTGTTGATAATGCTATATTACAAATCCGGTAAATTGTCTAATTCGGTAGGTCACCTTCGTGAAAAGTGAAAAGTATTGTAGTTACGATATAGGGAACATATCTCATACCATCTGTGAAACTGTTATTCCATAACGGTCAACCAACTCGTGATGGCGTCTTTTGTTGAAATGTACTTTACTATATATGTGTATTTCATGTGGTGTTAACTTGTGTTGAAGGTATAAAAAAGATGATGGTATGATTGCAAATGAGACAACTATGTCAAATATGTTTATCCAAGGTGCTTATTAGTTTATTTTACACGTTTTATCGACAAGTTTAGTTCTTTTTATATCAGGAAATATTTTAATTGTTATGTTTTAACTAATCGATGCTTATATAATATTGTTTTTAGCACAGAACTTGAAATTAATTTATCGAAAGGCTTGGGGTGTTTGCTATCCCATTGAAATTCAACATATTTGATTAATTTTAAGTTCGATCTAATAATCAAAGTAAACAGTCTGATGTATTTGATTCCTTTAAGTTTAACGATAATCTCAGTCGATCATGTTATTTATATCTGAATATAAAAATTAATAAAAGTACTATCCCTTTGGAAATTAAACTTCAGGATTTTTAATGTCGGATTGGTATATACTATATCTGTTATGAAATATATACTTATTAAGAAAAAAACTGACATTTTAGAGGAAGTAATTTTTTATTCTTGCCTCAGGCAAACTTGAAAAGGCAAAGCAATTGAAATTTCTATTCTGCATATAGCGTTTTTTTTTATAATATATCTTACCACCTATAATTTGTTTACTCTAGTTTAGAATAAATGCATTGGCTCATTCTTAAATCTTTATAGAAAAATAATCTATAAGCTTAAACAGTTTATCAGAGTGAACCGATACCCAGTATATTTATTTAAAACAGAAGACGTGATAAGCTTGCCAATGAGACAACTCTCCACAAGAGACCAAATGACACAGACATTAACAACTATAGGTCACCGTGCGGTCTTCGACAATGAGGAAAACCCATACCACATAGTCAGCAATAAAAGAACCCGAATAAAACAGTGTAAACGAGAAAACTAGCGGCCTAATTTAAGTACAAAAAATTCTTAAGGGTTCCTCGGAACCCAGTGTCTCGCCTACTTTTGCTATAACTCCCAGGCTCAACAAAAATGAGGAAAACAATCAATAAAAATATTCCACTTGATACTATCTTTTGATTGTAAGAAGCTTCTGTCCAAGTTTGGTAAAAATTTCAGGATAGTTGATGAATCGAATAAATGTTTTAAACTGCAGACTGTATGTAATGTTAACTGGAAGAAAAACTAAGTCCATTTATAAGTAAAATACAGATACACAGGTACAAAATATTAACAAAATTTCCTTTCTAGATACTAGCTTTTGATCATAAACAAGCTTCTGTCCAAGTTTGGTACAAATTTAAAATAGTATAAGAAAGTTAAATTTTTAAAAAATTAACCAGAGTGAATGTGTTGTTTCCTGGCAGAAAAACTAAGTCTATTTAAAAGTATAATACGGAAAAAATGGATTTATTTTTTTTACAAAATTTACTTCTGGATACTATTTTGTGATCATAAACAATCTTCTGTCCAAGTTTGGTAGAAATCCAGTATAGTTTAAGAAAGTTATTCAAATTTTAAAAACTTTAACCACAGAGTGAATGTAATGTTTCCCCGCAGAAAAACTAAGTCCATTTATAAATAAATTACAGAAAAAATGGAGTTTTATTTTTACAAAATTTACCTCTGGATACTATCTTATGATCATAAACAAGCTTCTGTCCAAGTTTGGTAGAAATCCAGTATAGTTTAAGAAAGTTATTCAAATTTTAAAAACTTTAACCACAGAGTGAATGTAATGTTTCCCCGCAGAAAAAACTAAGTCCATTTATAAATAAATTACAGAAAAAATGGAATTTTATTTTTACAAAATTTACTTCTGGATACTATCTTATGATCATAAACAAGCTTCTGTCCAAGTTTGGTAGACATCCAGTATAGCTTAAGAAAGTTATTCAATTTTCAAAAACTTTAACCACAGAGTGAATATTTGTGGACGCCGCCGACGACGACACCGACGACGACGGAATGTAGGATCGCTTAGTCTCGCTTTTTCGACTAAAGTCGAAGGCTCGACAAAAATGAATGTAACAAAAATATGTTACACAAAGACAAACGACAACAACTGTTATTAAAGTGAGAGGGTTAGCGCTATAGAACCAGGTTTAATCCACCATTTTCTACATTTGAAAATGCCTGTACCAAGTCAGGAATATGACAGTTCTTGTCCATTCGTTTTTGGTGCGTTTTGTTTTTTGATTTTGCCATGTGATTATGGACTTTCCAAATTGATTTTCCTCTGGGATCCCAACCCTACCCTAACCTGGGGCAGCGGTGTAACAGTACAACATTAGAACGAACTCCAAAAATCAGTATATAACCATATATATATTTCCACCAACGTTGTATCTCAGAGATAAATGATACAACAGATACAGAAAAGTCTGCCTCATATTTTGACTTACATCTAGAAATTAACATTTAGGGTCGGTTGGAAAAAAAGCCTTTTTGACACAAGAGATGATTTTAGCTTCCCAATGGTGAACTTTCCATTTCTATGTAGTGACATTCCAACAGCGCTTGCATGCAGAGTATATTTCTCCTAACCTATACGATTTTGAAATTTTCCCTTCGTAAATTTTACGGACGCCATCACAAGTTGGTTGACCGTTATAGAATTACCGTTACACAGATGATATTATATATGTTTCTTATGTTGTAACTATAATCCCCTTCCCTTTTCACGAATGGGACTTACCGAATTAGACAGTTTACCAGATTTGTTATATAGCATTATCAATACTACGGGTGCAATATGTGGAGCAGTATCTGCTTACCCTTCCGAAGCACCTGAGATTAACTCCAGTATTTGATTTTATTCGTGTTGCTTAGTATTACTTTATTTATTTTGTTTCTTGTGTAATTTTATTTGTCTGTTTGTCTTTTTCTTTTTAAGCCAAGGCGATATCATTTTTTATCTTGTATCTTTTACCCTTCTTTTAGTCGAATGGTAACATCTTTGATGTCGACAAATTAAAGGTCACAATGAACCACTTTTTGTGGAATGGAGTTATTTTCCAACAACGGCAATCCTCCAAAACAAATGCTTATTTGTTATTAGTATTCCATGTAATGTATTACATTTCCGTAATACATGTAATGTATAATTATTAAACTTTAGATTATTTACAAAAAGTGTAAATTTGAACTGTTGTAAAACTAATGATTTTCTTCATCTAACTTTACTACTAAATAGTAAAGTCAGAAAATACTGAACTCCGAGAAAAATTCAATAAGGAAAGTTCCTAATCATTATCCCTAAAACATTACAGTAATTGACAAACCTATACATAGACGGTAATAGACATTCAAAGATGAAAGAAATAAGTTGCTTGATTGATAATTGACACTCGTTAAAAACCAATAATTAGTTTGTATACCAATCAATTTCTTTCTTTTAACACTTGAATTTATGATTTCAAAGAAATCACATAACATTAAGATAAACTAAAACGTATTATCAAAAAGCATAATGGTAGAATAAGTTCCTTACAATATTTATGTTATTTCTTTATTGAAAAAAACAAAGAGATGTACGCTTAATAACATAAAAAGCCAAACCTAATAGAACAATCAAGCTTGGAAATTTTGTAAAACCATCTGGTATTCAGGGATTCACAATTGGAGTATATTGGTCATTGTCAACAGTTGAGAGTCAAAACTTTAAGAACTTTATAGAACATCTTTAATCGAATTCCAAGCCGTAAACATCTCATCTAAATTGATACAGACTTAGGCCACGGAGGTACATCAAGATATTGTTTAAAAACCTTTCGAAAGCTTATTACATGTATTGAACTGTTGAATCTGGTGTGATGAGGCATTTCTTTTGATTTTTTAAATACTAAGTTAATAGTTACCAAGATTTCAGTAAATTATGTTGTCTCTATGTTTCTTTTGATAGTAACTTTTATAATATATAATGTGTAATATAATGGTAAAGTAATTTGTTATGTAACGTATTGCTTCCCACAATACATGTTATTGTGATTGTATCATAATGCTTGTTTTGTCACAGTTATCATAATGTAATCCATTTCATTGTAATGTAATTCATCTCATGCCTACATAGATTTTAATAATATATAAACTCGAATGTTCATTTTTTTTCAGGACTTCAATTCCGGTATTTCAAATTGTTGTCCTTTGAACTGCTTTTAAATAACATTAAATAAATATGGTAAGAACTATTTTGAAACGAGATACCTCAAAATATGTAAATAATATTTGATAACTATTCAATGTGAATAAGAAAATATTACATACTATTACGTTCAAAGACAAATTATTTGATTTTGAATGTAACGCGTCTTCTGATTGGCTGACGTTATTTTTTCATCAGCCTATAGACATAATTTAGTCATGTGACCGTGGCGTCATCAATGTTTTATCATGGTTTTCTACGGTTTAAAATAGAATTTAGAATTAAATTATAAGAAATGACTGTAATATTTTTTCTGTCTTTTCGAAATAACATTAAAAAAATGTGGTGCACACTGTTAAAAAAAACTGCTACGCGTGTTATACAGTGTGCAACAAATTTTTTATGTTATTTCCACATAGACAGAAATAATATTACAGTCATTTCTTAAATAGAAAATATTTTGAATATAAAACAAGACCTAATCGAAACTGACAATTCGGCTTCCAATCTCATCCAGTAAAAATGTAGAAAAATTGCGCAAAATATTTAGTATTAATATAGTGAACTTGACTTTGAAATAATATTCCTAGCAAATTGTAAAAAAATGAAAAAATTCCAGCTGTCATTAACTTACCAACTGAAAAACACTCTGAATGCATGCTGCATAGCAAATAACAAGCATATTCGAGGTTTCTTTGAAAGATTGGATAATATAGTTGTTTAGCTCACTGCCATTTATCCTATCTGTATTTACCATGGATACACGTATACCGATATCAGATAAGTCGTCTATTAGAGAACTTGTGATTTTCTCTGAAAAAAAGAAAGTTTTTAAGTATATTTACTAAACTTCGTTGTAAAAATAAGTTATTTTACACTCAATCGACATCATTCCATTTTCTTCAAACGACAGTGAAAAAACATCTTTTAATATAATAGTAGAATGATAGGTCATGAAAATGCTATGCTTGAATCACATAGGTTTGCATTGTGATTTCGTGGTTTGTGCTGTTTTGTAATAATATGACATGGCCATAAAGGTCAGGTATATATGTTCCCTGACAATTCGCCTCAAATAACCGTGAAAAGAAATCATTTACTTCTGATTGGGAAAGGTAACTGTAGTTCAGTCTATGAATCATATGATGTGC
The DNA here is from genome assembly GCF_036588685.1 of Mytilus trossulus. Classification (NCBI taxonomy): domain Eukaryota; kingdom Metazoa; phylum Mollusca; class Bivalvia; order Mytilida; family Mytilidae; genus Mytilus; species Mytilus trossulus. The sequence goes on along the minus strand of NC_086375.1, from coordinate 83,576,995 downwards.
AATATTTTTCAAGTTTCAAATTCAATTTTAACATAAGACCATGTGTGCAAAAGTCTCGTTGTAGAAAATGTGGTACTGTTTATGTAATTGATCACTTCTAGGTCGGCGACTCTGTTGGTGGACTGATAATACACAAGAGTATCACCAGCCCAGTAGCCAGTACTTCGGTATTGGCATGACAATACTGATTGTGTGTTATTAAAAAAAATACGAAATTTCGGAAATTATTTTTTATAAAGAAATATATCTGGCTCAAGCAAAGTTCGGATTCCTTGTCCGTCTTTGGTTATACTTTTTGTCCTTTTTGGGACAGAGCTCTTCATTTTTCTAATAATCGTTGAATATTCAAATATTTTGGTCTGGAGAATCACTAAAGAGACATTGATTTAGAAATCCGAATCTGGTGCAGAAAAATGGTTCAGTTTCTGTTATTGATAAACCTGCGGTTATATGTGATATGATGTGATCGATTGATATATATCACCTTTCATATAAAGCGATGTACTAAACCTTTTTGTACATATTTAATAACCGTTTGCAAATGTTATCTGTGGTTATTCATGTCATAGTTCCAATGATAACTTATATTAATTTCTACACCAATCACGTATCAAAATAAAGAAAGCTATAGGATGATTTCATCATTTTTCATTGAATGTCAACTTCTTGGTTGAGCACTTTTACATCGTAAATATTAACGAAAACAACAAAAGAATAAAAGACCTATCTAAAAGATCTTTTAAATTATTCAATGAAATTGAAGTTGAAGACATATACAACTTATGGTCCCCATACGGTCATCATCATTAAGCAACAATCAACAAAAAACAAAATCCGTAATGTATAGTATATAATAAAAACTAGTTAATAAAAATACCAACAAAGTTAATTGTAAACAAGGAAAAGTCCATACAACCTGTAAAAATCAGTTTCTCTATTAATTCAACCAACGGCCAGAATGAAAAACAAATTTCATATTCCTAACTTTAACTCATACCCATTATATGAGAACAATTGGAAATAGGAAATCAACGGCCTGATTAATGCTTAGAGGATAAACAAAAATTAAATTCGATAGAAAGAAGTTGACTACCGTACTTAATTGCATGCCTTCACGGCACCAATTACAACAGTAAATCAGTAAAACTTTGAGGATCCATTGTTATATACCTATCGATATCTGCGTAATTATAATACCACAAAACAAATATTATTTTCTCATTTACAATTGGGTTTTTTACTCACCTGTTTTATTCTGATAGAAGAGCACCAAATTTTTCCAGTCAACAATCTTGATGAATTGAAGTAAAATGTCCGATTCTTTTAACGTTTTGGTTTCGATATTTTGAGTAATAACATTCGAATCGTATTTTGTTTGTGTTCCACAAATCATGGACCCAATCGAAAACTCATTGAAAGTTTCTAACAATGTACATTTTAAAGATGACGGTAGACAAACTGTATCTGAGGTAGATATTTCATTCACTGAAAATAATAGAAAACACTGACATTAGATGCATAAATGGTTCACAAATACTTCTACACTTAGAGAATTGTTAGCTTCAAGTTTATGGAATTCTTCTTGAAATAAAAACTTAAATCACCAGTCAACATTTGTTTCCAGTATTAAACATAAAATTGTTTAAAAAAAACATATTTCCTGTATAGATAGTTTTATTTTGGTGGGTTATTTTCTTCTTTGTTTGGAGTTGATTATGTTCGATTCCGTTATGACATCCGTTGTTGTATGGAAAATAACATTGGCCCTTAAATAAACAACAGCTTCTTGGATAATTCACGTGTTCCTTAAGAGCTAAATTCAATCATTTATGCATTCAATTTAATTTATAAAAATAAATTCATGTTAGCCTCGAATATCAAGCTATTAAACAGAGTTCAAAATGGTAAAAGTTGAAATCAACCCTTCGTATTTTACGTACCCCACCGTTAGTTGACCCTCTTGGAATAACAGCTTCATAGGTGATATCGGATATGTTTCTTACTGTGTACTGTTATTTTTCTGTTTGTCTTTTTTTTTTATTTTTAGCCATGGCGTGTCAGTTTATTTTCGATCCATGAGTTTGACTGTCCATATGGTATCTTTCGTTCCTCTTTTACCCACAGCAAATTATTTGTACTTACATTCAGAACAGTACATGAAGGTTTCATTAAATTTGTGAAAATGCATTGAAACATTTATCATATAGGTTGAACCATGGTGCTTCAACTTTACATACTGGATGTGCAGTTTATCTTCAATGCCAAACATGTCTACAACAATTAAAGATATCATAAATAATTCATATCACACATATTCAATACTCTTTATATGACAGATGCTCTTATACTTTTAAAAGGGTATAATTACCTATCACCCTGTTCATGTTGATAAGTTTAACCTACAATTTTAAAATGAAAATCCATGACACAAAAATGAATTCTTTGGCTTACAATCTGAGAGTGCTTTGTACTTTATATTAAATTCTGTATAAGCAAACGCGGAAAGTAACAATGGATATAAAAAAAAGATGTAGTATAATTGCCATTGAGGAAACTCTTAACATAAGAGATTAAAAAACATAGAAATTAACAACAATAGGTCACCGTACGACCTTCAACAATGAGAAAACCAATACCGAAAAGACAGCTATAAGACCTTGAAATGACAAATGCAAAATTCAAACAAAATAACTAACGGCTTAAATCATGTACAAAAAAATGAACGGAAAGCAAATATGTTACACAGCAACAAACGACAGCCACCGCATTACAATCTCCTGACTTGGGACAGGCACTTTCATACAGAATAGAAATAAATCATATAAAAACAAATAGAGGCTGTGGCCGGGGACTTGTAAATCCCAACAAAACAAATAAATTAAGTGATCTGCGAGTACTCTCAGTTTCTGACAACTAGTTCAAAGCCAAATTAACAATCAGTACATATCCAAACATTAATAAATACAATCACAAAAATACTGAACTCCGAGGAAAATTCAAAATGGAAAGTCCCTGATCAAATGGCAAAATCTAAAGCTCAAACACATCAAACCAATGGATAACAACTGTCACATTCCTGTTTTGGTACAGGCATTTTTCTTATGTAGAGTTAAACTGGTTTTAGTACAATGATGTCATACACAGTCAGAATAAAACATTAACTTATGCAGTGTAGATCCATGAAAGTTAATATGTATATAACAGTAATATTCAATTTGCCTGCAATTTCTTGATAATAAAATCAATATCAATACCAATAGAACTATTAACAAAGACATAATTACAGTGTGGAATATTAACCATTTAGCTTAAAATTTTATTTTAATGATCGATAAGCTTACAAGGATCGTTTCTTAATTTTCTGGCACGATTAACAACATCTTCAAAAAATGTGCTAATAATAAGGATGTGCTATCCCGTTTGAAATACGTTTTTACAGGTATAACCCAAATTCAAAAACGAAATCTTTATATCTATGTAAGAATTGTGGTAACGAAATCCTGACTTAATAATTTTGCATAAATAAATTCCGTTCTAAAACATATAAAACGTCAAAATAGACACGGGTATAACGACCGAGTTATGAAACACCGTTAGATGGTACCAAATGCATAATCATGGAGTGGTGTAGTGAAAACATATAGAATAAATTGCACTCATAATAATAGAATCATTGGAACAGATTAAAGATAATATTCTAACTTATATTTCTAAAAGATTCTGAAAGTAATACTGAAACTACTGATAGCGTATTTTGTGCATGCAATATACTTTAAATTTATCTTTTGTTGTTTTCCTAATTTTTAATTTTAAAAAAACTTATGTGGACCAACAGGCTAACAGTTTGTTTTAGATTTACGAGTTTGACTGTCCCTTTGGTATCTTTCGTCCCTCTTCTAATAAAGTTATCTTCTTAAAGTAATGATTGTTGTTCTCCTTTTAATATTTCAAGAACTTTAAGAACATATATTTACACTTATTCAGAATGATCGAAAAAATCCTGGTACTAGTACTTCATAATATTGAATATTTGGTTTTTTTTCAATAAATTGCAGACATTGCACTCTTCAAGCAGAAAGTGCAAAATATAACAAATAGATTAGTTTATTTTTATCTTTTCATGTTGACATCACCATTGGCTTTTACTCAATATGTGCCTTCTTTTATATTTCTGGATTGAAACTTCAATTAATTGAAAGTGCTTGCAGTTTTGTACACACAATAAGCAAATACTTAAAATTTGTCCAAATAAAGGAAATTAAGGAAACATTGTTGCCTGTTGATATATGCATTTGTTGCTTTAAATTGCTTTTAGGACAAACATAGAGCATCTTTTATTCCCGCTGACATATCCGTTATATTTATCAATAAACTGCAGTGTAACACGATTGACGTAGTACTCCAATTTAAACAAACAATGCAATGCTTATCACCACACACAAGAATTAACATGTGTATTATTCAAGATAATCTAATAATCAATAGGCAGTCAGGAACAGTCATTAACAGGAAGAAAAGATTGGTGCCTATTTCAGTAGTTTGAAGCCAAATTAATAGCTAAAATAAATTTATATATAAATTCATGAATATGATTTGTGTTCAGGAAACACATAACATTTCAGACATATCCTGTATTTTATTAAGATTGACAGTACGTAATACATGTGCACCATGAACAAATATATTCTGCTCAATGCTTTTAATTTCTTGCTCAACGATTATGTTGTTCGTCATAGAAGGATTTTGATCGGCAAATTATCGAAATTTCCACGCATTACTGCAGATCTTTTCCTTGCTTTTGTGAATGTTCATTCATAGAAAATATGAGAGGGTAAATTGTAAATTCTGATAAATTAATCGGAATTTTAAAGAAAAAAATGGCAGATACCTTGATAATGCATAACTATCGATTGAGAAACATGTCAAGTAAAAAACACCCGATGGACTACAAACCATCTAAATGTACTCATTTATATATTACGAAAATGATTACCAGATAGTCCGTTTTCCAGTTCAGTGGTTCTGCATATTTTTTTTCTCTTCTCTCTTATAATTGATGTGCTGCCTTTAGTTTGGTTTTTGACTCGGATTTGTTTCAGTTATATCGATTGTTGACTATTGAACAGCGGTATACTACAATTGCTTTTATTTAGAACAAAAACGTGAAATCGGTCAATATAAATTGTTTAATACCTGATGTCAACCTTTTAGCTGAAAAATGATACGTACGTCATTAATTTTTCTGTCACATTTGGCTGAGGTTGATCACAAAAGATTTTCATTTTTTGGTCAATTTCATGATTGAAAAAGTAAAATAACAAAAATACCGAACTCCGAGGAAAGTTCTAAATGAAGAATCCCTATGTTAATGGCAAAATCAAACACATTAAACGAAAAGGTAACGGCTGTCATACACCTGACTTGTTGTACATTTAATTTGGTGATAACGAGTACCCATGAAATTCAAAAAATTGGTATCTAACGAATAAAAATGAATCTACAATATAGACAAGGTACATTAGAAAAAACGAAAGACAACAATACACATCATTTGTTCAATATTAAAACAAAATATGTCTCACTATGTATAGAAGTTCCATATTAATACCAAAAATAGCGAATAATTCGTCATCGTTGGTGAATATTTGAAGCCTGATGCGTATTCATAAAATAGTTGAAATTAATAGCATTGTGATCGTTTTATGAGGACAAAAAGGATTTTTTTTTCTAAATGGATTTTTGTCTGCTCCCGATAAATATGATACTTCTGTTTCTTAAACTTCTTCATTCAAAAACAGTTCATTAGTAGTAGTCAATGATATATGAGTTTTTCGGAAACGATAAATATTTAAAATTAATAAAACTTAAGCATTAATTTTCAAAATAAAGATATATCCGATACTTGTTTTTTTATTTATGAATGCGCTGGATTTTTCCTAGAATAATCATTTGCTTTAAATGGGCCTAGCACATAAATATATCGAGTCATAGTTTCTCAATTTTAAACAGCATTGGATCTAGGGTCTGGTTTTATAGAAAGATTAAGATTTTCTTTATTTTCTACGTTTTCGTCTCTTTATTTCTTTTCTTACTTTTTTACATTGTACATGACTCTCCGTGCACTATAAAATGCTTTAAATGAAAGATTGTTCATTGTAGATTAATAGTGTGAAATATTAACAACCGAGGTATGGAATCCCTTGAAACAATTTCCATTAGATTAGAACAAATGAAAGGAAATCATTGGTACTTTCGTTTGTCTAATTATTGTAAATGAAACATGAAAAAACAACCCTATATAAACATTTTAAGTTCAGAATACGCAAACGTTATATATCGGTACATACATGAAATTGGGGAAAGGATATGAACATTTGGAAAATGTGTAGGTAAAATTCAAACCTAATGTTTTAGAATTCCGGAACCCTTAGTCAATGTTCTAACATGCTTTAAAATACAAATGAAATAAACAAAAGAGTAAGGTTTCACAATTTGATTTTTTTAAATATCGTGCTATTAAAAGTTGTTTTTCTATCATTTAAATGATAAGAGTACAACGCTACCTTATAATTGTCAGTCTATGGAAGGTGCGATACGATAAAATCTTTTCTTATATCAATGAGCGATATTGTCTTATATCAACGAGTTGCCTTGTGGAAAATCTCAGACGAATGTTTACATTTTTATGAAGGAACGAAGATTTCTCGGTATAAAGTAATGATTCTTTTCTCAAAACAGGCGGACATTTAACAAGACATACGTCTGCTGTATAATTTCCATGAATTATTTTAAGTTATACCAAGCAAGGTGTATTTAAACGAGAAAATTGAATCAGTGTTGAATAAATGAGACATAAATGCACGATTTATCATTTGTAGATGTACAAATTCTATGAATGTCATGTAGCAAATCATGTGGAATGCAATTGAGATGAATTCAATTGTTGGATAAGCCAAAATCGCCTATAATTCAAAGATACTGCTATATTTTAAAATATCAATGCGATGTTTGTCTTATATCATAGCGATATTTTTTTAATATCAAAAATTTATGAATGCGATACTTTTCTAATATAACTGCTATAGTTTTCTAATATAAAATTAATACGATGACACATCACAATGCATGTCAAAATAACCGCAAACATAATTCACAAACTTAGTTCATGACCGGCTTAATGTTTAAGGATCAATATCACTAAAATTTCGTATCTGTAACAAAATTAACGCTTACACGATCTTATCATTTTAAAAATGTTGCTTGACCCTATTGATATTTGAAAGTGTTAACAACCTGTTCAGTCTATTGTTTTCAATCACATGGTTTAACCGACTCATTCTGTTTGAAGTGATGATGCAATGGGGAATTTAAATGCGGTTGTAAATAGACTACCAACCTATTAGATTCTATTATAGGTCCAGTGGCCGATCAATGCATTTGAATTGGGACATATGGTTGGACCCCACCCCCTTATCCTAGGTTTGGAACCCCCTTTTGGAAACGGCTGGATCTGCTCTTGAGGTCACACTGCTATAGCCTATCCACATTGGTAATATCGAAACAGACAAAAACTAGATATGTCAAAGCGACACGAATTGTCCCGTCTTAAAATGTTGAAAAATCTGCAATTTCAATAACAAATGTGGACACAAACATGATGGTAGTCTCACATGTCGAAAATCAGCTCAAAATCTAGAGGCGTATAGAAAAAGAGTCAGTATAACTGTGATTTTCAACAATTTTCGAAGTTGTAAACCCTTAATTTTGGCCAAAATGAGCGGAGCAAAACAATTTCAAATTTCGTATGCAAATCATTATAGATAACTCACATACAAAAAGTCCAATATCTGAAAGCATTTGGAAAAAAGTCTGTATAACTGAGATTTTCAACAATTTATCAAAGTTCCATAGCCCGTTATTTCGGCAAAAATTAGCCAAGCAGAACAAAACTTAAATTTGATCTGTAACTCATCATGGTCAACTCACATAACAAAAATCAGCCCAATATATGAAGGCGTTTAAAAAAAAAACTCCGTATAATGGTTTGTTACGGAATGATGGAATTTCGAAATTACGGAATTTCAGAATGACGGAATTTCGAAATTACGGAATTTCTAACAAGGGTAAAGCTATATGGCACCGACAACTTCGTTGTGGACCATACATATCATTACGTAAAAAGAACATTCTTTCAAACAGTCCAATCCAAGACAGCTCCAAATAACAATAAATATTCAAATGGTAAAACAAATATTCCAAGCAAATTAAAATATACAAATGCTGATGTTTCGAACTTTGAAGATACCAACTGAGTAGCCTCAGACTATAAATTGAACAACTTCAGATACAACGAAATCAAAAATCTTGTCAAACAGAAAATGTATTTATTATTAACATAGAAAAAATATTGAGAAGGAAAAGAGTTCCTTTTTAATATCAAAGACTTTCCCCGTTGGTAAATCGACATCACTATGAACATATCAGCTCGCCGCCTGAACGCTCTTTTACATCGCGATAACCGTGAGGGCATTCCATTGCTTTGTTACCACAGAGATCTGACTTGCGTTTTTGACTAGTAATCGATCGTATAAATAACAATCCGTATCGCTTGTTAAAAAATCATTTCTTCAATGAATACTAAAACAAATGTTTAGAAAACAAATGAATAAGATGTAAATGTCTGTTGACGTTAGAAATGTGTATATGTTCCGGACCATATGAGTATTTGGACCATACGCGTATGGTCATGACCATATGGGTATATACTCATATGGTCCGACCATACGCGTATGGTCCGACCATACGCGTATGGTCGGACCATACGCGTATGGTCGGGGTAATTAACACTCTGTTACAGTTTACTTTTCATACTTCTAAACTCTTCATATAATATGGTATGACCGTTCATTCAAAATACGCTATCATAAAGGTAATTTTATCATTATATTATAATAAAAAGATAAAGCTAAATAATAATAAAAAGTTTCACATAGTTACTTAATTTTACTTAATTGTCAAATTTAAAGTAAACACATTTTATACCGATGGTCATTACCGATTTGTTATTACGAGTAATGGCAATATGTCGACTTAAAAATTAAATTCCAAAAATTTCTTAATGAACTGTTATATAAGAAGTCACTGGAAAGTAGCATACTATTAATTTATTTAAGTTGTGTAGTGAAGATGGTGTATTGCAGTCATTTTACGATATTTGAGATCTAGAGCTTCTTAAAAACACCGTAGACATCAGAATTGCCAAAGACCTCGGTATCACTGAACGCAGCTGCAAAAAAGGCTTGTTTTTCACTCGCAAACAAAATGTGTAAATGAAAAAGATCGTGCACAAATTTCTTGCAAATGCAAAAAAGCTATGATACCGTGTGGAAGTGAATGTCATCCAAACCTAAATGCAGGAATGTAACTAGCGATGAAAACTAACTATGGCATCAATATTAAATTTTACGTATTTTTTTTATTATAAAATTACAAAAATTGTCATGTTTTAAACCATCACTGTTTTTTTAGATAAAGTTTTTGTATTATTGAAACGTTTATAATGTAATTTGAAAAAAATATATATACCTATATGGTCCAAATACTCATATGGTCCGGCCCGTTAATAACCAAACGAGTATTATACTCATATGGTCCGACCATACGCGTACGGTCGGACCATACGCGTATGGTCGGACCATATGAGTATACGCATATGGTCATGACCATACGCGTATGGTCCAAATACTCATATGGTCCGGAACATATATATGTTTTCTATATTTATACATTTAGATCGTTCAGTGCTGTTTATTTGGTATTTTTATTGACGTAATCGTTCTTGTACCATCATAACTGTCGTTGCCTTTAAAGCTTTAGAAGTGTGCATTTAACAAAAGATTCAGCACCCAAATGACGTTTTGAAGGACAGGAAAGCAGTTATTTTTAAGGGGTTTACCCGTGCACGAGTTCGAATGAGAGAACTTTCCATCAAAGTAATAGTTTGTTTTAAGTAAACTATTATAGATCAAAGTAGGGCCTTAAATACGGAGCATTGACTCTCAGCGAACACCACGCTATATAGGAACCAAAAAAGTACTAGTGTTGAACCACTCAAACAGGAAAACCAACAGTCTAATTTGTATACAAAAAGGAGATTAAAAAAAGCACAGGCCAAATTTTGTCGAATCAATCTGAACTAGTACAGTATGATGCATCTTTGTCAAAAGTTAGTTTCATTGTTTTCAATAAAGGAAGTCTTCCATGCATGCGTTACGAGCATATCTGATATATATTATTTCGGTGCGTTCATTATAAATTTGCTAAATGTTATATATATGTGAACAATGATTTTGAAACTTAGCTATTTGATTACGACATTGTTTATTAAACCCCATCGGTACTGGCATTTTCAAATTTTGAAAATGGTGGATTGAACATGGTTATATTGCGCTAAACCTGTCACGTGTATGACAGTATCATCAAATTCTGTCATATTTACAACGATGCATGAACAAAACAGACATAATAGGTAAAATTGTCAAAATTTGGAGAAAGCAGTCAAATATTAATACTAATAATTACTAATATCGATATAACAAAAACACCGCTATGATATTTTAAAAGTATCGCATTGATGTTTTAAAAGTATCGCATTGTTTATCTATGTTTATAGGAAAAACACAGCACTTGAAATTTTACACGGACATAAACTTTAGCTTCTAACTAACTTCTGAATGTATATTTAGACTCAATTGTTGTTTATATTTGAACCATAGGTTTTAAAAGTTAGTTTTTTCATAATTTTTCGTTGCCGAAAACAACATTTTCCGCATGGAATGTCTGCGTATTTACAATTGATATTATACAAATATAGCCTTTGTATGAGGTCGATACAAGGATATATTGACCTGAAAGAAGTATATTGACTGAGGACGAAGTCCGAGGTCGATATACTTCTTTGGGTCGATATATCCGGTATTGACCTCATACAAAGGCTATATTTGTTATATTATTAATTTCCGACCATATTTGTATCAAAATCGTCATTTAGGTTTGCTAGACTGTGAATTTTATAAATATTACATCAATTTGTCTCCTTGACAAAAACAACATATTAGTTGTTATTTAATTTACTTTTTTTTTTACGTCTTATGTATTTGAAGATTTTTTCCGTCAAATTATTGATCACAGATATCATGTGTTTCAAAACTTTAAACAATATCCTGAAATTCATTACATGACGTCACAAAGTATATCGGTTTTTAGATATTCTAAAAATAACCGTGCGATATGCATTTTGCCGGTCAATATGCTTTTTGCTATACGCCTTTTTCTCTCTACCTTCGAAAATATAGTTTAACATGTGACTATGCCTAAACGAATCAAATTTGTTAAATAATACGAATTAATAATATTAGACAATATCGCTCATTGATATAAGAAAAGTTTTTATCGATACGCTTCTTCCATAGACTGATTGTGGTAATTTACAATCCATAAATTTACTATTAACACAGAACAGAAAAAGGAGTACTATGAAGCCTTGTGAATGAAAATTAAGGCAACCTGATGATCTTTTTTAAACTTTCATACGGAAATTAATATATTTTATGAATTGAAAGACTTTAAAAATGTCTGAAGGGAATGTGCCACTTTTATATAGATACATACATGCATATTTGGATAAATCTTTTAAGTATTTACTTTGAAATTTAAAAAAAACCATGAATCCTATAATTTTACATTATATTGGTAGTGGTTTTGTAATGCCTATCCGCTAAACTATCCATGGGCACAAACACTATGTGTTTCAATTTATCATATAGAGTATAAGTTTAATTGGGAAATTGGGGGGGAAATCAAAACATGTAATGATTCTACTGCACTTTGATTACTTTAATTATATAAGTTTACTTGTGGTCAATTCGTTTTGTCATCTTATTATGTAAAGAAATAAAATGTAGTAAAACACCGCTTTATATCAACATACATACTTAGGCCAGCAACTACCATTTTTTCCTTTCTTGATTCAAGGGCCTTTTGGAAGCACATATTATTTTACTATGATACCAGTGAGTATATTTACAAAACATAAAAATTAATAAGATCCATTCTACAAGCACCAGTGATATCTGCCAAAATAAACTAGCAATAGACCAATTTGCTAAATTGGATTGTCTATGAAAAGGTTTTCTGCTCTGAAATTAAGTGCTCGGGGCAAATCCCTCTCTCTAAATTTCATAGTACATAACTTTTTCATAAATTAACCAATATTCATTTTTTTAAACCATGTTAGTACTTTTTAAAATATTAACTCACGTTAATGTCTGGTTTATATCAAATGGAAAGACACATTTGTTCTGTCGATGATGTGAATATGCAATAAATTGGTCGGACCAAACTTGGTCAAGTTTTATCTAACCTATAATTTTTTTCAATTATCATAATTAAGACAAGCAATTTTTCGGAAATTTACTCAGGGGATTTCACACTTTGTTAGTGCAGTAATTAAGACTTCGCGTTAATAATTGATCCACAATGAAAAGTAACTCATGCATAGCATTTTATAGTGAATAAACTCAACATAGATACCATGATTTAAATTGTGAACGCCAGACACGCATTTGGTCTACGTTAATCTCATCAGAGACGCTGGAAATATGTTAAAAAGGCAAAATACAGTAATAAATGTGTTAGTATTGACGTTCAGGACACCCTAATCTGCCGTTTTAATGGTTATTATATCATTGACCGTACATTTGTTAATGGTCATTAAAACTATTATTTAAACAAAAAGACATATTTAATGGATTAATGTGTGATAACAAGATAAAGGCGTTGCTATAATGAGAGATTTTAATCTAATAACGGGTCGATTAACGTCATATTTGTATACGATATATTTCTAATGGTATTTTGATTTCCAATTATGTATTGAATGGGCTTTATGCAGCTTCATTCTCTAGTTTATGTTATACTGTTTATCTTTAATTTTATCTATTTTTAAATTATTTCTATCTAGTTACCGTTTAATTAACAGACACATTAATTTTTGTACATTGCTGTGTGTAGTGCTATGGCATCAATATGCATCATAGTGTGTTAGATATAAAACAAAAAGGCAACAGTAGTATACCGCTGTTCGAACGTCATAAATCGATTGAAAGAAACTAAATCCGGGTTACAAACAAAAACTAAGGAAAACACATTTAAGATAAGAGCAAAACAACGAAAAAACAGATACACTTAAGGATGTACACCTCTGAGGAGCCAAAGATTTCTCGAATTGAACTTTTTTTCTTAAACCTGATTTTTGGGTTTATAAGACTGTAACAAAATAATTGGTGAAGAAAAAATCATATGGTGGTGCACTTCCTTTTTTGCTACGGTTCTTTAAAAATGCCAAACTTTAATGATTTTTCCATTTTTCATCGATTTTTACCTATTTTGGGCTCTTATTGTGAAAAAAATCACAGTTCTATAATTAAACTTTTTTTCATACTTTCTATAAAGTAGACCAATCTGAATAAATTTTATTTTAAAAAAAAGTATAGGTAGGTGTTATATAAGGAAGTTTCATCATATTTTGACGCATTTTTGTGTAAAATTTACCATGCTGTCAATTTTGTATTTTTGAGATTTCTCTCAGTTTTAAGAACAAAATGCATATTACTTCAACTTTTTTGTTATAAATGATTGAAAAATACATATCTAAAGAAATTTGAAAAGACCGAAAGAATATGAAATGTATATGATTCTTAAAAAATCATTTTTTGTATATCTAACTATTTTTTTCAAAATTTTGGCTAAAAATACTGACTTGATTGGTCGTAAAATTTGAAAACTGGATTACTCAAAAACCATTCATTGTAAATACACATTTTTTTCACAGAGTTATGTTTGATTATAATATTTTTTAAAATTCAATGATATTTTCCACGTGTATCATTTGTTTTGGAAATAATTCAAGAACGAGATTTCAACGAGACTGAACGAGACTGGAAGTCGGAAAAATATATCCTTAAGTGCAATAAAAAAAAAACGACAATGCAACACACTCAGAAACGAACTATAAGACAACAATTACCATTTTTTCGACTTTGTACAGGACATTTCAAGAAAAAAAATGGTGGGTTGAGCCTGGTCTTGTGGCTAGCCAAACCTCGAGTTTTTATGGCAATACTAAATATAACACTAAAATGACAACATTACATGAAAGGAGTACATTGTGTGTGTACCAGTTTGCATTTTAATTGCAAAACAAAATTATCTCATTAACTTTCTATTCCTTTCAAATTGCATAAAATGTATCTTTTATAAACATTTTTTTGAATCTGTTGGTTATTCTATGACATCAAAAAGACATAAGAACTAAATAACATTTTGAGCTTACCTATTTGTAGATGAAGATCATCTAACATTTCACTAAGAGCAGCACAATTAAGAATTAGTATGAAACACAGAAAGAACATTGTCATGTGATTATACATATCCACAGAAAGTACACTCTTATGGGTTTATACTGATCCATAGAAAACACATCTCGTGATGTTAAACAGATCTACATAAAGCATTTTATCATGCCTTTATACAGATCCATAGAACGTTAATCCTGGTGCAGTTTTACATAGTCACAATACTCTTATCATCATGTGGTATTTGATAGAGTTAGTCAGTTTAAGACACAATGACTCTTAACTGACTATGACGACGGATTTTAATTATCGAGTATCCATACTTCATTGAACAATTGATAATGGTAAACAATTTGTTACGGGGAAATCAATTGCAGATAAAGTTAGGCTGATGGAGAAATTATACAATCGCAATTAAAAATTAATAATTGTGTTGAAAATCATCGCTAATTTATTTTTATTGTATCTTCTCTTCTGAAATCAAGGAAGACCATTTGATTTTATATGGATTGATATAGGAAAATTTTGAAAATGAATATCTTGACCAGAAAGAGCTGAAAATAAATAATTCTCTCATTAAAAGGATTAATTAAGGATACTCAGCAACACAATAAAAATAAATTGAGCATCCACAGCAACAAACGAATTAGATATTTAATCCGCTGAAATTGCTAATCAATCTATGAACCGATATATCAATTCTAAAACCATACGAGACATTTACCGTAAGAAGTTTATATCAAACCATGTTGTTTGTCTCACGTTAAGGTGACTTGGGTCGCTACCTCCATCTTGGTTTTTGTAGAAACAGATTACAATTGATCTAGATCTTTAGTGAAATATGCAAGTTTGGAATACAGTATGTATTCCATGTGTTAGACTTTTAATGTTAATATGTATTTATGTTCTGTTATCATATTTACGGATTTATTTTTATATGAAAACGCAACTTATTTGTCTGATTCATTTTTTCAAACTTTGCAACATAAGGGGAGATAACTCATGAAAAGTAATTTTGATAATAGAAAGTGTTGTGAATATACCTATTTTTATATTAGCAAGGTAAAATCATGCATGTCAATATGGGGAAGACATCAGTATATACTTTGTATTATAATTTGTATTAATTTTCTCCTTTAAAAAAGGGGCGAAAGATACCAAAGGGAGAGTCAAAATCATAAATCTAAAACAAACTGACAACGCCATGGCTAAAAATGAAAAAGACAAACAGAAAATCAATAGTACACATGACACAACATAGAAAACTAAAGAATAAACAATAAGGTGGTATGGGAGTCTAACATAAAAATGATAGAATTTGTCCATACTTTGCCAAAACGTAGTATCTATTGATATATGTTCAAAAATATAATATAATAAAAATGATCGGTCAACGCGCATTTTCTCAAGTTACAGGTCGTGACAAAATTACTCATTTTGTAGGGATTTTACAGGGAAAAACACCATTTTGTGATTAGAAACTAAACAAAATGATAGAATTGTAAAATAAATTAGGAAAAAGTAAAATCACAAAAATACTGAACTTAGAGGAAAATCCATTCGGAAAGTCCATAATCACATGGCAAAATCAAATAACAAAACGCATCAAAAACGAATGGACAAGAACTGTCATATTCCTGACTTGATACAGGCATTTTCAAATGTAGAAAATGGTGGATTAAACCTGGTTCTATAGCGCTAACCCTCTCACTTAAATGACAGTCTTGTCAAATTCAAGGAAAATATGTGTTTCATACAATGCTTTGAGAATATCAAAAGAAAAGATAGGGTCACCGTTTGTTTTTCCGGCTAAAATACAAAATAGGAAAAATTCATGAAGATTCCCTCAGAAAATGCACTGATTTAGAGTTACCCACCCTTAAAATGGCATTTTTTTTTTTTAAAACATCAAAAAATAATCTATACTTTCCTGCATCAAGTTTTGTCAATTTGATAGAAAATCATGACCTTAGGTTTTCTGTATTTTACAATTCAAGATAGCAAAAGACACCCATACCACCTTAATAAAAACTATAAAGTATTTCATATCATACAATTGTATGGTCTAGTTTCTTTTATCACACAAAATTGGATTTTCCATGCATAATCTATATAGAATCTGACAATTGTGTACAACCAGTAACGTAAAACAAGTCCGCTGACCCATACTTTTTATAACATTTTGAAAAATAAGCATAATTTTGTGGATAGTTGTCTCATTGGCAATCATACCACATCTTCTTTTTAATATAATAAAACTACATTTTGACAAATTATTCAAAATCCTATGGATTTAAATTAGGACCTCCATCCACCTTAACTTTAGCTTTATGACGTAGGTAGGTGGGTTATACAACATATTATCGGAGGAAGATATAATCGGCGAGAGATGCAATTGAAAAAAGATACAATCAGGGAAGTATATACATGGAAAAAAAGGTATATAGTTGAAGAGATAAACAATCGAAAGTAAATATAAGAAATGATATATATTATCTGAGGAAGATAAGCAAAATTAGATACATAGGAGGGATTTATTGTTGGGGGAAGATATAATTAAGAATCTAAAGAGCATACAACCAGAGAGACGTATTATCTTAGGAAGATTAAATTAAAGAAAGCAATAGAATCGAAAGTAGATACATTAGAGGGGCATATTATTGGAGGAAAATTTACTCGGTGAGAGATACAATCAAAATTAGACAATCAGAAGAACATATTATAGAAACAAGATATAGTTGGTGAGTAAAACATTTTGATGTAGGATAGTTGAGACAAACAGAGGAACGTATTATAGAAACAAGATATAGTTGGTGAGTAAAACATTTTGATGTAGGATAGTTGAGACAAACAGAGGAACGTATTATAGAAACAAGATATAAATGGTGAGTAAAACATTTTGATGTAGGATAGTTGAGACAAACAGAGGAACGTATTATAGAAACAAGATATAGTTGGTGAGTAAAACATTTTGATGTAGGATAGTTGAGACAAACAGAGGAACGTATTATAGAAACAAGATATAGTTGGTGAGTAAAACATTTTGATGTAGGATAGTTGAGACAAACAGAGGAACGTATTATAGAAACAAGATATAGTTGGTGAGTAAAACATTTTGATGTAGGATAGTTGAGACAAACAGAGGAACGTATTATAGAAACAAGATATAGTTGGTGAGCAAAACAATTTGATGTAGGATAGTTGAGACAAACAGAGGAACGTATAATCAGATGAAAATTTATTGGAGAGGGATATATATAGTTATCAAAGGTACCAGGATTATAATTTAGTACGCCAGACGCGCGTTTCGTCTACATAAGACTCATCAGTGACGCTAATATCCAAATAGTTATAAACCAAACAAATACGAAGTTGAAGAGCATTGAGGATCCAAAATTCCAAAAAAGTTGTGCCAAATACGGCTAAGGTAATCTATGCCTGGGATAAGAAAATCCCTAGTTTTTCGAAAAATTCAAAT
Organism: Mytilus trossulus; assembly: GCF_036588685.1. Lineage (NCBI taxonomy): Eukaryota > Metazoa > Mollusca > Bivalvia > Mytilida > Mytilidae > Mytilus > Mytilus trossulus. The sequence goes on along the minus strand of NC_086375.1, from coordinate 83,559,103 downwards.
ATATACGATCGAAAGTAGATATAAACCAGAGGATGTTATTAATATTGGAGAAAGATATAATTGGAGAGAGATAGAGTTGGGAGTAGATATAACCAGAGGATGTTAATATCGGAGAAAGATATAATTAAAGAGAGATAGAATTGGGAGTAGATACAACCATCGTACAAAGATATACTAGGAGAGAAATCCGATTGAAAGTAGATATAACAAGAAAAATGTAATTGGAAAAAGATAGAAACGAAAGTAGATTTAACCAGAGGATGTAAATATCGGATAAAGATGAAATCGAAAGTAGACATCAGAGGGACATTTTGTTAGTGGAAGATTCAATCGGAGAGGGATACAACCGTCAGTGCATATTTTAGGAGTATTGTTTTAATAAGAGAGATATACGCTGGAAAGAAGATGTAACCAGTGGAAGGGGCATATCATCAGATGGAGATATAATTGGAGAGGGAGAAGAATTAAAGATCGAAGCAGATAACATCAGAGGGACATTTTATTGGAGAAAGATTTAATTAAGAGAGATACAAACGAAAGCAGGTACAACCAGAGGGATAAAGTATTGGAAAGATATATACTAGGAGAGGGATACAATCAAAAGTATATATGACCAGAGGAAGATGTAACTGGAAAAAGATGGAATCGAAAGTAGATTCCATCAGAGAGATGTATTATCTGATGGAGATGAATCTGGAGATAAATACAATCGATAGTAGATTAAATCAGAGAGACATATTGTGAGAGGGTGATATAATTGGAAGAGATAAAATCGAGAGTAGATATGAGCAGAAGACATATAATCGGAGGAAGATGTAATTGCAGAAAAATGAAATCGAAAGTAGATACTATCAAAGGGGAGTTTAATTGGAGGAACATATAATTGGAAAGAGAAACAATCAAGAGGTTAAAAGCTGATAAAAATCAGTCCTTTCGCACTATTTCTCTAGTTAAGCCTCGGCGACAAAAATATTGATAACGGAGTAAAGTTAAATACAGGATTTAATTATTGGTCTAAAATAATATAAGATAATTGTTCTTTGTTTTGTATCTATGTTTTCAAATCTTCGATCAGGACGAATTAGCAAATAAAAATGTCCAAGATGGTGCCTCACATAAATGCCTAAATAAATGCTCGATTTAGGATGAATGTTTTACTGAATGCTCAACCATCCAGAAATCTGACTTCGTAAGGTTCCTCTATCCTGAATCCGACTTGACCGTCCATAAAGTAATGAAGATGTGGAAGTTGGATAACAACGAACTTTCCTGGTCTGACATCTTCCCATGTGAAGTAAGGTTCTGGTTTGTCGTAGTCAAGGTAGAAGGTCAAAAACGATTCCTTTCTATTCATATCCTACAATAATGGGTAAGGTTTTAAACATGTCATCTGTACTATGAAAAGATAGAGAAATTACACCTTAAAATTATATCTGGTTTAACAGCTGAAATTATGAAGAAAATCTTTAAAACTTCATGCGTATGTTTGTAAGCCTAATACCTGTAGTTTTGTAAGTCTCAAATATATGTCCGGCCATAAATATGTGCCCTTTCTTCATAGATGTGTTCTATTCTATACTGACCGGCTTTAGAAACGCAACACTAGATTATTTTTGTGTTGTTTTTGAATGAATGTGTCACCGTCAAAAGCGATGACTGCCTGTTACAAACGCCAAAATGATTGTCAGAAAGGTCAACAAATACTGTCTGAAATGTTTTAGGTTCTGTTTTACGCCTTCTGATTTTACATTTGTTCGACCCATTAATTGCTTTTGGCAATTATGCGGTTGGAACTTGAGGGCTTTAAAGGTTTTCCTTCAGTCGATTCTTTGGTAATTCAGTTTATGGGAAACATTTATGGCATGAATCTGTACTCAATGACACTCGGCAATTTGATTAGCAGTTGACGTTGCGGCCGTAAACATGTCTTGCAAATGACGTTGCGTATTCAAATTCTGTTGACGTTTCATTGTCACTACACGTTGATTTGTTCATTGATGGCTAGAAACAAATCTAGTCTGCTTGTTTCTTTGTCGGAAGGACAGTAAGACGAGTTTCTGAAGTCTTAAGTATGGTTGCAGCACGTTTATGTTTTCATGTTTGCAGTATTTTTAAGGGATAATTCAGTTTTTTATTTCTCAGTCTTGGCAAAATGGGGATGCAACATTTTTAAACTGAATTAAGTGAGGCAAAGGATTTAAGGAACTGTTTGACAAAGCAAAAAAACCTGAAACAATCTTTCATGGGTCCAAAATTTCGCTTTAAGAAATTCGTGCGACTTTAAAATTCTGTATGTTCAATAACCACAGGTAAGTCAGATTTTGATTTTTTGTAAGGAGAAAGAAGTATGATAAGCATGGACAGAAGTTATCAGAGAATCAAACAAGATTTGTTAAAAAAAATCAACAAAACGAGTGTTGCGTTTCTAAAGCCGTTCAGTATATATTGAAACAAACGTCTGGTGCAAATACATAAAATCAATCCTGGTATATATGATGATTTTATCTATTGCCACATAGACGTCACAAATCTCTGTATTGTATCTCTCTTATATCTGTGTTCTATTTCACAACAACTGTCCTATGTGTTGTCGTCAGAATTATCAAAACGTCTCCAAGGAAACATTGTTTTATCATAATAGACACATTACATAAGCCATGCACGCATTTGAGTTTTTTTTTAAATATTTTTATTTTTTATTTTTTTGGGTATGAAGGGGTCGAAACATAAGTAAAGGAAGTCTTGAAGGGAAAATATACGGTAAAATTGATCTCAGTGGTATCACGTTATAGGACACAGATCTGATCGCCGGTCCAAGATTTTACTTTTATAAATTTGACAAACTATAAATTCTACAATTTTTTTTAGTGTGTGTTTTGTGTTGTTGTTTTGATGGTGAAAAAAGCTAAGATTCGTGAAATAATATCTTAGAATAATATAACGTAAAGAAACTCAGATATACAAAGGGAAAAAAATATATGATTTATGCTTTAACTATGAATTTGTTATTAAAATTGAATGTTATGCATACTGAGGGAATGAAATGGCAAAAAACAAATAACTAATAGAAAATAACAACTGATCAAATTGAAAATTGCTTCCACTTTACAATTTAGTTCCTCATTCAAAACTACAGCAGAGTAAATAATTAGATTCTATTCTCCATGATAACAAATATGCTCATAGAGGTCACGAATTTTTATAAGATATAAAAGAAGATGTGGTATGATTGCCAATGAGACAACTATCCACAAAAGACCAAAATGACACAAACATTAACAACTATAGGTCACCGTACGGCCTTCAACAACAAGCAAAGCCCATACCACATAGTCAGCTATAAAAGGCCCCGATAAGACAATGTAAAACAATTCAAACGAGAAAACTAACGGCCTTATTTATGTAAAAAAATTAACGAAAAACAAATATGTATAACATAAACAAACGACAACCACTGAATTACAGGCTCCTGACTTGGGAAAGGCACATGCATAAATAATGTGGCAGAGTTAAACATGTTAGCGGGATCCCAACCCCCCCCCCCCTAACCTGGGACAGTGGTATAACAGTACAAAATAGGAACGAACTATAAAAATCAGTTGAAAAAGGATTAACTCATCAGATAGACAAAAATTACAAGTTTGTTGTTCGTATGTTGTTCTGTATCACCGACGTCCCGGGAAGAGGAGAGAATTGGTTGTCCGCAAACAAGATTAGATTTATGTCTATCCCAAGTCAGGAGTCTGTTATATAGTGGTTGTCTTTTATGCTTCATGTCATATCTAATATATATTTGTTACCTTCTATGTAATTTTGTCTCTTTGGGAAAGTTGTTTCGTTGGCAATCATTTACCCATCTTTTTTTAATTTTTTATATTAAGGAATAAAATTACCAGAATATTTATTGCATGGCGAAATACATAAGGATGAATTCCTTCAATGTAAGCCAGAAAAACAGCATCAAACCTAGGAGCTGGAGAGAGAGTATCCAAGGAACAGAGGACATCCTTTCCTGGGAACAGGTTCTTGGTCTTGGTTGTGGCAGATTCGTACAATGTACTTGTGAGTGGTATCTGAGGAAGATTATCTGTTTCTCCCAACGGTAGGTGGACATGTTTCTCGTTGTAGTTAGCGTTTTGGTCAGTTTTAACACACATCTTTTTATGAGTTTTCCAGTCAGCCTTTTGGCATATTTTAGAACAATATAAAACCTGTTTACAAGATGAACATCTTTTAGCTTCCCCTTTACCACACACAAAGCATCCCCTGTCTAATTTCTGTGATTCCATTGGCTGTAACATACAAATAAGTTATGACAAACCATCTGTTCTCCAAAGCTTTGAGCGACTAGAACCAGTAAGACCTTAAAACATCCGTAATTTCATTACGTTAACATTATTCATAAAACCCATTTTGTGCATATGTCGGAGGTTAGTATGACGTCCATTTTCACTGAACTAGTATACATTTTTGCTTAGGGGCCAGCTGAAGCACACCTCTGGTTGTGAGAGTTTCTCGCTGCATTGAAGACCAATTGTTGACCTTCGACTGTTGTCTGCTCTTTGCTCGGGTTGTTGTCTCTTTGACACATTCCCCATTTCTATTCTCAATTTTATGAATCCAAAATACTATTAATACCATTTAAGACTACTGGTCCATCAGTATAGATATCGGCCAAGCGCATTTGATAAAACTTATGATACATAGTATACACATTTAAAATATTGAAAAATAAAGGGACATTGTTAAAGCCTATGTTTCATGAAAGGCAGTGGCTATCTTGGCGACTCTAGGTAAGCACTGGGAAGGGGATATCCAACTTTGTCAGTAGGAAAACGGTTTAATCTATAGCCATGCATTTTTATTGTGAACTGACTTATATTTTAAGAGCTAATGAACTGATTATAAATATTTTAAAATCTAATTTATTTTAAAGACTTTAAACATTTTTGATTTTGATTATTTCACAACAATATCAATGTCTATATATATTTATTTGTTTATTCGGAGGAATCTGGGTTATGTTACAGAGTATATGTCGGCTAAGGATCTCATATGCAGGTTTGTACGTGTCACACAGACATATTTAGAGTAAATATTTCAAGGTGCGTTTGAAATAAACATTTTAAAACTGTAAAAATCTAAATTGCTGATCCTCCCTGTTTAAGAAAATACAGATTACTGGAGAGTATATTATTTGCTGATATCATATAAAACTCATCCATGTTTGGATACATTTATAAATGAGAACATTTGTCAATATAACGTACCTGTTGTTGTTGAAAATTAGCTAAGAGATAATATGAAATGGGGGAAAGAAACGAGAATGTAATACACATATGGTCTATCGAGTAGGGGTAAATTCAGTAAAAAATCTCCCATTGACTTTAATGCTAATCTATGTGTGGAAATAAATTTATACCTGATTTACCTTTAGAAATTAAAATCTTTCATATATCATTCATGAAAGTACAAATGTAGCCCTATCTTTTGCAACAATAAAAACATGGGGTCATGCGGCATTTTTGGGCATTCACATGGCCTTGTTTACAAACAATGTAGATTCGCACTGAATTCCCATACTGACCCCCATTACTTTTCAACCCTGAAGGGAAAAAAATTAGTACATTCAGCATTTATTTTTTATTTTTTTTCAACTCTAGTTTTGATCCATCTACCAAAAAATATTTATTACAAACATTATCTGCCAATCAGAAGACCATATAACTTCAGTGCTATACAGAAAGCTCTCCCCTAAATGGGCGGTCCCTGATGACGTATATTTATTTACTGAATTTACCCCTATAAGAACCTTCTTTACTTCTTTTCCATCTTTTTTTGTAATAAACATGTAATGTATCCAATTTTCAAGTTCCAGTTTCAATACAACCTTCAAAAATGCTAAATTTGTAAAGATAGAGCAAAATTTATACTACAGCCCATACTGCGGCCAATGTATATTTGGTATATACAGTTGGGCATTGACTGTTTTTAAAGGAATGGTGTAAAATACTATGTTTAATAAATATGAATTGTTTTCTGTGTTTGCTTTGAGTAGTATTGCAAGTACATCTAGAAACTAAAGTCTTGGTGTACTCTTAGCTAGTTTTTTTCCTTATATGGAAGTTTTTGGTTAAATACCATGAAAAGACCACAAAAAGACTTTTCAAAGGCTTTTTTAAGCAGTTTCATACCAAATAAAACAACAATAATGTTTCATTATACTAAATCTGTGTTTTAATTACTTGTAAATTTCACAAAATGTCATTGACAATCACTCTGCAGAAATTCCTGTTACCCCAACATCAGGATGGGTTCTTCGCCAAAACTAGACAGCTAGAACTGAAGTAGAAAAAAATGCCAAATATGAAAAAATAAGATTAGGTATGACCAAAATTTACATTTGGGAGATTGAAGTTACAATTTAGAGTATTTAAAAGCAATAATTTAACTTAAAAATCCAATTACAAACATTTCAACACTTGTTTCATAGATGAAGGACCTGTATTCGTGAAAACTTGTCTAGTATATTCTTTAAATAAAGAAACGCAAAGCGTTATGTAAAAATAAATGAATACCTTCATGCGGTCAGATTATTCCAGTGTTAAAATACTAGAAAAGTGCTTATTTACCACTTGGTCTACAACTTAACATAGGGAACACAGCTAAAAAAAAAACCACTCCGTCAAAGGGAAGTAATCCATTTTTTTCATATGATTATATACATTATGACAAGAAATATGTGTAAAATGTGATGTAAATGGGGAGAATATTCATCCCTTTCATTGATATCATAACTCTCAAGTGTAATTTCTATTGTTTCTTTCAATCTGGACACAAAAACTGATTTTTATAATATACTTCATGCTTCTCTCACTGTACACTGAGTGCATCCTGGATAGCCGCAGTTAAAGATAGAAATTTGTGTAAAAAACAGCTTTAAATGGTTCCAAAATCCTTCTTTTACATTAACATTTACAGGAAATGAGTTTTGTGATTAGTGTGTGGCCTTGGACAAGTACAGTGAAAAAGTGCATTTTTTCCTATAGGGGTAAATTCAGTAAAAAATCTCCCATTGACTTTAATGCTAATCTATGTGTGGAAATAAATTTATACCTGATTTACCTTTAGAAATTAAAATCTTTCATATATCATTCATGAAAGTACAAATGTAGCCCTATCTTTTGCAACAATAAAAACATGGGGCCATGCGGCATTTTTGGGCATTCACATGGCCTTGTTTACAAACAATGTAGATTCGCACTGAATTCCCATACTGACCCCCATTACTTTTCAACCCTGAAGGGAAAAAAATTAGTACATTCAGCATTTATTTTTTATTTTTTTTCAACTCTAGTTTTGATACCAGACACAAGTTGGTTACTTTTTCCTTTTTCCTTTTTCGATATTCAAATTTTGAAAAAAATTACAAGTCCAAACTAAAATTTTTTTTGCTTCAAAACTTTTTTTCCTCAAAATTTTTTTTTCCTCAAAATTTTTTTTCCTCAAAATTTTTTTTTCCTCAAAATATTTTTCCTCAAAATTTTTTTTTTCTCAAATTTTTTTTTTCCTCAAACTTTTTTTTCCTCAAATTTTTTTTCCTCAAAATTTTTTTTTTCTCAAATTTTTTTTCCTCAAAATTTTTTTTCCTCAAATTTTTTTTCTCAAATTTTTTTTTTTCCTCATTTTTTTTCGTTTCCTTATTCAATTTCTTTTTCCTTATTCGATTTTTATTTCCTTTTTCATATTCATTTCCTTTTTCGGTTTCTATTCCCTGAATCGGATTCTATTTCCTTATTGGGTTTCTATTTCCTTATTCAGTTTCGATTTCCTTATTCGGTTTCTAGTTCCTTATTCGATTTTCATTTCCTTAATCAGTTTCTTTTTCCTTTTTCAATATTCATTTCCTTTTTCGTTTCTATTTCCTTATTCGGTTTCTGCTTCCTTATTTGATTTCTATTTCCTTATTCAATTTTCATTTCCTTATTCGGTTTCTAGTTCCTTATTCGATTTTCATTTCCTTATTCGGTTTCTTTTTCCTTTTTCAATATTCATTTCCTTTTTCGGTTTCTATTTCCTTATTCAGTTTCTATTTCCTTATTCGGTTTCTATTTCCTTATTCGGTTTCTTTTTCCTTATTCGGTTTCTTTTTCCTTTTTCAATAATCATTTCCTTTTTCGGTTTCAATTTCCTTATTTAGTTTCTATTTCCTTATTGGGTTTCTATTTCCTTATTCGGTTTCGATTTCCTTATTCGGTTTCTAGTTCCTTATTCCATTTTCATTTCCTTATTCGGTTTCTTTTTCCTTTTTCAATATTCATTTCCTTTTTCGTTTCTATTTCCTTATTCGGTTTCTGTTTCCTTATTTGATTTCTATTTCCTTATTCAATTTTCATTTCCTTATTCGGTTTCTAGTTCCTTATTCGATTTTCATTTCCTTATTTGGTTTCTTTTTCCTTTTTCAATATTCATTTCCTTTTTCGGTTTCTATTTCCTTATTCGGTTTCTATTTCCTTATTGGATTTTCATTTCCTTATTCGATTTCCATTTCCTTATTCGATTTTCATTTCCTTATTCGGTTTCTTTTTCCTTTTTCAATATTCATTTCCTTTTTCGGTTTCTATTTCCTTATTCAGTTTCTATTTCCTTATTCGGTTTCTTTTTCCTTATTTGGTTTCTTTTTCCTTTTTCAATATTCATTTCCTTTTTCGGTTTCTATTTCCTTATTCAGTTTCTATTTCCTTATTCGGTTTCTATTTCCTTATTCGGTTTCTATTTCCTTATTCGGATTCTATTTCCTTATTCGATTTTCATTTCCTTATTCGATTGCTGTTTCCTTATTCGATTGCTGTTTCCTTATTCGGTTTCTATTTCCTTATTCGGTTTCTATTTCCTTATTCGGTTTCTAGTTCCTTATTAGATTTTCATTTCCTTATTTGGTTTCTTTTTCCTTTTTCAATATTCATTTCCTTTTTCGGTTTCTATTTCCTTATTCGGTTTCTATTTCCTTATTGGATTTTCATTTCCTTATTCGATTTCCATTTCCTTATTCGATTTCCATTTCCTTATTCGGTTTCTTTTTCCTTTTTCAATATTCATTTCCTTTTTCGGTTTCTATTTCCTTATTCGGATTCTATTTCCTTATTCGATTTTCATTTCCTTATTCGATTGCTGTTTCCTTATTCGGTTTCTATTTCCTTATTCGGTTTCTATTTCCTTATTCGGTTTCTATTTCCTTATTGGATTTTCATTTCCTTTTTCGATTTCCATTTCCTTATTTGATTTCCATTTCCTTATTCGGTTCCTTTTTCCTATTTCGATATTCAATTTTGAAAAATATAACAAGTCCAAACTAAATTTTTTTTTGCTTCAAAACTTTTTTTCCTCAAAATTTTTTTTTCCTCAAAATTTTTTTTCCTCAAAATTTTTTTTTCCTCAAAATATTTTTCTTCAAAATTTTTTTTTTCTCAAATTTTTTTTTTCCTCAAACTTTTTTTTTCCTCAAATTTTTTTTCCTCAAAATTTTTTTTTTCTCAAATTTTTTTTCCTCAAAATTTTTTTTCCTCAAATTTTTTTTCTCAAATTTTTTTTTTTCCTCATTTTTTTTCGTTTCCTTATTCAATTTCTTTTTCCTTATTCGATTTTTATTTCCTTTTTCATATTCATTTCCTTTTTCGGTTTCTATTCCCTGAATCGGATTCTATTTCCTTATTGGGTTTCTATTTCCTTATTCGGTTTCGATTTCCTTATTCGGTTTCTAGTTCCTTATTCGATTTTCATTTCCTTAATCGGTTTCTTTTTCCTTTTTCAATATTCATTTCCTTTTTCGTTTCTATTTCCTTATTCGGTTTCTGTTTCCTTATTTGATTTCTATTTCCTTATTCAATTTTCATTTCCTTATTCGGTTTCTAGTTCCTTATTCGATTTTCATTTCCTTATTCGGTTTCTTTTTCCTTTTTCAATATTCATTTCCTTTTTCGGTTTCTATTTCCTTATTCAGTTTCTATTTCCTTATTCGGTTTCTATTTCCTTATTCGGTTTCTTTTTCCTTATTCGGTTTCTTTTTCCTTTTTCAATAATCATTTCCTTTTTCGGTTTCTATTTCCTTATTTAGTTTCTATTTCCTTATTGGGTTTCTATTTCCTTATTCGGTTACGATTTCCTTATTCGGTTTCTAGTTCCTTATTCCATTTTCATTTCCTTATTCGGTTTCTTTTTCCTTTTTCAATATTCATTTCCTTTTTCGTTTCTATTTCCTTATTCGGTTTCTGTTTCCTTATTTGATTTCTATTTCCTTATTCAATTTTCATTTCCTTATTCGGTTTCTAGTTCCTTATTCGATTTTCATTTCCTTATTCGGTTTCTTTTTCCTTTTTCAATATTCATTTCCTTTTTCGGTTTCTATTTCCTTATTCAGTTTCTATTTCCTTATTCGGTTTCTATTTCCTTATTCGGTTTCTTTTTCCTTATTTGGTTTCTTTTTCCTTTTTCAATATTCATTTCCTTTTTCGGTTTCTATTTCCTTATTCAGTTTCTATTTCCTTATTCGGTTTCTATTTCCTTATTCGGTTTCTATTTCCTTATTCGGATTCTATTTCCTTATTCGATTTTCATTTCCTTATTCGATTGCTGTTTCCTTATTCGGTTTCTATTTCCTTATTCGGTTTCTATTTCCTTATTCGGTTTCTAGTTCCTTATTCGATTTTCATTTCCTTATTTGGTTTCTTTTTCCTTTTTCAATATTCATTTCCTTTTTCGGTTTCTATTTCCTTATTCGGTTTCTATTTCCTTATTGGATTTTCATTTCCTTATTTGATTTCCATTTCCTTATTCGATTTCCATTTCCTTATTCGGTTTCTTTTTCCTTTTTCAATATTCATTTCCTTTTTCGGTTTCTATTTCCTTATTCGGATTCTATTTCCTTATTCGATTTTCATTTCCTTATTCGATTGCTGTTTCCTTATTCGGTTTCTATTTCCTTATTCGGTTTCTATTTCCTTATTTGGTTTCTATTTCCTTATTGGATTTTCATTTCCTTATTCGATTTCCATTTCCTTATTTGATTTCCATTTCCTTATTTGGTTCCTTTTTCCTATTTCGATATTCAATTTTGAAAAATATTACAAGTCCAAACTAAATTTTTTTTTGCTTCAAAATTTTTTTTCCTCAAAATTTTTTTTCCTCAAAATTTTTTTTTCCTCAAAATTTTTTTCCTCAAATTTTTTTTTTTCTCAAATTTTTTTTTTCCTCAAATTTTTTTTTCCTCAAATTTTTTTTCCTCAAAATTTTTTTTTCTCAAATTTTTTTTCCTCAAAATTTTTTTTCCTCAAATTTTTTTTTTCCTCATTTTTTTTCGTTTCCTTATTCAATTTCTTTTTCCTTATTGGATTTTCATTTCATTTTTCATATTCATTTCCTTTTTCGGTTTCTATTCCCTGAATCGGATTCTATTTCCTTATTGGGTTTCTATTTCCTTATTCGGTTTCGATTTCCTTATTCGGTTTCTAGTTCCTTATTCGATTTTCATTTCCTTATTCGGTTTCTTTTTCCTTTTTCAATATTCATTTCCTTTTTCGTTTCTATTTCCTTATTCGGTTTCTGTTTCCTTATTTGATTTCTTTTTCCTTATTCAATTTTCATTTCCTTATTCGGTTTCTATTTCCTTATTGGATTTTCATTTCCTTATTCAATTTCCATTTCCTTATACAGTTTCTTTTTCCTTTTTCAATATTCATTTCCTTTTTCGGTTTCTATTTCCTTATTCAGTTTCTATTTCCTTATTCAGTTTCTATTTCCTTATTCGGTTTCTTTTTCCTTATTCGGTTTCTTTTTCCTTTTTCAATATTCATTTCCTTTTTCGGTTTCTATTTCCTTATTTAGTTTCTATTTCCTTATTGGGTTTCTATTTCCTTATTCGGTTTCGATTTCCTTATTCGGTTTCTAGTTCCTTATTCGATTTTCATTTCCTTATTCGGTTTCTTTTTCCTTTTTCGGTTTCTATTTCCTTTTTCGGTTTCTATTTCCTTATTCGGTTTCTATTTCCTTACTGGATTTTCATTTCCTTATTCGATTTCCATTTCCTTATTCGATTTCCATTTCCTTATTCTGTTTCTTTTTCCTTTTTCAATATTCATTTCCTTTTTCGGTTTCTATTTCCTTATTAGGATTCTATTTCCTTATTCGATTTTCATTTCCTTATTCGATTGCTGTTTCCTTATTCGGTTTCTATTTCCTTATTCGGTTTCTATTTCCTTATTCGGTTTCTATTTCCTTATTCGGTTCCTATTTCCTTATTGGATTTTCATTTCCTTATTCGATTTCCATTTCCTTATTTGATTTCCATTTCCTTATTCGGTTCCTTTTTCCTATTTCGATATTCAATTTTGAAAAATATTACTAGTCCAAACTAAATTTTTTTTTGCTTCAAAATTTTTTTTCCTCAAAATTTTTTTTCCTCAAAATTTTTTTTTCCTCAAATTTTTTTCCTCAAATTTTTTTTTTTCTCAAAATTTTTTTTTCCTCAAATTTTTTTTTCCTTAAATTTTTTTTCCTCAAAATTTTTTTTTCTCAAATTTTTTTTCCTCAAAATTTTTTTCCTCAAATTTTTTTTCTCAAATTTTTTTTTTCCTCATTTTTTTTCGTTTCCTTATTCAATTTCTTTTTCCTTATTGGATTTTCATTTCCTTTTTCATATTCATTTCCTTTTTCGGTTTCTATTCCCTGAATCGGATTCTATTTCCTTATTGGGTTTCTATTTCCTTATTCGGTTTCGATTTCCTTATTCGGTTTCTATTCGTTCTTTGTGTAATCAATCATACGTTTTTTGATTGAGTTAAGTCTGCTAATTGATATTTTATCGTATGTTTTTATATGTTGTGATGTTATGCTATTGTTTCAGAAAAAGGGAGAAGGTTTGGGCCCATTAAAACGTTTAATCCCGCTGCAAATGTTTGCACCTGTCCTAAGTCAGGAATCTGATGTACAGTAGTTGTCGTTTGTTTATGTAATATATACGTGTTTCTCGTTTCTCGTTTTGTTTATATAGATTAGACCGTTGGTTTTCCCGTTTGAATGGTTTTACACTAGTAATTTTGGGGCCCTTTATAGCTTGTTGTTCGGTGTGAGCCAAGGCTCCGTGTTGAAGGCCGTACTTTAACCTATAATGGTTTAATTTTTAAATTGTTATTTGGATGGAGAGTTGTCTCATTGGCACTCACACCACATCTTCCTATATCTATCTAGTTCCTTATTCGATTTTCATTTCCTTATTCGGTTTCTTTTTCCTTTTTCAATATTCATTTCCTTTTTTGTTTCTATTTCCTTATTCGGTTTCTGTTTTCTTATTTGATTTCCTTTTCCTTATTCAATTTTCATTTCCTTATTCGGTTTCTATTTCCTTATTGGATTTTCATTTCCTTATTCAATTTCCATTTCCTTATTCGATTTCCATTTCCTTATTCGGTTTCTTTTTCCTTTTTCAATATTCATTTCCTTTTTCGGTTTCTATTTCCTTATTCGGTTTCTATTTCCTTATTCGATTGTCATTTCCTTATTCGATTGCTGTTTCCTTATTCGGTTTCCATTTCCTTATTCGGTTTCTATTTCCTTATTCGGTTTCTATTTCCTTATTCGGTTTCTATTTCCTTATTGGATTTTCATTTCCTTATTTGATTTCCATTTCCTTATTCGATTTCCATTTCCTTATTCGGTTCCTTTTTCCTTTCGATATTCAATTTTGAAAAATATTACTAGTCCAAACAAAATTTTTTTTGCTTCAAAATTTTTTTTCCTCAAATTTTTTTTTTCCTCAAAATTTTTTTTCCTCAAAATTTTTTTTTCCTCAAATTTTTTATCCTCAAAATTTTTTTTCTCAAAAAGTTTTTCAAATTTTTTTTTCGTTTCCTTATTCGTTCTTTTTCATTTCCTTATACAGTTTCTATTTCCTTATTCGATTTCCATTTCCTTATTCGATTTTCATTTCCTTATTCGGTTTCTTTTTCCTTATTCGGTTTCTATTTCCTTATTCAGTTTCTTTTTCCTTATTCGGTTTCTGTTTCCTTATTTGATTTCTTTTTCCTTATTCAATTTTCATTTCCTTATTCGGTTATTATTTCCTTATATTTACAACTATCAAACATCAACACGCACCAAACTGGATGTAATTGAAAGATATCTAGAGGTCAATATAAAGGCTCGAACAAAAGACATAAAAGGAAAAATATAGCGAGCTTTTTGGGATGAAGTAAAGACCGAACGTCAGTTTTAGTCGGATATACTTTAATGTTAGTCTTACATGTATAGATGTGTACATATATCATTGATTCAGTGGCGATGGCAAATAGACACTGATAAGTCTTAAATAAAATTTTATAGTTTTGAATGTTTCTTCATCAGTTGACTAAAACTAAGTGGAGGTATGTTCTTATTGCCGACAAGAGAGGCACTCAACCTATATTAATTTGTGCATAAAGCGATTGAAAGTTGCTAAATACTGAATGTTTTTGCCACAAATGCGAAAGTTTTAATCTGTGTATATATACTTAAAATACGATGATAAAATTCATTTCTTTTTCAGGATTTCTGTCAGATCCAACCATGTAGTAAGTCATGTTGGTGAGATATGGTTTTAGTCGATGATGTTCCTGAAGAACCTGTAGTACAAAGTATATCACTGGATTGAGCTCTCTGTCTAAGTGTATCATTAAAGTGCTTTGCTTTGAGCTGAGTTCATTGCTGTGCAATTCATTCTTTGTGAAATAAAGATTTGACATACAACTCTCATGTACAAGAATTTGTCAAAGTAGTATTCATTCTATGTACAATGTACTAGTATGTAATAGGGAGATAAAAAAAAAGCATTTTATTTCGATTTGAACCAAACATTATGTGTCTATTGATCAAATTGAAGAAAAAAAAACGGACAATGCTACTCCCCCTTCACGCAATATTATGCTAGGTTGTTTTAATACATCTGTATTGCCTTCTAAAGACTAGGACCTGAGTGTAAATGGTCATTCAATTATGTGAAGAAGAACAAATTTAGGCCTATCTGGCCTAATTGATTTCTAAAACTATTATATTTCATTGTACCTGTTCAACATTTTTTCATTTATTCGTTTATTTCTTAATTTGTGTGAATTAACATATGTTTGGATTGGGAAACAAGTTTTGCAACTTATATTAATCCCTTTCCACTTTGCGGGTGAGAGTGCTGCCTTGTAGCGGCATTAGCCTACTCTTTTTCAAAAATCTACAAGGGTGTCTTTAACGTGCAAGAGATATGGCTCTCTCTTATCACGGGTCAGCCATTTATCGTCCCCTTGCGACGGACTATCATCGTTTCCTTAAGACCATACTCGCAAATGGTGTCAAGGGAGAGCAGAAAATTGAGTCCCTGATATTGTCATCCCGAACGGGAATCGAACCAGGAAGCTTTGTGTTAGCAGTTCGATGATCTAACCACTAAACCACGGCTCTCACTAACATTGTTACAGTAAATGTTAATTACTACACTTTCATACCACAACAAATACTGTAATGGTATCACTTATATTTGTGTCCATATATTATAACCAAAAAAATAAAAAGAGAATAATTTTGCACTACCATTTTTGTATTGAATATTATAACTTTTTAGATATCTAGACACATTAACTAGATGCTCATAATATCCACCTTACATGCTTGAATTCTACCAGATTACTCTAAGAACAGTTATGAGTCTTTGAAGCATGCTGACAAAGGATCTTTTCACGATATCATTTTCACATTAGTAAAAACTCCTTTTTGCTTTGACAAGCTTTGGAGGAAATATTATCAAAGAATTGAAGAAAAAAACCACAACACATAAGTTCTCTTTCTAGCTCATCTAGCCCCAAGCATCATGTCAGGCATTTTCATTACTAAACAAAACAATTCGACATTTTGACAAAAAGTTTTACTAATGATACTGACGATCCACCATAAAGTAATATACATAGATCCATACAAATAGTAAGCAAATACATATGAAAAAGATGTGGTATGATTGCCAATGAGACCAAAATGACACAGAAATTAAAACAACTACAGTACGACCTTCAACAATGAGCAAAGCCCATACCGCATAGTCAGATATTAAAGGCCCCGAAATGACAATGTAGAACAATTCAAACGAGAAAACTGACGGCCTTATTTATGTACAAAAAATAAACGAAAAACAAATCCACACTCATCTGTGTCCACACTTGTTATCTAATAAAATATCATACAAACACTATATATATATATATATATATATATTATTAATTCGTATATTTTAACATATTTGATTCGTTTAGAGATAGTCACATGTTAAACTATATTTTCGAAGGTAGAGAAAAAACGGCGGATAGCAAAAAGCATATTGACCGGCAAAAAGCATATCGCACGGTTATTTTTAGAATATCTAAAAACCGATATACTTTGTGACGTCATGTACTGAATTTCATGGGCGGATTCTGGATTTTAGAAAAGGGGCGACATTTTTAAAGATGGCTGAGCGAAGCGAGTCGAAAAAAAATGTGACCTTTTTGGGGGCTAAAAAACATAAAATTTGTGTAGAATGCATATTTAAACGGTTCCTTATTTTGGGCATATATATTTTATAGTTGTTGTAAAGTGTAAGGGTTGAACATTTTTTTATGCTGTATATATAAAATAATAGTATGGATCCAAAGCTATTTACTGCTTTATAGCATGCAGGACCTCGACATGGACAATTCTTGTTTGTTGTATGTTAAGTTAGAACAACCTCACAGATTTCTTGTTGTAAACCAGATATACGCCGGGCTCTTCAATGAAATTTACAATACGACCGACACGATTGAAGAAAGACAAACAAGCAATTTTTATCCAAATGCTCGGTTGATATGTTTCGCCAAATTTTTTTAATGGAAATGCGGGGTTCCAAATTAACAAAAGGCTACGACATAATTCTAAAATGACAGCGAGTTTATGAATGACGGTTGACAAATGGATCACACACAGCAGCCGGTGGCATTTCGGTCTTGAAAAAAGTATTTAATATGCAGTATAAGTTCGCCGAAACAGACATTCCAGTCACACATGCAAACCCCCGCCCCCAAAAAATACGCCCGTTTTTTTGTTCATCATGTTTATATAATTCTAAATAATTTTGTTGGAAACTTTCGTTTCTTATAGCAAAAAAGTGGACAAGATTATTGTTTTCAATCCAGATACGGTCAAAATTTTAGTTTTTAATAGACAAAAACCCAAGTCAGTTTTTTTTCTTTCAAATATCTCAGACCGCCTTCTCTAACAAATGGTTCGTTCCTTAAACTTTAAATCTATTTAGACTGGGGACCATCATTCAGCTGTGTTATTTCTAGTAAAAATAGGCTGGGGCGTTTGGGGTTACACAGGTTTCCGTAGGTAAGTAATAATGTTGTGGAACTTTTTTTCAAGAAAGTGTAATAGAGTATAACTTTCTGTCTCGTGGAATTGTGAAATAGAACTTCAAGTCAATACGTTCTTGTTCAATCCTGTTTCGTTTTGAAGATGTCATGATTGTTATCCTCAGTCTATGTGTTACTGAAATTTGATTTTCAAAATGACTGAGTGACGTTTTACGGCGAACTGGTCAACTCCGCCATAGCGAATCACATGAGTTTGTTATAATCAGTAAATACCAGCAAAAAATATCATTATAAGTAAAGAATTGTCGCATAAAAAATAAATACACGGGAAATGGGAAAGTTCTCGAAGACTTGTCTGATTAATCAGTTTCCCCAAAAAAGTCCAAGCAACGCCTTATTTGACCCATCTAGATCCGCCACTGCCAGTCAAACTACGTCTTTCAATGTAAATACAGAAACAAAATCATCAATTGTATATGAAAAATGAAATATATATTATCACTAAGTTTAAAACAATATTTTGGTCGAGAGAAAAATTACAATAAAAAGATTCATTCATACTGCTAGATTTGAACTTGGCACTGTTACATTGTGTACGATGCCAACGACTAGGAGATCACGGCTATGAACAGCCCGCATTTGATGCTGAAAAATTTACATTATTATATATTGTACATCTGTATCAAAAGCAATTCTGCTTGAGATTCACAACACGTACCACAAATCATACTAGTTTATTGATTGATTGACGATGGATGTTAGATGTCATATAAACGTTCAAAACAATCTAAACATAATGTAAATGAAGGATTCAAGGATAGTTTCACTACATACATAGAACACGGGTGTTATTCGGTTTATCGAGAGAAATGATCGTGAAAGAATATCTAACGGCGGTCAAATATTGAGCGACGATCGTGAAAGCTCTGGTAACGGATCGTGAAATACATTTAATGAAAATTCTAGGTCAGAATCTTTGAAAAAATCGCTTAATTTTCAAAACGCGGAACAAATCCGAACAAAAAAATATGTCTGTCAAAATGGTTTAACTTCCTCAACATAACTGTGAAATAAGAAAGAGAAAATATGCAGTACTTTATGAAAAAACACAAAAGGCGCAATGCATGTCTATGAAATTAAGGACAAATAACACGCTTTTTGTTACAATAACGGTCATTTTTCAGTTCATCGTGATATATTTGAAATTTAATCTTTGGTGTATCTGATAGTACAGTAAAATTAAGGTATATTCTTCTCTCAAAAGCATAAATGTGTATATGAAAACCTTGAATTTGTTGAGTATCCTTCAAACTTGATCGTGAAAGATCAGGCAACGCATTATTTTGATCGTGAAAGATAATGCGTGACTAGACTTATTACTAAATATCAAAAATTCTAATATGACGTCCTTATAACCCTTTGTAAACAAAGCCGTTTTCTAATGCGCATAAAAAATATGTTTAACACATGCGCATGAACTTACTGTGTATTAAAACGGTATTTCCGTCGTTATCCTTTAAAATGTATACATGCGACTCCTCGGGGAAAAAAACGTGAAAAAGCTTGAACATTTTAACGGTATTTTCGTACGCTTCGACTTATAAAATTACTGTATATGTCCTATTAGAATCGAAATAATTCCTTCGTGTCATGCTCTATGCTCATTTTAACATGGGTAGGCATTATATTTGACCACATTTTAAAATATCGACAAATATAATGCCTACCCATGTTAAAAAGAGCATAGAGCATGACACGAAGGAATTATTTCTTAATCAGTATTTCTTTTACCATTTGATAAACCTGCAACTGGTTGAAGCCTGTAATTATTTTGATAAGGATGAACATTAAAGCTATTTTTCTATTCAACATTTTACCTCGATAGTTAAAAAAAAAACAACAACTAAAACATCTCTAAATAAGTTTGAAAGATTCAACTCTGAGAATTAGTCAAGTGCAATGCAGTAAGACCGACACTATTTAGCCAATACTATGGATATGCAACGTTTAAACCAAAATAATATCACTCAAACAAAAAATTACAGCAAAACAGCATCTTTCATGAGTAATTTGAGATTGAACGATAACCAACATTTTATCCAACAGTACTTTCTTAAGTTCTGTATATACAACGCAGATGTGGATTGATTTAACTATATACTACAGACTATAGAATATCAGAGCGCAAATGCTGTAATGTCTCATCTGATTTACTTATGATAGTTAATTTTATGGAACGTCTATAATATCAAGGGTTTTACAAGTAGTGTCAAATGCGCTTAATGAGCTTAATATATTTTTGTCCATCTGATGAGTTAAGCCTTTTCAATTGATTTTTATAGTTCGTTCTTATGTTGTACTGTTAAATCACTGTGTTCCGATCCTTACAGTGCCTTAGAAACTGACAAATATAAAAGTTATGCTTGGCCAATTAATTCGAAACATAATGTCAAAAGTATATGAACCCTGACCGACAGCCAGACATAGACATCTTACAATCATTCAATATTTCAAATACAATTGACGTCATCATGGTCATATATGGAACATGCAAACAGACATGTACACCATACACTAAATACCATGGCGCTATAGCATACAGGTATTTATCTTACCTCCTATACATTTCTAGGAATGTGATTGGTTAAAAGCGCCCTCGTGGAGACCGTGTATATTTGATATTATGTTATTAGGGAGGCGGGGCTTATCTCATACACGGTTAGTAGTGGAGTTTCGTCCCTTTATATTCGATATAAGGTAGCAGGGAGACGGGGCTAATTTCATACACAGTAGTGGTGTTACGTCCCTTTATTAAAACAAAACGGTACTGAGAAAAAAAATCGTAAAGGTTTCAACAGACGAAGATATTGATGATTAAGATTAAAATAAATTCATATAACATATTTTACCCTCACAAGTTGTTATTGTTGGTATCTGTTTTTGAAGGATCAATGGAAGTAGTTTCTTAATGCTAACAGTATTGAGGACTTGCTCATTTTGATAGGTCTAAATTTCACACGTTAAGATAGTCGGAAAGATAAATTAGTTACATAGTTTGTAGTGACCTAATACGGTATATATGGGGTCAGTAAATTCCATATGGGGATTCGAGCTTCGCTCTCACCCCATATGGACTTTAAAGACCCCATTTATACCTTATTAGGTCACTAGCACACTATGTAACTTATATTATCCAAAGGCTAGAAAACATAAAACGAGCATTGCCAAATGGTGCATTATAATGAGTTCAATGTTTGAAACCTTGCAGAAGTCGAAAATGTACACCTCACAATCATAAAAACAGACAGTTATCCTAAAGCTTCACGAATCCGCGATACGGACTTGACCACAAAAAATAATTTTCATCCAGGCAAATTCGGGGTCAGGTGCATCCTATCCGACGGACATGTAGGTTATAGGATCCAATATACAAAATGTGGTTATCCTATATCTCGTGATAAGTGAGTACTTCACATGACAGTGAAACGCTTCATTGAACAATCATCCAACTATTTTACATTTCATTTTCTGAAAATATTAATACTCTGTAAAGCTTAAACCTATTGAGGATATTGACCTATATAGCTTTTCTCAATACCAATAACACATAGTATCTATGATATAATTGAAGAATAATTTGAACGACTTCTAAGCATCAGATCTTTCACGATCCTTTTCACGATCTTCAAAAATGGGGTACATGATCTTTCACGATCCAAAAAATCTATTTTTGTGTAAAAAGTTCTTTATTTACCAAGTTTCAGATTATGTTTATACAAAATAACTATAAGAACCATTTGATTAATTCAAATAGAATGTCCTTATTCGTATTACAGTAGGTTTTCTAGTCGAATTTGTAAAAAAAATCATGTTTGTTTACATTTTTTATGTCATTGAAATGTCGAGAAGCAATCTGCCTTTTGTTATTTTGTAATAACTATGTACTTTTAAAACTGGATATTCTCACATACTGATCATAATGTTGAACCATTTTGACAGACAGTGTTATTTTGTCGTAAATTTGTCTCTGTAATTAATTAAATTAGAATATGTGTTGACCTTTCATATGTCTTCTCGATTAAATGTCTTTCACGATCCGTTACCAGAACTTTCACGATCGTCGCTCAATACTTGACCGCCGTTAGATATTCTTTCAAGCTCATTTCTCTCGATAAACCGAATGACACCCGTGTAGAAAGTATAAACACAATATAATAAAAGTACGTAATATAAAAAATTTAGAATGCATGTGTCATTCTTAAAAGAACTATGAGAGACTGTTACATTTTTGTGTTTACACAGAACATAAAAGTGCAATGTCACCATGCACATTCAAGGATGATGGATTAATCAGTTTACACAAATATTTATGTATACTTATTCAAATTCAATTAGTTTAATTACCAAATTTTAGAAACTATTTATATTCACATATATTATTTAAATATTTCTTTTACATTATAGTATATATTTTTTAGTTTGAAAAGGATGAAAGTGTCTCATATGTCTTAAAGGCAGGGATCTAATATTGTTTTAAAGATTTTTTTTATATTGTATATGATGATGTATATTGGATCGTGACACTATAATAAACTATTTACTTACTTACTATATACAGTAATTTGCAATCAGCATACAACAAATGGAAGTTTTTAACGACCTTGACTGGCTATCTAGCATACGTGTACAAGGTTGCTAATTACTATATATAAATTACAAATTTACTCCGATATATATACTAATATATAAAAACTGTTGTTTCTAATTTGTGTTTGTAGCTATGTATACTGTATTGTTTAGTACTATATTTGTATTTTTATACTATTAAACGAGAAGACCTCCTTTTGTGTGTCGCTTCTCTTCCTTCCATGATAAATTAATCATCATGCCTCTGGGTTTTAAAGATGACATGCATAGTCGCATTTGTCGTCCATTCTTATGGTTCATTTTTGGAGAAAAACAACAAAAAAGGAGTCCGAATATCAATTCCGTCATCAGACTGACTTTTAGTCATAGATAAGACTTCCGGTTTGAAACATGCACACAAGTACAACCACTCGTATGATAGATAACAAAAATGAGAAATAAATTAGCCAATCTGAGCGTTGTCCATATTATGGTGTTTAGATCCACAACTATCTTACCACCTTAGAAAAGACAATTATTTTTCGCGTTTATCTGTATATATAAACTACGATTATACTACTTTAATATTTAAAGACTCGCTGTATAATGTCTACTGTTTTCTTTGAAATGACAATTTAAGGGATCATACCAGTTGCATATATATATGTTGTGTACAAGATGTAATGTTGTACAAATTATAATTTGTACAGATATTTTGTACAAGTTGTCATTGTTTTATGAACATCTTATTTTGCATATTTCTGTAATATTTCCATAACTACTTGATACCAGGGTTTTCCCTTGATCAATTATTTTTTCGCCACCTCTTTCGCCAAAACAATATATTTTTCGCCACTTTATTATTTTTTTCGCCAAATAACAAGAAATATATTTTTTCGTTTAAAATTTACCTTTTTTTACCCCCTCCCTCTTCCCTTAAATAAGATGATTTTGCTCCATTGTGTTAATGATTATTCTCTCAAACTTATTTAAGAGTGTACATTTTAATGAATAAACTTTAAAACAACGATTTTTTTTATAACTTAAAAGGGAAATATCTTATTGTATTTTAAACAACTTTCCTAATTAGGGGCCCACTATACTTTAATGATAAAGAAGATATAAGTCCTGGAATATAACAAAATTAATGAACATGTTTTGGTCACATAATACCAGTATAGTTCGTAATGAAAGTTTCTTTAAAAGAAAAATACTAAAACTCTAACGACTTTAAAGTAGTCGTCCTAATCAATTACCTAAATCAAATTTAAAGGATAATTAAAGTTTTAAATCGCAGATTGTTCTTGCTTTTGAACATTTTCCTCACATCAGCATCTTTCTTTTCTAATCTACCTTTAATGGTAGTAGATGGGACGTCAAAAGAGTTTGCTTCAAATACGCGCGTCACAAAGTGGTAGATAAACTCTGTATGTAACATTTAGTAGCAGCCATTTAACAATTATTGTATTCTACTTCTTCTTATAAATATTAAAGGTTTTTAAATTTTGGTAATTAAATTTTTGTTACTTTCCAATTTTTTTTTTAATAATTTCCGTATATTAATTATTTGTTTTTTTTTAATCATTTATAAATACCAAAATCTATTTAATTTATAGAATTTGTAGTGATTAAACATTAAATAAAACATTCATATACAAATATAACATCTGCTATCAAAAAGGGGAAATTACAACCCATTTAAGTTAAATTAAACTTTAACATTAGTACTTGTAAAATATTGTATACAAAGGTATCAATTGAACTAGAGGACTTGGAAATTTTGAACCATGCAGGAATCAAATATCTTATTAATCCCTCTAAAATAGTATGTTTCTTTGCTTACACATTTAAATCATTATCTTATTCAATGTATTGACTGCACAAAAAATACTTATAAAGATCAAACACATTTTTTTTAATAGTAGCTTGGACAAGAAATGACGTTTTTATTGAAAACGCCCAATTCTAAAGCCGATGGACAAACATGAACTATCAGTAATAATTGAAACAACAGATCATTCATATTATCTTATATTATTTTACCGCTCTATAATAGTATCCCAATACAGATACATATAAATGGGGTGGGGTGGGTGCATATATACGTTACTATCATTTTTAAATCACATTGATAGCGTTTGAAAAATTTTAATAAGAGAGAATTAGTTAAATAATGTATCTTAAAATATTTGAGATAATACTTTCAAATAAAATTATGGGTTAGAACCACAAATTCCTGACTTCTCAGTTACATGTCAGTTGTATTACTATAATTTTTTTTTACTTTAAACTCATCAATTTTAAATTAGAAGAAGGCAAGGAAAGGAGAATTGTGAATTTAATGCAACATTAAAAAATAAAATAAAAAATGTTTAGCAAAGCAAACGACATGGTCCTGTGCTATTCGTTTGATGCATGGATGAAATCTACAATCAACGACAGTGTAGTAACTTCAAACACGAAATTAGTCAAAGAATCTTTGATGGTACCTATTGAACTTCTTTGAAGTCAAATTTTCCCATGGTTGATACTACAGATCAAAGCCTTTTTTTACCCTTTTATGTTCAACATTCCCATGAAAAAAAGTATTGGTCACGTGACGGGGAATTGGCAGCATCCTTTTTCTGTAGACTTTTGTTCTGTTCGGTAAACCTTTCATTGCACAAGTTACTTTGCAGCACAATGGACGAAGTATCAGCACGAGGGTAGGTTAATTATTTCATTGATTCTTTTTGTCTTATGTAAAGGAGTTTTTAAAGAAATTCATTTTAACAATAAATAAAGGATAAAGCTCATCATAAAATACATGTAAGCATTTGGCAAAGAGTCGAAGTATGAATAAATGAACGAGAAATTGAAAGTAAAAGCAGCTTTACAGTATTTGTTGGAAATCGAAACCGAATAAGGAAATAGAAACCCAATAAGGAAATAGAAACTAAATAAGGAAATAGAAACCGAAAAAGGAAATGATTATTGAAAAAGGAAAAAGAAACCGAATAAGGAAAAAGAAACCGAATAAGGAAATAGAAACCGAATAAGGAAATAGAAACTGAATAAGGAAATAGAAACCGAAAAAGGAAATGAATATTGAAAAAGGAAAAAGAAACCGAATAAGGAAAAAGAAACCGAATAAGGAAATAGAAACCGAATAAGGAAATAGAAACTGAATAAGGAAATAGAAACCGAAAAAGGAAATGAATATTGAAAAAGGAAAAAGGAACCGAATAAGGAAATGGAAATCAAATAAGGAAATGGAAATCCAATAAGGAAATGAAAATCCAATAAGGAAATAGAAACCGAATAAGGAAATAGAAACCGAATAAGGAAACAGCAATCGAATAAGGAAATGAAAATTGAATAAGGAAATAGAAACCGAATAAGGAAAAAGAAACCGAAAAAGGAAATGAATATTGAAAAAGGAAAAAGAAACCGAATAAGGAAATGGAAATCGAATAAGGAAATGGAAATCGAATAAGGAAATGAAAATCCAATAAGGAAATAGAACCCGAATAAGGAAATAGAAACCGAATAAGGAAATGAATATTGAAAAAGGTAAAAGAAACCGAATAAGGAAATGCAAATCGAATAAGGAACTAGAAACTGAATAAGGAAATCGAAACCGAATAAGGAAATAGAAACCCAATAAGGAAATAGAAACTAAATAAGGAAATAGAAATCGAAAAAGGAAATGAATATTGAAAAAGGAAAAAGAAACCGAATAAGGAAAAAGAAACCGAATAAGGAAATAGAAACCGAATAAAGAAATAGAAACTGAATAAGGAAATAGAAACCGAAAAAGGAAATGAATATTGAAAAAGGAAAAAGAAACCGAATAAGGAAATGAAAATCGAATAAGGAACTAGAAACCGAATAAGGAAATGAAAATTGAATAAGGAAATAGAAATCAAATAAGGAAACAGAAACCGAATAAGGAAATAGAAACGAAAAAGGAAATGAATATTGAAAAAGGAAAAAGAAACCGAATAAGGAAATGAAAATGGAATAAGGAACTAGAAACCGAATAAGGAAATCGAAACCGAATAAGGAAATAGAAACCCAATAAGGAAATAGAATCCGATTCAGGGAATAGAAACCGAAAAAGGAAATGAATATGAAAAAGGAAATGAATATGAAAAAGGAAATAAAAATCGAATAAGGAAAAAGAAATTGAATAAGGAAACGAAAAAAAATGAGGAAAAAAAAAAATTTGAGAAAAAAAATTTGAGGAAAAAAATTTTGAGGAAAAAAAATTTGAGAAAAAAAAAAATTTTGAGGAAATAAAATTTGAGGAAAAAAAAATTTGAAGCAAAAAAAAAATTTAGTTTGGACTTGTAATATTTTTCAAAATTGAATATCGAAATAGGAAAAAGGAACCGAATAAGGAAATGGAAATCAAATAAGGAAATGGAAATCCAATAAGGAAATGAAAATCCAATAAGGAAATAGAAACCGAATAAGGAAATAGAAACCGAATAAGGAAATAGAAACAGAATAAGGAAACAGCAATCGAATAAGGAAATGAAAATTGAATAAGGAAATAGAAACCGAATAAGGAAATAGAAACCGAAAAAGGAAATGAATATTGAAAAAGGAAAAAGAAACCGAATAAGGAAATGGAAATCGAATATGGAAATGAAAATCCAATAAGGAAATAGAAACCGAATAAGGAAATAGAAACCGAAAAAGGAAATGAATATTGAAAAAGGAAAAAGAAACCGAATAAGGAAATGCAAATCGAATAAGGAACTAGAAACCGAATAAGGAAATCGAAACCAAATAAGGAAATAGAAACCCAATAAGGAAATAGAAACTAAATAAGGAAATAGAAACCGAAAAAGGAAATGAATATTGAAAAAGGAAAAAGAAACCGAATAAGGAAAAAGAAACCGAATAAGGAAATAGAAACTGAATAAAGAAATAGAAACTGAATAAGGAAATAGAAACCGAAAAAGGAAATGAATATTGAAAAAGGAAAAAGAAACCGAATAAGGAAAAAGAAACCGAATAAGGAAATAGAAACCGAATAAGGAAATAGAAACTGAATAAGGAAATAGAAACCGAAAAAGGAAATGAATATTAAAAAAGGAAAAAGAAACCGAATAAGGAAATGAAAATCGAATAAGGAACTAGAAACCGAATAAGGAAATGAAAATTGAATAAGGAAATAGAAATCAAATAAGGAAACAGAAACCGAATAAGGAAATAGAAACAAAAAAGGAAATGAATATTGAAAAAGGAAAAAGAAACCGAATAAGGAAATGAAAATCGAATAAGGAACTAGAAACCAAATAAGGAAATTGAAACCGAATAAAGAAATAGAAACCCAATAAGGAAATAGAATCCGATTCAGGGAATAGAAATCGAAAAAGGAAATGAATATGAAAAAGGAAATAAAAATCGAATAAGGAAAAAGAAATTGAATAAGGAAACGAAAAAAAATAAGGAAAAAAAAAATTTGAGAAAAAAAATTTGAGGAAAAAAAATTTTGAGGAAAAAAAATTTGAGAAAAAAAAAAATTTTGAGGAAAAAAATTTTGAGGAAAAAAAAAATTTGAGGAAAAAAAAATTTGAGGAAAAAAAAATTTTGAGGAAAAAAAATTTTGAGGAAAAAAAAATTTTGAGGAAAAAAAAATTTTGAGGAAAAAAAATTTTGAAGCAAAAAAAAATTTAGTTTGGACTTGTAATATTTTTCAAAATTGAATATCGAAATAGGAAAAAGGAACCGAATAAGGAAATGGAAATCTAATAAGGAAATGGAAATCGAATAAGGAAATGAAAATCCAATAAGGAAATAGAAACCGAATAAGGAAATAGAACCGATTAAGGAAATAGAAACCGAATAAGGAAACAGCAATCGAATAAGGAAATGAAAATCGAATAAGGAAATAGAAACCGAATAAGGAAATAGAAACCGAAAAAGGAAATGAATATTGAAAAAGGAAAAAGAAACCGAATAAGGAAATGGAAATCGAATAAGGAAATGGAAATCGAATAAGGAAATGAAAATCCAATAAGGAAATAGAAACCGAATAAGGAAATAGAAACCGAAAAAGGAAATGAATATTGAAAAAGGAAAAAGAAACCGAATAAGGAAATGAAAATCGAATAAGGAACTAGAAACCGAATAAGGAAATCGAAACCGAATAAGGAAATAGAAACCCAATAAGGAAATAGAAACTAAATAAGGAAATAGAAACTGAAAAAGGAAATGAATATTGAAAAAGGAAAAAGAAACCGAATAAGGAAAAAGAAACCGAATAAGGAAATAGAAACCGAATAAGGAAATAGAAACTGAATAAGGAAATAGAAACCGAAAAAGGAAATGAATATTGAAAAAGGAAAAAGAAACCGAATAAGGAAAAAGAAACCGAATAAGGAAATAGAAACCGAATAAGGAAATAGAAACTGAATAAGGAAATAGAAACCGAAAAAGGAAATGAATATTGAAAAAGGAAAAAGAAACCGTATAAGGAAATGGAAATTGAATAAGGAAATGAAAATCCAATAAGGAAATAGAAACCGAATAAGGAAAGGAAAATTGAATAAGGAAAAAGAAATCAAATAAGGAAACAGAAACCGAATAAGGAAATAGAAACGAAAAAAGGAAATGAATATTGAAAAAGGAAAAAGAAACCGAATAAGGAAATGAAAATCGAATAAGGAACTAGAAACCGAATAAGGAAATCGAAACCGAATAAGGAAATAGAAACCCAATAAGGAAATAGAATCCGATTCAGGGAATAGAAACCGAAAAAGGAAATGAATATGAAAAAGGAAATAAAAATCGAATAAGGAAAAAGAAATTGAATAAGGAAACGACAAAAAATTAGGAAAAAAAAAAATTTGAGAAAAAAAATTTGAGGAAAAAAATTTTGAGGAAAAAAAATTTGAGAAAAAAAAAATTTTGAGGAAAAAAAATTTGAGGAAAAAAAAATTTGAGGAAAAAAAAAAATTTGAGAAAAAAAAAATTTTGAGGAAAAAAAATTTGAGGAAAAAAAAATTTTGAGGAAAAAAAATTTTGAGGAAAAAAAATTTTGAGGAAAAAAAGTTTTAAAGCAAAAAAAAAATTTAGTTTGGACTTGTAATATTTTTCAAAATTTGAATATCGAAAAAGGAAAAAGGAAAAAGGAACCAACTTGTGTCTGGTAGTTTTGATCCATCTACCAAAAAATATTTATTACAAACATTATCTGCCAATCAGAAGACCATATAACTTCAGTGCTATACAGAAAGCTCTCCCCTAAATGGGCGGTCCCTGATGACGTATATTTATTTACTGAATTTACCCCAGTAAGCAAATATAGGGAAGCAAACATGGCCGATATAACGGTATAAGTAAGCTGCCTGGTCAATTATAATATGAAATGCTTGTCAAAGACAGTTTCTTTAAGGACTTTTCACTGGATCTCAATACACACATATCAAGCATTTGTACAAAAAAGCAGCTTGTTGAAAACTAAAGATCACTGATCATTTTAAAAAGATTTGAAACTCCTCTAACAAGACTATCTTAGCTTACCATGTTATCACTCTTTCGTTCTTTCAAACATCAGCTGCTGTTCAGTTACATGGCACTTATGCTGTGGCCAAAACACACCAAAAAAAAAAAAAAAAAGACCCACCGCATGTATTTACGACGACAACAACAATTCTGACAGTATAAAGTACCAGCACTAAAAATCAGAAGAATGAAACCCATGTCAAAAGAGACATGCACAATAGTAGATAAATTCACACGAACGATCTTTACACGTTTTTTTTTATAATCAAGAAAGAAAATGCATATATGGTGTTAGGTACAAGGGCATAGCGAACTAGTATATACTTTGACCGAAAACAACAAAGGTATGGTAAGGAAAGCTTTGATAACGAGGCAGAAAGACTTAGTATGGAACTCAATATAAGTCTATACGTCTATTAACCTTTATCCTTTGGTCGAAAAAGATCTAGCCGTATTTCGAACAACTTTTTGGAACTTTGGGTTCACAATGCTCTGCAACTTTGTACTTGTTTGGCCTTATATAGATATAGGAAGATGTGGTGTGAGTGCCAATGAGACAACTCTCCATCCAAATAACTATTTAAATCTGCGCGTCACTTGTGAGTCTTATGTAGACGAAACGCGCATCTGGTGTATCAACTTATAAACCTGGTACATTTGACTATTTACACCTCTGGGTCGATATCACTGCTGGTGGACGTTTCGTCCCCGAGGGTATCAACAGCGGCTGTCCAGTAGTCAGCACTGCATGAATATCAATTATATGGTCATTTTTATAAATTTTCTGTTTACAAAACTATGATTTATTTTTAAAACTTAGGAATATCGTATCCCAGGCATAGATTACCTTAGCCGTATTTGGCCCAACTCTTTGAAATTTTGGGTCCTCAATGCTCTTCAACTTTGTACTTGTTTGGCTTTATAACTATTTTGACCTGAGCGTCACTGGTGAGTCTTATGTAGACGAAACGCGCGTCTGGCGTATTAAATTATAATCCTGGGACCTTTAATAACTATGAAAGGATGTAATTTGTCAAAAATTCCCATTTAGTTACAAGTTTGATTGAATCTAAATTTCATACATTGCAAAGAACACATCCGCATAATCTTGGAGAAACTAATGATTTGGCATTGAAAAATACAAAACCCAACAGTTTATTGAAACAATTTTTGAAAGGTACACAACTAAAAAACATTGAATGGAACATTATGTCCATAAGGTGATCATAATTAAGTTGTATTCAATATTGTTAAACGCAAAAAAAATATGGTTTACCAAATCCAGGTTATCACTTATAATTGCTTAATCATTATTCAACGAAAATTTAAAAAAAAATAAAAAATAAAAATCACTTTATAAATGCGTCCGAAGCGCATTCTAAATTAACCTGCAATGACGCCCACATCGGAATAGTCTAAAGCCAATGATGGTATCATGTATAAGAACTAAAACATTTGAAGAGCTATCCGACCAAAAAGGAAATAAAATAGATACTAAATCTATCTTTACATCTTAGAGAAATATTTTTATCAACATGGATGTTGACAGTTTTGTTGACGTCAGAGATGTGTTTAAGGCCAGAGTTATATATACAGCTGAATCTATTTTCTGTTTTTGAAATCCACATCTTTGACGTCCATCAGTACAACATTCTTGGTAGATAAGAGTGAATATATTATTTCACTTTAGTGCTGTAATTCGAACCGTACTCATCATTGTTTCGACGTCTGTAAGAGAATTTGCAAATCGTCTGCCCAAACGTAGACCTATAATATATATTTGCGATTTATGTACCAATAACAGTATGTCATTTATGTAGCTTTGTAAAATTCGGTGCTAAATATTCCACCTTGTTGTACGGGAGAAAATTTCGAATATTTAGCTATTCTGTTTAATAAACAGTTATAGCATATGTACTAAATAGGCGAATAAAGAGACAGTGTTTTCCACTAACTCCTGTTATGAAAAGTGTACAATGTATGTTGCCAGGATTGGCGACATTAAATGCATACTCATCTTGCATCCAATAGTGAACAAGAGTGCACGCATGTTGAATGTCTTAAAGACAAAGGTTTAACTTAAAACATCACAGATACTAAGTTCGTTCAGATAAATGCTGTCAGACTGACATATACACCTTTAAATTTGCTCCTGATAAAATAACCAAAACAAACAAGCTTAACATTGACCAACACACCATGAAATTGAGGTGAAGGTCAGATAAAACCTACCAGAAAGACAAATACACCTTACAACCGTCCTATAACAATGACCAATGAAACATGAAAATGAGGTCAAGGCCCACCAAATATGGTTGACCTGTTGCTTTTAGAACAACGTACTTGAAAAACAGACCAAAACACAAAAACTTAACATTTAACAATGAACCATGAAAACGAGGTAAAGGTCAGGTGAAAACTGCCAGTGTGACATGTAACACCTATTGATGGCCTTCAGCTGTGATCTTCTCTATGGTCTGGTTGTTGTCGCTTTGTCACATTCCCCATTTCCATTCTCAATTTTACCTATAACAGTCATTACATACACATCATATAGTTGACTACTGATTTGAAAAAAGGACATAAGCTCGTTGAGTTTAACCTTGATCAGTGATCCATGAAATGAGGTCGAGGTCACCTGAAACCTGACCAAAGAGCATTTTGGTGTCTTGTGGAGAGTTGTCTCTTTGGGTATCATACCACATCTTCTTTTTTTTCATATGTTGGCTAGAGGTATAGGGGAGGGTTGAGATCTCACAAACATGTTTAACCCCGCCGCATTTTTGCGCCTGTCCCAAGTCAGGAGCCTCTGGCCTTTGTTAGTCTTGTATTATTTTAATTTTGGTTTCTTGTGTACAATTTGGAAATTAGTATGGCGTTCATTATCACATACCTAGTATATATTTGTTTAGGGGCCAGCTGAAGGACGCCTCCGGGTGCGGAAATTTCTCGCTACATTGAAGACCTGTTGGTGACCTTCTGCTGTTGTATTTTTCTTTGGTCGGGTTGTTGTCTCTTTGACACATTCCCCATTTCCATTCTCAATTTTATTGCAAGGAACCCATATACCAAATAAGTTTATCCTATCACTCAAAGTTAGTGAGAAATTCACATGACTTAAAAAGTCAAAACGTTTTAGTTTTCAGGTAGGCAATGAAACATGATAATGAGGTGATTGACATTGGGCATATGACAAACAAAAACTTTGTAACATCAGTATCTGTAGTTAAGATACAAGAGGGGGGGTGAAATAGTTAACACTGGAAGGATGACGACAGGGGACACCAAGTGATGGGAAAAGCTCACATTTCCTTCAGAAAGATGAGATAAAAAGGATACAAATTGTGTTCCTAATTATTTTATCAAACGCCAATCAGAAAGACCAATAATCAGTCAAACTACCAAAACAAACAGACTAGAAAGTACAAACAATCAAAAAGAACTCCTAGCACATCAGACTAAAACATTTATACAGGATAATAAAACAATCCTGTGAATAATTATGGACAGAAAAAAACAACAATTTTCCTCAAGGTAAGAACAAAGTAATTATAAAAGACAGGACAAAGTTAAAGAAAATCAAAATGATTACAGAAATGTCAATGAAACAGATAGTCAAGATAGTGGAGTTTTATATCAGGCAAGAGAGAGCAGGACACTGGGTAAAACATAACAAATGTGAGATACCAAAAAATAATTAAATCTTTGGCAGTGGCAATTTTGCTTGCTTTGATTAAAACAAGGACTTATAATACGTCCCTGATTAAAAGTGATGAATGGGTATACTGTAAAATATTGTGTATTACATAATATTATTTCAGTTTAATATGAAACAACTATTATTTCAACTGCAGTTTCTTTTGCTTGAAATTTTTAATAAATTCCGTGTGTTTTGTATTATATTTTGAGCACTACATAACATGGAAAGTGTATATTTTGTATAGATAGTGTTGTGTGCCTCACAGTATATTCTTTTGAAAATGGGCTATCTCCTTTGAAATAGAAAGTGTTGTGTGCAGGGTTTTAAACATTTAAATACAGAAAAAGCATGGAATTAATGGACATTATTAAATAATCTAATTTACCTATACACAGGTTTAACTCCACCTACTTAAATTGTTTGGAGATGTCAATCTCAATAACAATGCTTGAGCAAACATTCATAAAAAAACAAAGCAAGCAAGTCAACTAAACCTTTAAACTTGCTAGCATTATGAAGAGCTGTAAAAAAGGAATTTAAATTCAATTTATAAACTTCAGCATGTGTGCTTTATATTGCTGCACATAACACTGGGATTTTTATTTCTGCATCCTCAACACAGTTTGCAAATGTCCCATTCAAAGAAGATAACAAAATATCAATAGAACTTGGAAAATAGCAAATTTGTTATTCTCTGTCAACACCAGCACACTTGCCACTGCCTTAATCTTTCTTACCAAACACTATCAACACATGGGATGAAATGCTTTCAAAAGGATTAAAAGTCACCTGACCACACAAACAATAACCTCACTTTTAACTTCTTTGTCCTATGTTATAGTACTTATAGATCATCATCCCTATAAGCAAATATAAAGTATAAATTTCAGACCCATTATAAGTTGTCAGAAATAGGAATCAATACATAAACATAAAACCCACCATCAATAGGAAGTGCAGAAGTTATTATGGACTCCAATTATTATAATATTAATACTGTTAATACCTTATTACAAGATAACATCTATTTGGTCTCTGCTCAGTCTGCTGGATAGTTGTATCATTAACAATCATACCATATCTCCTTATTTTATATTTCTAAAGGTTTTCAGATAATCAGAGCGCTATTCATAGTGGTATATGATCTCCAGAATGTCATGTGTCACTACAAGATTTTAAATATCGAATGAAATTTAGCATGTAGAAAGGTAAAATACCTGGTTCTCATGAACTAGACTTAAGGTAATGATATTTCCAGAGCTTTACAAATTAGGTTGAATATATCAGGGTTTAATTTGGTGGTATGACACCTTATTATATAGAGAATAATACATGGCAAAATCCGTATCATATGTCGTATCATCCCGAGACATCAATATCAGCCCGAGGGCCTTTAGGTCCGAGGGATGATATTGGTCGAGGGTGATACGGCATGTGATACGGATTTTGCCATGTATTATACGCTTTATCATATATTTCAACAGAAGAGTTTTATATTATATGAACTGTTTTCTGATCCATAGCACTGGGTTACCTTCAGTTCTGCTTTTGTCTTGTTTCAAAGCTTTAAAATAACTGCTCAATTATTTATACGAAGCACCTAGGTTACCTTACAATCTGTTGTTTTGAATATATTTTGATTTATTATTGTATAATTTGGAGTGTTTTGTATTTTTTATAGTTGTATTTAGTGTGCCAAAAAAATTGTTGTAAAAACTTGATGTTCGTGACGTCACATACAATATGAAAACTTGATGTTCCTGACGTTACATACCAAACAATGACGTCATTAAAAAAATTGACCTATTTTTAGAAAAAATTAAGCAAAAAAAAACCCCAAAAAACTGACTTTAGTTTAAAAAAAAAAAAAAAAAAAAAAGGCATGCGATACGGGGTATGCGATACGGGTTTAGCCATGCGATACGGGGTATGCGATACGGGTTTAGCCATGCGATACGGGGTATGCGATACAGGGTAGGTGATACAGACTTGAAAAAAGAACCTTTATTAGATATACAAAATAGCTGTATTTTGTACTAAATATATGATAAACTGTCATATTAACCACAAAATCACACATAAAACTGCTGAAAAAATGTCCTATCAAAAGATTCAAGTATACAAAAAAGTCAGAAGTCACTAAAGATGCAAGTAACAAAATTCTATTATGTATCTATAATTACCAAAACAAATATACAATGTAACAAAACATATTTCTAACAATTTATTTCTCTCACTAACATAGGAATACATATCACTACATTTCTTCTACAATGAACAGTGTAAATTGTTTTGAAAACTAACATGAATATGAAAGTAAATGTTTTCCAATCATTATTTCATTTTTCAATCGAATTTAATTGTATACACTATTTCTAAATACAGGCAATTTGTCAGTAAAAAAAAGTACTTTGATCATGATTTCAAGTTAAAATGTTATGTTGTATACTATTGTATGTATTCTTGAACTCAAATTGTTATTGTATTTTTGGTCTAGACAGTCTGCTACCATTCTATGTACTTTTAATTAATTTCAAAGTTTGTTCCAAATCATAAAGAATCATTTAATTTTTCCCACCAGTAGGGGAAATTATTACCCTGTAATTATTCACAGAAAATCAATCACCAACTCATACTTATTTGTTTACAAGTAGTATTTAAAACTAATTTAAGAATTAAACTATCTGGTATAGCTTGAAAATTAAACCAATAACAATAATGTTCAAACTTAAACAAACAAAAGTTTACAACTATAAAGTTTAAAACAAAAAACATTGAATGCTCACAACATACTGCCTCAAGTGTCAAAATTATAGATGTATAATTGTCTTCAATTATCACAAAGTGTTAAACTTTTATTGGCAAAATAATTGGAACATTTCTTGTATGAAATGATTGTAATCAGTACCATTGTTATACAAATCTTGTCATCAGTACCATTGTTATACAAATCTTGTCATCAGTACCATTGTTATACAAATCTTGTCATCAGTACCATTGTTATACAAATCTTGTCATCAGTACCATTGTTATACAAATCTTGTCATCAGTACCATTGTTATACAAATCTTGTCATCAGTACCATTGTTATACAAATCTTGTCATCAGTACCATTGTTATACAAATCTTTTATATCAAAGACTTCAAATATGTCACAACTTAAAAATCAATTTATATGGTAATATGGATTTCTTTTCAAAAACTTTTTCTTTTCAAAAGTAATATGGATTTCTTTTCAAAAGTGAAAACAATTGTAAAAGCACTGCAGTAAACAGAAATTTCTTCAATCCTGCTTTGTATTACAAAGATAATTGTCATCTGAAGCTTTCTAGTTTTATCAAGCGTCATGCCTTCTGCATAACTATTTTGTGTGTGTTGTGTGTGTTGCACTGAAGTCCTGCCTACACATGGTCTATTACTATACACAATACACAATGAAATCTTCTATTTGAAGTAAAAAATCTCCCAATGACTCTAGGCTTCTGTAAAACATTTCACAATGAATAACATATAACAGTATTTTGTGCAAAATGTCTATCACTATATCTAGTATCTACAGTGAGGTTTTAAGGTTTGTCAATACATCTCAGCTCTGTCATCTGATTACCATTTGTATTTGAAGTCCATCCTCAGGAGATATTGCATATTACACTGGGCCACATCATACACAATAAATCTTATAACAGTTAAGGATAACAAATAAAGACAAAAAAAACTAACATTCTGTGAAATATCTATTCATCTATAGTGAGATGTTATCACAGAGTGATATATTTCCTTACTTAACTGTTCTTGCTCACTGTTGAAGGTTGTACAGTGACCAGTTGTAGTTGGTCATATCCTTGTGCTTCAGTAAATCATTCAAGATCTTATTTTTTTATTTATTTATAAAAATTAAATTAAGATTTTTTTCTGATTTAAACTTTTAAAATCCATTTATTCTAAATATAATGGAGACGTCCATTCTTTATTCCAACTCATAATGGGGAAGTCCATTCTTTATTCCAACTCATAATGGGGAAGTCCATTTTTTATTCCAACTCATAATTGGGAAGTCCATTCTATATTCCGAATCATAATGGGGAAGTTCATTCTTTATTCCAACTCATAATGGGGAATTTTATTTGTTATTCAAAAACATAATAAAATATGTCCATAGCCAATCAGATGACAGAATTAATTGCTAGATTAAATGATTTTTTTATAATTCTTTTTCAATAAAAAGCCTAAGGTAGGTACAAGTGGCATCTGGAATTATATGTGATTGTCATACAAGTGAGAGCTTTAGCTAGCTTTAAAACCAGGTTCAATCCACCATTTTCTACATAAGAAAATGCATGTACCAAGTCAGGAATATGACAGTTGTTATTCATTCGTTTGATGTGTTTGAACTTTTGATTTTGCCATTTGATTTGGGACTTTCCTCTTTGAATTTTCCTCAGAGTTCAGTATTTCAGTTCAGGTTGTCTAATGGGTCCAAGCCAGAGCTGTTACAAGAGGACTAGAAATGCATAGCCTCCTTTGTAGCTCCTAAAAGACATACTGTTGTAAAATGACCAACAAAAACCTTTACCACTAGAAAATATATATGTCTTTTAGTTAAGACAAAGGGCTTACAATGTTTTAAGTCCTGGAGATTATGCTATCTTCTACCAACAAGAATGTATTTGAATGATGAATCTTAAACATCATTTTGAGAATAATGAGCATTCATTCCTTTATACTTATCTGATTAGAGAATTTCAGAGTCCAACATCTATCTGATTAAAGAATTTCACAGAGTCTCATTGATAGGTCAACAACAGTACATTAAGCATAATATGGTATTGATATGTAAGTAAAAAGGATACTCGTTATATAAGAGACTTGAATTCTTGCCTTCAGGCTGGTTAATGCCTTTACCCATGGGTATCTCTGACCCATCTGTACGTTTATGTGCCATGGTAGGATCAGGTCCATTCCTTCCAATACCTGTAAAAATACACCATATATACTGATTATAAAATATCAGTTGCTCAAATCACCATACAAACTTTGGCATTGCAACTCAAGTTCTATGGTTTGACATAACCTTTAAATTTACAATATAAAATGAGGTACCAAATATATGTGCTATGTTGCGACCTTGTGCAACATGTTTTCCTTTTAGTAATTTTGACACATAATGCTATATCTATACCTCTTTAACTATGTTTTCCTTTTGGTAAGGTTGACACACAAATTGTGACATGATGGTATATTCCTACCTTTTTCCTTTTAGTTATTTGAAACGTAATTCTGTATTTCTATCATTTGTACTATGTTTTCCCTTTGATAAGATTGACACATAATGCTATATTTCTACCTTTCGTACTGTTTTCCTTTTGGTAAGGTTGACACACAATGCTATTTTCCTACCTTTTGTAATATGTTTTCCTTTTATGAATTTTGACACATAATGCTATATTTATACCTTTAGTATTATGTTTTCCTTTGGTAAGGTTGACACACAATGCTATTTTCCCACCTTTTGTATAATGTTTTTCCTTTGTTAAGATTGGCACACAATGCTATGTTTATACCTTTTGTACTATGTTTTCCTTTTGATAAGGTTAACACACAATGCTATTTTCCCACCTTTTGTATTATGTTTTTCCTTTGTTAAGGTTGGCACACAATGTTATATTTATACCTTTTGTACTATGTTTTTCCTTTGTTAAGGTTGACACACAATGCTATATTTATTCCTTTTGTACTATGTTTTTCCTTTGATAAGGTTGACACACAATGCTATTTTCCTACCTTTTGTACTATTGTTTTCCTTTTAGTAATTTTGACATATAATGCTATATTTATACCTTTTGTACTATGTTTTCCTTTTGGTAAGGTTGACACATATTCAGAATGTAAAAGTTCATACCTGTAAATAAATAAATTAAATTTTCGTCAATGATAATTAAGAATTACTTTAGGTTGGAGGCAAACAATTGCTCAGATTGACAAAGTCACAGGGAAATTTTTCTCACTAGAGATACACATGATATTTCAAGTGCCCTATATGCATTAAATAGGTTTTTTTATTTTTTACCTGAGTTTGTAGTACTTGTTTTGTTAATACATTAGTTATTTTCATCTCTCTTTAATAAAAAAATAATTGTAATCATAATCAAATAAAAGAGTATATTAGGCATTCTGTAAATTTCAAAGACCTTATTGTTATTTGAAAATCTGCGCCTATTGAACTACTGACATCATAAAACATGTACTTTTCCATTGTGGTTTTCAATATTTTCAATTTTGCCGTCAAAATTAAACTGCAACCATAATGATGTCCAGTAATGGCAGACAAATAGCAATAAAGTGTATTGAACAAAGATCAATTCAGTTTTTAACTGCAAAAATGAAGCTCAACATGTGTTAAAAATAAATCAACAATTTTTTCGACTTTTGAAAAAATTGAGTTATCTCCCCCTGAAATCTGGTTTCTGTTAAAATGTTGAATATTAATGTATTTCATTTCCTGAATAAAATTTAAATCATTAAATGGATAAATCATTCCATTATATTTGTAAACACACACTGTCTAATTGTTTTATTTCCATTTGTAATTTTTGAGTGATATCTGTTTGATAAATATATACTTTTCATAATAAACATTTGTTGATAAAGCTGACATAATTTCTTTACAAAATTTTTCAATCATGATAGCGACCGTAAAATTTACGAAGGTATTTCTGAAGTTCACACAGACAAAGAAGCTGTGTAAAAATTAACATGAAACAGTTAAATCAGCCACTTAAATTACAGAGAACAAAGCTAATCATAAAATTGTTGATTACGTGAATATTTAATTGGTTTAAATATTGCTGATACATTTTATGGTATGTTATATACTTGACCTCAGATATGATTTTACTGTGACTGTAATGTTTGTTTGTATATATTATAGCTTGTTTTCTCTTCTTGTTGATGTTATTACTGAGTTTGAACATTTTAAGCTTATTTTCATATCATATATATATAGCTGTCACAATTTATGATACAATTCCCATCTCTATCATTTTCAATTTTATATATTACAAGAAAGTCAATTGTTTTCATTTTGTGGATAACACTTTTTTTCTTCTTATAAACTATCTTGGTTCATAGAACAGACGAAGAGCTAGATGTATAGGGAAAAGCTTCCCTCCCCTTCCCCCCCCCCCCCCCCCCCCAAACAAAAAAGGATTTGGGCTGGCATCACTACCAATGTTCTTACATGAATCAAAATATACAAGTTGAGGTTCATATTATCCTTTAGAGCACTAATACTTACGGGTTACCAAGAGCCACTTCACACAGCAACATGAGACCTGTAGGATCTGACTTTGAAGTTCTACAATAATTGGCACTCTTTGACACCATATCAGCAAAATATATTCCTTTACCAAACATGTAACCAGTCTACAATATAAAATATATACCTATACCAAACATGTAACCAGTCTACAATATAAAATATATACTTATACCAAACATGTAACCAGTCTGAAATATAAAATATATTCCTTTACCAAACATGTAACCAGTCTGAAATATAAAATATATTCCTTTACCAAACATGTAACCAGTCTGAAATATAAATATATTCCTTTACCAAACATGTAACCAGTCTGAAATATAAAATATATTCCTTTACCAAACATGTAACCAGTCTGAAATATAAATATATTCCTTTACCAAACATGTAACCAGTCTGAAATATAAATATATTCCTTTACCAAACATGTAACCAGTCTGAAATATGAATATATACCTTTACCAAACATGTTTTTTTGATTGAGTTAA
This sequence comes from Mytilus trossulus, assembly GCF_036588685.1. Classification (NCBI taxonomy): domain Eukaryota; kingdom Metazoa; phylum Mollusca; class Bivalvia; order Mytilida; family Mytilidae; genus Mytilus; species Mytilus trossulus. The sequence continues at coordinate 83,518,075 of NC_086375.1, read as the reverse complement.
GTCTGCCAATTGATATTTTATCGTATGTTTTTCTATGTTGTCATGTTATGCTATTGTTTCAGAAAAAAGGAGAAGGTTTGGATCCATTAAAACGTTTAATCCCGCTGCAAATGTTTGCACCTGTCTTAAGTCAGGAATCTGATGTACAGTAGTTGTCGTTTGTTTATGTAATATATACTTGTTTCTCGTTTCTCGTTTTGTTTATATAGATTAGACCGTTGGTTTTCCCGTTTGAATGGTTTTACACTAGTAATTTTGGGGCCCTTTATAGCTTGTTGTTCGGTGTGAGCCAAGATTAGACCGTTGGTTTTCCCGTTTGAATGGTTTTACACTAGTAATTTTGGGGCCCTTTATAGCTTGTTGTTCGGTGTTAGCCAAGGCTCCGTGTTGAAAGCCGTACTTTAACCTGTAATGGTTTACTTTTTAAATTGTTATTTGGATGGAGAGTTGTCTCATTGGCACTCACACCACATCTTCCTATATCTATGTAACCAGTCTGAAATACATAGATAGGTATTGTTGACATTTGCAGAACTCTTATAATTAATAAAATAAATGTATAAATATGTATTTGCTAAGCCTACATGATATGCTATGGCAATGAAAACCAAGATGATCTGTGAACTGCGTCACACTAACTTCTGAAAGTTAATGAGCATGAATTTGAAACACATCACACAGTAAAAGCATATTCACATAGAGCTTAATAAAAAGTTTCAGTTAGCTCTTAATTGTAATTAACTTAGAAACTGCAACGGTCATTCTATATATGGCCATAATGTGTTGGATGGGGCCTCTGTGGCCGAGAGGTTTGAGTAGTCATACTGCTATATCATGAACCTGTCAACACTGAGGTAGTGTTTTTAAATCCTGTATGAGCAGACTAGACTCCAATCTTAATTGATCAGGTTGTCAGTTTTTCTACCAAAGGTCTGTGGCTATGCTACAATATTTCAATAGGTTTTGATTTGAAGTTCCTGCAGAAATCAGACCATTAAAAGTATTGAGGTCTTTTTCACTTACCACAGGAGCCTCAGGAGGAGCTATACGTAGACCTTGGGACAGTATTCCAGCAAAATTTGTTGTTCTTGAACCATGCCATAATAATTTACGATTATGCAACTCCTTAAAGGGACCATATGTAACTGCCTCACCCTGCCTTTCAATCTTGAACACCTGAAGTTAAAAATTATATTACATTACAATTTCCTGTATTCTGAATCTTAACATTCAAATTAAGCCAAGGCTCCGTGTTGAAGGCCGTACTTTAACATGTAATGGTTTACTTTTTAAATTGTTACTTGGATGGAGAGTTGTCTCAATGGCACTCACACCACATCTTCCTATATCAAATTACATTTTGGCAGCAGATAAATCTCATATGTAGGATATTAACAATACTTTATTTTTTTCTAATACCATAACTTGTATTAATATTTTGTAAATTCAATATTGAATGTGATCAGTAAAGTTAAAACAGTAATATTATACTACAATATATACATTAACACATAACAGATTTTAATTTTTCCTGAACATCTTACACCAAACATGTTCTTAAATACAATTCAATAATCTTGTCTTCAATACTGATGTGTACTTCATTTGTATCTCATATTCTATAAACTTTTTATTCGAATGTCAAACCGATTATGTGTAGCTACATGTATTGTATATTCTACATACCTCTTCTACAACAAGGTCATACTGATTATGTGTAGCTGCATGAGTGTTCTTAACATAATCCACAAGTCTTTGGAATTCTTCTGATTTCTTGTCAATTGGCTATAAATATCAACGAAAAAGGAATTAAAATACTTTCTTCAACTGACAAATTGATATTAAAGATGGCATTAAGTGCAAGGAATTGTTTTGTCATATTAATTACATTTCTAACTTAAATTTTACATTTACAAAGTAAACATTGCTTAAATAACACAATAAAATGTTAGACGGTGCAGAAATCTGGCATTGCAATAAGCCAGCTTCAGAACCAAAAACACTTTCGCAAGGGTTTCAGGCCGGTAGCCAGCAATTTCCATAACGGGGGGTTATTTAGACTCATGAACTCAACTTTAACAGTCACAATTTTGAACAGAATGTTGACTTTAACAGTGCTTATTTGGTTTAAAGGGAGGCTTTGTTCGAACCCTCAGAAGCCCCCCCTGGCTACGGGTATGGGTTTAACAAGCAAAGAAATAAGTACTGTTTCAAAGATTTGAAGTGAACAGACATACAAGGTCAACTTCAGGGAATGCTAACTATTATCAATAGAAAAAATTTGTAAGGGTTCCGCGGAACCCAGTGTCTCGCCTACTTTTGCTGTAAATCGCAGGCTCAACAAAAATGAGGAAAAAAATCAATAAAAATATTCCTCTTAATACTATCTTTTGACTGTATAAAGAAGCTTCTGTCCAAGTTTGGTGAAAATCTAGGATTGTTAATGAATGTAATATATGTTTTGAAATTTTTAACTGCAGACTGTATGTAATGTTAACTGGAAGAAAATCTTCGTCCATTTAAAAGTAAAATACAGAAAAAATGGAGTTATCTTTTAAAAAAATTTACTTCTGGATACTATCTTATAATCATAAAAAAGCTATTGTCCAAGTTTGGTACAAACCCAGGATAGTTTAAGAAAGTTATTAAAATTTTAAAAACTTTAATCACAGAGTGAATGCAATGTTTCCTTGCACAAAAACTAAGTCCTTTTAAAAGTAAAATACAGAAAAAATGGTTGTGTTTTTTTTTTAAATATACTTCTGGATACTATCTTATGATCATAAACAAGCTTCTGTCCAAGTTTGGTACAAACCAAGGATAGTTTAAGAAAGTTATAAAAATTCTAAAAACTTTAACCACAGAGTGAATGTAATGTTTCCCCGTAGAAAAAAAATAAGTCCATTTATAAGTAAAATACGGAAAAATGGAATTTTATTTTTACAAAATTTACTTCTGGATACTATCTTATGATCATAAACAAGCTTCTGTCCAAGTTTGGTAGAAATCCAGTATAGTTTAAGAAAGTTATTAAAATTCTAAAAACTTTAACCACACAGTGAATGTAATGTTTCCCAGCAGAAAAAAAACTAAGTCCATTTATAAGAAAAATACGGAAAAATGGAATTTTATTTTTACAAAATTTACTTCTGGATACTATCTTATGATCATAAACAAGCTTCTGTCCAAGTTTGGTAGAAATCCAGTATAGTTTAAGAAAGTTATTAAAATTTCAAAAACTTTAACCACAGAGTGAATATTTATGGACGCCGCCGACGACGACACCGACGACGACGGAAAGTAGGATCGCTTAGTCTCGCTTTTTCGACTAAAGTCGAAGGCTCGACAAAAACTGGCTGTTGCTATGTTACTTATTTTGCTAATTCCATTAACTCAAGAACTTGCTTTGTTATTGTCAATGGTGTTAGTAACTTACTACAATTTCTGTTTTAAGTTTCTTGTAATGATTGTCAATAGGATCTTCTCCTTCAGTGCCACCCTTCAACATACTGTATGCTATCTCTATCTCTAATAAGTTATCTAACATCTCGGTCTTAGACTGAAATAAAATATTGTATAAACCTCTAATAAGTTATCTAACATGTCCAGCTCTATTGTTGACTAAAATCAAATATTTATCACTTAAAGTTGACATTGTTAAACAGAAATTAACTACCGTCTTTTGGTATGTTTAACACGCAATACCCTAGATCATGTTTCTAGTAAGAGGGGTGCGTGTTATACATGACTACAAACAATTTCTTAGTCTTGTTTTTCAGGTCCAAACTCCGACAAAGAAATTTCCAAGTGAAGTGAAGAGTACGGAATATTTTTGCTAAACCCTCGATTGTTTTTATGTTTTACATGTTATAATTGTAATATGTATCCTATTGTTCTTGATTTGTCATGTTTTATTCAAATAAAATACATTTTATATCTTTGTTGTTACGTTTATTGTGTAAATTTGTCCATCAGTTTTGCAATCAGGAAATTTGCCAAGTCTTAATAAAGACACAATAAAGCTTTTGCTGTCAATTAAATTAGCCTCTGTGTTCCTTGTTGTCGTAATTTACTGTTTTTTTTATGTGTTCATCATAGAGAATTGAAGAAAAGTGTATGAAATTTGAATAAACCACGCTCGTTTTGACAAGATTAACGGCCATTTTTTTCTAATGTATTGATCAGGTGATCACAAGTCATGTGGGTAAGTCATGAGACTTGATATTGTAAAGTGATGATTTACTGTCTATGAAAAATTTATTAGGAAATATACGTTTTTACTTTGTAACTTTTCAACTTTTAAACAACTGTTAAACAACTGTTTGAAACCATTCAAGAAATTATGATTGAAAACATGATAATCCCATAATTGTAACCTGAAATAATTTAATTAGGAACAAGGTCAACCTGTCACTGATTTGTTTTGACATTGATTAGACCCGTTGATTGAGGTGTGATGATCCCCATTAAGCTAGAATCATTAAACAAAAAATATAAACAACGAGATTTTAACAATTTATTACAGCACTAATGACATTAATTATAATTAATAGACTGATTCGTTATTATTTTATTGTTTGAATCAGAACAATAATTTGGTCTGACATTTAATCTTGTCCTTGATACCCAACCCATTTATCAAATTTGGATTAAAATATTTTATCTCAAACTTATAAAATTCTTATACATTTGTTAGAATACTTTCAATTTCATATCAATTACGTATTCTGTACGAAATTCTCCGACATTGGTGTCCATTTAAAAAACTTCCTGTTTGCCGATTTCGGAGATGTAACTTTTCTGAAAATGTCAATGAGTATTATACGAACAAGAAACTTTTTTTCTCAAGTTTCTCGGACCAGAAAGGGGGTGCGCACAATACATCAATGCGCTCTTTACATACGAAAAGAAGGTAAACTTTTTATTCAATTTACTGCTTTGCTGCAAGGTTTATTTAATACATACAAACACCCATAACATAATAACTAGTACTGATGTTAAAATAGGAAATTCAAGATCACTTGAACGCATAATATTATTTATCTGTACCTTAATGACTTGATCTGTATCTAATAATGGTGGCTTCTTCATGCCAAAGTCATGTGGCACTAAAGTATAAAATCTATTGGTGGCATCTAAATATTGTGTTTGTGTTCCTCCTTTCTCCAATAACTGTAATCAGAATTTTACATTTAAAACAAGAATAAAACCATCATCTAATATCTTGTAATTTTAGTGTGGAATAAAACATCACCAAAGTTTGACTCGCTGATCTTACAATTTTTTATATTTTTTCATGACAGTGATGACATATTGCAGAAAAGTTTCTCTGCTTTAAGGTCAAGGAACAGTAAATGGGCTATGTTGCAGATTTTGTTAAAAATTTGCATACAACCTTGGCTCGTTGAACTACAACTGAAAATCGAAAAAATAATACATTTATCTCTTTTATTATCTGAAAAATTGCAGATTGATTTCTTTTGATATGGGTGAATATTTGTATAGAAAGTACATAAAATCGGCGAAAAACCTTCTAAAATTTGTCTTAAAATCGCCAAATCTCTAATTCCACTCCATAGATTTTTCTTAAAAAACTATATATTGTTGACACATAAATTTCTGTTTTAATGATATAAAATAATCATAGGGTCACCGACTTCGTTTTTTGTCTAATTATCAATTTGTAACCTTGTTGGTAGGGAAAAACGTCAAAAATCAACTTTTTACGACCTGCAACCTGATAACGTTACGATTATTTCGATGTTTTGTTGCATTTTTTCACAAAAAACGCAATTTTAAATGAAGAATACCGTAAAAACAAAGTTGGTGACCCTATCTTTATTTTGCATCATTATAACGAAAATTTATGTATCAACAACATATAGTTTTTTAAGAAAAATTTATGGAGTAGAATTAGAGATTTGGCAATTTTAAGACAAATTTAGAAGGGTTTTATACGATTTTATGTGCTTTCTATACAAATGTTCACCCATTTTGTAAGAATTCAATCAGTAATATTTCAAATGATAATTGAGATAAATACATTATTTTTTCGATTTTCAGTTGAAGTTCATCGAGCCAGGGTTGTATGCCAAATTTTACTGAAATCTGTGACATAGCCCATTTACTGTAACTTGACCTTAAGGTAAATGGTTGGTTTTGTTGTTCAGTCTTATGCAAAATAGTCAAAAACATTTATATCTTTCTTAGCAGAGATACACAACTTAACAAGTTTCTTTTAATATCTCTATAATATTATCAAGTGTAAAACTCATTTTAACTCTAAAAGAGTTAAAATAATTAATCAAATTTGTTAAAAGCAGTTGTTTGTGAGGAGCTAACATTGAGCTACTCAACAGCACTGAAGTTGAGTCTCACAGCCTAATAAGTTTCTGAGATATCTGATCAGTAGTTAATTTGAGAGATTTTCTATATAAAATTGAACAGAATATTATAGAGGCTGAATGCTTTTGACAATTTTTTCTATATTATTATCTATCCAATTTTAAACATTATAATCTTACACAGAGAGAATATTAAAACATTTGGTCAGTGTGACCATAAACCATAATTTTACTAATGTTTACCTTTGTTAACTCTGTTAATATTTTATAGGCTGATTCTATCTGGCGTTTTGACAATTTTCCCAATGGCATCTTTTTTAAATCAATCTAAAACATTAATGATAATAAAATGAACTAAATCCTTATAACATTGAAACTGTTATATTATAGACTACCCTAACCAGGGCTAGATGATAACTAGTGTTTTAGATAATGGGATATGTAAGCCTGTTCAAAAGAAAATGTTACCAAAGGCAGTTTTTTTGTGTCTAAAAATTTACTCTGTTAGTCCATTGGTTTCTGGTGGATAATTTTCATCGGCAATTATACCAAATATCCTTATTTTTATATGATCAGTGATGATGTCCCAATTTTATCAGAAATCCACAGCACCTGTAATAGGAAACTACCACTTCTTTGAGTTATAAGATACAAATCATGGGAAGGAAAGCATACACATGATATTGAGGTAACACCATAGTCCATGTTTGAATTGTACATGTTTTGGTGCATTTTTAATATTTCATAATTTGATTGAAATTTAATTGCAATTAAAATAAATCTAAGTACTATGAATAATTTACCAATTGTTTGAATTCACGTTTGCTAAAATCTACAGAAAATATTTGTTGTCCTTTATTAAGTCAAGAGTTGTTCTTATTCTATAAATACCTCAAATTCTAACATGGCTTTTTTCATACTTTCTACGTCAAATATAAGTCTAACTAAGTCTTGTACAGGTTTGGCTAGTTTAGATGTTGAGGAGCTGGTGTCAAATTTCTTCACTTCATCTTCATCCTAAAATATTAAATAATAGTTGTTAAATTAATAACTCTCTTTTTCTGAACAGATTTGGTGTTCTTATGAATCTTTTCAGATGAACTTAATTGTCTCATTTTAATCTAAAGTCTTCATTTGTAAATGATAATCATACTCATCTCAAGATTAAAGTATCTTTGGTTACGTAATGCAGCGAATTTTTTTAGTAAGTCCATCACTTGTTTAATATTTCAATTTAAAGAGGTATACTGATTTCCTTTTTTTTTATTAACATTTTTACTGATTTTTAATGGAAGGAAAAAAGGATCTGCAGGAATGAGTGCTGAATTTTTTTAGTTGAAATTTAACTAAACTATTCCACAGATTTAATGCTAACTATAGACAACTACATACATCACCATAATCTATCTCTAATGGATAAAATTTGTTCTGTATTTTCTTGAAATCTTTCCTCTCTTCCCAATCATTGCCTGTCTTCTCCCCAAACAAAGCTTTAAACTGTGATATAACACTATTCTGGGAACCACACCTCTCTAGCTTGTTACCTCCTATTGTTGTTCCCACACGCCCCCACGCACGGAATAACCACCATCTACAATATATCATTTAATGTTATGAAATTCAATAAATCTTAATACACCTCTCTTCTTAAGTCTTATTGTTCAAAGTATTAAAAAGTTGTTGTAATTTAGATTATTGAAAGTCTATGGTAGTCTTTTTTTTTTACATTGAATGCAAGCAAATTTCTGATTAACATAGGGCATAACATTCATATCATAAACAGCTGCACCAAGAGAGCATGCTACACCCTTATTGAACATATTGAAAAATGTTCCAAAAACAAAATTAGATATTTCAAAGGCTTTTAATATTCAAACAATTAAGTGAAGTTTTTACTACATCAATCAAACTAACTGAAGTAATCGTACAATAATAAATATATGAAAAAGTGACTAAAATCTGTTCTGCAACTCAGGAATGACAAACTTGAAAATTGAAATAAATGGCAGGGGAGCTTCACCTGCATTTCATCAATCCCCACAATAAAATAAAGTTTCAAGGAAATTAATTCGGGAATACTAGAGTTACTGAGGGATTAGTGAAAAATTGCCTTAAATGTAAGGTTTAAAGTTCAGTAACTCAGAAATGATAAAAAAAAATTCAAACCATCAATTTCATGAATTTGACCTACCGAATTAGACTATTTACTGGATTTGTAATCACATAAGCAACACGACGGGTGCCACATGTGGAGCAGGATCTGCTTACCCTTCCGGAGCACCTGATATCACCACTAGTTTTTGGCGGGGTTCGTGTTGTTTATTCTTTAGTTTTCTATGTTGTGTCATGTGTACTATTGTTTTTCTGTTTGTCTTTTTTCATTTTTAGCCATGGCGTTGTCAGTTTGTTTTAGATTTATGAGTTTGACTGTCCCTTTGGTATCTTTCGTCCCTCTTGTAATGATGTGTTCAATTAATATGAGAATTGGTCAATATGAATTTGAATCTATTTTATGACGTGTTGACAGACAGATGGAAGGACATTGGTATGCTATAATATGTCCTGTATTGGACAGGTGTATAAAATGAACAGCTAAATTTTTCAAGGAACTAAGGTCATATTTTTTTTATCAACTTCAATGTATCTGAAATCAATATGCATTTCAATATGTTCTCAAAAAAAAAATGTATGATTAAGTTGGTAACAAGTATAGGATCAGTTATGCTTGAGTACCATTTGTTAAATTGTCTACTTACGCTCCACCTTTGTCACTCTCCAATGCCTGAATCTTATAGTAAGAGTTAGTCCCCCTTACAACATCCACTAATCCTAATACTGAGTTAAATATGTCTCCTTTACTTTCAACAATATGTGCACTGTCTTCCAAACCTAGTAAAACATTAACAACAGCTGAATAAACAGGAATATTATTCTCAGTGAAATTCTAATTCATATTAATTATGGAAATATATTGGCATACATAGTTTTAATGGCATTTTCTTGGGTGTGCATCAAAACATATTTCAATTCTCTATATTAGATGCAGCATTATTACAACTTTATAACAATTTTCTTAGAACTAGTGTACCTTATCATTCTTTTGGAGAGCTGTCTCATTGGTAATCAATCATACCACATCTTCCTTTTTATATCTTATGGGAAGTACTTAATTCTACATATTTTAACTTTTGACATTGAGATACATTTTACAAAGTTACAAGTACAAAAAAAAAATCATGAAATCAGAAATACCAAATTCCTACAGTTACTTTAAATTCAGAAATTATTGTGAGGTTTTTATTATTGTGAAAAATACGACAGAGCTGGAGAAGTAATATTTAAACTCGCAAATATTTTATATGAAGTAAACAGAATTTTTCTCAAAATCATAAAAATTAAAATCGCATTTAAGTCAAAAATGAGAAAATCGCAATAATAAATGCACACAATAATTTCTGAATTTACAGTAACCTACAGGTGGATGAAATCTCTCACTAAATATACCTGAATCAGGATCTACAGCAGCTCCTCCTTTTACTTTCATCTTTATTGTTGTTTGCATATTCTTAGTAAAATGTTTCTCTGAAATACAGTATTATATCACAGTAAAACTATTACAACTTGACATTACTACATTCCACACATCAATTAATCATGTGATCCTGGAGGAGATTTGAAGTAATTATTTCCATTACTGCCTTGTAACAATATCCTTCAGCAGTCCAAGAAAAATGCTGTGATAGTTACACATTCTTACATACTTATTGCATGTTGAATATCCAATGTATTATAATGTTAGTTATTTTTTACATTTTGCATGTTATTAGTTTAGGTATTAGATTGTTTGGTGTTTTTTACATCATTTTTTGTAGTGTTCATAGTTTAGTTATTAGATTGATGGTTTTTTAGGTATTTTTTTCAGAGTTATTGGTTTAGGTATTTCTTTGTCAGGGTTTTTGGTGAGTTTTTTTCAGTGTAATTGGTTTAGGTATTTGATGTAAGTTCTATTTTTGACGTCTTTTTTTTTCAGTGTTATAGGTTTGTGTATTTGATTGTAAGTTGGGTTTTTTTGTGTTGTTTCTGTGTTACTAGTTTCTGTATTTGATTGTACACTCCGTATCTGTCCACAGCTTTATCTAGATAAACTGTAGTCATCAGAGAGAGATTTTCTGTAGGAAGCTGTAAGTGACACCTGACCTGTACTAGATGGTCAGATGTGTATCCATAAACTTCCATTTAAATCATACTAATGGCCAAGTATGTCTAATGTTTTGTCCTACAGGTTCTATTTGTGAACAATAAAAAGGGCAACATATTGCAATATTTTTATAATTTTTAAAGAAATTTGATGTTTTCACAATTTCAATTTCAGCCTTGTAACAAAAGCAAAATGTAAATGTAAGTATTTTCAATTTTGAACAATTTCTAACTAAAGGAAATATTGCCAACATTGTAAATCCATCTCTACAGTGCCTTACTTGGCTTGAATGCAAATGTTAGAGGTTAAAATCAGGATAGATAAATAGGACAAGCTATTTTTGTTTCTAAATAAAAGTTACCATCTTGTTTCTGTCTGTAGGCACTCTTTCCCATACTTTTACTAGAAGCTGGAACAATTCTGGCAGATGGCTGAAAAAGTATATTTATCTATGATATGTAAATATGAATTTATTATTGAAACAAAAGTGTGTGCACCTAATTCTTTTTTACTATACAACTTTATAGAAATACGTAATAAATATATTGCAACCCTAACAAAACTTACAAAATTTTATATGTTGATATGCCTTAAATGTCAACAAAAGAATAATTCCTTAAAAATAAGCATTGATGTGAAAATCACAATGGGAGAACAATAAACTTGTTTCTGGGGTCTCCTTCCGTCCTCCCATTGAAGAGAAAACAATCCTGGACTTACAAAAATGAATGAATTTTGTATACACCATTTATAACCATGCTGTTTGAAAAAAAATATTATTCTGGACCCAAAGACAAGCTCCTCTTTTCTATACACTGTCTAGGTAGGTACCCCACTATATGCCCCTCCTATCTGAACACTGTCTAGGTAGGTACCCCACTATATGCCCCTCCTATCTGAACACTGTCTACGTATTTACCCCACTATATGCCCTTCCCAAGGGACAGATTAAACTTACATCAGCTCCCCAGGACACAATGTTATGTTTCTGGATCATAGGACATGCCCCTCCTTTCTGAACACTGTCTGTGTATGTACCCCACTATTTGCCCCTCCCCAGGGACAGATTAAACCTAAACCAGCTCCCCAGGACACCATGTTATGTTTTTGGATCATAAGACATGCCCCTCCTTTCTGAACACTGACTATGTATGTACCCCACTATATGCCCCTCCCCAGGGACAGATTAAACTTACATCAGCTCCCCAGGACACCATGTTATGTTTCTGGATCATAAGACACACCCCTCCAATCTGAGCACTGTGTATGTATGTACCCCACTATATGCCCCTCCCCAGGGACAGATTAAACTTACATCAGCTCCCCAGGACACCATGTTATGTTTCTGGATCATAAGACACACCCCTCCAATCTGAGCACTGTGTATGTATGTACCCCACTATATGCCCCTCCCCAGGGACAGATTAAACTTACATCAGCTCCCCAGGACACCATGTTATGTTTCTGTATCATAAGACACACCCCTTCAATCTGAGCACTGTGTATGTTTGTACCCCACTATATGCCCCTCCCCAGGGACAGATTAAACTTACATCAGCTCCCCAGGACACCATGTTATGTTTCTGTATCATAAGACACACCCCTCCAATCTGAGCACTGTGTATGTATGTACCCCACTATATGCCCCTCCCCAGGGACAGATTAAACTTACATCAGCTCCCCAGGACACCATGTTATGTTTCTGTATCATAAGACACGCCCCTCCTTTCTGTACACTATCTAAGAAGTCTTGATCTACAACATGTATATTGGCCTTCTCTGCATCCTTTATATTGGTGCTTTTCTTTGTTACTTCAGCTATTGGTAAAATGACGATGTTTGTGTTATAATACATGGGAACAAATAGTAATACATGTACTTGCTAGAAGTTTATGTGACTAGAAAATTGCCATGGTATATATATTGGGTTGATGTTATTTAACTATTCTGATTTAACTGTAAATATTGGTTTTTGTCCCATTGATGATCTCTTATTATTCATTTTATACAAAATGTAATCGAAAGAATTCTAATTCAGATTAGACTATGGAAATCAGCTGTGTATTCTAACTATTGGAACATCATTAACACACACTGTTTTATCTCAAGATTCATGAAACAGGGAAAAGATATATATATAAGTAGCAAAAACATATATAGAGAGTTTGTGAAAAATTACAATAGAATATGACTTTGAAAACGTCATCATTTAATAAATACTAGTAAACTTATTAATCATATTAATAGTTTGACATAACAGAAACAAAACCCATGCAGCAGTATGAAACACCCAAACTGAATCAATAACCCCATAAGATTTTGTACTTTATATCATTATGCATATTAAAACTAGTTCCCTGCTGACATAAACTCTTGCTTCTATTTCCAGATACCATTATGGATTAGGCAAATTATTCCAGTTTTTGAAAATAATTAGGGATGGCCTCTATAAATTCAATAATGAACATAACTGAACATAAACAAACATTTTTTTTTGTCTGAAGTGTAGCTTTAAGTTTTTATAATCTGCATGCCTTGCAATTACAATATAAAAGTAAAACCCACAGACAATAGACAATACACAACTTAACTCTAGAAGCCCAAAATACATAAAATATATTTAAACTCTATCTTTTTTAAATCAGACCTAAATTTGGTTCTTGTATAATGGAATACCTTTACAACTGATGACAGCAGCAGTATCAGATGTCACCTTGGTTACAATATGGCCGCCCAGTTTCTGTATCTCTTTTGTTATCTCCCCTTTAGACTTTTCTGTTTTTCCAATTACAAACTTCATTCCTTCCAATGGTTTTGTTTTCCTTAAAAGTATAAACAGTTATGAATCAAAATGGTTATCTATACTTATTACCTTTTTTCAGTACACTCCTGCAAATCAAATACTTTATAAGTTTTCATGAATATTCCTATCCCATTGCCAATATATTTCTTTTTTCTACATTCATGTACATGATAATGATTAACAGATAACCTATTGATTGCATAAATATAACAGAAATTAACTCACTCAAAACAACAACAGTTATCATGCATGGTACAGGCAACTTACCCTGAGTCTGTAGAATCTAGAGAAGAACTGACTGGGCCATCATCATCATCACCAGCAACTTACCCTGAGTCTGTAGAATCTAGAGAGGAACTGACTGGGCCTTCATCATCATCACCGTCAACTTACCCTGAGTCTGTAGAATCTAGAGAGGAACTGACTGGGCCTTCATCATCATCACCAGCTACTTGTTTAGGAAATACTCTGTCTCTCTTTGCATATTTGTATTTCTTTCTGAAAGATAAACCACAGCATATACTTCAGTTGATGTCTAAATGGGACTACCTACATGCTTTGTAATGGTCAATATGTTAAGGCAGGCATTTAACTATATGGATCTTGCATGTTATATAACTGACTATGGCTGTGATGTAGGGGCCATGGTTTTATTAAAATGGATAAGGAAGCCTCTCAACTTTGTAGATCTTATTATAGCAGACTTTTTTTTCTTCTTATATTTTCTATACCCACAACCATAAGACTAAAGAAAAACAATAGTATGATGAGATAGTTTACAATACTACCATAAGAAATACAGAAGAGGCAAAATGTAGACTACATAATGAGTAAGAACAATCAATTACTTACAAAACCTCTACATCATGGTATTCTTTGGGTATTTTAAAAGCCTTCCTGGATGGATGTTGTGTTTTGTATTGACATTTGGTCCATTCTGTTACACTTCCAGTACACTTGTACCCAGCACTCCTACAACATAGCATGTTAATAAATTATACAACTATTCATTAAGTCAAGCATGATTTCTAATTGCCCAGCTACATTGTCCAGTTTCAAAACTAAAATTCCCAAAATAATAAAAGAACAGAGTTCCAATGTCCTCCACATTGCACATTTTTTATATTTCAAAATGTCATAATTCTTTATAAATTAGTGGATCCTCCACCATTTCAGAACTTGTCCTGAGATATTGCTGATATCAACCTATAGTATAGGTTTTATAAAAATCTAACCGGGGAACAAAAAGAAAAAAATCTTAAACATATTGCCCCTGCTTTTAAAGATGAGTGTGAAATAATTATTTACAGTTATGCTCATTTAAAACACAATATTTGATTCTACTGATGACTAACGTGTTACAACAAAATATTTTTTTATTCATTGTTTACAGAATAAATCAAGACTGTTTGTTTCCTCTATTGAATTATTTCCATTTTATTTTTTATTCCATGGCCTTTGTGCAGTTTAGTTTAGTTTAGTTTAGTTTAAACATATTTATTTAGAGTGGATTGGGAAACAAGTTTTGCAACTTAATTAATCCCTTTCCACTTTGCGGGTGCGAGTGCTGTCTTGTAGTGGCATTAGCCTACTCTTTTTCGAAATCTACAAGGGTGTCTTTAACGTGCAAGAGATATGGCTCTCTCTTAACACGGGTCAGCCATTTATCGTCCCCTTCCGACGGACTATCATCGTTTCCTTAAGACCATACTCGCAAATGGTGTCAAGAGAGAGCCGAAAATTGAGTTCCTGAAATTTTCATCCCAAACAGGAAACGAACCAGGAACCTTTGTGTTAGTAGTCCGATGCACTAACCACTACACCACGGCTATCTTTGTGCAGTTTTGTTATGATTTAGGTTTTTTGATAATTGTTGAAGGTCATATGGTTCACTGTAAAAAATGTTACAACTAACAAGAAAAACTCACGAATACACAAGCTGTCCTTTCTTACATTCTGGACATTTATTGAGGGATCCAAAAGCCATACAGTCTGCTACAGTATCCAACAGCTACAAATTAACAAATACATAAGGGAATAAAATAACATCAGGTACTGAAGACCAAATAAAGGTGCAATATTTCTCATGTTAACTTACATTGGCATATGCAGTATTTAATTTATCATTTCAAAACCAATATTCTAGACAAATATGTGGCCTTTTTTTTATTACATTGACATTGCCCTTCCACATAAAGACCTAAAAACTACAGATCCATGTTAAAAATTGATAAAGACATTTAGCTTAGAGATATTCCTTCCTTGTATGTAACTTTACTTAAATATCAGAGTTTATATTTCATTGATAAATGTCTGGAAAGTAAAAACTTTAAAGTATAAACCCCTTCTGGCGTGGGGTATAATCCAATTACCTACTTGCTACCTGTATATTTTCTGTAAAAATTCATATATTGAGTCTGACAATTATCCTCTTTGTTCCAACAAAATAAAATTGCTTATCTTATTTTAAAACACATGTTCATCCAATAAACACAAATATATTACCTTGCTTTCCCCGGATGGAATCTCTTGTCCATTCAGTTCCAATAAAATTTTCATTGCATTGTTTGAAACATGTTTTTGTAAATCATCTCTAAATTTCCAAATAAACTGGCTTTGCTCCTGAAATATTATACATATAGATAATTTTATCTACAAATGACTAAATTTGTTAACATTTTAAAACTGGAATGGGGTGCTCATTTTCGCCATATCTTTCCAAGTTTTTTACAGTTTATGTTCAGGTCTATATGTTTTTGAAGTATACTGATATTTCTATATGAAGATTACTTCTAATTCAAAATATTCTTAAGCCTGAAAACATGTTTGTTTGAAAATAATCATCTGAAAAGTTAGATTAAAGGGTGTTTGAAATTGCCTGATGTTTTGTCAATGGGGGACACATATACACCGTTTTTATACATCCATTTAAACCCAAATAACTGCAGCTTTAAACAATATTTTTCAAATCAATTTCATTATAGATGGCAATAGCAGACATTTTTAAAGGTGTACAAAACTGAAATTTAGGGCAATCAGTCAAAGATTTACTAAGAAATACTTCTTTGAAATCATGTTATTCATTCAGAAAATTGGCTGAAAATTGTTATCCGTTATTTGGTTCTTTTCGGTAAGTGCCACAATTTTGTCGTAGTTTAAAATAATCTCGTATTTGTTTTAAAAATCTTAGTTACCGGCATATTTCTTCCATTTCCGCCATCTTTTGAAGTATTTACAACTCAAAATTATAAAACGGCGAAATTGTGTCCGCCGCGAATATGCGCACCCCACTCTTAACCTGATCCAATATATCTGTCTACAAAACTCCTATTTTATTTTTATTGAGATGATGTATATAGATGTTTTCTAGCTTTTATATTATTCTGTTTGAACCTCAATATAAACAGAATTAAGAAAAGAATTTTTTCCAAAAAAATGTTTTTAGAAATTAATATCTACATATATATATATATATATATATAGTTTAAACATGAGATATTTCTGTAAACTGTAAAATAATATCCAAGTAAAACCTTGAGTTGTTTTTCTTCCTCTGTATCTTCTTTTGTTTTCTTTGATTTCTTCTGAGAAGGTCCAGCAGCATCCCCACCTTTTCTCTTCTTACTAAAACAGAAAATTTTCAAAATATTAGCTCAACAAACACTGCCAACAAATGGTGGAACTTTTTTTTTTTAAGTGTATTTTTTAGTTTGTCAGATTTGTCATGAAAGTACAATGTAAAACATATAATTTAAACAAAGCTAGAATTACAATATATGTTAGAAACATTTGAGAACATATAATCAGGGAATTTCTGTTTGAAAGTGTCCAGAAACACTCTGTTAGATATTTTATATTAGTTCATAAGAACTCACTAGAATTATTTACTTTTTCTTTAACTATGCCGAAATATTAGTTTGAAGTTAAATTATTCAAAACCAAATGACAGATATCAGAACTATCTTAAGTAGACTAGATTAGACCTTTGGTTTTCGCATTTGAATGGTTTTACACTAGTAATTTTGGGGCCCTTTATATCTTGTTGTTCGGTGTGAGCCAAGGCTCCGTGTTGAAGGCCGTACATTGACCTGTAATGGTTACTTTTATCAATTGTTATTTGGATGGAGAGTTGTTTCATTGGCACTCACACCACATCTTCCTATATCTATTTGAGAATTTGTCTCCTAATATAGTCTGGATGTCATAAATGTTACTTCAATGTTTACCTTTATTAAGAATCATGGACTGTGAATGCACTGTTAATAATGTAGCACTTATTTCAAATAAATTTGTTCTAGTCAAAACCATAACTATAAATTTGAAAGGCTAAATAAATTGTTTATTACATGAGGACAAAATAAATACATGAAATAACAGTATTTTTACAGTGTATTAAAACTTCCTCAATTCTTTAGAAAAATATATCTCACTTAAATAAGTACTTACCCTTTTTCTCCTTTTCCAAGTTTTTTTATTAATTCTTCTTTGTCTTCTTTTCTTACATTGACCCATCCGACCATTCTGAAAATAGATTTGATAATCAATTGCATACAAAAACATATAGAATTATAAATCTAAATCATCAACATATTGTATCATAATGTGGTTATAATAGCCTGGTGATAAATTACCTCGAAATTCTTTTTTTTATACCTCTAAATTGACAAAACTAAAGTTAACTTAAAATTCTATTGAAGGACATATTTCCTTTAGATTAGATTGGGATCTTCAGAAAATGGTATACAGTAATTGGAATAACTGAGGTACAGAGTAATAAAATTATAAAAAAAAAATGATGAGATATGAGAGGTTCAGTAAAATCCATAAGAGATTCAGCCTTTTGCCTCACAACCTATGGATTTTACTTACTCTCTATGGACTCTGCCCAAAAAAAGGTGGTACCTATGCTTATAATGATTTCATGGTTCAGCCCCAACAAGCAAGCCAGCCAAAGATATTGCCTTTACCTACACATTCTGGAAAGTCATTTTGCGGTTTTATAAGAACTTACTTTTCTACATTCATTTCTTTGCCAAACTCCAGTTCATCTCTGTTTTCTACAAAACAATCTACATGATGCCACTGGTCCATTGGTCCATACATCTTGGCTCTCTGGCTTTCGTAATCCTTCTTGGCAATTCTTAATTCATCCTGCAAATTAAGCAAACTTTACTGTTTGTCTATCGAAGCTAGTCATTCACTTTTAGTGTCAATAATAACTTGATTTTTAGTAAAGTGTACACATATAAAAGTTACAGGGGGTTAAATCACTGTAAATAACGTAGAATATAAGCATTTTATGGGAAAAAGCATGGATGTGAAACTGAAAGTCCTATCACTCATGGTAAATATTTAGCATAAAGGGCCAACCTAAGGTAAAATCAGCAGAAGTTCAATCCTCCTGGTATTATTTCTTATTCTTATTAGACTGAATAATCCAGTTGAATAGGATCCAAAGTCTACAAAAAAAGAGGTTGTTTTCAAATAATTCTTTAGATCAGCAAAAAAGACGGAATCAAACTTTGGGTTGGGCAGGACACAGGAAAAAGATAATTTCCATGAATATTGATGATTTGACAAAACTATCAATAGAACTTGCCTTTCCAATCTTTTCTTCACATGTTCTACATTTACTTTGGTTAGATTTTGCATACCCTACTGTATAATCTTTGTAATCACTGGTCATCTCTTCTCCTTCTCCCCCTCCTCCACCTCCTGCACCTGATCAAATAATAAATAATACATTGATTGATAGAGAGTTGTACCTGATCAAATAATATATATAATATGTCATACGTACAATGACAGAGAATAAAGAAGAACTAGGGTTGATATTTTGAACATTCTTTGGCAAGCTTTATCCACCTAAAACATGGAACTGAGATAAGAAAACAAGTTGTTTAACTACTGAATTGATTATTGAGTAGCTGGCGACTGTTGGACATTGCAGGTCTAGTTGTACATTGACCTAAGTTTCAAGTTGATTGGATTCTAACTTTATCGAAAACTACAAGTACCCTGACCATTTTGCTGACTAAAAACTAAAACCAAAAAATTGAAGACGGATAGAGGGACAACAAAAAGGATGGGCAGATGCACACTGAAAAACATAATGCCACAAAAATTATTTAGAACACTTTTGAATTGTCTTCATGATCTTTCTCATATTTGTATTCTAAACTAAGAAAAACAAACCTCCAATCTTTTCTTTGATTTTTTCCTGATCTTCCCAACGCAGTGCATCAAACCCGCCAATTTGTGTATGGCTGGAACACTTAGCTCTCTTCCAAAAACAGGCATAATGAAACCAGTTAGGAATCTACAAGTAAAACAAAAATTATTTTATACATCTAATATGAAAAGCAATTCTTACTTTCATACACATACAATGAATGAACCTTGGACAAGTTTTTAAATCAAGATAGTAATTTTGACAAATAGTGTTTGGAATTGGGTGGAAACTTTAACCTACATGTATAATCAGAATACAAATGTATTTAGTTTGCATTAAGTCATTCCGTACGATTAAAAGGAGGTGTTGAAAGGATTTTGTAAAAAAAACATTTAAAAGATATTATATCTTTATCAATTATCAAAAATTCAATTCATGAATAATTGAATTTTCAATAATCAATAATTTTTTTATTATTACTTTAATTAAGTGAAACATCACTAGATTCACCTCAATCAACCTGAGTAGCATCTGAATATCAAGTTGTATACTTTCTAAAATAATAGATCGAACCTTTCATTGATTGATTGTTGCTTAATGTCCTATATATGGAGGTTCAAGTCCTGTATAAAATGTACATACATTTTACCTACATAATAATCCACCATATTGCATTTCAATCTGCAAATACTGTCAAGCTAAACTACATGTACAACACTGTATAACTCACTATAGAGTACATGTACTATAAAATGTACTCACCTTGCCATCAAATACTGGAGACTGAAAAAGATTTTATTCAAAACATAAAAATGCATACATATATATATATAACATATAAATGGGATGATTAGATAGTCTTGGTGATTATTGATCAAGTCAATTTTTTATATACTTCATAACATGATAGTGCATCATACATGTACGTCTACTTGGCTGGCTAAATCATTTTGGCAATACTCAATGTACATTATATTGTATATATTCAGCTTGCACTGTAATAAACTATTTATTCATTCATTCATTCATATACTTTAAGAGGTAATTAATAAAACTTCTAAAAGTAAATTTGTGAGATTTTAAAACTTTTCCACAAAGTTGTTGAATAATCTCCCGTTAGGCCAGGAATTTTTAATTTGTTGGTTTACGGATCTGCCGACCCGATTTTGCCGATTTCCAAAATAAAAATAAAATTGAATTTTCAGGCTTTTTTTTATTCTCACCGACCCTAAGAAATGCATTATCCCTGAAAAATAATTAAAATATCCTTTTTTATGAAATAAAATGCATTAATCACTAACAGAAGTGATGACACTTTCTGTTGTGAAAATTGAAACTTTCAGTTTACGTTTCTAAAAATAGACAAATCAATTATTAATGACCTTGAAATGTTGTTTGCGCAAACAATTTTGCGGAACGAAACCTGTGTTTAAAACCAAATACACAATAAGTTCGTTTCCCTTATTTGTCACCAGTCCGTAAGATGCATGTTCTCATATAAATAGACTTGTCCAAATGTGGACAGGTGGAAGTTCAAAACATCAAGTTAAAATACTGAATTTTAACAAATCATTTGATATTTTCTTGTTTCATAGATAATAAAAAAAGTTTCGTCCGTTTGGATAAAAAACGGGAATGCATGACAAAAGATTATTTAACCTGATATTCTCGTTTTTTCCAATGGACAAGTCTATTACGTTTTTGACACGTGTGTTGAAACTTATTTTCGTACGACGTTTTTACTTTTTTTTTCTTTATCAGTTTTCGTGCTTATTATTTTTCACCAAGTTTTGATTAAAAGCTAAGTCAAATAACTGACGTGAATCTGTTTTTCTTGTTTGTGAATTGACGATTTAATTTCGTCTTTGTCAGTGTACCCCCCCTTTTTTTACGGGAAATTATTAGACAATGTCATGTGATGTTTACAGCTGAGCAATAATAATTATCAAACTAAAATTTAAGAACGATGAAAAAATTGTATGACAAACATAAATTAGAAAGGTGAAATATATTTTTATTTTGCATATCAGTTTTCTGTCTTGAAAGATCTTTTTTTTATTTATTTTTCTGACCGACCGACCCGACTTTTTCATGGAGAAAATCCGTAAACCAACAAATTAAAAAAACCGGCGAGAAGAAAAAAAAGCCTGAAAATTCGATTTTATTTTTATTTTGGAAATCGACAAAATCGGGTCGGCGGATCCGTAAACCAACAAATTAAAAAATCCTGGCCTTATTGAGTAAGTCATTAAAAATTCTAATGGTGGCAGAATGAACACAATGTAAGACCTGACCAGACTGTAATAGAAACACAAAATAACAAGTTATTTCTTCATATTTTTAATGCTTGTAAAATTATTTCAAAGATAATGGCATGGAACAATCAAAGTGATGGATATCACTCATGGAAAGATTAGAACAGTAGTTTGAATTATTTCATATTAAGGTATGGTGGGGAAAATGAACATTTATAAAGCACTATTGCTGTAAATTGCATTTACAGCAGGTCTTTAGAAGGAAACTTGCTTTTCCAGTATGAGTATAAAATGAGCTAAAATTAAATAATAAAGGTCTCTTAATTTGTGTTGCCGGTTCTGAACATGTTTCAAAAAAACAAAAAAATGCAAAAAATTCTTCTGGTAAATGTTACCAACTAATTCTATCCTTGTAAGACATAAATTTAGATCAACAGCTAGAAGCTTTAAATTGCCAACAAAAATAATCTAAAAATGTTGTTATGGGGCATTTTGTAAGTTGAAACAGAGGTTATATGGAATTGAAGATTAAAAGTGTTAGAGTGCCTTTTGATCAATTTTTAAAGTATTTTTCAACATAGGGCACTTTCAATTTTATTTTTCAACGTAACCAATTAAAAAACTTGTTTTATTGAAATGTGGATTCTTTCTTGATTGCAAAAATATATATTTAAATTCAAATGACTAAAATAAACATAATGATTGATGGGAAATAAACTAATAAACAATGGTTTGTTATAATTAAAAGTTTTAAAATTTTAAAACTGTTTCAAGCCAATTCCTGATAAAAAAAAAAGTGAACTAATCGAAATTGTTGATTGATTACAGATGATTATTGGAAATTTATCAAGTAAATTATACTTGAATACCTTAAAAATATTCATATTTATATTCATTTTTAATTTTTTTAAGATCTTGTTAATCCATTAATCATTTATTTTTCAGATATAATTTACAGAATCACTTTATGTAATGTAGATCAAAAGTAATTGGCAATAAATAAATCTATCATCCTTATAAATATCAAACATCTAATACATGTATACATATTTGTGTATTCAATTATGAGGTCAAATACTTGTGTATTAAGAATTAGATGCATATTGGAGTGGTCTATATAATTATGTAAGACTGATCGAGGTTGATAGGTAATGTGGTCAATTTGATTGGCAGTTCAGGAGGTGGGGCATTGTAATTAAAGGACCACCTTGTCTCTGAATGTTTAGTGATAATGACAGTTGTCAATCATACTAGTTGAATCAATACCTACTTACCTAATCAAAATGTTTTTTAAAAAGCCTACACATCAACACACCTTAATGACATACATTCTTGAATGAACTGCTCCAATAATATACCCATTTTGTTTGGGTTTATATGTGTATTATGTGCACATACATGAGAACCATAGGGAACTATATTTTAGTGTGAATACATTTAATAACAGTAGCTAACCTGGCATGTTGTTAGGGAGGGTGGTGCCTAAGTAAAGATTTAGAACAAGTTCTAATCTTTCCAAAAAATTATAAGATAAATAATTATCTTATTCTAATAAAATAATAATTATCTTATTCTAATAAAATAATAATTATCTTATTCTAAATGATAACTTCACATCTTTGTCTGTCAAAGAAAGGAAAACATCTGCAAATTCTTATTCTGTGATTTGTGCAATCAAGAATGATTTTAAAAATGTACATAGGTAAATTATCTGGCTAATCCCATTATGTTGTCATGCGTTAATTTTTAGTACATCCGATGGGCAATAAACCTATTACAGCCACACATAGTTGGGAGAGAATCTTTTGAGGAATTTGGGAGTGAAATCTGCTGTACTCGGTGAAGCTCCGAAAAACAAGGAAATCTGAAAAAACGATATTGAATCGATCCATTTGACTGGTACTGTAAGTGGAGATTTTTTTTTAGCATCTATCTGTCTGTTGTTTGAACTTAAATTTTACAAAATCCTATAGTGTGGGTCTCATTGGGGTCTAAGCGTGACGCAGAATTGCTGATTTTTTGTAACCATGACATGTGAAAGTCAAATTATTGTGGCGTGAAATGGGAATTGAGGTCTTGCGGGACCCGGGAAATGACAAAAAAATGAAAATTGCTTACGTACATGGTGTTAGCGGGATATAAGAATCTGACAAAACAGTAAGCGGGATCCTGGATCGGAACCCCCAATGAGACCCCCTATAGTTTAGTAAATGGAACATTTTTTCCAAACCTTTCTTTTTCTATTGATAAAAGGGTTAGTAGTCAAGAAAATATTTAAATTCACGTTCGCTTGTAGCATCTCTGTAAA
Source organism: Mytilus trossulus (assembly GCF_036588685.1). Taxonomy (NCBI): domain Eukaryota; kingdom Metazoa; phylum Mollusca; class Bivalvia; order Mytilida; family Mytilidae; genus Mytilus; species Mytilus trossulus. Next base: position 83,493,995 of record NC_086375.1, on the reverse strand, counting down.
TAAATTGTACATGTTTGTAGTTTCCATTTAGGGTAAATTTCTGCATTCTTGGTGTAAACAAATATATATATTTATCAGTTATACCTGAACCATTAATGCAAGTCTCAAAGACTCCTGACCGATTGTTGCTTTGCAGCCTTTGCATGACGCTCTTCCGCTTTTAGCATATTCTGCTTTGAAATCGCTCATTCTTACAGCATTTGTTTACAGTTTCACACACGTTTTGCTTTTGCTGAGCGTTGCATTAAAAAAAATAACTAAAAACCGCAAAGCACTTCATAAGTTTGATTAAAATATAAACTGTATACGTCACTCTCTGGTAATCTTTAATATCACAGTAAGATGAAAATGGTCATTTTAAGAAAAAGTTTTTATTCAAAATGGAAAATGATATGCCTTCTATTCATTACCAATCTTATTTATGTTTGTTTCTTGTGGTTTTCAACTATACACATCTTTCCCGCCAAAACAAAAAAAAAATCTTAAAAGTATACCGGGGATGGAAAGGAATGGAAACCGGATTTTCTTACGTTATCCAAGTATTTGTAAAGTGTCACTCTACCTATAAGCTATAGTAACGTTACTGTTACAAATCCTAAACCTTGTATATCGCAACTCGTTTGCTATGTCCGTGTCTGATGTGACGTTTTGGATTTCAATGAACGTATGTAGCAGAGTGATTTTTCATGCTTCATAAATTAAGTAATTTGCACTTTTGAAATTATTGGTGGATTTTTAATATTTATGATTCATATTAAAAATCCACCTATCAAATTCTTATTGAGTCTTTAGTTTAATTATTTCACTCTTGCAATTTTTTTTACTAAAGGATATTTATCCTATAATTTACGTATTGAGAAAAGTAAAAACACAAAAATACTGAACTCCGAGGAAAATTCAAAAAGGAAAATCAAAAATCAAAAGGCAAAATCAAAAGTCCAAACACATCAAACGAATGGATAACAACTGTCATATGCCTGACTTGGTACATATAATACAAGAGATTGGCAACTCGGCGAAATCCCGTGATTTCACTCGGCCAGATTTAAATCTCGCGAGATTTCTGTGGTTAATAGAGTCTTATCAAAGTACTCGAAGAAATGGTGAAGTTGAAGCATGAATTAACTGTTTCAGTGTTAAATTTAACATAATTAATTGAATAATTTTAGTTCATACGTAATTATGTATTTCAATGTCATTTTAATTTTAATTATTTGTATTATTGAAAAAGAGACATTATTTGATATTGTATTAAAAATACGATATTAAATAATTAATACGTAATAAATTGTATGTCTTGTATCAGGGTTAATTTTATTTGATTGTTTTATAATGGGTTTCTATTAAATATACACCTGTCTCGGAGACATAATGTCACAGTGTGACATGTATATTCGGCTTGAATTATCCGATGGTCAGGTAAATCACAACCTGTTAAAATGAGTTTTATTTGACACCTGGTACACACGAAGTAGTTACACCACAGGTGTACACACTCCTTCCGAAAATATTATTTACAAATTATAAAATTAAATAATGTGTAGAAAAAAAAACTTAATTTGTTTGATAAATATCGTTTATCATGATCGACTTTGTCTTATATTTATAATTTATAGATATAGGAAGATGTGGTGTGAGTGCCAATGAGACAACTCTCCATCCAAATAACAATTTAAAAATTAAACCATTATAGGTTAAAGTACGGCCTTCAACACGGAGCCTTGGCTCACACCGAACAACAAGCTATAAAGGGCCCCAAAATTACTAGTGTAAAACCATTCAAACGGGAAAACCAACGGTCTAATCTATATAAACAAAACGAGAAACGAGAAACACGTATAGTATAGATCATTAAAAAATGATTACTTTCTATTTTCTAATGTAGAAAATGGTGGATTGAACCTGGTTTTATAGCTAGCTAAACCTCTCACTTGTATGACAGTCGCATCAAATTCCATTACATTGTCAACGATGTATGAACAAAACAAACATACTCAAAGAGTAAAAATGTAAAAAAAAATAGGGGTACAGCAGTCAATATTGTGTTATCATCTTAATATCACTATAAAAACAACAAATGTAACGAAGAAGCACAAAAAGGCATACATCAAATTTAACATACTCATTTTGCTTTTCTTATACCACTTAATTTATCTATATAAAGTCTACCCGTAAAGGATAGAAGGTTATCATTGCTGGTGTAAAATTGCGCGTTTGAAATTCGCACAGGTAGACATAAAAATAATGTTGTCGTTCAAAGTATAAAGGCATACATACATGCATAGTCACGTAAAGTTGATATAACAAACAACAGACTCAACAGTATGAAATAATTTTGTCGTTCAAAGTATGATGTTTTATATAACCACAGAGTCAATTCAAAAGAATATCTCAAAAATTGACTTAACAGTACAAGTAATATTAATAAAGACTAATAAAAGAATACTATAACACGTTATTAAGATGATAACCAACGTCAGTACACACAATCTATACTCCAAGACCATCTTGTATTTATTTGTGAAGTTGATACGGAATATTTATCAACGAGTTCTGGGTATCTTCCGATGAACTTTTTAAGAAAAAGGACGAGACGTTCTTTGACATACCCCTGTTTTTATAACTTTCTGCTCAGACACTGGTGACGTTTTACAAAGTCTGAATAGGAGCTGCAAGCTCTTGAATACCTAATAAGTTGGGAAATGTATATTCCATATGCAGGTGAAGTTGGTATATTACTACTAAGGTGGGGGAAATTGATAATTTCAAAATTAAAGTCGTCTCGTTTGTCATAGATTCTGGTACTAATGTTACTCATACATATTCATGGAGGTTGAAATTGAACTCTTGGTTTGATTGGTTCTTTGTTATTGGCGGTTTAGTTGAGTTTTTCTTTGTGGACCTTAGGGACTGAGAATTTACCTGGACACTGGTCAGTGGAAGACGTCCATTATCGACTAAGATTATATGATATCAGAAACCCACATTTAATAGACTCAGCTTTATAGTTTTCCAGACATGACTAGACTCTGATGTAGATTATTTACTTTGTGCCAAGTTCCTTAATTACTGGAGAACTCACTCCACAAGTGAGTTTTTATTCTCTGGTTATAAAGTATCCGAACCTTAGAAAGTCTTTCGGTTATTTCATTTATACCAGAAGAGACCCCTTTCACACGTACACTATTCTATATTTTATTTTAAACTATTGTAAGTCAGGGGTTTCGTAACCACAAATCACTTAAAACCTCTAATAAATTTTTCCACAGACATAAAGTTATGGTTTTGAAGTTTGATTGCACATGTAGAAAACCTGTTAAACGTTTTGGGCGATGTTGTTTACCGAACTAGGAAATTTAGAAACGATCCGGATAAACCTATCGATCATTTCAAATAGCCTATTTATTCTAAAAGGTTACCAACACTCACGGTACTTGAATAAATGTTGTTTTTATTGGTATTAATATTGATTTTGTAATCAATAAATTAAAATCAGACTAAATATTATTTTATATACATACCGTGATATGCACATTGATGACTCGATACCTGTATAAGGTCATGTTTTTTCCATAACTGTTGTCTTTATACTTAATCCATTGGATGTTGGATGTGTCTTGATATCTTCATCTTAGATACATGATTTTTTTTCATTTATTGATATTTGCTTTGAACTCGCTGTTAACCACTGCGACTACTTTTTTTTGGGGTGGGGGTGGGGGAGGGGTTAATACCCTGTCGGGTCCACTCTGTATTTTTGTTAGATGTATTTCTATTTGTATTCATATGATGAGTTCAAAAGCCTTTTTGAACTGATTTTTATAGTTCGTTCTGATATTATGCTGCCTTACCACTGCCCCAGGTTCCTGTTTCGATTCCCGTTCCTGGGTGAACATTTCAGGGACGGAATTTTCGGCTCTCCCTTGACACCATTTGCGTGTATTGTCTTGAGGAAACGACGTAAGTCCGTCGGAAGAGGACGATAAGTGGCTAACCCGTGTTAAGAGAGAGCCATTTCTCTTGCACGTTAAAGACACCCTTGTAGATTTCGAAAAGAGCAGACTAAAGCCGCTACAGGGCAGCACCCGCACTCGCAAAGAGGAAAGGGATTAATATAAGTTACAAAACTTGTTTCCCAATCCACTATAGATAAATATTTTTAAAACTACTGTCCCAGGTTAGGGGAGAACTGTGATCCCGTTAACATGTTAAACCCTCTACATTCTGTATGTGTGTGCCTGTCCCTAGTCAGGACTGGAGCCTGGTAATTTAGTGGTTGTCGTTTGTTTATGTGTTACATATTTGTTGGATCTTAAATTAGGCCGTTAGTTTTCTCGTTTGAATTGTTTTTCATTGTCATTTTGAGGGCCTTTTATAGCTGACTATGCGGTTTGGGCTTTACCTATTGTTGAGGGCCGTACGGTGACATTAAGTTGTTAATTTCTGTGTCATTTTGGTCTCTCGTGGAGAGTTGTCTCATTGGCAATCATATGACATCTTCTTTATTATAATAAACATTGATGATGAATTATTCACTTGCAAGTGAATCTAGTCAAATAGTCTATACGTTAGTCAGTGCCATCTTTCACTTTTTGATTTTGAATTATCTTGAAAATGCATGAGGGCAAAATAATCAAAAACAGACAAACAGACAGATAGAGTGCAAACTTCCGTTGCTAGGGTAATGATAATAATAAAAATAATGTTTATTCAGGTAAATATAAATATACGAATACACAACAAGATTTAGAAATTAATATAAATACAAGCTGTACATGTCGTTTCTTTCGTTATACATGACGGATTTTATGTAATTTAATGGATTCATCAGCTGAGTCATCGGTGTTTATCATTGTCATGTCCATAATTAGGGGGGAAAATCTTCTTCTTCTGTTATAAATCCCTTTTAACCCTACTGCTTTGCTTGATACTCCTTGGTTCAAAATGTCTAAGCACATCGGAATCACTGTAAAATCGTTTTTTCAAAGTAATTTGTTTATTGACAAAGGCACCCCCCTTTTTGTCTTCAGTTCGAAGGGAATTTACAAAAACATCTGATTCACAGTTATTATTGCTGTCTTTAGAACTTTTGCTGCCAACTGATTTCTCAGATCTTTCGGTCGAGTGTCCTTTCCGAAATGTTTCTGTGATATCAACATTGTGTGATCCTAAAACAGCTTGGACTGCTTTAAACGGATGTCTGCAAAAATAATTAATCATTAATCAATGAATACGGAAAAAACGAAATAATTTTATTTTTCGGACTTGCAGACATTTATGAAAAGAATAAACATGTTTTCCTCATAAAATGTCCTAAACCATATTTATATCATTTATTTAGCCAATGAACCATTACTGACCGTACAAGACACTCATGGGTAGTCAAGATTATTAAATCAACCCTCATCTCAAAAAGTGGGAAAAAAAATAAGTATGTATAGAAGTTCTTAGTTCAAAATGTATTCTATGTCAATCCATAGCTTTGTTATTTATCTTTTTAGAATATCCATGGCAATACATCTTACCTGTATCTCCTTTTCCTGAATCCGGTAACAGGGAGGTCAGAATTTGACAACATTTTTGTAGCTTCTTCTGGTGTTAGAAACCAGCGATAACACCGCTCTCGGGGCAGAGCATCTCTTGAAAACCTTGTATCCGACACATTCAGGGTCTGAAATTTAGTTTAATAAAATAAAACGAACATTAATAACATAAAAATGTGCAATATTTTTTTTTTAATAAAAACATTTGAAAAAAGAGAACTTGAGAAGACAAATACAAAGATAGAGACGGCTATTGTTTCGTATCTATACTTACACTAATATTTGGTTGAATATGATATCTTCTCTATACTATAACATTTGAAATAAAGGAAATGCAGTATGTCATAATAACGTGGATTTTAGCATAGTCACTATATTTTGAGGTGCTAGTTTTTTTAAATATTTTAAAACCCACCTTCAATTTGATTGGTGTTTTTTTTTAATTTTTGTCTAATCACGAGGAACACATGAGATCACCCCCAGTGAGTTTGTCGGGATTTTTGTTGCTCAGTTTGTTGTTTACTATTTTGTGAATTGTATAGTGTTGGTTTTTTTTCCTTTTTATGTTGACTGTGTACAAAGTTAATGATTTGATATGTTTAATTTTGTTACATGCCTTAGAACTTGTTTCTGTATCTTTAAACATCTTATGAGCTTTATTCAAAATTTCCTGAAAACACAAAATAATTCTTCACATAAATAACAAAATAAACAAAATGATCCATCTTAGATTGCTTGCTCGATCTCATTCCATTTATAAATGATAAACAATAGATATTTTCGATGTATCCAATATGTGTAGATGAATATTAATTTAGCTACAATCAATAATCTGGAATTAATAAAATTCCTTTAAATCCAATTGAAATAAAGGTTGGAAATGCTGCTTCGTAAATGCATAAAAACATATTATAGTTTTCTCGTGCAAATAAGACGGGCCAAATATATTTGTTCTGATCTTGACCATGCGAAAGCAAATTTACAGATCTAACATTGTTGGGTTGATGTTTAGACGAGTTGTATATACATTATGTACACAGCCACGTATCACCATCATTGATGGCGATCCGATGGATACATCTGTTGTAGGGTTGTCACTGACTCAGACGTACTTATGAATATAATTATTTTCTGTGACTGTATCTTACATTAATTTGTAGGATCCTTTACTATAGATAATTTAGCTGATCTGTAACAATAACATCTTCATGCCTTATATATCATGTACTGTAGTACGCCGCTAGATTAAAACTGACGTGGAAAGGTAACATATGGCCACCGAAAGCTCTTTTTTGAGAGCCCAGGTGGTCGTGTGGTCTAGCGGGACGGCTGCAGTGCAGGCGATTTGGTGTCACGATATCACAGTAGCATGGGTTCGAATCCCGGCGAGGGAAGAACCAAAAATTTGCGAAAGCAAATTTTCAGATCTAACATTGTTGGGTTGATGTTTAGACGAGTTGTATATACATTATGTACACAGCCATGTATCACCATCATTGATGGCGATCCGATGGATACATCTGTTGTAGGGTTGTCACTGACTCAGACGTACTTATGAATATAATTATTTTCTGTGACTGTATCTTACATTAATTTGTAGGATCATTTACTATAGATAATTTAGCTGATCTGTAACAATAACATCTTCATGCCTTATATTATGTACTGTAGTACGCCGCTAGATTAAAACTGACGTGGAAAGGTAACATATGGCCACCGAAAGCTCTTTTTTGAGAGCCCAGGTGGTCGTGTGGTCTAGCGGGACGGCTGCAGTGCAGGCGATTTGGTGTCACGATATCACAGTAGCATGGGTTCGAATCCCGGCGAGGGAAGAACCAAAAATTTTCGAAAGCAAATTTTCAGATCTAACATTGTTGGGTTGATGTTTAGACGAGTTGTATATACATTATGTACACAGCCATGTATCACCATCATTGATGGCGATCCGATGGATACATCTGTTGTAGGGTTGTCACTGACTCAGACGTACTTATGAATATAATTATTTTCTGTGACTGTATCTTACATTAATTTGTAGGATCCTTTACTATAGATAATTTAGCTGATCTGTAACAATAACATCTTCATGCCTTATATATCATGTACTGTAGTACGCCGCTAGATTAAAACTGACGTGGAAAGGTAACATATGGCCACCGAAAGCTCTTTTTTGAGAGCCCAGGTGGTCGTGTGGTCTAGCGGGACGGCTGCAGTGCAGGGGATTTGGTGTCACGATATCACAGTAGCATGGGTTCGAATCCCGGCGAGGGAAGAACCAAAAATTTGCGAAAGCAAATTTACAGATCTAACATTGTTGGTTTGATGTTTAGACGAGTTGTATATACATTATGTACACAGCCATGTATCACCATCATTGATGGCGATCCGATGGATACATCTGTTGTAGGGTTGTCACTGACTCAGACGTACTTATGAATATAATTATTTTCTGTGACTGTATCTTACATTAATTTGTAGGATCCTTTACTATAGATAATTTAGCTGATCTGTAACAATAACATCTTCATGCCTTATATATCATGTACTGTAGTACGCCGCTAGATTAAAACTGACGTGGAAAGGTAACATATGGCCACCGAAAGCTCTTTTTTGAGAGCCCAGGTGGTCGTGTGGTCTAGCGGGACGGCTGCAGTGCAGGCGATTTGGTGTCACGATATCACAGTAGCATGGGTTCGAATCCCGGCGAGGGAAGAACCAAAAATTTGCGAAAGCAAATTTTCAGATCTAACATTGTTGGGTTGATGTTTAGACGAGTTGTATATATATATATATATATATATATATATCTATAAAGTGCCTAGAAAATCAACCTAACGTGTATATATATATATATATAAACGAGTCTAAATTGAAAACTACGTTCAAACCTATGACTGCGTTGGATAAAAACCGCAATTTTTATACGTGTGCCTGTCAAACAAATTTCGTTGTAGAAGGGTCTAAAAACAGCACAAACAACATTTTCCAAAAGACCAAAAGAGTGAAAAAGTATATTTAAACAAAACGCATTTGACTAACAGGTCGAACAACTGATGTTCTTTAACCCTGCTGACTGCCATTGACGATTGCCAAATAAAATTGATCACAAGATGTAACAAACTGGATCTTAATATAAATTTAATACGTCAAAGAAAGAAAAAAAATTGTTAACTTGTGGACAGGATGTTGTGCCACAAACATTCGGTGTCAATATTTCTTTAGTACACCATATCCGGATTTCGACAATAAATGTCTCTTCAGTGATGTTAGGGATCGAAACGGTATTTGGAAGGCCATTTAAAAAGTACCCTCATTTTTTAGAGAAAGTACCCTCATTTTTAGATTAACTCTTGAATTTTAAGAGTCAATATATAGGATGAACGGATCATATAAACCGGAGGGAAAATATGATACATGCCCAAACAAAAAATATATAAACGAGTCTAAATTGAAAACTACGTTCAAACCTATGACTGCGTTGGATAAAAACCGCAATTTTTATACGTGTGCCTGTCAAACAAATTTCGTTGTAGAAGGGTCTAAAAACAGCACAAACAACATTTTCCAAAAGACCAAAAGAGTGAAAAAGTATATTTAAACAAAACGCATTTGACTAACAGGTCGAACAACTGATGTTCTTTAACCCTGCTGACTGCCATTGACGATTGCCAAATAAAATTGATCACAAGATGTAACAAACTGGATCTTAATATATATATAAACGAGTCTAAATTGAAAACTACGTTCAAACCTATGATTGCGTTGGATAAAAACCGCAATTTTTATACGTGTGCATGTCAAACAAATTTCGTTGTAGAAGGATCTAAAAACAGCACAAACAACATTTTCCAAAAGACCAAAAACGTGAAAAAATATATTTAAACAACGCATTTGACTAACATGTCGAACAACTGATGTTCTTTAACCCTGCTGACTGCCATATATATATATATAATTGACTTTCCAAATTGTTCAGTCCATACTAAGTGAGTTATTTCAGGAAAACATGTCGTTAAATAAAAATCGTCATCATTTGTTTATATTATTATTTTGCTTACTTTAAATGAAGGTCCTTTCTTGACTGTCGAGTTTGTCGTCCAGTCTAAATGCCTCTTGTGATTGAAGTCAAGATCTCGTAGACGAATTAGTGTGTTTACGTCCATATGACCTTCTGCTCTCTGATGCCAAGTTCCAGACTGCCCATCGAATGTATACTAATGGCAAATAAACAGGAAATATTAACCTCAATTAGACATTTTTAATAGCTTAAACATAGCCGAGAATGCTTAAAATATATATAAATAGTTCTTTGGTTCTGTAACAGTTAAGAAATCATTGCTATCAAAACCCTACCCCATTGTTCTTTCAGATGTCTTTGGCATCTTTCAATAAAATGACGATCATGCAAAAAGTAAAATTGAAATATACCGACCTCTGAGGAAAATTCGAAAAGGAAAGTCGCTAATCAAATGGCAAAATCAAAAGCTCAAACACATCAAAGGAATGGATAACAACTGTTATATTCCTGACTTGGAGTGTCTTATGTAGAAAATGGTGGATTGATCTTGGTTTTATAGCTAGCTAAACATCTCACTTGTATGACTCCAATATATTGTCAACGATGCGTGAACAAAACAAACAGACATAATAGGTAAAATGTCAAAAATACAGCAGTCAACAGTGTTATAATCTTAATCACTTAAAAACTAGCAAATATGTAACAAATATGTGTCAAACGACAATAGAACAAATCTAAATAAAGGGAGTATATTACTCTGATACTACATTTAGCGGACACAAGTGAGTTCCCACTCAAAAAAGTCCAATCATTTCAGCGTAAATCAATATTTTTCAAAACAATATTACCAAGAAACGTTATTAACGAGTTAATAACATAAATACCATAAGATGTAGAAACGTTTAAAATTCAGTTGTTAATTGGACCATAATATCATTCAGACTGACTTTATTTCCTGATGAGGTGAATACAAACAATACATTTCAGGAAAACGTTGTTATGCATTCTAGCCAAAATGAAATCGTGAAAATTTGCATTTGCATTCAACCAACCAGAAAATGAAAACGATCTTCACCAATACTATGGCCAAAATAAACAATAAACCTTCGGACATTTCTTCATCTTTTGCACACGAAATGCTGATACGTAATTTTGAGTTTATGCATCGTAAATTGTAAATTTTAGACTTTTGTATATGAATATACTTTTTAGTATGTTATCAGTCGAATTTATTAATTTGAGATAATAGTTATCAAATATGTGAACATGAACAATCGATGTATGACTTTTGAACACCGGTATATTGTTGGTGCCTTTGTCTAGTACCCCTTTTATTAGGCGTCAACCGTCATCGAACCTGAAACAATATTGTGACATAGCGACATAGAAAGACACCTTTCGAGCTTATATCACTAACGAAAGCAATTTTATCTTATATCACCAATGATAGCATTGTTAGCTCATATCACTAATGAAAACATTGTAATCTTAAACACCAATAAAAACAGTGTAAACTTAATTCACCAATGAAAGCATTGTTAGCTTATACTAAATGAAAGAACTTTTAGCTTATACTACCAATGAAAGAATTCTTAGCTTATATCGTCAAAGAAAGAATTGTTAGCGTATATCAACAATGAAAACATTGTTAGCGTATATCAACAATGAAAACATTGTTAGCCTTAATAACAAATGACAGCCTAGTCATCTTATCTCACCAATGATAGCGTAGCCATCTTATCTCACCAATGAAAGCCTGGCCATCTTATCTCACCAATGATAGCCTAGCCATCTTATCTCACCAATGAAAGCCTAGCCATCTTATCTCACCAATGAAAGCCTAACCATCTTATCTCACCAATGATAGCCTAGCCATCTTATCTCACCAATGAAAGCCTAGCCATCTTATCTCACCAATGATAGCGTAGCCATCTTATCCCAACAATGAAAGCCTAGCCATCTTATCTCACCAATGATAGCGTAGCCATCTTATCCCAACAATGAAAGCCTAGCCATCTTATCTCACCAATGAAAGTCTAGCCATCTTATCTCACCAATGAAAGCCTAGCCATCTTATCTCACCAATGAAAGCCTAGCCATCTTATCTCACCAATGATAGCGTAGCCATCTTATCTCACCAATGATAGCGTAGCCATCTTATCTCACCAATGAAAGGCTAGCCATCTTATCTCACCAATGAAAGCCTAGCCATCTTATCTCACCAATGAAAGCCTAGCCTTCTTATCTCACCAATGAAAGCCTAGACATATTATCTCACCAATGATAGCCTAGCCATCTTATCTCACCAATGAAAGCCTAGCCATCTTATCTCACCAATGAAAGCATAGCCATCTTATCTCACCAATGAAAGGCTAGCCATCTTATCTCACCAATGAAAGCCTAGCCTTCTTATCTCACCAATGAAAGCCTAGCCATCTTATCTCAACAATGAAAGCCTAGCCATCTTATCTCACAAATGATAGCCTAGCCATCTTATCTCACCAATGATAGCCTAGCCATCTTATCTCACCAATGATAGCGTAGCCATCTTATCTCACCAATGAAAGCCTAGCCATCTTATCTTACCAATGATAGCGTAGCAATCTTATCTCACCAATGAAAGACTAGCCATCTTATCTCATCAATGATAGCGTAGCCATCTTATCTCACCAATGATAGCCTAGCCATCTTATCTCACCAATGAAAGCCTAGCCATCTTATCTCACCAATGATAGAGTAGCCATCTTATCTCACCAATGAAAGCCTAGCCATCTTATCTTACCAATGATAGCGTAGCAATCTTATCTCACCAATGAAAGACTAGCCATCTTATCTCATCAATGATAGCGTAGCCATCTTATCTCACCAATGATAGCCTAGCCATCTTATCTCACCAATGAAAGCCTAGCCATCTTATCTCACCAATGAAAGCCTAGCCATCTTATCTCACCAATGATAGCCTAGCCATCTTATCTCACCAATGAAAGCCTAGCCATCTTATCTCATCAATGATAGCATAGCCATCTTATCTCACCAATGAAAGCCTAGCCATCTTATCTCACCAATGAAAGCCTAGCCATCTTATCTCACCAATGATAGCGTAGCCATCTTATCTCACCAATGATAGCGTAGCCATCTTATCTCACCAATGAAAGCATAGCCATCTTATCTCACCAATGAAAGCCTAGTTTATATCACCAATGAAAGCCTAGCCATCTTATCTCACCAATGAAAGCCTAGTTTATATCACCAATGAAAGCCTAGCCATCTTATCTCACCAATGAAAGCCTAGCCATCTTATCTCACCAATGATAGCGTAGCCATCTTATCTCACCAATGATAGCCTAGTCATCTTATCTCACCAATGATAGCGTAGCCATCTTATCTCACCAATGAAAGCCTAGCCATCTTATCTCACCAATGAAAGCCTAGCCATCTTATCTCACCAATGAAAGCCTAGCCATCTTATCTCACCAATGATAGCCTAGCCATCTTATCTCACCAATGAAAGCCTAGCCATCTTATCTCATCACTGATAGCATAGCCATCTTATCTCACCAATGAAAGCCTAGCCATCTTATCTCACCAATGAAAGCCTAGCCATCTTATCTCACCAATGATAGCGTAGCCATCTTATCTCACCAATGATAGCGTAGCCATCTTATCTCACCAATGAAAGCATAGCCATCTTATCTCACCAATGAAAGCCTAGTTTATATCACCAATGAAAGCCTAGCCATCTTATCTCACCAATGAAAGCATAGTTTATATCACCAATGAAAGCCTAGCCATCTTATCTCACCAATGAAAGCCTAGCCATCTTATCTCACCAATGATAGCGTAGCCATCTTATCTCACCAATGATAGCCTAGTCATCTTATCTCACCAATGATAGCGTAGCCATCTTATCTCACCAATGATAGCCTAGCCATCTTATCTCACCAATGAAAGCCTAGCCATCTTATCTCACCAATGAAAGGCTAGCCATCTTATCTCACCAATGATAGCCTAGCCATCTTATCTCACCAATGATAGCCTAGCCATCTTATCTCACCAACGATAACAAAGAACAGCAAGCTATAAAGTGCCACAAAATGACTAGCATAAAACCATTCAAACATGAAACCCAACAGTATAATCTATATAAAAATCCAGCTACGAGAAACACACCAATGAACCCCATCTACAAACGACAACCACTGCACATCAGGTTCCTGACTTTGGACAATTGAAAACAAATGAAGCGGGTTTTAACGTTTAAAGGGGACACTAGCAACGAAATATAGGAAAATGCTTATGATTTGTGTTTGTTCAATCATTAATGAAAGTGAAATAGTGAAATAAAAATTCGCTTTTAGCAGACAGTTTGGATCAGTTTTGAAAAAATAAGAAAAGAAAAAATGCTAATGAATCATTCACTGGCAAGTGAATAATTCGACATCATCAGATCCGTATTCGTGTGAACATCAATTAAAACTCTTTGCTTGAGATGTGTTACGCATGAATAAGGCGTGTTCAGCTAGTTCAAAGAAATAATGTCACATTGATAAATAAAATCATTGACTGAGTCGATCTACAAATCATTCGTATACAGGTAAAAACCATTCTTACACATTATTTTTACTTATACTATGATATCAAACATACATAGAAAAAAAAATCAAGAGCTTTCTATCTTTTAAAATCTATGTTTATGTTTGAAGCAGGTTATATAAACATCGTCAGTCTTCGTGGTTAATTAGAAGGCGTTTAGACAAAATACTCATAATAATGCATATACGTTATTTTGAGTTTATGCATCATAAATTGTTTATTTTATACTTTTTTTTATTTGCATGGGTATATTTTCAGCATGTTGTAAGTCAAATGCGAGACTTTGGGTTAAATCGGTGAGCATAAATTTGACAGCTCCTTCGATTTATGACTTTTGAACACCGGTATACTGCTGTTGCCTTGATAAATCACCGTTTAATAGGCGCCAATCTAAAACAATAGTGTGACATCACAACATAGAAAAACACACTATTTGCGTATGAACTGTTAGAGCTTTGTGAACTTATATCACCAATAAAAGCATTTTTATATACTATCAATGACATCATTGTGAGTTTATATCACCAATGAAATTATTTTCATCTTATATCAACAATGATTTTATCAACAATGAAATCTTTGTCATCTCATATCACCAATGAAATCATTGTCATCTTACATCACCAATGAAATGATTGTTGTCTTATATCACCAATGAAACCTTTGTCATGTCATATCACCAATCAATAAACTCATCATAGATACCAGGACTAAATTTTGTATATACTAGTAAGCCAGACGCGCGTTTCGTCTACAAAAGACTCATCAGTGACGCTCGAATCCAAAAAAGTAAAACAGGCCAAACAAAGTACTAAGTTGAAGAGCATTGAGGACCAAAATTCCTAAAAGTTTTGCCAAATCCAGCAAATGTAATCTATGCCTGAGATAGAAAAGCCTTATTATTTCAAAAATTCTAAATTTTGTAAACAGTTAATTTATAAATATAACCATATCAATGAAAATTAATGTCAGCACAAAAAAGAGCTGACAACTGGGCTGGTGATACCCTCGGGGAAACAAATCTCCACCAGCAATGGCATCATTGTCATGTCATATCACCAATGAAAATATCTCCAATGAAAGCATTTTTAGCTTATATCAGCAATGAAATCATTGTCATCTCATATCGTCAATGAAAGCATTTTCAGATTACATTGTTAGATTAAATCTCAAATGAAATAATTGTGATCTTATACCAAGGATGAAACATTGTTATCTTATATTTCAAATGAATGAATTGTTAGCGTATATCATTTTGAAATAATTGCTAGTTCTAGTTCTACTGAGAATACATACGCTCAGTTTACATGAAGTCAAGTAAACGTGCTTTTCAAAGAAAGAATGGGCAAACACAAACACGACATCATAGAAAATTAGAATCGGTAAGCTGTTGCCTCATTTAGATCACTGGTATGTATTTCGATGAAAAGAGCAGTTTATTTAAAAACAAGAGCAATGCGAATACTGTTAAATATTTTGCCTTACCTGAGGTAAGAGTTTCCATCCATGCTTTGTAACCATGTCAACAGCTTGTATTATATAATTTATGTGCTCATCGTCATTAAAATATGGCAGATTAAGTCTGGTGAATCCTGGCCTAATTATCAAATTATAAAGTTTATGACAATGAAGTACTATTAAATTATACATTATTTATACTAGTGAGCTTTACATCAAATATAACATTGTAGTAGGTATAACCGATGTCAGTTAGATTTTATGATAATGTTAGGCCAGTTTACTTTTCTTGGGCGGCAACATTCAAATAAACAGCTATATGATCGTCTCCTGAGACAGCTTTTTACAGTAGTGAGTACTTAGGTCGCTGCTCTCCGAATTATATGGTGTCGTTCTTTCTTATCCTGTATAAATTGTCTTTAAACTTGCATATGAATGGCATTCTCGTGATAGAAGTATTTAAAACTCAATTGTGCGTCCATATTTTGACAATACCGAATACTAACTTTTTTATCTCGCACTTTGCCTAGCAAAAAATACCTTTTTCATTGCCATTTCTTAAAACTTGTTACAAATTCAAGCACAATATACCTAAAAACGTATCAATCAGATTTATGAAACTATAGATATTTGACAAATCAACATAATTTGATATTAGACGTACTGAGGACAATTATAGTTGGCAAGTTTCTATATTCTTATTGCTTCACATGGGATCTAAGGTGTGTTAAATACATTGACAGATGATACTCAATAAACATCGTCGAGAAAAAAGGACGAGAGTAATAAGACAACTAGAATCAGCGATGAGAATGAATGTATAAAAGAAAGTATTCACCTAAATCAGAAACGTTCAAAGCCGAATATTTAAAAGCCACGGATAAACAGTAGCAACAGAATAACTTACTTTACTATTTCCAGTTTTGTTTGTCCATTCTTTTCGTACCTTTGTAAAACAGATCAAAATGTCAAATAGGTATATGGAGAAAACGCTTATACAATTGTCATTTGATAATGCAATATGTCATTATAATGTTGAATATTTGTATAGTAAAAGTTAATATAAAGCGCCTGACAATTCCCAGTTGTATAGCCGGTGCTCGCTTTGTTGAGTCTCTTGTGCTTGCATATAAATGCTGCTATGTCCTATGTGGTTTATTTCTTTAAAATAAATTAGTTTTGTCCATATGTCGGGTCTTTTACTTGTCTAGGGATTGTGTTTGTCATGATCCAAATAACCAGTGAATATTACGAATTTCACGTCTTCAACATAAATCAACACCTACCTTACGGCAGTATGGTCAATGATGAGAAGATAGATCATCCGTTTACGTTTGTGAGATGTATAAATAGGTAACAACGTCTTTTCAGGTTGCTGACAAAACACATTTGCGAATACTCATTTGATGACCTTTTTTCATTTGGTAATCCAAATTACCAGAACTTCATCTCACTGTGCATACCTATGGAAATACTGTTTTGTTTTGTCTCCTTCGGAAATTTAATAAATTTTTAGCTACTGGACATTATAAAGCAAACTATAATTCAACCAAGAAGTTGCTTTAAGAGCTAGAAAACATGACCCTAAAGTTTATTTAAATACGAACCCCTGACGTTTATCTTTAAGATTTATATAGTAATGTATTTAAATACGAACCCCTGACGTTTATCTTTAAGATAAGTAATGTATTTAAATACGAACCCCTGACGTTTATCCTTAAGATAAGTAATGTACTTCTTTGCTAGAGGTTCTGATATGCCCATCAAATCCTACAAGAAATGTTCACGTTACAACATCGAAACAATATTAAAATAATATATTGCTGCTTCTAGTTCTTCCTCATACATTTATATACATATAATTTCAACTTAAGACAAGACATATCTTTTGTAGAATTCTCATTAAAAATGTATTTTTTATATGAAATAACAGGAAAATGTTCGAAACACTTTCGACCTTAGATACTCACACATACTTTTCGGTCTCTCACAAATACTGTTGATTTTAACTCTATAGTATAATAATGCTTCTTGGAACCTGCTAAAAGTTAGTGGTGTTTCCCTGATGAACCTGTTTCCCTTTGTATGGAAGGTTCTAAAAACAGCTGAAGCTATCTTAGCTAGCTTCTTGTAGTAACAACTACATGTGTATCCAGCTTTCCATTCTTAGTATCAACTTTCATTTCCTTTTTCATGATAGTGGCAATTTTGGTGTTAGCTGAACTGTGCAGATGTTTTCTTAATTATGTTTAACTTGTACAACCTATGGTCTAGGTAGGTAATGATGGGTGTTTGCTCCAACGCCAAACTAGTTTAACAATCGACGATTTATGATTTTCGAACAGCGGTATACTATTGTTGCCTTTATTAAACAAAATATATTTTGTACATGTCTTTCTGGAAAATAACTGTTCGTTTGTGTTTGTTTTTATTTTTAGGCTGTAATTTTCCGAAGTAGTCCAAATCGAGTTTGTGTGGTCGTTGGCCTGTCCAATATTGTTCACGAATGTATTATAATAATTGTTTTATACATTTGAATGAAAAATAGTATTCCACTGTTTAAAACCTACCTGTCCATATGGACCAGCACATGCGCAGCCACTTCTAGCTTGTATCCCAAATAATTCATTCAGCAATAACGAAATGAAATTATGATGAACAAGTTTACCAGAAGCATGATGGATAGTCAAAAAAGAAAATATTGGTATTCGATTTGCTGTTTTACTTCCCAAAATATGAATACTTGGATTAATTGACCAGATGTTGAAAGCTTTCCTATACAAAAAATAAAGTCAAATTAACAATACAATACTAAATCTGTAATATTAAAAATGACGACAAAAATGTAAGAATTCGTGTGAGTCCCTTTTATGAAAATATGGGTTTTATATTCATCCAGCACACTCAAGCAAATAGTAACGTGACAAATGAATTATTATTATTTGACAAAACATGTCCTATAAATGAATATTTGGTTAACCTTGACAGTATATCACAAGGCAAAATTGAGATATTGTGATGACAGTTGCTGAAGTCCCGTTAATGTATAAACACAGTCACCTGAAACAGTAAAGTCCCAATCTAATAACTTATAAAACATGACGGCGATCTATGTTTTTATCAATTCATTTGCGATGTCAACGTTAGAACTATATAAATTATGCTTCACAAAAAGTAGGCAGAGGAGCTTCGTTCCACTCTCTCAGTCACTTAAGACTGTCAGGCTGTAGTAGTATTCAACTGTTGTTTGAGGTCGTGTGTTTAAACTAATTTTGACTATATATTGAAAAACTAGAAATATGTTCTCTAGCTATATCTTACTACAGCGTAATGTTTTCAAAACATGAACATCATTTAGAAAAATGACATATATGCATTAGCTCAAATCTATAGATTGAGTGGATATAATTTTTTAATGACCAGTTAGTTGCCAGTAGCAAGTTGATTTTGAGAGTTTGCTTCAGTTAAAAATGAAAACTGAGATTCTTTTTATTTAATTGTTTGGTGAATTGGTCTCGAATTGGTGTTCATCTCGCGTGTCCTCTATTCATATTAAATTCGAAGCATCAGCACCTCTTTCTTGCAATTGTTTCTTATGTTATTTTCTTAATCGTTTTTTTAAGTATTCTACATACTGACAAGCTTCTTCTTCTCTTTGATGTATCAGATCTGTACCAACATTCTACAAAATAAAGTATATAAATTAAAAAAAAATACTTATAGATTGCATTTAGAAGAGTAAGATTTGTTTACGATAATTTTATTGTAAAGAAGACCAGTTGATGAGTTTGTGTTCCTATGCAGTCAAACAGAATAACATAGGTGCTTGTTCAATGTGTTGGATAATAATAAAAGTAAACATTAAAATAAGAATATTTATTATTCCAATAAAGGGCCCTTGATGGGCAGCATGACATCATTTTCAGAGAAATATGAATGAAATTGGTTCTATTTCAAAGCATTAAAAAAAACCTTGCCTGTTTGAGTTGAAACACAAGTCCTGCCCTGATACAGCCGATGATATCAGGTGTCCCTCCTTCTTCTCTGTCTTCTATATTACTGCTATAACAGTGTATTTGCTTCGTCACCTTTTCACAAAATAGAATTTAGATTTTTACTAATTATTTATACTTATGAACTGTGAATTTTTAATTCCAACTTACGTAATTTGCATATCTGTAGTATGTTGTAGAAATGAAAAAAGTGTGTTTTTTTCTTGAATCTGTAAATAGTTATACACATAATTTACATGAAATATAATATGTCACAAATTTATTTGGAATGTCATCATATTGCAGTTGTAACGGAAGAGTAAGAAGTGTACACATTGCACATATTAAATCATTTCCAAAAGACAACTTTAAAAGATCTATCATATATAAATAAAGAGTGATATGTAAATTCACTTATTTATTTGACTTACATATATAACAGTTCCTCCTCCTGTTCTATCAGGAACAGAATTTTTGAATATCCATTTCTTTGCGAAAAGTATACCTGAAATAGTGAACTACTTTCAGTGTTTATACTTCCATTACGTGATAATATAATACATATTATATATATAAGGATATTTGCTGTTTCAGAAAGCTAATTCAAAGACCGATTCCAACTGATAAAATTAACCATGTATGCCATCCTAAAACGTTAATCAACATAGCTTCAAAAGATGTGTGCAAATAGTTATCAAAGGTACCAGGGTTATGATTTAATACACCAGACGAGTGTTTCGTCTACATAAGACGACGTAGGCAGTCTGAGAACTGGGGTACTAAGTTCAAAATAAAATATAAGTACCCAGAGAGAGTGAGATTATAACTGAAACTACTGCAAAATGTGAGTTTAAAGTTATATCAGACCAAAACAACGAAATACCAAAAGATGCACAAGTATGTATTAGACTACTGAACCAATGCTTACTTACCTGGAGTTCCTGGACCACCAACAAATTTATGTGGACTCAGAATGATAGCATCTTTATAACTACAATAGAATATAAATTAAAATTGCCTTTATAGTCAATGGACCTAAATTTGTATACATATGAAGACAATCGTGTTGACCAACTGGTCATAGTTATAAAATACTGACCGAGAATAAAAACTAAGAATTGATCCGAAACTTCAGAACAGTTGTCTATTGATCAAAGGTTGATTGAAAAACGTTATTGCAGAAAGTCTAAAAGTAGTAACCCCACCAGAAAGGGTTGACCTTGGTTAATTTTTGACGGTCGGTATAGTTAAATCTAACTTAAGCCAGAGTGAATCTACAGAAATTTATTCCAAAAACAATCATTTTACGCGTTGTAATCTAATCATATTCCTTGGTACACATAGTTTAAATGTATAAGTGTTCTTGATGTATAACGGTTACGCAGTCACACCCATAGATTCAAAGACATTCGTCACAAGTGAAACTAAACGAAAATTGCAATTAAGGTTTAAAAAATATGGCTTGCTTTTAACCATGTCTATAGTGATAGGTTTTATTCAACCCATTCTTTTACTTGTCTTTACATATTCAAAAGGTAAATTCTGTTACAAGTGAGAGCTTTAGCTAGCTATACAATAATTTTTAATCCACCGTTTTCTACTTAAGAAAATGCCTGTCAGTAATACGACAGTTGTTATTCATTCGTTTGACGTGTTTGATATTTTGATTTTGCCATTTGATTAAGGACTTTCCTTTTTAAAATTTCCTCGGAGTTCAGTATTTTTGTGATATAACTTTATATTACATTTAAAGAGACTTATCAAATGGCTTACCCTTTTTCTGAAGAATTCATGTCCATTTTCAGATAAGGACCTTAATTAAAGATACATAATAACATTAAAGTATGTAGTTAAACATTGCACATTACATAACCATTTTGACATAGAATTTTCATCATTTGTTGAACTCCAATAGAAATGCAAAAGGAACATTACACAAGATTGTTCAGGATTTCCTTTCTTGAAAGTGTACTTATTCTTAAGGTGGAATAATAATGAATGAATTTAACTTGACATTTGAATTAATTTTAAATACACTGATAACTATTTTGTCAGATGTGTATTACATTGATATATAATACAGTGATTCTCTTCCAATTAATTAATGGCTCATCGCCTAAACTGGGAAAACAGGCGTTGTTTGTGTATAATTTGATTAAGGAATTTCCGTTTTGAATTTTCCTCGGAGTTCAGTATTTTTGTGATTTTACTTTTGGTATGTATTGATGTTGTTGTGTTTCTATTAGACGAGGTTTAATCCACCATTTTCTACTAAAGAAAATACCTATACCAGGAATATTACAGTTGTTGCCCATTCGTTTAAAATGTTTGAGATTTTGAGTTTTCCATTTGGTTATGGACTTTCCGTTTTACATTTTCCTGGAGTTCAATATTTTCTTATTTAACTTTTTTTCTATATTGGCGCTTAATAGAACTATGATAAAGAATGTGCTATGCATGTATCATTTGGGCTAACCTCCAGAAGCGTAATCAAATACAGCTAAAGCCCCATGAGTGTGTGCTAACACTGCTACGGCGTCTGTGTCTGTTAGAATACCTGTGACATTACTACATGCTGACATGACGACTAAAACATGTTGCCTTTTCTCTTTCCAAAACTAAAATTCAAAATAAACGAAACATGTTAGGACAATAAGTTTTCTAAAATGATTGAATGAAGCCATTTATTTCGTTCATGATTTTTTAATGAATGATTGGAAAAAAGTATTACATACATGTACCTATATGTATATTATTGAAAATTATAAATATATTATTTGTTTAAATTGTTTGATTACTGCTGATCGGTTCTATCAAATTGTATTGTTAGTTTTTCAAGGATTGTTTGTCTGAAAACACTTTGTTTTCACCTAGAAGAAAGATCTACGATTGAACCCCTGATTTGACAAAGGGAAACATCTACTTTTTGATATCATTCGTCTGTGAAATAAATCCGGATATGTTATGTTACCTTCAACTCTTCTTCAAGATGTGTAATATCAACATAACCATTTTCATCATCTTTAATACGAACAACCTGAGTTAAAATAAAAACAATCACGCTACAAATATCAGAAATTGAATTTATACTCAATTGAATATCTTTGAGAACAATATTTCAAAAACTTTGAAAAAGGGAAAATATACAAATACAGTATAAAACTAGAGGCCCTAAAGAGCCTGTGTCGCTCACCTTGGTCTATGTGAATATTTAAAAAAAAAAAAGGACGCAGATGGATTCATGACAAAATTGTGTTTTGATGGTGTTGATGTGTTTGTACATCTTACTTTGCTGAACATTATTGCTGTTTACAATTTATCTCTATCTATAATAATATTCAAGATAATATCCAAAAACAGCAAAATTTCCTTAAAATTACCAATTCAGGGGCAGCAACCCAACAACGGGTTGTCAGATTCATCTGACAATTTTAGGGCAGATAGATCTTGACCTGATAAACAAATTTACTTCTGTAAGATTTGCTCTTAACGCTTTGGTTTTTGAGTTATAAGCCAAAAACTGCATTTTGCACCTATGTTCTATTTTTAGCCGTGGCGGCGATCTTGGTTGGTTGGCTGGGTCACGCCATACATTTTTTAAACAAGATACCCCAATGATGATTGTGGCCAAGTTTCGTTTAATTTGGCCCTGTAGTTTCAGAGGAGAAGATTTTTGTAAAAGCTAACGACGACGGACGACGACGGACGCCGGACAGTTAGTGATGAGAAAAGCTCACTTGGCCCTTTGGGTAAGCTAAAAAGGGATCATTAACCTTAAAGTATGGAATTCCAGAAGTCGTCGTTTGTTGTTGTTTATCTTATTAGTTTTTTATTCATTATTTTGTACAGAAATCGATAGTTTTATATTTGTTTGTCTGTGGCTTTAAAAAAAGCCTTGCTATGTGGTTTGGATTTTGCTCATTTTTGAAGGACGCACGTCGGCATATATTAGCTTACTTCTATATCATTTGGTTTTTATCGGGAAGCCAACTCATTGGCACTCATATTACATCTTATTTTTTTCACCTACACGTAAGTCAAAAATAGAATTCTATTTTAAATACAGTATGACATTCAGGCCGATATAGACTTTTTGCGCTGAAGTTAATCAATCATTAAATCATAATATATCATTCTATTTACACATTATATCTTTTTTTTAAATTAAGGTATTAACAGAAAATTATGCCTTTACCAAGATTAAACAATTTGTCAAATTTATGCTATACTGGTATACTAACTTGTGTTCCATACTCCCTCCAAAGGAGTGTGTTGGAGTGATGCTCATATGGTCCAACTATCACAACCTAAACAAGAAACTCAGATATGTAACCTTACTCTTATAGTTATATGTCGTCAATATCAGTCTATTTTAATAATACAAACAGGCAAAGGTAAAATATCGGAAACGAGATAAGAATATATTATCTTATGAAGATAATGAAATTGGTAGTTAGAACAAATGACAGTTGGTTGTTAAAACAATCGGTGTTTTCAGTAATAAGTTCTTGTTTTGGTTTGGTGTCGAATCCTGTTTGCACTGATCCCATTTGTTAATTAAACTTTGCTAACAGTTAAATGGTTTGGTTTATAGAATTTGCTTTCTCTTTCTTCCATCAAGGTTGTCCCTTTTGCCCTTGCGCTGTGCGATTGCTGAACTAAGAGCGGGTTGTTTTAATGAATTTTACATGTAATTGATAATACAAAGACTAGAGACAGTCCACACTTAATACTTTACCGTTTCTTCCGCCACTCTAAGCAAGTTGATCTTTAAAGCCCACGCTAATTTGTGAAAGGCTGAAGTAGAACCACTACCAGTAAAAATAGCTACGTCATTCTTGCCACAATTCACACATTCTTTTATTATATGCCTGGAAAGAATAGAAACATTTGTAAATTATCAAATAACTAATGTTTGATGCATACCCCTCCAACGGACACCTTCACATTCCGAATAATTTCATTTCGACAGTTATCTGTTTGTATCAGGTCCTTTTAAAATACTTATCTTACATATGTATTCCCCTATTCTTATGTTTTAAGGAATTCTGGTATTAAAGTTATATTTCAGTTCTCTACATTTACAAATAAACACTTACACTGCTGTGAAAAGGAATTTCCTAGTTGATAATGAAATTTGTTTATTTACAACCTTTTAAATGAAATGATGAGCATGAGGATTTTTATTGCAATATAGCAGTATTTTGATTTTTGGTAGACTACAGGGTTAGATTAAATCTTGTTTATAGTCGATTGTGGTATAAATCAAGTAAATATATGGCTTTTATGTTGTCAATTACAATAATATATATAACAAGGACATGTTCTATGTTTGCGAATGATACAATTTTTCACCATAGTCCATTTGATGTGGATTTTTGCAACTATAAAATACCGTATGTCAATCCCCGTGTCATATGTCAACTTCTTACCTGGCTTCTTCTCTAAGTTTATTAGTTTGCAGAGCATTGTGACCAGTAGAAGAGTGGGTATTAGCATACACCGGTAATACATGCTGTCTGATTGTGTCCTCTATGAATGCTAAGCATCTGAAATATTCAACAATTCGAAAAGAACAAAAAATAGACAAAAAATGTTCCAGAATCAAAGTGCTCGCAAGCACTGAAGGGTATAAATTTCTTTAATCTATAAGTGAGAACCTAAATAAATATTGCATTGTATTAAGAATTTATCGAAATTGATTCAACTACAATTCTGGACAGAGGAAAATCACCGTGGGAAAATATCTCCAATATTAATGATAACTTTAAAATGATATCATTGATATTTTTAGAAACAGAAATTAGGTTCGTGCACTTTGCAAAAAATATTTTCTTGATCTTATTGTAACTTGAATATATGAACATAATTTTTTTAATTTTTTTTTAAAGTTATCATACTTTATTGATAGTTTGACATTTGTTAGAGGATACATCAAATACCGGTACCTTATTCCGGCCTCGTTAACCGTTAGTAGCATATAATTAATTTGGTTAGTATTCGTTAGTTAATTTAACTGTAATATATACATTTATCAATAATTGTAAATTATAATATATCCAACTAAAACATTATCAATATAGAATGATCAAGTCCGAATTCAGCTAACTTAAAACCTACCTTCCAGATGCGGTATAATCACAGTAAACAACTGAAAAATAACAGCAACTGCTATATAATTACTTTATTGTATCACACAAATTCTATTTGTTTTTATTATGAATCTCTTAATCATTAAACCTCATGCCATAATGACACAAAATAAATGTATTCCATAATCTATATATATTAGGTTTTTTTTATTGAGTTAAGCCTTCCAATTGATATTTTATCTTGTGTTTTTCTATGTTGTGATGTTATAGTATTACTAAACGTCTAATTTAGCTGCAAATGTTTGCACCTGTCGTAAGTCAGGAATCTGATGTCAGCAGTTGTCGTTTGTTTATGTAATATTTACGTGTTTCTCGTTTCTCGTTTTTTTTAATATAGATTAGACCGTTGGTTTTCGCGTTTGAATGGTCTAGTAACACGTCTAGTAATATTGAGGCCTTTTATAGCTTGCTGTTCGGTGACAGAAAACGCTAAAAATAAATATACTGGAAAATACAGAAAACGCTCAAAATGTCATCCAATGGGTTCAATCGAATTAGAAATATTCAATATCATACAGTTTTGAGAATATTCGCATATTTCGGCAGACGGGATTGGAGCTAAGGCAAGTTTGAAGTAGATATTCCCTTCATAACATATGAAAAATGGTGAATATGTGAGTGTAACTGTGAGGAAATCATTCAAAACAAATACGTCCTATTTCAAAAGTATTTAAACTAAATTTGAAGACCATTATATTGGGAAAGTTGTAACATACATGTATATTATTATTCAATATGTAAAACAGATTGATAATACCATGAAAGGATTATACAATACTAGTACTCTGGCATTGTTTCTTGACCCCTCTTTCGTCTACAATCTATGGGGTACAATAATGTTACTTTCACCAAACATCCCTATTCATGTACTTATCTGTCCTGCAATGGACAACTGGTACAGTTAACGTACGTATACCAAAAACATACAAGCTTCTGTTGACGCTAGACTTCATTTTGGTGTCTTCTTCGCAGTCCGCTTCAAATCAGCTGACCGACTGAGGCTTCATTTGGTAATTGAATGTTTCTTTTGGTAATTTCTTTGGGATGTAAAAGTGTTCCCGAAGCACATTTTAACGCCAAAAAAGGCGTATTACCAATTTGATTTTTTTCTCTCTCGATTAAAGCAGCTTATTATCAGTGTATATTGAAATTTTCGAACTACAAGAGTTTAGAGATGAATTTTAAAGACAGGCATAGCAGAAATCTCAGTTCTGTTTAATGGTGGGTTTTTTTAGAACTATAAGTTATAATATATTGCATGTTTAATTTCGAAAATAGAAAACGTTTAGTACGTGTATATACAACAAACGATAGCACTTAAACTGGTTGAAAAATCTGCAAACTGTTGTAGTTCGAAGATTTTAATAGACACTGATAATAAGTAAAGTAACTTAATAAAATCTACTGTTATGTACATGTATATTGATTAAAATATATACCTTTCCGAGGTCCATATGGTCCGTGTACTATTAAGTCGTTTCCTATAACATTTTCCTGAATTGTGCGTAAAATTGGATAATCCTCATATCTATGTTCCTAAATACAAAGACATCAGAACAACTAAATATTGGTATGATAAAATAAAACACCATGAAATAGTATTAATATATAGTGTCAATATTTAACCGTTAATCACGTGTGTTTAATTTTTGCTAAATGTTCTGGGCAGCTATAAAATCGCCAAAAAAATAAATGACTCCGCGTAAATGTCCGTGCACATTTCAATAAGTCTTGTTAGTTTTAAAAGTAAATGCATTTTTATTTTTAAATAAGAAGGGTATATGAAGCAATATGTGACAAGTTCAAAAATTGTTAATTAGCGACGATTAGTAATCGTTTTCATAATCCGAACATTTTGCATATAATGTATAAAAAGATTTTAAAAAATATATTTACTCGGATACTTGCACTAATATGTGATAAGAAAATTGTGTAATACCATCCCAAACAAGATAGAAATTTCTTCTAAGTGTAATTTAGTTGTCACTCACATTTGTTTGTAATGACTATCTGCCAATCAATCAATTTTGTGTTTTTAACATCTCTGCCAATACAAAACTGTGATTAATTTTTCGCTCTTTTGATGTCAGCGAAAATTATACACAGTGAAATTGAACTTGGGCGGCCCATTTGGTCAGAGTGAGACTGATTAAAATTCAGATCCATCGAAACTCACGTGGAAGTCATCGTTATTAAAGTAATACAAATAAACAGAATATACGAAAAAAAACATTTAGAATCATTGATTGAAATTCATTTTAATCTGCTAACCGACTTGATGTGTCTTGGGGATTACATGGTAGCTTTTTATTCTTGATTTGGATAGATCGAAAGTGCGTTCAAGCCACGGGTTTGTTCGACCAAAGATTTTTTTTAAAAGATGTTTCTTTGCTTATGTTAAAACACGTGACGTTCAGGAGTGAGAGTAAATATTGGTTGTTTCGGAGTCAAAATGCCGTGCACGTGTCGAAGTTAAATGTGTGCATATGCACAACTAAGCGCTAAGTCGGTTTCTCTGGTACGAAGAAACGTGCATAATTTCATTCTATATTGCATTTTAAAACATGCTTTCGTCCAGATATGCGTGTAATGTTTTCCACTGGATGTGTATGTCCTCCACGTGTACTTTGTTCTTTATATGTACTTTGTAATTAATAATATAACGACTGTATAACTTACCTTTTCTGTAAGATTTTTGTCCGACATTATCATAATAACTAAGAATATGTTTTGCGCCACTGTCTATATAAATATTTATTTAAAGAAGGGGTAATCATATTATTTATCAATATGACCAAATGATCATAAATTGTCATATTTTAACGGGTATAGTTAATTAACTCTAAATAAACAATAACGCTATAAATCAATCGGACATATTATTAAATTGTAATCTTGTCATGTCAGATAGAAACAAAAGATAGATAGAGATAGCAAATGCTGATATTCTGTCTAATAATTGTGGTTCTCTATATGGGACCTTTAACTGTGCTCTTTTATATACACACGACGAACGTACGTGCGAGTATATAAAAAAAAACACAAAAAAAGTCATTTTTTTTTACTGCTGAATCATAATAAAAAAAAATTAAAATTTGTACCGGTTTGTCAAGTTGCAAAAAAGTAATTTGTGCATTCAGCACTTTTAAAATGTTAAACCATAAAGTCGCTCGACATTTAAAAAAAAGAGACTTAAGAACGTTACGAATTATACAAAAAAGAACAATAAACCTTGATATCCAGTGTCCCAGGAGAGTAAAACCGTCTTATATTTACTAGTGGTAAAGCCAAAAATAAACTCATCATAGATACTAGGATTGAAACTTTGAATTTGCGCCAAATACACGTTTCGTCTATAAAACAATCATCAGTGACGCTCGAATAAAAAGAATATGGCCAAATAAAGTACGAAGTTGAAGAGCATTGATGATCGCAATTCCTAAAAGGTTTGCCAAATACAGCTAAAGGTCCATAATGACAAATGGGAGAAAATAATTATGGGTGGCAATCTATTAGAAACCATCAGTTGAGAAAAAAAATACCATGGAAAAGTAGGTACGATAACACATTAGAATTGAATGCTCCTTTTTGTAAATTCATTGGGGTGCAAAAGCGTTGACCGAGGTACATTTTGTATGAAGCGCAAACGCGGTCCATTGTAAAAGTGTGCACACGGTCAACGCTTTTACAACCATATGAAGTTACAAAAAGAAGCATTCAATATTTATAATAATATTTTTTAGCTAGGAAAATGAAAACACGAATTTTATCTATTTTTTTTCTTTCTAATTCACATGTGCACTTCATTGTGGGACCTCGTGTTATCATGAATGAACAGTTTTATTGAGTAATGCAATTGCTTAAGGAAAAACACGTGATGTGCAGTTAGCCAATCAGAATAACGTTTTATACTGAAACATACATCTATGATCTTAGTAACTATATATCCATGGTCATTTAAATCTGCCGGAAAATAAATAAAAGATTGTATATTTTATTGAATAGTTCATATAAAGGTAATTTTCTTATACAATGACGTCAATAAACAGCAAACAAGCAAAGTTTTAGCAAGAGAATATGTACCAACTTCAAGATGTATATGTATGAGTCGGTATTATGATTTTTGTCTTGACGTTTTTTGCTTACATTGTAAATGGTATCTGATTTGTGTTGGTAGAATTTAATCAAATTATAACTAAAACCTTCATCATCATTTTACAATCAATGACTGGATGTTTGTTTTATCATTTTGGTTAAATTATGCATGATAGTTGGTGCTATATGAATATGTCATTAATGGACGAGGTTTATCTTTTTCTCAGGCCGTCTTTAGACATATAAGTTATTAAAAGAATGTATTTGTTATTTGAAATTGGGCTTTTGATTAACTGGAAATGCTCTGAGCTCGCTATTTTGAGTATTTTTTACTTTTTGGTTGTTTTTGCACTTTGATTCCCAATTAAATGTGTCAAGCTCTTACCAATTTGCTTTAACCATGTGTTACATCAAAAGAGTGGGTGCTCATAAACCTTTTCGCATTCTCTATGCGTAAGTCCTTACCCCATAAAAAAGAGTCTAATAAGTGCAGGTGTTTAGTGTCACGTGAGTAGTGAGTTTTTTAAATTCAGCAGTAATTCAATATTGCAGCATACGAAAACAAACAACAAACAAACAGAGATACAATATTGTTACATAATGAAATAAGGCATAAAGCTGCTATTTAAAAACAAATGAAGAAGAATTTTAATTATTTTAAATGCCATTGAAAACATTTATAGTGTTTGAAATAAGTAAAGAAATCAAAAGACAAAATCAAATTATATTAATCAAAGGGAAACAAACAAGGAAAACTGACAAAGATTTAATAAACTGATTAATATCTTTATGGAAAACTGCAATATTTGCTAGACTGATTTACAAATGAGTTAATCAGATTTTGTTATCTGATTTTCGTCAAGATTTTATCAGAGAGCTTCCTTATACAGGACACAATGCATAAACTGAGATCAGATATTACGCTAGGGTTGAATGTACGTCGCATTAGCTTACATGTTATATACTTGTCAATGTCTTCCAAAGCCCACTTTATGAGTGAGTATGCACACGTCTGAATGTTTAGATGATAGAAAACATGTTTAGACGTGTTATTGTCTTCTAATTCTTTGTAGCGGCTCGATATTCGGTTAATATTATTACTTGTGAGATTTCTAAGGATAAGAATAATGGAATTCTATTGGTTTTTCTCTTTGGATCAAACGCTTTTATAAAAAATAATCTAGCAACAGAATGGTTGTTAGTACAAATAAGCCCTGTTATGTTGACACATTAAAGACAAACAAAAATAATTAATCTAGGGTCAGCTAGACATTTTGTGAAGAATTTATAAATTTTAAATTAAATGGATCCAAAATGACAAATGTAAATAATTCAAACGAGAAAACTAACGGCCTAAATAATGCAAATAAAATCAACAAAAACAAAAATATTTCACAGCAACAAACTACAATCGCTGTATTACAGGCTCCTGACTGCGGACAGGCACATACATAAAGAATGTGGCTGGGTAAACATGTTAACGACATCCCTTAACCTGTGACAGTGGTGTAACAGTACAACATAAGAACGAAATATAAAAGTCCGTTGAAAAAGACTCAACTCATTAGATGGATGCTTATGGAAATACCAAAAATACAGAGTGGACGTGGCCGGGTACTTGACCATCCCAACAACTAAAAAACACTAAAACCAGATCTGAGAGTACACGCAGTTGCTGAGAAAAAGTTCAAACCCAGTAATTATAAACTTATGAAAAAAAATCATGCATCAGGACTAAATGTTAATCAGTTCACATCCAACATCCAATGGATTTAGTGTAAAGACGTCATAAACATAAAGGGAAAACATGACCTTGTGCAATGCCTAGATACAGATTTGAAAGTGAATATGTGAATAACAATGATATTAAGTTTGCTTTTAATTTACTGATAACAAACTCAATATTAATACCAATAAAACAATATTCAAAAACCCAATTTCAGTGTTGACTTGATAGCCTATTAGAATAAGTTTTTTAAGGATTGATAAGTTAACCAGAATCCAAACTTCAAAACCAAATCTTTATATCTATGGAAGAATTTAGGAAAGTTTTAAGTCATTTGTGGTAACGAAATCTGACTTTATAATTAACCAGTACTACATCGAGTACATTTATTAAAATCTAAAATATCACAGACACGTGTATGTCGAACGAGCTGTTAAATATAAACACCGCAACTAAGACCTTCCAAAAAAGGAAAATAACAATAGGGAACGAAAAATCGTCCCTTTTGCTGTAAATTTTAAACGTGAAGAACTTAAATATCTAAACCTAGTAACTTAATTGAAATGACTGTTATTTCTATTGTCATTTGATTTATTTTACGTTTTTCTGAGAAAAAAATCAGCAGTATATTTAGATTTTTTTTTTTAAATTAACGAACAAGTATCATCTAGATAACGGGTTGTGCATATAATAAATGTATCCAAGCAATTCTACAGGAAAGCTCCGAGTGATTGTACAGGAAGGCTCCGAGTGATATTACAGTAAACTTGCAAGCGATTGTACAGTCAATAAAAATATCCGACATAAAGAAAATGAATATATTTAGATTTCTACTGGGACAATGGCTTTGGTACTTTCAGACAGGTAAGACTATATATCAGAAAACATACATGTGAAAATTCAGGTAGCAAACATTGATTTTTCGATGTTTATTTGAAATTTTTGATCGCTGTTGTGTGACAATTTTGATCGTTTTACACGGAGCTCCACCATTCTAAGGAAAACGATTTGATGCATATATCTTTTTTATTATTTTATTGGTTCCTATTTACATAAAGAATGTTTTACCTATCAAAAATTGAAGCAGAATCGTTATATAGGAACATACGAGTTCGTCAACGTTTCCATCAAGCAACTTGTTATTTTGCAAATGTCGGAGCACCGCTTGACAGTCTCCCGAATGACCAAATTATTAGAAAACCGTACAGTTCCGTTCCCACACTGTGGTTTATGTCATCAAGAAATTGAATTGTATATTGTACAATTCATGATGTCACTGTTAATCACTACTTAAATACTGGAACTAATTTTAATATGATAATATTTTAAAATGATATTATTCATAATTATAACAATAACAAAACATATTTTAATTCTTCGTTTTTTTTCATTTTATTTTTAGTTCATTTTTTTTCATTTCTTATCATTTCGAATGTAAATCATTAATACAAAGAATTTTATACTGAAATATATATATATGTACATGTATATATGAACATACTTCAAACTAATTCAAATAGTATTTTTTATTTCATCAGGACTGAATTATGATTTAATAACTATACATTCTATTGAATAGTCGTTTATATCATACGATCTTTAATAAAGGTCAGATATTTCAAATATCGTATTGCACAGTACCATAAGAAATGTGCGACAATCAACAAGAATCTTGTCTACATTATCGGGATATTTGGCTATAAATTGGCTTTGATCTAGCGTAGTTAGCCTATGTATCAAAATCAGATTAATCAATTTATTGACAAGAGATTTAACTTTTCGATTATTGTTTCAAGTGTGTGTTATACGTTCATAAAACATGCGCATGAGTTGTATGTAGTCACGTCCAACATGAAAACAGCAATGACAATATATGGTCTTATTATCCAATCATTTAGGCCAAACTTTGAGATAAGTAATAGCCGTAGCTAAAGCATTCTAAGCTTTTTTCATATATTGACCTAACACAAATACAAGACGTGGTGATCTTCGGCTAGCTGTTGTCTGCTCTTCGGTCAGGTTGTTGTCTCTTTGACACATTCCCCATTTTCATTTTCAATATTATTTAATGTATTAGATTAGCAGCATACTTCATAAGTTCTTGTTGTATCATACTTTGTAGTTTGAAATAAAACACGAATTTATTAATCCATTATTGCAGATTTAATTTATCATGGATCTAAAAAAAAAAGTAATAACGAAATTCGAAAAAATAATAAGTCTGATATATTATTACAACATTAAAAATATTTTCAATTTGAATATCTCAGACTGAAGTTGATACTCAAAAGTAAAATTTTTTTACAAACTAATGATATATTGTTAAAATAAATTTATAATGACAAATTTTAAAACTGAAAAAAATGTTAATATAAAATCAAAATTGCCATATCCGGGGAAAAAAACATTATGTAACGCTAACTACAAACTAACTAATTTCACTGAAGAAATTCACCATTACGTGAATTTATTACAATGCACAACTACTTTTATAATTTGATATACTAAAGAACTGTGGATACAGATGAGTGTGGATTATTTGATATACTTTTAAGTCTTAGTTCGTATTTAAAAAAGACTTCCAAATATTTCATCAACAGGACAAGATCATATTATTAATGAATCCATTCGTAATTTCTGTTGAATGCAGTATTTCCATAAAGAGGCATATTTAAACTCAAATGTCGAGACAACGTCATGGCAAAATAACCCCGATAAACTATCAAAATTAATGCAACAGTGTGCAAAACTAAAGGCTTGGCAACAAAGTGTAAGTTAACCGGCAAGTTTGGACTGCTACAACACAGTAACAAGTTCTCTGAATTAAATCAAAAGTTATTATAATGACTATCCATAATCACAAATTGTGGATAATTCGATATCAAAGTTTTATTGTCAAAATGAATTGCAATTTTTCATTTTAACAAAATGTAATGATCGTTTCTTACACATTAAACTGATTATCGCATATCTCATTGTTTACAGCAATAAAACAAATATTGAAAGATGTTTGTGATTCCAAAACATGACATATGGTTGGGAATTTGTTATAACAGGTTGTTTTATGTTCGTCATAACAATTCATTTTGCTATGTTATACATGTATATTGAATTCGGTTTGTCAAATTTTCAGGCGGAATGGTAGTAACGAATTTAAATAATCCATAAATCCCTCCTATGACGATAAAAATCCGAATTCAAATTTTACTTTTGATATAGGTTTCATCTGGATGTTTGCTGTCTTTCTTAAGTTCATCAACACTGTGCAAAATTGTCATCTGGTCCCTACTGACTTTCTCATAATGGTTTGTATATTTTCCCATTCATTTATCCTAATAGAAAGGCGCCTAATGCACCTAACAGCAAACCTTTTACAGCGCCTTTCTTTTTCTCTTTTTGTTGTTTCTTCTTATCCTCGTAATTAGAGTTTAAATTACGCTTCTTCTGTCGAATTAATTTTCGTAATCTTCGATTTTCCCTTTTAATGTCTTGTAATGGATTTCTGCCAGCTCCGATCATTGGTAATGTATCATGCTTTATATGCATATCTTGTAACCTTCCGTTTAGTCTGGTGTTTATTTGCAGTTCTCTTTCAATAGGGTCAAATCCACCGCTAGGCCCATGCGCATTTAACGAACCAACTGGTATGGCACCCGGAAAGTTATCCCGCATTGGTCCAGATATGAATGGAAAATCACCACGTCCACCTTCTAGTCTAGGTGGCGAGAGGTTTCTATCGAACGGTAAAATGCCAGGACCTGGACCTAAACGTGACTGATCAACACCAAAACGTGAATTAAATGGTGATTCTTGTCCACCAGGTAGTGTATCTGGACTGAAAGGTGTTTGTGGTCCACCTTGTACAAAACCTGAACTAAAAGGTGCCTGAGACCTTCCATTTACTCCAGTGAATGGAAATCTGCCTGGTTGTAGCCCCAATCCAGGTTGAGCGTTATTGAAATTGTTTGTTTGGGGTAAGTTATTTGGAAAAGCTGTATTTGGTACGCCTGGGATAGAACCGTCGGCAGATCCAATAGGATTCGGTGGCAATAGCTGATCTGGAGAAAAGGAACCAAATCGTTGGTTGAATCCGTCTGGAGAATTAAAGTTCTGTAGCTGTGACGTTGATCCCATGGTTTGTAATACTTGTTGCGCCACTTGATTAAAAAGTTGTTGTCCTTGTTGTTCGTTTAACCCTAGAGGTTGAGAATTGATAATGTTCGCTACTCGTTGCCCTTGTAGGTTTTGGTTGCGTTGGCCTGCACCCCATGTTCCAAACGGATTTGTCAATCCAGGCCTAAACTGGCAATTAATTTCTGTAATTAAAAATAAAATATAAACTTTTTTGAAAATAATAAACCTTCAATATTGTGAGAAGGGTTAAAACAGTGTGTGTTTAGATAGCTTATCGTTTAACTAAATCACATTTAAAATATTAAAAAGCACAGCGCAGCTACCAAAAGGATGCCAATCGGTGGAACAAGGAAATGAAATACGACTCATAATTTGGAAAACAGGGTCAAAGGTGCCCGCCAGACTGCATTTTTTTACTATCTTATATTAAGTACGGGTAAGTAACATGTACGGCGGTTGTTGTTTTCAAATTTGATAATTGCGGCAATATAAACACTGCTTTTCAAATCTTAAAGTGTGTTTTCATCTGTATAAGACACTACAGAATCCACTAATACAATTCTATATTCTTTTTTGCCAACGAAGATTGTCACGTGTCAGGCTTTGGACCTTTTATAGGTTGATGCGGTATGAGTTTTTGCTCATTGTTGGAGCCCATACGGTGATCTTTAGTTGCTAACAGTCGACTTTATTTGATCTATGATAATGTGTTCTCATCGATAATCATACTACATTATTTGTATATTGGTTGGTAAAAGGTACTTTGAAAGTTATGATAACATCTAATAGTACCTACCAGAAACTGACAGGAATAGAAGTAGCAATCCTTTGGGTACTAACATAGTCCGGCTACAAAGTTAATAACATTATATTATTATCGAAGTCAATACAACTTATTTTTCTTGTTGCAGACATTTCCTTCGTATACATTATGATTTTAAAGAAGATAACTGACTAAATGCCAATTCAGTAACAGTATTCTCATATTTTGCGATAGATGTATTATGCCTGCTGCAACGACCGTGTTATTCTTGGTTACACGAAGCTTTGAAACATAGACATTTACGGATTTAAAATTTACTGTTAATTCTATTTCCATGTGGTTTTGTTAAACAAAAATATATGTAGGCCATACGGTTGTTTAAATTCCTTATACATGCATCGCATTTCAATTTTAGTGGGAAGCTGTCGTATTGGCAATCATAGTACATCTCCTACTGTTGTTTTTTTTTCTCGAAGGACAGACTCATAACATTGACAGTTGTGTACTTGATATTCACATTCTGATCATATTATTTGATTTCTACTAATAAGTAAGTATGTCCGTGTCATTTGTTTGTGGTTGAGAGTTGTCTCATAGGCAATCGTACCACATCTTCTAACTTTTATATTAAAACTTATTATAACTCGTATTTTGAAATTCGGTGTTAGGATCTGCATTTCTGTACACGATACTGAAATTAATGTTGGCTTAGTATGATTTTGTCATGGGTGTGTTGATGATGACCGATTTTTAATAACATAGAAGGTATGATCGCGATTTAATCTTTTATTTGTTGAAGCAAATGATCACACGGTATTTGGAAATGAATGAAAACTTACTGTGTAGTAGAATAGAGTCCTTTTCTATTGTATGTTTGTTATGGTCAGTATTTCTATTGTATGTTTGGTATATATAAGAATACCAATGACCATTGTATTTTATTATTTGTCACCTAACCTGTCAAGTCTTAATTGACAAATATGTCAGACAAGATTAACTGACGTATGTAGTATTGACGTATTCTTGTAACGTGCACATTAAATGGATAACTAGCTATATGTTTATATGTAATGCCGCCGGGCAAACTGGGGAAAAATATATATATGGTACTGAAAAGTTTTATTCAACTATTTTTATTAACGAGAATAGCATGGCTATTTCTAAGAACAGATTTTAGAAGAAAAAGAACTAAAACATTACCCGGAATATGTAACACGTTCATATGGGACTATACGCATATACGCTTTTCATATATCTCCCCTAATCAAAACTGCACATCAAATTATGTGGACTTAAAAGATGAACAACTTGTCAAAATTATACTGTGTGTGTAAAGCACCGTAATATTTGCAGCGGTTTGTCACCAACCAGAATTTATTGATATTTCTAATGATTCGGGAAGTTTTTGAATCGAGGGAATGGGATACTAGTATATCTTTGTATTCTACTTGTACAATACTCAAGTACCATTACGACAATATTCCAAAAAAGACGGAAGGACAATACGTTTATTTACTATATATAATGGCATCGGATATCTCAAAAAGGTCAAATATAAGGCATATGTATTCCATTTTTACGTTTTTATTTGTGTAAAAAGTTTAATTAAAAAATGTCTGTGTCTGTGTGTGTACAGTAGGGACTTTTCCATTAGTCTATTTTGTGCAAGTTCAAACCTGAACATGTCTATATTCTATCACTTTATTATAAGTTTTTTTCAATGATTTCGTCGTATAGTTCTTTTAAGAGAAGCATTATCTTTTCGTATTTCTTTTAGTGTTTTATTCTTCATATACTTTTGTTGTTGCTTCGCTTTATTAATTTGCCTCCTTAATAATGCATTTGCCTTTCGTATTTCTTTCATAAGTTTTCTCTTTGAACCTTCAATAACTATGGTATCTTTCTCATTTTGAATGTCATAAAGCATTTTATTTAATCGGTCATTCTCGATCAATCCTTTTCCTATTTTATGCTTACGCATTTCCAACGATTGGCCGTGAACGACTAAAGTGTCGCCGCCATATTGAATATCATTCAATAATTTTGTTAATCGTTCATTCTCTGCTAGACCTTTTCCTATGTTAGAAGAATACTTATCTACAAAGGTAACCGGACCATTTATATTTGGATTAGGGGCATTTAACTGAGAGTGTAGCTTTCTATTGTCTGCTAGTGCTAATCCAATCGGATGACTTTGGTCAATAACAAATGAAGATGGAACATAATTTTGCTGCTGAAGACTTGATTGTTGGATACTAATTGTATTTGTGTTATCTAATATGATAGGAATTTGTTGGTTTTTCTGTCGTTTTGCTTGAACAATCTGTTTCCTAACCATAGCATTTTCCTGTTTTATCTGCTTCTTGGTCATTGCTTTTGTTTTCCTCCTTTGAATTTTCGATCTCACGATTTCTTTTTTTAGTGCAGTGTTGGATTTTCGTAGTTCTTTAATTGCCTTTCTCTTTGAACCTTGAACAAATAAGGAATCGTTGTCGTTATGGATATCATCAAGACGTTTACTGAGCCTAGCATTTTTAGATAAGGCCTTACCTATTGGGTGATTGTTTATATCTAATACCTCTCCATGAACCATTAATGTATCGCCACCATTTTGTATATCACTTAGAGCTTTTGCTAGGCGTTCATTCTTTGCAAGTTTTTTTCCTATTTTAGATTTGTGCTTATGAACAAATGAGCCTACTCCATTGGCGTTGGGTATTCCATTATCAAGATTGTGTAGAGTTGATCTTAAATGCTGGTTTTCTGCTATAGCTGCGTCAATTTGATTCTTTTTCTGTATCACAGAAACATTTGGTAATGCAAATCTCTTAACACGTTGTCCATAGCTATTCCATTCACCTAACGTCGAACTATGTCTCGCATGGGCATTATTATTTGATGACCCTGCATATACTCCCCCTGGTATCACATTTGGTATTATTTGTTGTGATGTAAATCCTGAAGCAAATCTTGATGTTACTGCAGGAACAGTAGAGTCATAATTGTCATGAATGTTCACCCTTTCTGCCGTTCGTTCAATATTATAAATGCTAGGAGTTTTCTGGACTTGAGAAGTATGGAGAGGCCGAATAACTTGTTGTCTTGTTATTAATGATGGAAGATTGTTGTAATTGTTATTTCCATGTCCATTTACGGCTACAAAATAACAGAAATAATATAAATAAAGGCAACAGTAGTATACCGCTGTTCAAAACTCATAAATCCATGGACAAAGAACAAAATCGGGGTAACAAACTAAAACCGAGGGAAACGCATTAAATATAAGAGGAGAACAACGACACAACACCGAAACGTAACACACACGAAACTTTTAAATCTGAAGTAATTGAAACAAATAATTGAAACAAACTTCAAGTATAGTAAGAGTATCTTATCGCCATTTTCGAACAATACGTAACTTGGAGTAAATCTTTTTGTTATGGCTGATAATAGTTGTTTTTTTATATTGTACTGGTATAGACCTTTTAAGGGGGTGATTAAACAATGTCGCTTTTTACTTTCGCATAGGTATAAGCATCATACCATGAGTACTTGTTCAAAGGTAGAATCCGTTTGAATATATATATATATGCTCATATATTGGAAAATAAAAGTAAAATTATAATAAAAAAAAAACGAAAGAAATATTAAGGAATCTATGACCACGCTATACGCTATAACTTATTAAATAAAGATTTCTTATAAAAAGTATATAGTACTTACATGAAAATGTCAAATATAGAATACCTATAAGTTGAACCGTGATAATCATATCTTTATAATATTCTGAAACCTGAAATAATATAAAATGATAAAAGTTCATTTGTGAATAATAATAATCTTTTTCTCGTAAGCAATACAACTTATAGAATATAAATATTACAAATATTCAATTACATCAGTGAAATATATTTACATTTAAACAATTAGTCAAATAATCATATAAGTAAGTATACCCATATAACAGTACAGCAGAGTATGATGAAACATAACCCATATTAAGCATTTATAATGATGAAAGAGTGATCCCCCATTCAAGATTAGTTTAGAGCCACTGATTTGTGAATACAGGTGAAGGCCATTTTATATTTAATATATTACAAGAACTATGATAACTAAGCCTTTCACCATATTATAATAATCATAACTATATAGGGGAGTGTTTTTCAAATCCTCAATGAAGTAAAGTGTATTATAGTGTTACTTTAACTCTCTTTCTAACACCTTACCTTTCAGAATAGTTTCCTTTTACTAAATGTGTTTTCTAATAAATCAAACATTTTATTTATATGACCATGCTGTCAGATTAACAAATTGACCTCTGTTTTAGGCGACCGGACATGAAGTGACGTATTGATTTTGCAACATAATTTGTTAAGCTTTGACAAGTCTTACAGCATATTACATATTCTTGTCGAAGGGGTACATAATACGACACGACTATGTGATTCACTGAACAGAAAGGGAAAATTTCTTGGATACTAATCCAACAGAAAATGTACATCTTCTTCCGTCCCAGAATACTAACATAAAAAAAAATAAGCACATGCACATACTCCAACTAAGGTGAAGTCAGCAATTTGAAGATCAGCAGGAATGCAGCGGATTAACATTTATTGTGGTAGTTTCCAAGGGCGGATGCAGGAGTTTTCGAAAGGAGGGGTGCTAACCCAGGGCAAAGGGGGGTGCAAAACATATGTCCCGATACAAATGCATTGATCGGCAAAAATAAAGGGGGGGGGTGTGCACCCCCGGAACCCCACCTTATTCAAAAAAAATTATTTTACTGATGGTTATAGTTGGAAGAAGCTTTCTACGAGCTTACTGATGGGAGTTATCAAATTTTAGATGTTCGTCTGACATGTTAGAAAATGTATTACAGAAATGAAAATTATTTGTATGAGTTTCATTCATACATGCAAGTGGTTTTTTTTTGCTACATGCATGATATCTAGTAATGTATTGAAATATGTAAAGACAAATTATTGCTTTGCTTATCTTTAAAGAAAGAAAAGAATTTTTATTTATAAATGAAAATATGAAGGCCTATACTTTTGTTTAATATCATGTTCTGTAAATCAGACGCAAACTGTAACCGTAGAGGAATTTATAAAAGTTTTTTGAAAACTTCTTTTAGAATCCAACAATTGACTTCTATGTAAATACTATCATGTTGTTAACATACATCTTCAATGAAAAATAGTGTTTAAACAAAACTTCAAGTTATCGCTCCGTTTTCTCCTTTTCATTATACCTTTAAAAAAAATGATTAAATATACTTTCTATGGGGAACTCGGGTATAATCTGATGTACAGTAGTTGTCGTGTGTTAATGTAATGTATACGTGTTTCTCTTTTCTCGCTTATTTACATAGATTAGACTGTTGGTTTTCCCGTTTGAATGGTTTTACACTAGTAATTATGGTGCCATTTATAGCTTGTTGTTCGGTGTGAGCCAAGGCTCCGTGTTGAAGACCGTACCATAATGATTTACTTTTATAACTGATTGTTATTTGGATTGAGAGTTGTCTCATTGGCACTCATACTTCATCCTCCTATATCTATATAAGAACTGTCTCTAGTAAATGGAAATGGTTCAGCTGTTCGAAATGTTGTCAAGGTCTGAAATCGGAAATGATAATCATTTAAACGGGAAGAGTTTTTGCGTGACGATTAGTGTATAATAAACGCCAACATGAAATGACCTGTAAATGACTTGTGTGCCATCACGGCATCTGGAGAACAGCAATCAATATAGGATATACCAATACAGAAGAATATTCACCTTGTAATATATTTTTAATTAATCAAATAGTACTAGTACCAGGGAGCAATGTCCTTTATTAGAACTTGGTAGGAAAATATCATGGTAGTTGTCAACCTAATGTAATACTTAGATGGATGATCTCATGATTTCCCTTTTCTGATGGTTATTTTATTTTATTTTTTTACAGAAAAAAAATATATATTACCTTTTGTGCAAAGTAAGAAGGTCCCTCCATTTCAAAACAATAGAAACATAATTCTTGTGGACAGTTGTCTCATTGGCAATCATACCACATCTTCTTTTTTATATATTGTACCTTCAGTGGCCCAACCCCACCATATCCTGTGGTTCGTGATAAGTTATTACGGTTACTTTCCAAGGAACGGCTCCACCTTCTCATTGACACCCTCTATGACACAGAAGGGCGTAGACAAAACCGCCAAATATGAATTTCTTTGGTAAGCAGATCTTGTTCCACATGTGGCACCCGTCTTGTTGCTCATGTGTTAACAAAGCCGGTAGATAGTCCAATTTGGTTGGTCACATTCGTAAAAAGGGAACGGGATTGTAGTTACGACACAGGGAACATATTTGATATCATTTGTGAAACGGATATATCATAACGGTCAACTAGTCCGTAAAATTTACGAAGGGAGGATTTCAACTTCATCATTTGGAACTCTTGGTTTAAAAGCTTCTTTATGAGCAGCAAACCTCTTTTAAGTGAATCATGATTGTAAAAACAAGCCCGGGAATATCGTATCAATTGGGAGATATCATGCCAAGAAATCCTAGCTAAAAATTCCGGTGGATCTCCTACGGCATCCATTAGTAGATCTATACAGATTTAATTTCATTCAACAAATTAATTCAATACCTTTATGTTCGTCTCGCTAAGAACATGACCATATACCAAGTGGTCAATATTAATCATCCATGTAATTTGCTCTATGGGATATTTGCAGAATTTCAACGGAGGCAATTTCTTGGTTTGAATCCGTATGCATGCGCTGCTAGAATGTAGCTACATAAACAAGGAAAGTTCACGATTGGAAACTCAAGCTGAAATCATCTCTTTTGGCGTATGGTTTTTATTTTTAACCGACCGTCATTGTCAATTTGAGATGTAAGTCAATATATGAGGCAGACTTAACTGTATTTGCCGTATCCTTTATCTCTAGTTCGATGGGATAGATGCGTTCAACATAGTAACCAAATTTATAATTATTTAGTAAGAGAATATCATCCGTGTAAACGGAAAGTTAAGTTAAGGGTTATTGCTAACTTCTTTTGTTTCTTCATAACTAAGAAGGT
The DNA here is from genome assembly GCF_036588685.1 of Mytilus trossulus. Lineage (NCBI taxonomy): Eukaryota > Metazoa > Mollusca > Bivalvia > Mytilida > Mytilidae > Mytilus > Mytilus trossulus. The sequence continues at coordinate 83,450,441 of NC_086375.1, read as the reverse complement.
CTTGTATAAAGTCAGCCTCATGAGAATAAAGAAACAAGTCGGCAAGAAGAAGGGCACAATTGGTTCCCATAAGAATATCGATAGTTTTTCCCAAAATACGTCCTCCGCCAAACATAACAAATGTTTTGTCAAGCAAAAATTCAGCATCTTGATAATTGACCATAATTCTTTATGTTTTCGCCGGCCCGGTTTAATACCTAACTTAACATGCTTATAAAAAATCTGCTTACTTTTACCATTCTATCTAGTATATAGTCTTTTTAAGACGGTCTCTGATGACATAAATATTTGATCTATTTACGCATTATTTCCTGGCCGTCTTGCCTTGCATATATCAAAACTTCATGTATTTATTTTGTTAATTATGTCGACTCATAATAAAGCTTGCTTAATTATTGTGTATAACTGTTGATGTAAATGTCCTTTGGTTTTGTGAGTCTTTGTTTACTCCTTGGTTTTGATTGCCGCCATGATTGTCTTATCTCTGGAAATAAATTACTCTCAACACTGTAGCTGATTTTATTGTTAAAAGATTTTAACTATTTTGATTAATTGTTTAACATTTTATGCTATGTTTGAACAAAAAACATGAGACTACTGACACTATTGTACACAAGTTAAATAGATCTGATCATAGTACTAGTTAGTCTCTACAGAATCTATGTTATTTGACTATACAGAATTTGCTCGTTCCTCTTCCGACATTGGTTTATATAATTTATATTTTTAATAACTAAAGATCCCTTCAGCGTTTTTAATTCCTTACGAAATACATTTGTATGAAAGCTTAAAAAAAACACTGACGAAAACTTTTTTTTTGTAAATTATTTTTATTTTTACAAACAAAAAAACGAAATTCAAGCCTGAACCCAGGACAAACTTGATGAGGTAACTATTTAATATGACTTTTTGTATTCAAAATATATTTGAAAGATTTTATGTTGTTGTTTAAAACTTTAAAGTCGTAGGTATTGTCTTATTTTTTTTTCTTCTCTTGATGTGAACACATGACAACATTTTAATTATTTAATTTGTTTGAAATATATGTAGAGTGTTTTCGGGTATATTCGGCCACTTAACCTACTTTCTCATCTACTGGTTACACACTAAAACGTAAAACATATTTTTAGTCAAACATGATGAATTTGGTTGTTAACCTATGGAATGTTAATGAAAACCCAAGAAGGTCTACAAAATGCACTAAATGAGTTAACTAAATTTTGTTCCCTATGGAAACTTGATGTTAACAAACAAAAATCAAAAATTATAATATTCAATTCTAATGGAAAATCTCACTGTAATTATTTTAAAGTAGAAAAAGAACATCTTGAGACTGTTAAATCTATTTGTTACCTTGGAATAACTATAAATTGTTCAGGAAGTTTAAGTCATTAAAAAAAAAAATCTTATGGAAAAAGGGAGAAAGGCTTGGTTTAAAATTAAAAAAACAGTCTCTTTAGATAATTCCTGCAGTATGCTTGAAAAATTATTTGATACTTTAGTTGTTCCAATAACTCTTTATGGGAGTGAAGTTTGGGGTGTAAGCCAAGTGTTCAAAGATTCAGATTCATTTGAACATTTACATATTAAATTTATTAAAGAAATTTTAGGTGTACAGTGCAAAACAACAAATGTAGCCTGTTTAACTGAGACAAACAGAATCCCTTTGTACTTTAAAATTCAGCTTTCAGCTATAAAATTTCTAAACCATATTGTAAACTCGCCTAACACTTTAGTCCATAAAATATATAATAATGTAGAGAAAACAAGTAAATGGGTTAACATTGTAAAAGACTGGTTAAATAAATTAGGTTTTGGTCATCTCACTTTTGATACTTTTAATTTAAAATATCACATAAATAGTATCCAACAAAGAATCTATGACCAGGCTTATCAAATTATAAATTGTTCTATCAATAAATGTGAAAAATTAAATTTCTTTTGTCATACTAAAAGAATTAGAAAAAGGCCCCCATATATTGATATATGTAAATTCAAAACTGACCGATCAGTTTTCAGTAAATTTAAACTAAGTGCACATTCCCTAGCAATTGAAAGAGGGCGTTATACCAACATTGAAAGAAGTAAACGCATTTGCTTATCCTGTAACAAACAAGAAATTGAGGATGAATACCATTTCTTCTCAATCTGTCCATGCTATACATCATTAAGGGATACCTATATACAAAATATTAATAAAAATCTTAATTTCAATTTTATTAAATTGCAGTCCACTATAACACTTAAGCATTTGACTGTACTTTTAAATAGCAGTCTACCAGTCATTATAAAAATCACCATAAAGTATATTAATGATTGTCTTTTATTAAGAACATCTGTATAACTTGTATTTCTTTTAATATGCAATGCCAACCTAATTTTTGTTTGTGTTCTTTTTTCAATTGTTCATGAACATTAATAATGTGTTAACTGTTGATATTTATAGCCTTTTTTCCTTCTTTGCTGTGAATACCACTGTCACTCTAATATAATTGTAATCAATTTAACTATTGTAAGTTTATTGTCTTAATTTTGTATGCCATAACCATTTAATGTTAATGTGTTTGTGCGAATAAAATATTGTCTATTGTCTATTGCAATATTAAATATCTGACTGAAAACAGGATATGGAAAAGTTCATGATCACATCAAACATCGTATGGTGTTTTCGGCATAGATCGTCAAATTTCGGCAGGACTTCGACTATTTCCGGCCATTAATTTTTCCAGTCAAATTATTCATGTTTGTTATAAATGCATCGATAACTAAGTCTGCCCTTTTCTGTCGTGAACAATCTTGCCTTTTACACAAGACGAACTTGATGAAAATAGCTTTAATCATCAATGATATTTGCACTAGTTTTTTCTTAAATCTACTTTCATTTTTATCATCCATGTCTATAAATATAGATTATTTTACACGTGACCTGTATTTCACAGTGCGTCTAAATATAGGGCAAATCGACTTTTTACTACCATCCAACTAAATTTATATCAAAAGGCAGAATAATGCAAATGTATTGTCAATAATGCAGTAATTTATGATTTTGTGGCCGATAATAACCTAAGACAACACAATCAGAAGGACAACTTCGGCCACCCATTTATTTTTTGTTTTCTATGCTGTCGACGATTTTTCGGCCACAATAACATATGAGTCATGACCTCTGAGTATGTATAGACCGGGGAATTCCAAAAAATTGACATGTTAAAACGACGTCAAAACTTGCATGTGACCTGGAGATTCTTATAAATATTTTTAAAAATGGCCACCGTGTGATACGGGAGGGATAAATATTATTTTTTACCTAAAATTCTAGCTGCAACACAGATTTATTGGTTCAGGAATGCGGAAAAGGGTATTTCCCTTTTGGGCGGTATTTGTGTTAACTGATTTCCTATTGGTTGTCTAATTATAAAAATAGGCCGAAGATTTCCGATGGCCAGAAATACCCGACAGCACTCTATACTTATGTAGCCAATAGTCATATTTACAGGTCGGTCTTTTCACAACTGGGGAGGGCATCAGGACCCCTTTCATGATGTTGGGATCATTTTTTTTTGGATTTCGGATCCCAGAATTATTTTTTCAAATTTCAGGATGTTGGGATTTAAATTTCTTTAAATATGGGACCTTAGGATTTCAGGTTTTTAAGCCTGAAATTTTTGGATCATGACCCCTCCTACCACTGAACACCACCAGACACCTATAAAGACCACATACATTTTGTACCCTTCAGAAAAAAAACAGTATAATGTTACACAATAAAAGTATGAAATCGATTTAATTTATACATAAAATGTTATTATTTTCTCATGTTTTTCACATTTATATGTGCATTGTTGATGCTATTGATAAAGTTGAGAATCAAAACAAACAAAAAAAACCTTTTCTGAATCCAGCAATATTTTTTCCTGCATTTACATTTTCTGTATTTCATTACTGGACTTCTGATACATCATGTGCATGTTTAAATATCTTATGATCTTTACTTTTCAATTATTAGAATTAAATTGTTTAAATAAGTTAAAAACATTTGTGGGCTCTCATGTTATCATTTCTTATTAATATATATCCTCGTTCAGATAAAGATAAAGATACAGATAAAGATGAAAACAATATATAAATTAAATAATTAGGTGTGTTAGATGGTATTTTAATGTGTTCTGTGGTGTGCAGTGGTGAAAAGAGTTACCACATATTTACACTTGTATGCAAATTTGTTCGCCATTAGGCCCATTTCATATACGTAAAATCACATACATGTAGGTATATTAATGTACCTGTAAACTTTGACATCACAATTCAAATTTTTTTATGTCACAACAATAAACAATTGTTGTTTGATGTCAGAAGGTTATATGGAGTAGATATAAGGTCATTGAAGAGAAATCTTAAAATATATATCTAAAGAAATTTCCCTAAACCAAAAACAATAAATACATAATCATATAAAATCATTGGTTTATCATGTAAACAATGTTTTGGATAATTAAATTTGTCCAGGAAACCAATTTGAAACTACTATTTTATTGATGTTAAAAGATTCAAAAACTTTTTGTTTCATCTCTAATCAACATGGTGTTAAACTTCTTTACCTACATTTTATTTTCCTCTAGTATATCTAGTAAATCATTTACAGGGAATTCAGACAAACTGATTGCACTGCATGAAAAGATTAATAGACAATTAAAATGGGTAAACACTCTGACAGTGACAGTGAGAAGAAGAAAAGAAAGAAGAAAAAAAAGAAAAGATCAAGGTCAAGGTAATCTAGAAACACGAGAAATGATACATAATTGAATAAACATTCATTTGCAGATATATACACATACATGTTTATATAATTGTGTGCAGCTCTAAAATGTTGCACACAAGACACACAAAAATAAACACACCAGCAGACACAAAAATAGAAAATCAAAGTTATACAAGACCAAACAAAACAAAAGTCAAATGCATATATATGAAAATTAATTCCAAATGTTATCAAAATACTTTACACAGAAAAAAAATGAACTGTAAATCTAAATTCTGAAGATATAAAAATAAAAGAAGTAAATTAACTGTAAATCTAAAGTCAGAAGATATAAAAATAAGAGCAAATAAATGAACTGTAAATCCAAAGATTGAACACAATATCCATAAGACACTGAAATATTTAACACTTTAATATAAGAATTCCCCATTTTTATGGCAAACCAAAAGAATGCTATATATGCATGATATGTATTCCATGCCTCAATGTTGATAGTAAATATTTAAATCTTTTTTTCAGATCAAGTAGTGAAAGTAGTAGATATTCTTCAAAAATAAAGAAAAATAAAAAGATTAAACACAAAAGAAAGTCAAGAAGTAGGTCACCTTCTCCTAGAATAAGGAGACGATCGAGGTCAGTAAGTTATTCTAGAAGGTCAAAGTCACCAAATATTGGTAGAAGATCTAGATCAAGAGGAAAATATTCAAGATCAAGATCAAGGGATAGATATCAAAGGAGATCAAGGTCATTTAGCAGAGACAGAAGATTGAGGTCATTAAGTAGAGATAAAAGGAGGTCAAGGTCATTAAGTAGAAGTAGACGATATTCAAGATCATTAAGTAGAGACAGACGAAGGTCAAGTTCATACAGCAGAGACAAAAGAAGGTCATATAGTAGAGATAGAAAAAGATCAAGATCAAAGGAAAGATACAGAAAAAGATCAAGGTCATATGATAGACATTCAAGGTCAAAAAGGTATATAAATTAGGTTAAGTCCTGTGGAAATGATGAAGAAAGCAGAAATCAAAATTGATTACAGAAATTTCATTCTTTTTTTGTGTTGAAAAATTTGGTTTTTGAACCATACCTTATCTGATGTCTGTCCATGTAAAGACAAATTTCTGGTTTTCATAGCTCTTTGTTCTATCTATGTCAAACCTCAAATATGGTTTCTTCCATCTATTCTATTTTATATCCTTTACTGTGTCATACTCTTCTCAATTATATGTTAAGATACTTTTTCTAATTAATATGGATTTCTTAAGTCTAAAATTTAGGTACAGTCTGTGTTGGAAGATTGTAAAACTTAAATAATTTTGACATTCCTTCTTGGAATTTTGCAAATAAAAAAAAAATTCAACCATATTCAGATCTCAGAACACATGAATAGTGACAAATGTTGTCTGCTCTATGGTCGGGTTGTTTGCACTTTGACACATTCCCTATTTCCTTTCTCAATTTTATTTGTTTTGTACAGGCACATCCAGATATTAATTTGATTGTTGGAAAGGTAACAGTCTGCAGCTAGACTTGACACCCAACCTCAACCTGAACTACTTATTTTAATTCTCATTCAAAAGGTCAAACTCATTTAAAAGGTTCCATTCTTAGCAGCCAATAAAACATTTGAAGTCTTTCAGGTGTCAGTGGATTCAGCTTCAACTCCAGACTTTCCAATTCAATGATTGAAGCACAATGACAATTTATTTTATTATGTAAAGCAAATGACATTATTAATAATGACTTTACACACAATAAGTATTTAAAAGTTGTTGTATAGATTTTTTTAAAGATTTATTTGTCAAAAGTAGAGCCATATTGATAAACGTGGTCATGGTGGTGTTGTGTTATCTATTTCAGAAGTATGTATCAAACATGTCAAAAGAAAGCCAGATAAATAGTGCCATGATTAAATCAGATTCACATATTTATATGCTTTATATTTCTAGATCTAGATCAAAAGATCGTTCACGGAGAAGAGATTCAAGAAGTTCTTCGAGAGATAAAGCTAAAGAGTAAGAAACCTTTTAAATTAGATAATTTAGATTGAAAAAGTCATACAATAACTAAAAGTTAAATTTGAAAAAAAATACTTCTCTTTATGTTGGATTCAATGATGTTTTGGTTGAGTTTGTAACTTATGTAATGTTTAACGACATTAACCGACTTCTTTAAAGCTTAATAGTTTAGAAGGTTGATGACCTGGGTGCTTCATATCTTCATACTATGTAAATAGATGCCTTATGTTATGAAGTTTGTTAATTTCTCTTATAAATGACCAGTTTAATGTTGAAAACTTCAAAATCTTATTCAATCCTACTGCAAGTTAATGTGCCTGTTCTTAGTCAGTTCTCCTTTGGTACTTTTCATTATTTATATATGTATTTACTCATTTAGTGCTTACAGTTGAACTTAGGAAATCACTAAATTATTCACAATTTGTTAATAGATATAGGAAGATGTGGTGTTAGTGCCAATGAGACAACTCTCCATCCTAGATAAAGAAAACTGTTAGGGACATATTAATGAGACAGCAACCAAGCAACACAAACAATCACTGTACAACTAGAGGGCAACATACTGTATTCAACAATAGAAGGTGTACGCAATGTTAAGACCTAAATTGTCCTGCCTTTATTTTTAGTTGTTAAATATAAATTATATAAAAGTGCAAAAAAATAATGTCAATAGAGATTCATAAAAAATAATTGTATATATGACTAAGTTATCAATAATATGCAGATTTATTCAGTCACATGACTATGTATTGAATTTTTCTTTAGTATACATTCAATAACTTGATTGTTGGTTGTTTTATTAAGATTGTCTAATATTTTTTACAGAGACCCATGTGCCAATATTCCTGGATTTGAAGATATGGTATGACATAATGTTAACTATAGCAATTGTACAATAATTCATTATCTAAATCTGATTTTCTATAACATATTTTAAGATATTCTGTGAAGTATTTTTATTTGTTGATATAATTTTTCATGGTTTGATCAAAAGAAAAATGTTGGTGGGTTCTTAAATCTTTGTGGATTTTAGTTTTCTGAAGAAAAAACAAAGGAAAAGTTTGAAGACAATAGACCACTTTGGAGTTTGTCCGTTACTGTAAAAATTTAGTAAATTGTGCATGCCTTTATGACCTCATTTACCAGATAGAGGGGATCACCTATATCCCTGCACTATAAGCGTTCATCAAACGTCTCAGTGATCGTCATTGTGCAAGATAAACTAGAAATAATATTCGTTCTGTAGGTACTTTATCATAATTCCCTAGTGACAGCAGTGCTTAAAGACAATTATGACAATTCAATTTGCTAAATAATTTCATGCAATATAGCATTATAGTTTTCCAACCATATGCTCAACATCGGAACGGAAGTCAGGACGCCCCTAAACGCACAAGTAATATTCATTAAAAGCAAACTTTTTGATGGAAATGCATCGAACTCAAAAGTTGTCTATAGAAATGAAGATTCTTTATAATCATATGCTGTATGATAATGATTTGTGGGACATTGCCAAATAAATAGTTCATTTTCACTTTTTTGTTTATCGCTCATCATGTTCATTACTGACAACATTCCTCAAATTTTTAATAAATACTTGCTTTATGAAACACAAGCTGATTCATCAATGCTTATAACATTTTCTGGATTGAAGAAAGTTGTACAGTAAATATTTTTAAGTGTTAAACATGTCTAGTCAGAAGGGATGACACTAATTAACCTGAGATTGAATGATCAACATATAATCATCAAAGGTGTTAATTCAGCCATATACTTGTCACTTAACAAAAAGTATTACATTAAAAATGCAACATTGAACTTTGAATGGTAGAGTTAATTCTTTTGAAATAAAAAAGAAAGTCTGATATGATTTTACTTTGTATGAGAATCATGATAAATTATATGAACATTTCATCATCACTGGTACAACTTTCATCAATTAAAACTAATTTTTCATTAGAATAAAAAGGTTAGAAGTCATAGAGGATTTTCTTTTAATTTTTTTTTATTAAATTTTTCTTTTGATTAGTTATATTTTTAAATGAAATAAATTAGGTAAAGTCCTGTCTGAAGTTGTATATATATTTAGTCCATAGTTGTTTGCTGATGTTTGATTTATTCTCTAGTCTCTAAGCCCAAACCTTTGAAGTCAAACCTACATTAGAATAGATAAAGATTTGGACAACAGATGTTATATTTTTTTGGACAATTTAATTTGTGGATATAGCTATATATATGAAAAAAACTCAATATTGGTACCCAACAAATAAAAGTACTTTCACAGTTGGTAGTGTGACATAGAGTATCACAAAAGATATAAACACCAGCACACTTTTACAAAGATATTTTCTACTTTAAAAAAACATGTATTAGAAAACATTCATAGAGACATGATCTCATATAAATTGCACTTAGTCTTCCTCCACCAAAAAAAAACCTGATCATCAGAAAATAGCACACAAGTGGTGAAAGTGGTGTAAAATACTGACAAATCAGTCATTTACAACAGGGACTCTTAGTATAAAAGTTAATTTGAAGAGGTCTTTCAAAATCTTATGCTCACGTTTTAAACCTCTGACATAAAAAAGTAGGATATTTTTGATAATCAAATCTTTCATAATAGACTTTACTATAAACTTTTTAAAATATTTCACGATAAGATTAATCAAATCAAATCATTTTGTTACATATTTCATATTAATGTTAATCCATTATATTTTTTTTCTTAGACACCGTCAGAGAAGGGACAGATTAGAATGAAGATGGCTCTAAAGGCAGCAGGTATATATTAGTATATGTTTATTGTTTTGGACTGTTTAAAAGAATAAAATGACAAAATTGTCTTATTGTGTACTTTACATTTACCTACACCTGCAAATATAGAATATGTATACAATAGATTATAAATTTGAATTATTCAGTCAGTAAAATCTGGGATGAAGGGCAGGGTAATTTAAACTGCTTCTGAAAAAATGAGGGTATCAGGTATATTGGTTAGAGAAAGACATTTTACCTTGCTACAGGCAATCTATATACCCCTCATGGTTTGCAAGGGTTCTTAGCATGCAGAGAACATAAAGCTCTTTTTGAAGAAGTCATTTTACAGTTTGAATGATTTTACACTAGTCATTTTGGGGGCCTTTTATATCTTGCTGTGCACTGTGAGGCAAGGCTCCATGTTGAAACTGTACTTTGACATATAATGGTTTACTTTTACAAATTATGACTTGAATAGTCAATTGTCTCATTGGCACTCATGCCAAACTTAGTCCAGGATTCTTCTGTCGGTTGGAAGAAGACCAAAGTGACCATATTTCTATTTTCCAGTCATCCATGGGGTTTACTGAAAATGAAATACTTGTACTTATTTTAACAGCTGCAGCAGATGAAAAGATAAAGAACCAGTCTAAGTCAGAAACCAGATCATTTGAGGATCAGGTGAAGTTTAGACAGTCTGTGATGGATATAGATGATACCTCATTTGTACAGTCATCATTTGTATCTAATAGAGGGGTATGTATACCAATGTTTGACTGTGATGGATATAGATGATACCTCATTTGTACAGTCATCATTTGTCTCTAATAGAGGGGTATGTATACCAATGTTTGACTGTATAGATATAGATGATACCTCATTTGTACAGTCATCATTTGTCTCTAATAGAGGGGTATGTATATACCAATGTTTGACTGTTATAGATATAGATGATACCTCATTTGTACAGTCATCATTTGTCTCTAATAGAGGGGTATGTATATACCAATGTTTGACTGTTATAGATATAGATGATACCTCATTTGTACAGTCATCATTTGTCTCTAATAGAGGGGTATGTATACCAATGTTTGACTGTGATGGATATAGATGATACCTCATTTGTACAGTCATCATTTGTCTCTAATAGAGGGGTATGTATACCAATGTTTGACGGTTATAGATATAGATGATACCTCATTTGTACAGTCATCATTTGTCTCTAATAGAGGGGTATGTATACCAATGTTTGACTGTTATGTGTATAGATAGTACAACATGTCCCTAATAGAGGGGTATGTATACCAATGTTTGACTGTTATAGATATAGATGATACCTCATTTGTACAGTCATCATTTGTCTCTAATAGAGGGGTATGTATACCAATGTTTGATTGTGATGGATATAGATGATACCTCATTTGTACAGTCATCATTTGTCTCAAATAGAGGGGTATGTATACCAATGTTTGACTGTTATAGATATAGATGATACCTCATTTGTACAATCATCATTTGTCTCTAATAGAGGGGTATGTATACCAATGTTTGACTGTTAAAGATATAGATGATACCTCATTTGTACAGTCATCATTTGTCTCTAATAGAGGGGTATGTATACCAATGTTTGACTGTTATAGATATAGATGATACCTCATTTGTACAATCATCATTTGTCTCTAATAGAGGGGTATGTACACTTTAATGTTGAACAAGCAAATAAAAAAAAATGTCACTAACATGTCAAAAATTCATATTGATGGGTATAGAATTTTACTACAATTTTGATTAGCCCTTGCATTCCAAATTTGGTTTCCCATCTCTGACATAAGTTGCCTTAATCAATTATAAGGAAAATTATACTACTATTACTACCAAACACAAATCAAATCCAAATAAGGATCGATATATAAACTTCACTGTTCCTAAGTTATGTTCCTTTATGAATGGGAAAAATGCAGAATTTGAAGTTTATGCTTTTTGAACTTACTTTGCCTCAACCAAATGGTATAAAACTTAAACATGATGCTTTTTATTACCAAAAAAAAACCCAGATCAATTTTGAATTTGGTTGGTGTCACTTGCACTGATCGAGTTATGTTCTTTATATATACATACAAATAGTCATAGAAAATTGCTGAATTTGCCTTTTGCGCAATCTACCGGGTTACTTTCTTTGCCTCTAGAAAATAGGAAACTTATATACAATGCTTATAACTATCAAACAAAGATCAGGTTTGAAATTGGGTGGTGTCATTGTTGCCATTTTCTATTATTGTCCCTTTATTAATGAAAAAATGCTGCATTTTGTCTTTCTGCAATCTATCTTTACTTTGCCTCTACCAAATCTTATAACCCTTATTCAAAATGCTTATTACCACCGAACACAAATCAAGAGAAAAATCATATGGTGGTGCGCTTCTTTTTTGGAAAATGACGCAGTCATTGTTCCATAACTGCCGACCTGATTACTCTGCCTACCGCGCTTGGTTTCGTATTTACTAATTTCAATACAAACTGGAATGTGCTTGTGTTATCATTATGCACGAGCATTGTGTAGTAATCAGCCAGGAACCAGTTTACAAACTAACTGGTTTCTGTTTGTATTCCACTACATTCGAACAAAGTGTTGTAGTTTGACAGGAACCAGTCCAGAATTTTGTAAACTACAAAACGTAATCGGTTATTATCATTCCGTTTTGTTGTTTCATACTGACTTATATGGTTTGAATAAGCTTAAGACCCTTCAAACATTAATGTGATAGGTATATTAAAGACTGTTTTACAAAAGGATGAAACTGTTTTGCTTTAAAAGTCGTACTAAAGTGATATATGTTATGTACGGATTTCCACTCTCACCGGTTAATTTCTTCTTTTACACGTGCTTTTGAAACTTCCTGTTTAAACATCGCAAGTTTTAAAATTGTTTTTTGAGTGAATTAAACTTATTTTAACAATCACGAAGCGTTCGGGAATCATTTCAAGCAGTTTCTTCTTCTCTTTGATGATGGAAAATAGGTTTTCTCAAGAAAATACCGCAAACGATCGCAGAGGAATTGAAACGTACAAGTCAAGTCGGCACCTGGTTAAATTGGCATCTAGTCAAATCGGCACCTATTTGACGTCAATTCGGCTTCCAATAATATTTATTATAATATTTTCTATTCAATTAATTAATAACTGTTACCAAGTACATAGTGAATATTAGGTAAACAACGAAACCAAAGTGAATATGTTGTTGTGTATAAAAGTAAACAACGAAGCTATTGTTTTAACCATTAGACAATTATTAAAATTAAATGGAAAACTATGAGTCCCTTTCAATAAATCAAACTTTCATGCCAAATAATTAGCAAATTTAAGGTGTTTTTTTTTTTTCAGTAATGTTTAAACAGCATTAAACAAACAATCCTGTAAAAGACTCAACTGGTTAAATAATGCATAAAAATATCCAATATCTCATGTATTAGTCCAAATAATAATGACGTCTGACAAGGCTATTTTATTTTTTCCTGGGACGCCTTCCTAAGACGTTCGTAGGAAGGCTTCCTAAGAAGGCGTCCCAGAAAAAAATTAACATAGCCTTGTGGTCATAGGAAGGTGTCCCAGAATAAAATTTAAAAAGCCTTGCCAGACGTAATAATTATTTGGACTACTCATATATATCATTAAAAATACACCAAAAAATTCATGTAGTTGAGAAAAATAAATACATACAAAATGTACATGAACATCCAAAAAAGTGAAAGTTAGTATTAACTCTTTTTGCTTTAAAAATTTACAACTGCATTTAAGTATTGAATGCTTTTTTTTTGTAAATTCATTGAGGTGTAAAAGCGTTGACCGAAGTACTTTTTGTATGAAGCGTGTAAGCGTAAGCGCTTCATTCTAAAAATGTGCACACGGTCAACGCTTTTGCAACCCTATGAGGTTACAAAAAGAAACATTCAATACTTCTAATTACTTTTTTTTAGCTAGGATCATGAAAACACGAATTTTATAACTTTTTTATTCAATTCATCTGTGCACTTTATTGTGGGACCACGTGTTATCATGAATGAAAAGTTTTATTGAGTGATGCAATTGCTTGAGGAATAACATGTGATGTGCAGTTAGCCAATCAGAATAAAGTATTTTAATGAAACATATATCAAATGTAATTATAACAAAATACATTACGTTGTAAGAGTTATCTCCCCAAACACTGTTTTTCTTGTGGCCACCTCTCCTTCGTAACCGTAAAAGATTTTATTTTACCAAATTGCTCGTTACATATTTAGGATAAAAATATTCGTTTGAACCATAGCTCTATGGGGACTCCATATGAGAGTTATTCCCCCTTTTTCATTTGATTCAAGCGATATGCATTTTCAACTGGTAAACCATAACTGATAGAGACCTAGGGTCTTCATGAGGTCATTGGTACTAAAAATGAAAATGAGTTCAATGTCAAAGGTCAAGGTTATATTATAAATTTTGATTTTGGCTTATTTTCACTTCTTTTCAAATACTGTATGACATTTTGACAAATAATTTTTCATAAATTATTAGTTGCGACATGTCCTTACTTGTATATGTCACTATAATAAATAATTTATTAAAATTCTTGTGAAAGTCACATGTCACTATAATAAATAATTAACTTACTTACTTACTTACTTGTATATTTTGGTTGAAAGGCTGCGCATACAATAAAAGGGAGTTTTTGTCCATCTTACATTTAAAATTACGCGTCAAGTGGTAGTACTCATTAACCAAACATATTAAAGACCTAGGATATTTTGATTCAAGGTCCATGGTTTTTGACCTTGAAATTGAGGTTAAGGTTAGAGGTTAATAGGACGTCATAAAGCCATAGGAACTAACATTTTAAACTTATTTTTCATATTTCAATATAAAAATAGATCTTTTCTAGTGGAAAGACTTCAATTGTTCTCTGAACAATTTGTTTTTAATTTACTTCATATTTTGTGGGAGAAGGGGGTTCAGACTATGTGGTATCAGGTCTGTTTGCGCCCAATACACTTTCGCCCGTTCACACCCAAGGTCCGTTCGCACTCTACTCATTGGCGCCCAATTTTAATTCAAATTCAAGTTGAATAATTGGAAAATCATGATTGTTGTTTTAAATTGCTTTGGTGTAAATTCTGAATGTATTTATAGCTTGGTATGAGTAAAACATTGAAGATTTTAAAGGAAAAACACAAAAGATAATTGTTTTCAAGCCCTTTGATCTGAAACAATGAAACAATAAAATATAGGAACCAAAATATAGCAATCCACTATTATAACCAAAACATGATAAAATTTATTCAACACACAGAAAAATAAATAGTCAGAATCTCACTCCATTATGAAAGAGGTCAATGAAACAAAGTATAGCAATACACTAACCAAAACATGATTAAGAGTTATTCAACGCTAAATAAAACGTTGACAAAATACCACTTTATTTAGAAAGGATTATTATTATCTTTAACAATAAGCTATCCAAAACATGATTAAGATTTATTCAACACAAAAAAAAAATGCTGTCTCACTTTATTTTGAGACAATGACAACAATTATACTTATAAGAAAACACTTGCTTACAGAGTTATTAAACACAAAACCAATTAAGATTAGTTGCGAACATGTAGGGTGTGAAAGTGAAAGGGGGCGAACATGAGTTGGCGCAAACGTGAATGGGCGCGAACGGACCCGGATTCAGCCTATGTACCAGTGAGAAATATAGAAGCCTTTCTACTGTATTTATTTGTACAATTCAGGTAGTCTTGACCTATTCATTTGTCTTAAAAAAAAACCAGCCAGTTGGCACCTTCACTTCACACACACACATATACGAATATCAATTATATGCTTACGAGACATGTTGCATTGTTAAACTAATTACGGTATGTGAAAATCAAGACTTCCATAAAAACTATCCCAATATTAGAGACAGTGGCGTCATTTTTCTTCAGAGCTTTCAGCTCTTTGATTTACTAAGTTCATTTTAAAGTACCCATTTTAAATAACTTTCTCAATCTCATCAATTTTTATCCATTTACAGGCTATAATCATGAGAAGAAAAACTAGATGTGTCAAAGTGACACGAATGGCCCCGTCCGAAAAAGTTGAAAAATCTGCAATTTCAAGAACGCATGTGGACACAAACATGATGGTTGTCTCACATATCAAAAATCAGCTCAAAATCTGGAGGCGTATAGAAAAAAAATCTTTACAACTATGATTTTCAATAATTTATCAAAGTTCAAAGCCTGTAATTTCAGCAAAAATTATCAAAGCGGAACAAAACTTATACGTGATCTGTAACTCATCATGGTTAACCCACATACCAAAAATCAGCCCAATATCTGAAGACGTTTAGAAAAAAAGTCTGTATAACTGTGATTTTCAACAATTTCTCAAATCCAAAGTCTGTAATTTTGGCAAAAATTAGTGAAGTGGAACAAAACTCAAACTTGATCTGTAACTCATCATGGTTAACTCACATACCAAAATTTTACCCAATATCTGAAGGCGTTTCAAAAAAAAGTCTGTATAACTGTGATTTTCAGCAATTTCTAAAGTCCAAAGCCTGTAATTTTGGCAAAAATTAGTGGAGCAGATGGAAACTTAAACTTGATCTGTAACTCATCATGGTTAACTTACATACCAAAAATCAGCCCAATATCTGGAGGCGTTTGTTGCGGAATGACGGAATTACTGAATTTTGGAATTACGGAATTTTGGAATCACGGAATTACAGAATTACAGATTTCGGAATTTGGGACAAGGGTAAAACTATATGGCACCGACAACTTCGTTGCAGGGCCAAAAAAAAATCAGTTATCTTTTAATTACTATTTCAGCAATTAATATTGTAATATATAGGTATAATATATCTGTGTGATTTTTCTTCCAGGACAAATATGACAACAAGGATTCAGATAAGAAGGAAGAATTTTTATTTGGTACTGCAGCAGAATTTAAACCAGATTTGGTTCCAAAGAAAATACCTACATTTGATGATCCTAAATCACTAGCAGATCCCAGTGTAAGTGACAGCTCTTTTCATTGATTACTAACCATTTTTTTCCAAAAAAAAGCCAGTGCAATGTATTAAATTAAACTTATTCTTAACTCAACTTTCTCAAAGGGCAAAGTTAGCTATTCTTATCACTTGGCATAATGGTCTGTCATTGTATGTTCACTTTGACAAAAATCTCCACATAAGAATCTACAACAAAAATTGGAACAAATCTTGGCAACAATCATTCTTAGGAAATCATGTTTTAAATTGTATTTGATGATCATGCCTGCCAACCAACATGGCTGACAAAAATAGAATATAGGGGTAAAATGAAAGTTTTTTTAATTGTCTTAAAAAACAAACCTGAGATCTGACGTGGCAAGCACTTTCGAAATGTTGTGATTTCTCATCAGAGGATTTCTAATTGGATTTATAGCCCTAAAATGTTTAATATTTCCATTTTTAAAGCAATTGCTTTCATGCCGTCGCGTATGGCCATCTTTGTGACCCAGATCAGAGACTCCGCCCAGATCAAGCCATAGTATTTTGTTAAACAGGCTCCTGGTCTGTCATTCTTAAACACCTATGTATGTTTTCTAATGCAATACATAGCTTGAAACTTTTGAAAAACGTGAGTGGA
Source organism: Mytilus trossulus (assembly GCF_036588685.1). NCBI lineage: Eukaryota > Metazoa > Mollusca > Bivalvia > Mytilida > Mytilidae > Mytilus > Mytilus trossulus. Next base: position 83,433,252 of record NC_086375.1, on the reverse strand, counting down.
TTTAAGAAGTTTCAGCAAACGTTCTTGTAGATGTATTTTTGTATTTAGGGGGACAACCGTTTGACTATCAAAAAACATAGACGTCCGAGTGAAAAAAAATGCATTTTTTTACCTGCGATTCCGTTTTCCGTTCGTACGACATTTCAACAAAATATGGAATCATTTCAGTTGTTGATTTAGTATTGAAAATTTGACTGAATTATCTTTTATAATATACGGTTTTATATGTTTAATTGGTGGTTTTTTTAAGAAAGAGGTCAGGTGCTCTTGTTCATTCATAAAATTGTCGTTCATTCATAAATTTATCGTAAAATCAAAATCACTACACAGGTTATCAGGTAGACCGAATAATCTGTCTCTAGTGTGGGTTCATTTGTCATTCCATATTTTCTTTTCATCATTTGGCTATTTTATATTTTTTTTTTTTTTTTTTTTGTGTCCATTCCGTGTGGACACAAAAAAAAAAAAAAAAAAATATAAAATAGCCAAATGATGAAAAGAAAATATGGAATGACAAATGAACCCACACTAGAGACAGATTATTCGGTCTAGTTATCAGGTTATACGTAGTGTCAAATGATTACCTGTAATCTAAAAATAGACAAAGTTAACTGACCTATTTTGTTGATTTGTTTCCGCAAATAATTTAGAGGAACGAAACCCTTGTTAAAAACACATAACAATAAGTTTGTTTTCCTTTTTTGTCATAACTCCGTAAGATTTATCGATCACCTTACTAATGAAATGGACCCGTCCAAACGTGATAGATGCCAAGTCCAGATGAAGAGATATTTACAATTTGGAATTTTCTAGTTTCATAGATTAAAAAAAAGTACATCCTTTTTGGATATCATATTCAAAACTGGGTATGAATGACAAATGATGAAACCATTATCCTCGTCTTTCCAATGGACGAGTCTACTACGTTTGTTGACCCTTGACAGTCCACCGTGTTTGCAATTTTATTTCACATGTTTTCGAAATATTGAAGATCATTTTCACAATGTTTCCTGAAAATTGGATAAATATCAAAGCAACTTAGAGCTGTTTGTTCTTGTTCGTATAATGACGATTTAATGTCATGTTTGTCTGTGATGGCCTCTCTTTTCGGGATTACATGAGAATTATATATAGTTATCTCGTACCGCATGAGGATGACACATATCAACTGAGCAATAATGTTTGGGACTTAGTTTTTAAGAAATGATGACAAAGTAACATTATGAAAATATTTTTAGTCAGCTGAAATATATATTTATTTTTTACATGTTTATGTCTTGTAAATATTTTGTTTCTTTCCCGTTTTTCAACATTTGCGTCTGGAAAGTTGAAATGTTTTAACTGAAGTGTTAAATTTAAATTAATTATGAAAATTAAATCAATAAAGGAAATTATTGCCCAGTTACAAACACTACTAGGGGATAATCCATAATAATTTCTCTTGGAGTTATATGTTTCAGCACATGTATATTTGACCCCAAATTTAGCCTGGTAAACGTGTTGTCTCCTTGTGAAATATAAAACATATTAAAAATTACTTTCTGCTAAAGTCTTTAATTGATATAAAGTTAAAACCTTCTTAATTCTCACTAGACAACACTCCTGTCATGTTTAATTCTTAAATATATGTGGATGAAAAAAAAGTCCCCAAATCATAAACATGACAGCAATTGCTTTTACAGCCTTTCAGGCTTTGATTTTGTATGCCCCATGTAGCAGAGGGGGCCTAAGGTTTTACCCTTGTTTGTCAGTACGTACAAAAATTGATTTCTGTTCTCTAATTTTAGTTTGACTCAACCAAATATTAGAAAACTTGTGCAGCATGCTTATTAGTACAAAACAGAGATTTGAATTTGGGTGGCATCAATTTTACTTTTCTTGAGTTATGCCCCTTTACAAAAAAAAATGCAGTCTTTTAGGTTTCTGTTCTCTAACTTAAGTTTGACCTATCAACCAAATGCTATGAAACTTATACACAAGTATGAATTTGGATAGCATCAGTTTTACTGTTGAGTTATATCCCTTTATAACATAATATTCAAGCAGGGGCGTCATCTGTGTCCAATGAACACAATCCCAATTAATTTCTCAATTGCTTATTATCTTGAAAACTTTAATAGATAACAACTTTTAAAAGCAAAATTTTTTTTTTTTTGCTTGTTTATTAAAAATAGTTAGAAAAATAAAGGAGTAAATATTATCAGCAAGACAAATTCTACAAATTATTCAGCATGGCTTGAAATGTGACCCTTACCATTCAAAAATATGTTTCATTTTAGAAGAAAAATATAACTAACATATTCATCATTCAATTTACTTAGCTTTTCTAATGTTACCCTTTAATTTTTCAGTTATTTGTTGACCCAGCAGTAAAGATGGAGAGATGGATCGATAGATTGAATACATTAAGGAAGAAAAAATTGGAAGGAGAAGTAATCAGCTGATATTTACTGGACAATTAAGGAGTATATTGTACTCATCAGTCCCATAGAGACAGTTATAACATAGGGATCAAAATGACTGTCTATAATCCATAAATCATGGAAATGGAAATATGTTACGTGCAGAATATTATGTTCAAAAACAATTCAATACAAACAGTTTATAAACTTGGTATACAAACTGAATGATTAAATGAACACATGTTAGTGTTAAATATTATGAACTTCAAAGAAAATTAAAGTATTTTCTTATATGTAAGCATGTTTTGTATTTCCAGCTGTTAATGTATGCAGCTTGTATGTTAAATATGTTCATTGTGCCTTCAACCCTTATGGTAGAAAGGAATAGCTATTTTCCCTAGAATTCAAGGGTTGGTTCACATATATACATTGTATCTGGTCTTCTATGTGAGATTATGGACATGCTTTAACAACATATATTTTATGTGCCTGCACTTCAACTAATTGATCAAGGCAAATAGTTTAACCCTTCCCCAATGTAATGTTATGTGTGAATTGCCAATAGTCTGAATGTTATACTCAAATATTGCAAGGATTTCGGTTTATAGTTGTATAATGAAGAGTGATGATACATCATGTAAAATGTCATCCTGATTGGTCTATTTTTGAGTGAATTGCAGCATCATGAAGAAGTTAATGTGATTTTTTTAAGTGAAGCTCATTCCCCTTGACAAAGTGCTTTATATTCCTGTCCATCCATCAGTCATCTGAATGTTTGTACTTTCTGCTTGAAGATAATGATTTTATATTTGGTATATACATGTAGTTTTATCATGACTAGTTACAGATCAAGTTTGCTTATGATTTCATGCAGAGTTATAGTTCTTTGCAAGTAATCTGTTTTCTGCTTTTTTTTTTTTTTTTTTTTTTTGAAAGATAATGATTTGACAAGTTTATGATCAAGTACCGGTACACATTTTCTTTTTAACTTTTAGGATAGTATGTTTTGCCTAGCAATACTTTCAGAATGCTTGTTGATGATACCCAACATGGAGACCTTTTTGTAAGTTGATTCTTAAACAACACTTTATATTCCTTAATTTTCGTTTTAATCCATTGGATTATCATGTATCTTGGGGGAAAGAATAATTTCCAAATGTCCTTCCTCTCATTTGGACTTATGCCAGTACTGCTAAATACACATGTCACTTCCTGTTTGATATGAGCCATGGCTTGGTGTTGAAGTTTGTACTCTGACTTATGATGGTTTACTTTTACACATTGTGACTTGGATGAAGGGTTGTCATTGGCAGTCATACCACATCTTCTAATATCTATATATAGGTTGTGTTCTGAAAGCCTTCACCGCCAAGATATCTAAATCTCTGCCCAACACATGTGCACCTTACAATCATACCAATTATCAAATTTATTAAGCCAAATGATTACTGCATCTGATAAACAAACCAAATTATGAAAACTGAACAATTAAAATGAGGCCAAGATCAGATGAACCCTGCCAGACGTTGACCATGCAATCATTTTATTCACCAAATGTAATAGACCTAATAGTATCTGAAGTAAAGACATAAGCATGAGATTAAGGTCAGACAGTTATGTACACCTTACAATCATTTCATATACCAAATGTAGTAGCCCTATTTCTTTAAGAATTTGAGAAATAGACCAAACTTCAAACCCTTACAGTAACATTGTTCAATGATGAAAAGATGGTCAGATGGAACACCATACAATCAAACCATATACAATTTCTTACAGCATCTGAGAAACACAGCAACCCACGCAAATAAATGATGAGTATTTTACACAACAAAAAAAACATGGTTTCAAGCAGTCACTAAACCAGACAACATATACAAACTCTAACACAATAGCTTAAATTGAAATGATTTTGATGACACAAACTTGCAAGTTCTCATGAATTGAACATGCTACTCAGAGACAATAATCTAAAGACTGGAAATCTCAATATGATTTAGAGTTATATATTAAATCTGATTTATGATTCCACTTTTGTGGCAGCTAATATTTTATATTTCATACTGGTAAAAGTGTTTCAAAGTTATTGCTTTACAGTTGATATGGGATAATTGCATGGATGCATTGTTGTGTTACAATCCGCCATGAAATGCAGTACACAAGTACTGGTAAGCTTATTTACTTTTTGATAAACATTGTGACTTTGCTGAATACAATGTACTATTATTTTAGCCAACAAGAAAATGGAAAATTTATACTAATACATGTATAACAAGTGAAACTGCGAGCTACTGCTCACTGAAGATACCCCCGCCGCAAGTGGATAATATTAATAGTGTAAAAATATGCAAGTGTTCGGTAAACAGGAAGGTTGTCGAGTGATGAATCTGAAAACGCATCACACGGTATAGCTGACTTATATAAATCCTGAAACCAAATTTCAGAAATCCTTGTATTGTAGTTCCTGAGAAAAATGTGACGAAAATTTTCAACTTGGCTATCATGTGTAAAATCATACAAGTGTTCGGTAAACAGGAAGTTGTCGAGTGATCAATCTGAAAACGCATCACACGTTATAGGTGACTTAGATAAACCCTGAAACCAAATTTCAGAAATCCTTGTATTGTAGTTCCTGAGAAAAATGTGACGAAAATTTTCAACTTGGCTATCATGTGTAAAATCATACAAGTGTTCGGTAAATAGGAAGTTGTCAAGTGATCAATCTGAAAACGCATCACACGGTATAGCTGACTTAGATAAACCCTGAAACCAAATTTCAGAAATCCTTGTATTGTAGTTCCTGAGAAAAATGTGACGAAAGTTTCATGGGACGGACTGACTGACGGACAGACGGACTGATGGACGGTACGACTGACGGACGGACAGACAGAGGTAAAACAGTATACCCCCCCTTTTTTAAAGCGGGGGTATAATAAAACATAATGTACATAATATCATTTAAGTAGTTTTAGAGCAGACTACCATTAAATCCTAGTTTATGGTGGCAATTCTGTAAATGCATTGCACTTACAGTTTTATATATTTGCCCCAGGTCAATGCTAGTGACTTTGACTATTAACCATGATAATGATGGCAGACTACCAACCTCAAATGAAGCTACATGTTATTACTTCTTGACAAAGAAAATATTATTATGACACAGTTTTATAACAAACAATAATTTTATTAAAATGTCACTGAAATCTATCCTGTCTTCTTTGTCGTAAATCATCCAAGTCAGGGTACAGTTTGTTGGTGTTCCCTGTAAAATATAAATTTTTTGATATACAAACATCAGCCTTAATTGATTCACAATCTTCATAGGTGAAAATCATCTTTGAACCATCAAACTTTTAAAGGTCTGAAAAAAATCATCTGATTTTAAAATAAAACACCTTGTCAAAATGTAAAATTACAATTATCTACAAATTAACTACAATGAATGTGTCTAGGGGAGATAATCCAGTATATAAATTATTGCACTAGAAAGTTTATTTTATAACATAGATTATTTTTCTTTTAAATGAAAAGGGTTGTACTTATTAAAAGTGTTTATCAAAGATAAACAGCTAAGAATTTGTGAGAAACCAATAAATTTGAATTTAAACTATTTTTTAACATTTTTCAAAGATTTTTTTAAACTTTAACCAATTTATATCATTTTACATGTATTATGCATTCTTTTTCTTCCAGTTAAGTGGCCACAATCAACTGTCTGATTATTCTGCCACTGTGTTGTACATGAAGTCCATAGAGAATTGTAAAATATACAATTTTGGGAAAGTTAAAATTCTATATACAGGTGCTCCTTAAAAACAAATGTTTTTGTCTATTTTGAAAGCATTGGTTAAATAAACACAGCTTTATATACATAACATGCCTAAGTAAATATTTTTAAGCGCTCTAAACTCAAGTATAATACCAGTCAATTTCTCACTTAAAGTTTTAAAATAAAAAATAAAATAATTTGAAATATATCTCTCAATAGACCACTTTTGAGTTCATCCATCACCAGAAAAAACTTGTCAATTATATGCTCCTTTGTGATGTCATTTACCAGATAGAGGGGCTCGCCTGAATCCCTGCCCTATAAACGTTCATCAAGCGTCTTAGTGATAGTCATTGTGCAGGATAAACTAGATATAAACTTTGTTCAGTAGGTACTTAATCACAATTCCCTAATGACAGTGGTGCAGATCGTCAATTATGAGAATTTAATTTGCCGAATAATTCGTACAATATAGTGTTATAGTTTTTCAACCACTCGCTCAACACTGAAACGGAAGTCACAACGCACCTAAACGCATGAGTAACGTTCACTAAAGCAAAAGTTTTTGATGGAAATGCATCGAAAGTTGTCTATTATCAGCAACTTTTAGGAGGCAAGAACATTAATGTAACACCAACACAACAAAACAATCCAAATACCCTAAAAGACATATAAAAGTTTAAATATGATCAGTATGATTTTGTTGTATTTTACAATGGTTATAATGCTGATGAAAATCCCATTAGATAGGATACATTATATATCAATAAAATAATAATAAAACTAACTTCTGCTTTCTTCGTCTCTTAAGCTCTCTTCCCTAGCTCTTTGAACTTGTTCCTCTTCACTCAGTCCTGCCGTATAATTGTTAGATCTGGGTTCCTGTTGACTGGTACTACGAGTGGTGTAACCTCTGTTAGATTCTGAAACACACAAATCATGGTAATACTTAGAAATCAAAAAAAGTTCAAGAAAGTGAAATCAATAAAAATTCATGTCAGAAGACTAGTGAATAGTCAATAAATTTAAAAGAGACTTGAAATATCTGCCATAATGATCTTAACTTGGCAGAGGAACAGTTCATAGTCACTAAAGTAAAATGTATCACTACAGTAATGTACAGTGTATGAGTCAGGAGGCATTGCAAGAAGGGGCCAAAGAAATATCAAACCAATTACCGTAACAAAAGGGAAAAAAATTGTTTCTATTGTAGCATACAACAGTACAGCTCACCCGGTCAAACAGAAAAATCAACATCTATTGTTGTTCACACCAGATCCACCTGATTTCAATTCAGTCGGGTACAACTGATCTAAGACTAAGAATGATATATTGACTTTGTATTTGGCCATTACATGTAGGCTGTAGCACTTTTGTTGACTCCTTGACATATTTTTTCCTTCAACCTGTGCCAGGGTTACACATGTACAAGTTACTGAAAAATCCTGCTTCTAGAACAGATTTGCAAATCAGGTTCTACTATATATATATGACATTGTTTTACCTTTAAAAGATTACTTATTCTAACCTTTTTATCTGCCTGCATTTTAAAATTTTACTTTCTTCAATCGAAAAAACATATGGCAGTACTTAATTGGATTAATCTTTTCACTTCACTACTATGATGTTCATTGGTAATGCTTACCGATATATGAAATTATCTGATATTCAGACCAAATAAATACCTGTATAACCTGTTCTGTAGCCTGTTGACTGTCTCTGATATGTGTAGACTGGGGCTTTAATAAATACCTGCATAACCTGTTCTGTAGCCTGCTGACTGTCTCTGATATGTGTAGGCTGGGGCTTTAATAAATACCTGTATAACCTGTTCTGTAGCCTGTTGACTGTCTCTGATATGTGTAGGCTGGAGCTTTAATAAATACCTGTATAACCTGTTCTGTAGCCTGTTGACTGTCTCTGATATGTGTAGGCTGGGGCTTTAATAAATACCTGTATAACCTGTTCTGTAGCCTGTTGACTGTCTCTGATATGTGTAGGCTGGAGCTTTAATAAATACCTGTATAACCTGTTCTGTAGCCTGTTGACTGTCTCTGATATGTGTAGGCTGGAGCTTTAATAAATACCTGCATAACCTGTTCTGTAGCCTGCTGACTGTCACTGATATGTGTAGACTGGGGCTTTAATAAATACCTGTATAACCTGTTCTGTAGCCTGTTGACTGTCTCTGATATGTGTAGACTGGGGCTTTAATAAATACCTGCATAACCTGTTCTGTAGCCTGCTGACTGTCTCTGATATGTGTAGGCTGGGGCTTTAATAAATACCTGTATAACCTGTTCTGTAGCCTGTTGACTGTCTCTGATATGTGTAGACTGGGGCTTTAATAAATACCTGCATAACCTGTTCTGTAGCCTGCTGACTGTCTCTGATATGTGTAGGCTGGGGCTTTAATAAATACCTGTATAACCTGTTCTGTAGCCTGTTGACTGTCTCTGATATGTGTAGGCTGGAGCTTTAATAAATACCTGTATAACCTGTTCTGTAGCCTGTAGACTGTCTCTGATATGTGTAGGCTGGGGCTTTAATAAATACCTGCATAACCTGTTCTGTAGCCTGTTGACTGTCTCTGATATGTGTAGGCTGGAGCTTTAATAAATACCTGCATAACCTGTTCTGTAGCCTGCTGACTGTCTCTGATATGTGTAGGCTGGGGCTTTAATAAATACCTGTATAACCTGTTCTGTAGCCTGTTGACTGTCTCTGATATGTGTAGGCTGGAGCTTTAATAAATACCTGCATAAACTGTTCTGTAGCCTGTAGACTGTCTCTGATATGTGTAGACTGGGGCTTTAATAAATACCTGCATAACCTGTTCTGTAGCCTGTTGACTGTCTCTGATATGTGTAGACTGGGGCTTTAATAAATACCTGCATAACCTGTTCTGTAGCCTGCTGACTGTCTCTGATATGTGTAGGCTGGGGCTTTAATAAATACCTGTATAACCTGTTCTGTAGCCTGTTGACTGTCTCTGATATGTGTAGGCTGGGGCTTTAATAAATACCTGCATAAACTGTTCTGTAGCCTGTAGACTGTCTCTGATATGTGTAGACTGGGGCTTTAATAAATACCTGCATAACCTGTTCTGTAGCCTGTAGACTGTCTCTGATATGTGTAGGCTGGCGCTTTAATAAATACCTGTATAACCTGTTCTGTAGCCTGTTGACTGTCTCTGATATGTGTAGACTGGGGCTTTAATATATACCTGCATAAACTGTTCTGTAGCCTGTTGACTGTCTCTGATATGTGTAGACTGGGGCTTTAATAAATACCTGCATAACCTGTTCTGTAGCCTGTTGACTGTCTCTGATATTTGAGGCTGGAGCTTTAATAAATACCTGCATAAACTGTTCTGTAGCCTGTTGACTGTCTCTGATATGTGTAGGCTGGGGCTTTAATAAATACCTGTATGACCTGTTCTGTAGCCTGTTGACTGTCTCTGATATGTGTAGACTGGGGCTTTAATAAATACATGCATAACCTGTTCTGTAGCCTGTTGACTGTCTCTGATATGTGTAGACTGGGGCTTTAATAAATACCTGTATAACCTGTTCTGTAGCCTGTTGACTGTCTCTGATATGTGTAGGCTGGAGCTTTAATAAATACCTGTATAACCTGTTCTGTAGCCTGTTGACTGTCTCTGATATGTGTAGACTAGGGCTTTAATAAATACCTGCATAACCTGTTCTGTAGCCTGTTGACTGTCTCTGATATGTGTAGGCTGGGGCTTTAATAAATACCTGTATAACCTGTTCTGTAGCCTGTTGACTGTCTCTGATATGTGTAGGCTGGAGCTTTAATAAATACCTGTATAACCTGTTCTGTAGCCTGTAGACTGTCTCTGATATGTGTAGACTGGGGCTTTAATAAATACCTGCATAACCTGTTCTGTAGCCTGTTGACTGTCTCTGATATGTGTAGGCTGGGGCTTTAATAAATACCTGCATAACCTGTTCTGTAGCCTGCTGACTGTCTCTGATATGTGTAGACTGGGGCTTTAATAAATACCTGTATAACCTGTTCTGTAGCCTGTTGACTGTCTCTGATATGTGTAGGCTGGGGCTTTAATAAATACCTGTATAACCTGTTCTGTAGCCTGTAGACTGTCTCTGATATGTGTAGGCTGGGGCTTTAATAAATACCTGTATAACCTGTTCTGTAGCCTGTTGACTGTCTCTGATATGTGTAGGCTGGGGCTTTAATAAATACCTGTATAACCTGTTCTGTAGCCTGTTGACTGTCTCTGATATGTGTAGGCTGGGGCTTTAATAAATACCTGTATAACCTGTTCTGTAGCCTGTTGACTGTCTCTGATATGTGTAGACTAGGGCTTTAATAAATACCTGCATAACCTGTTCTGTAGCCTGTTGACTGTCTTTGATATGTGTAGGCTGGGGCTTTAATAAATACCTGTATAACCTGTTCTGTAGCCTGTTGACTGTCTCTGATATGTGTAGACTGGGGCTTTAATAAATACCTGTATAACCTGTTCTGTAGCCTGTTGACTGTCTCTGATATGTGTAGGCTGGGGCTTTAATAAATACCTGTATAACCTGTTCTGTAGCCTGTTGACTGTCTCTGATATGTGTAGGCTGGGGCTTTAATAAATACCTGCATAACCTGTTCTGTAGCCTGTTGACTGTCTCTGATATGTGTAGGCTGGAGCTTTAATAAATACCTGCATAACCTGTTCTGTAGCCTGTTGACTGTCTCTGATATGTGTAGACTGGGGCTTTAATAAATACCTGTATAACCTGTTCTGTAGCCTGTTGACTGTCTCTGATATGTGTAGGCTGGGGCTTTAATAAATACCTGCATAACCTGTTCTGTAGCCTGTTGACTGTCTCTGATATGTGTAGGCTGGAGCTTTAATAAATACCTGCATAACCTGTTCTGTAGCCTGTTGACTGTCTCTGATATGTGTAGGCTGGGGCTTTAATAAATACCTGCATAAACTGTTCTGTAGCCTGTTGACTGTCTCTGATATGTGTAGGCTGGAGCTTTAATAAATACCTGCATAACCTGTTCTGTAGCCTGTTGACTGTCTCTGATATGTGTAGGCTGGGGCTTTAATAAATACCTGTATAACCTGTTCTGTAGCCTGCTGACTGTCTCTGATATGTGTAGGCTGGAGCTTTAATAAATACCTGTATAACCTGTTCTGTAGCCTGTAGACTGTCTCTGATATGTGTAGACTGGAGCTTTAATAAATACATGCATAACCTGTTCTGTAGCCTGTTGACTGTCTCTGATATGTGTAGACTGGGGCTTTAATAAATACCTGTATAACCTGTTCTGTAGCCTGTTGACTGTCTCTGATATGTGTAGGCTGGGGCTTTAATAAATACCTGTATAACCTGTTCTGTAGCCTGTTGACTGTCTCTGATATGTGTAGGCTGGGGCTTTAATAAATACCTGCATAACCTGTTCTGTAGCCTGTTGACTGTCTCTGATATGTGTAGACTGGGGCTTTAATAAATACCTGCATAACCTGTTCTGTAGCCTGTTGACTGTCTCTGATATGTGTAGGCTGGGGCTTTAATAAATACCTGCATAACCTGTTCTGTAGCCTGTTGACTGTCTCTGATATGTGTAGGCTGGAGCTTTAATAAATACCTGTATAACCTGTTCTGTAGCCTGTTGACTGTCTCTGATATGTGTAGGCTGGGGCTTTAATAAATACATGCATAACCTGTTCTGTAGCCTGTTGACTGTCTCTGATATGTGTAGGCTGGGGCTTTAATAAATACCTGCATAAACTGTTCTGTAGCCTGTTGACTGTCTCTGATATGTGTAGGCTGGAGCTTTAATAAATACCTGCATAACCTGTTCTGTAGCCTGTAGACTGTCTCTGATATGTGTAGGCTGGGGCTTTAATAAATACCTGCATAACCTGTTCTGTAGCATGTTGACTGTCTCTGATATGTGTAGACTGGGGCTTTAATAAAAACCTGTATAACCTGTTCTGTAGCCTGTTGACTGTCTCTGATATGTGTAGGCTGGGGCTTTAATAAATACCTGCATAACCTGTTCTGTAGCCTGTTGACTGTCTCTGATATGTGTAGGCTGGGGCTTTAATAAATACCTGCATAACCTGTTCTGTAGCCTGTTGACTGTCTCTGATATGTGTAGACTGGGGCTTTAATAAATACCTGCATAACCTGTTCTGTAGCCTGTTGACTGTCTCTGATATGTGTAGGCTGGAGCTTTAATAAATACCTGTATAACCTGTTCTGTAGCCTGTTGACTGTCTCTGATATGTGTAGGCTGGGGCTTTAATAAATACATGCATAACCTGTTCTGTAGCCTGTTGACTGTCTCTGATATGTGTAGGCTGGGGCTTTAATAAATACCTGCATAAACTGTTCTGTAGCCTGTTGACTGTCTCTGATATGTGTAGGCTGGAGCTTTAATAAATACCTGCATAACCTGTTCTGTAGCCTGTAGACTGTCTCTGATATGTGTAGGCTGGGGCTTTAATAAATACCTGCATAACCTGTTCTGTAGCCTGTTGACTGTCTCTGATATGTGTAGGCTGGGGCTTTAATAAATACCTGTATAACCTGTTCTGTAGCCTGTTGACTGTCTCTGATATGTGTAGGCTGGGGCTTTAATAAATACCTGCATAACCTGTTCTGTAGCCTGTTGACTGTCTCTGATATGTGTAGACTGGGGCTTTAATAAATACCTGCATAACCTGTTCTGTAGCCTGTTGACTGTCTCTGATATGTGTAGACTGGGGCTTTAATAAATACCTGTATAACCTGTTCTGTAGCCTGTTGACTGTCTCTGATATGTGTAGGCTGGAGCTTTAATAAATACCTGTATAACCTGTTCTGTAGCCTGTTGACTGTCTCTGATATGTGTAGGCTGGGGCTTTAATAAATACCTGTATAACCTGTTCTGTAGCCTGTTGACTGTCTCTGATATGTGTAGGCTGGGGCTTTAATAAATACCTGCATAACCTGTTCTGTAGCCTGTTGACTGTCTCTGATATGTGTAGGCTGGAGCTTAAATAAAAATAAAAAGATTATATTTATTATCAGATTGTTACTTACATCATTAACAAAAGTCACATAATTATCTCTTAAAGGTATTAATAGATATTTACATTTACTTCAGACACTAATATAACATGTGGTTCTTTCATTACAGGAAAGATATGTCTAAAATTCATGATGGATGAAATCTAAATAAAATTCTTTTAAAATAGCACCTTGAAGCTTACATACAAGATATTATAACTTACTACTTTATACAGCTTGTAAATATTAAACATGACAAAAAATTGTCATCAAACAATCTTTATTCTAACGTATCATAACTATCCGTTGATATAGAACTGTGTACAGGTAACTGACCAAATATCCTATCCAAATGGCCTAACCTACCTGGAGCAATAAGACTGTCCATCAATGGTTTTAGTGGACCTTTTATGTATAGTAAACCTACTAATATCCCAGCCAAATGACCTAACCTACCTGGAGCTATAAGACTGTCCATCAATGGTTTTAGTGGACCTTTTATGTATAGTAAACCTACTAATATCCCAGCCAAATGGCCTAACCTACCTGGAGCAATAAGACTGTCCATCAATGGTTTTAGTGGACCTTTTATGTATAGTAAACCTACTAATATCCCAGCCAAATGGCCTAACCTACCTGGAGCAATAAGACTGTCCATCAATGGTTTTAGTGGACCTTTTATGTATAGTAAACCTACTAATATCCCAGCCAAATGTCCTAACCTACCTGGAGCTATAAGACTGTCCATCAATGGTTTTAGTGGACCTTTTATGTATAGTAAACCTACTAATATCCCAGCCAAATGTCCTAACCTACCTGGAGCTATAAGACTGTCCATCAATGGTTTTAGTGGACCTTTTATGTATAGTAAACCTACTAATATCCCAGCCAAATGGCCTAACCTACCTGGAGCAATAAGACTGTCCATCAATGGTTTTAGTGGACCTTTTATGTATAGTAAACCTACTAATATCCTATCCAAATGGCCTAACCTACCTGGAGCAATAAGACTGTCCATCAATGGTTTTAGTGGACCTTTTATGTATAGTAAACCTACTAATATCCTATCCAAATGTCCTAACCTACCTGGAGCTATAAGACTGTCCATCAATGGTTTTAGTGGACCTTTTATGTATAGTAAACCTACTAATATCCTACCCAAATGTTCTTACCTACCTGGAGCAATAAGACTGTCCATCAATGGTTTTAGTGGACCTTTTATGTATAGTAAACCTACTAATATCCCAGCCAAATGTCCTAACCTACCTGGAGCTATAAGACTGTCCATCAATGGTTTTAGTGTACCTTTTATGTATAGTAAACCTACTAATATCCTATCCAAATGTCCTAACCTACCTGGAGCAATAAGACTGTCCATCAATGGTTTTAGTGGACCTTTTATGTATAGTAAACCTACTAATATCCCAGCCAAATGGCCTAACCTACCTGGAGCAATAAGACTGTCCATCAATGGTTTTAGTGGACCTTTTATGTATAGTAAACCTACTAATATCCCAGCCAAATGGCCTAACCTACCTGGAGCAATAAGACTGTCCATCAATGGTTTTAGTGGACCTTTTATGTATAGTAAACCTACTAATATCCCAGCCAAATGTTCTTACCTACCTGGAGCTATAAGACTGTCCATCAATGGTTTTAGTGGACCTTTTATGTATAGTAAACCTATTAATATCCTATCCAAATGGCCTAACCTACCTGGAGCAATAAGACTGTCCATCAATGGTTTTAGTGGACCTTTTATGTATAGTAAACCTACTAATATCCCAGCCAAATGTCCTAACCTACCTGGAGCTATAAGACTGTCCATCAATGGTTTTAGTGGACCTTTTATGTATAGTAAACCTACTAATATCCTATCCAAATGTCCTAACCTACCTGGAGCTATAAGACTGTCCATCAATGGTTTTAGTGGACCTTTTATGTATAGTAAACCTACTAATATCCCAGCCAAATGGCCTAACCTACCTGGAGCTATAAGACTGTCCATCAATGGTTTTAGTGGACCTTTTATGTATAGTAAACCTACTAATATCCTATCCAAATGTCCTAACCTACCTGGAGCTATAAGACTGTCCATCAATGGTTTTAGTGGACCTTTTATGTATAGTAAACCTACTAATATCCCAGCCAAATGTCCTAACCTACCTGGAGCAATAAGACTGTCCATCAATGGTTTTAGTGGACCTTTTATGTATAGTAAACCTACTAATATCCCAGCCAAATGTCCTTACCTACCTGGAGCAATAAGACTGTCCATCAATGGTTTTAGTGGACCTTTTATGTATAGTAAACCTACTAATATCCCAGCCAAATGACCTGAAAGGTAAAAAACAGAAAATTTAATATCACAATACAAATGTACATGTACCTGCTCATTAGATTTCTAAAAACAAGAATGTGTCCATAGTACATGAATGCCACAATCACACTATCATTTTCTATGTTCAGTGGACCCTGAAATTGGTGTAAAAACTGCAATTTGGCATTAAAATTGGACAGATCTTATAATAAGGAACATGTGTAATAGGTTTCAATTTGATAGGACTTCCAATTTCATCAAAAACTACCACGACCAAAAACTTTGACCTGAAGTGGGGCAGACTGACAGATGGACAGACAAGATTATACCATAATAAGTCCTGTAAACAGGTGTATAAAAATGCTTTCAAGGCTAGATGAAAACTGCCAAACTGACATATACCGGTACATCTTCCAAATATTCTACCCCAAAAAATAAAGTTAACCTACTGCTTATACTCTCTTACCCTATGTGCCATCAGGCATAGCAAGGACTAAATAATATTAGTACTGCTAATAGAATTTGAGAAATAGACCTAAACATGCAACTTGAACCTTGATTTATACTGATCCATAAAATGATGTCTGATGGAAATTTAGACCTTGCAATTTGAAACACAAAAATTAAGAACAACTGACATAACACTGACAGAAACATTGTCATCTAAAAACAAAGTATAGAGACTACTGGTCTTCCACCCTATGAAATAAAAAGCTTAATACAAATAGTGTACAGCATGTCCCCATGTCTGACATTCTGTGACTTTAACCACAGATGAGACAATCTATAGGAATAATTAAATATTTCTTTGTGACCTTAATATTTACATGTCAGCAGATGAAAAAGAGGAATCAATCTTTAAATGGTATCATGGTCAACTACTGTACAATTTGGAAATGAGGTAACTTCCATGAGTTTATAAATAAACAAAACCTGCATTGCTTTCTGCAATTGATTCATGGCACATGTACAAAATGTATACTACAGCAGAAATGATCATTCCCTTAAATCATGAATAAAAAGGAAACTTTGATAAAATATTCCTTGTACAAAGAGTGTTATCATATTTCATACTATAAACAAACTGGAATGGCAGCACAGCAGATTAGAAAAATGCTTACAAGCTAGAACTCAAAACTATCAAGTTGAAAAAGGTAAGCTAGAAACTAGAAATCAAACAATATATCTACAGAAAAATCAAATATAATTGCTTCCAATTTTCAGAGTACTTGAAAAAGGGATTGTTAAAATTTTAACCATGTGCTCTTTTTTTAGTGATGTTTTTGTGGAAAGGTGTGTAATATCTTACCTGTAAATGAAACATGGGGTGTAATAAGTTGTATTATAACAAGCTCTGCCCAGAAAGCTATCTTGCTTGGTACAGGTATAAAACCTAAGATGTACTGAGTTCCTGCTGGACTATAGTGACTCACTAACACCTTCAATGCAAATATCACACCTAAAATATAACAAAAGGCTTTGAATAAGTATCATAAGTAAATGTACAAAGAACATCTTTATATAAGAAATTGCAAGCCCTATCTCTTACCAAGAATATTTTCCTCCCCTCCTTATTTAGAATATAATTATCCTGACTCTAGTTGGGTCTGGTTGCTGAAATCCTGATCTTAAATGGTCCCTTTGATGCTGAGTTCAATATAATTGATAAGAGATACATCAAAGGAATCCTGGGATTCCAAGAAAGCTGAAACTAGGATAAATGCGAATGTTTTTGTTGAGAATTATAAGGATCAAACATTTTTTTAGAAGTTAATAATATGATTTTTTTTATTGAGAAATGTGAAATCTGGATGTCAAATTGTGCAAGTTAGATTGAGTAAAAATATCAATTTGATTTTTTTTGGTTTAATCCTAATAGTTTACCAGTAAGGGTTTGCCATAATTAGAACTGAAGAATAAAACATATATTAGATTTTAGTAAACTCTCACGTCTGTTTCTGATAAGAAATATAGGATTGTTTATTTCTTACATTTGTCGGATACATTTTTAAAAATTCCAATGTAAAAAGGTTAAATGAAATAAATTCCTACAAAGATGGTGTGTTGAGCTTCTTACAATCAAATGCATTAATTTAATTTAGCTGCTCATTATTTTTTATTTGAGTTTTGACGGCATATAGCTATGAATCATTTTAATATTTTACGATAAAGTTACCTGAAAATCCTACTGCACATACAAGATCATATGATGAATCATCAAGTACTCTCTCCAGAGCGATGTTAAGTCCAAGATAAGTCAGACTAGTTAATACTGTAAATACTGCAAGTAAGTACAAAAAATACACACTTTTAAATTTACGCTCCAGTACTCTCCCTTTGTAAAGGAATGATGCCATGTTGTAATATAAATGAATGTCATTGGAATGGTACAATGCTGCTAATATCAACCTTCGCCATTCTTTACGATATAAAACATGATAAACACTAAGACAAACTTTGCCTGCATTGGGGAACCATTTCATCAGATCACCAAATTGTAAAAAGATGGCTGATTGTAGTACAACTGCTGCCAGTGTCACGGGAGGAATGTTATCTACACCAATGTTCATCATCTGTGCTCCGAGGAGTAAAACACCAAGTCCTCTCCCGCCAGATCGTCCTCCTAGATAAGGCATTCTGATATTGTCTATTCACTTCTCTTCTCTCCCCAATTAATGGTTATTTGTAACTGTCCTGATTCACTACAATAATAAATTTACAATAAATAACAAATATAAATTTAACATTACTAGTATAAAATGTGCTTTATATATTTAAAACATGGATCTGCCAAAAGAAAATATAACATGTATAACTTAGAAATAAAGTAAATATTTACAGAAGCACATGAATCAAGTTTATACTAAAAAATAAAACAGTTTATTGGTTTAACTTAATTTGGTGTACATGTTGTACAAACTTTTAGAGTAATTTTTAGATTAACATTATGGATACAAAGCTGCTGTTGTCCTAATTGGATTTTGCATCTTTTCAAGGTGTGGCCAATACATTCTATAGAGATCATGGCATTATGGATGTCACATCCTGCATCAGTTTCAAACGCTTTGTAAGGACGCCTACAGGTGCAGGAGTTTTTCACTACATTGAAGACCCATTAGTGGCCTTCGGCTGTAGTCAGCTCTATGGTTGGGTTGTTGTCGCTTTGACACTTTCCCCATTTCCTTTCTCAATTTTATTTTATACATGTACTTGTATCGATCATTATTATCTTCTTCTTTTGTTACAGAAAACCATCAATGTACTAATGTTTACTTACCAGTGCATGCCTGGTTATTAATGATTTAAAAATAAATTGATAAGAAGAATTTATTATCAAATGTTATTATCAAAACATTGTATGTAAACAATGACACGGGTTATGTTCTTCTCATATATGTTATGATGGTATGATACTAAACCCCTAACAGGAAGGATTGTGCCTGATGTTCATATGATGAAATCATAATCTTTCAGTCAGTTTAATTGGAGTCTGTAGCTGGCATGTCAGTTAATCTCTAGTAGTCAGTTGTTATTTATGTATTATTGTCATTTTGTTTATTTTCTTTGGTTACATCTTTTAAAATCAGACTCTGATTTCTCTTGAACTGAATTTTAATGTGTGTATTGTTATGCGTTTACTTTTCTACATTGGTTACAGGTATAGGGGGAGGGTTGAGATCTCACAAACATGTTTAACCCCGCCGAATTTTTGCGCCTGTCCCAAGTCAGGAGCCTCTGGCCTTTGTTAGTCTTGTATTATTTTAATTTTAGTTTCTTGTGTACAATTTGGAAATTAGTATGGCGTTCATTATCACTGGACTAGTATATATTTGTTTAGGGGCCAGCTGAAGGAAGCCTCTGGGTGCGGGGATTTCTCGCTACATTGAAGACCTGTTGGTGACCTTCTGCTGTTGTTTTTTATTTGGTCGGATTGTTGTCTCTTTGACACATTCCCCATTTCCATTCTCAATTTTAACTTTATATAAATTTTATTAAACTAATTTTTTTAGGGGGATCTGTACAGAAATATGTCCCTGAGTGTTTAAGTACATATAACCTCAAAAAAGCATTTAAAGTAACTCTAGGAGATAGTTGTCAATCTATTAAAGTACATGTATTGTTATATGATTTTACACTCATG
Organism: Mytilus trossulus; assembly: GCF_036588685.1. NCBI lineage: Eukaryota > Metazoa > Mollusca > Bivalvia > Mytilida > Mytilidae > Mytilus > Mytilus trossulus. The sequence continues at coordinate 83,413,574 of NC_086375.1, read as the reverse complement.
CAGTCTCAGTATAGATCAGTATATACATCTCTTTATTTTTAAAAATAATAATGTATACATTACATCTAAATCTGCACTTTACCTTTCTTTCAATCTTGTTGACTTCATATATGATGTAACACTCTCTCATTCTTCACAGTTGACATTTAACACAAAATGCAATATTTTTATGATATCATAGCTTACAAAGGCAGCCATATTAGAATGCCTCAGCCAATCAATGTTAAGAGCAACGTGTACTTTCGGTTTGTTTAACAACAAAAATGTTACTGACTTTTGGGGTTGAAAAATCTTATAAAACAACTTTTTATTTTTCTCTATCTGAAGATACATGATGGACCTACTTCTTTCTCGTTAAAATCGAGACACGAATTATCGTTGCTAAAAATAAATTTGGAATTTTTAGTGTCTATTTTTAGAAACCTACAAAAACCCTGAAACAGAGGGAAGTGCATTTCAGAACCTAGAATTTGCTTACATTGATTAACAGGATTAACAATATTATTTTTTGTTATAGCTTTTAATATGAAATTGGACATGCACTATTATAAGATGATATTCTTTACCATAGAAGGAGCGAGATGACCGGATTCAAACAATCTACTTTCACTTCGCTATGACATCAGTGGAATATTTGAAATAACAGAAAACAGGTTAAAATCTATGAAACTATTGAACTATTATAATTTGTTTGAATTTTAGCGTTACATGTAATTTTGTATAGCTTTGATAACAAACATACAAAATGATAAGGTTCACAAAGAGTTAAAATCGGCCATAAGATTTTTATATTTTAAGTTGTCCTATAATATAAAACTCTGCAGGTTCATATCGTTTACATTCAACGTTTTTTATTGGATATTTTCTTTTACAGATATTTTTTTTTACTATCAATGTTGAACTGTTTTTTATTGGATATTTTCTTTTACTGATATTTTTTTTACTTTCAATGTTGAACTGTTTTTTATCGGATACTTTTTTCTTCTTCTTCTTTCCGGTTACGAGTCGAACTCTATAAAAGTGTAATTGACTCGGGCGCATCTCAAACAGACAGGAGGCCACTCCTCTCTGGCCAAAAGTAAAAGTCCAGGAAAATCTGGATGGTATTTACAATAAAATATACTAAATTACAACTATATACACTTGTTCTCCTGATGTCTATTTCATATGTGGTTGGTTCCAGGGGATGGTGTTCACTCTGGACCTGAAGTCCTCTAGTGATCCAGACTCCACTTCTGATTCTGGGAGTTTGTTCCACTCTCTCGTTGTTCTTGGGAAGAATGAGTGATAGAAGACATCCCTCTTCACTCTTGTCTGTCTAAATTTGTGGTTGCCCCTGGTTCTACTGTCACCTGATGTATTGTACTTGGCTGAATCAATGGCAATCATCTGGTGTTGAGTCTTGTAACACAGCACCAGACTCTGTTTTCATCGTCTGTGCTGCAGTGTTTCACATTGAAGTTTTTTTTACTATCAATGTTGAACCTCAGTTGAATGTAAATGATACGAATCTGCAGAGTCTTATATTATAGGACTACATGTATATCTAAACAGGCCAGAATTCAACAAATTTATCCAAAAAAAATCTGCCAATATAGAGGCGCTATTCTTTCACAAATTGTGACTTTGATGACTTTGATGGGAAATTCACGTTCCCTTTGGAACTCATACCACATTTTTATACATATTTACTTTTGGCTGCAACCTCAATTTCTGCAAATTGTTGTGTCTATAGGGATTCAATGTAAAAACCTTTTGGTTACAGAATATGTTAGATCATAATTTACCACAAAATTTCTCCTCAAGCTTTTAGTTCAGAGAAATGCACAAAACACCTTTTTTGAATCTCCAAAATGGAGCCTCTAATGTACATGGACATTAAAGAACAGATTTGTTTTACAAAACCACTATAGGCTTTTGAAATGTTTCCTTTTATATCCAAATTACAACCATTATGACTTCCTTTTTCTATGAAGTAACATTCCAGAAGGGACTGCATTCGGGGTATAGATATCTCCAAGTTGATACAATATTTAATAGCTTGCTTTTCCTGTCATAATTTCCTCAATAAAGTGTTGCTACTTAAAAGAAACCTTGTCTTCAATTCATCCCTTTAAAAAATTTAGGCACATCCTGACAATAAAAATCTCAAAATGATGCCTTTAAATTCTGAATATCTAAGAATATATCAAGCTTGTCTTAAGCATACCAATGGTTCGACCTGAAAATGTACACATTTGGATAAATCCATACCCAAATTTTAGAAATAAGAATTTCATATAATTTAAATGCCATTTATTTCATTTTCATACAATCAGCATAATATGTTAAAACTTGTATAAAGAAGAACAATATGTTATGAAACAATGATATTGTGGAGGTAGTTGAAATTCCATCATAACATTTTCCAGGGAATATATGGCAATATTTCCTGTACAGGATAAATTGAATTGTGTTTCCTGTATTGAATTCTTTCAATCTCTTTTTGGTATTAAATTAAAAAGTTCAAGAGGATCATTAAAGAAAGATCTGTACATGTATATAATATTATCAATTTTCTACTTACCCTTTATCTTAGTTTGGAGCTACAATTTAATACAATTTAATATTGTGTATTGTTATTACTTCTGGAATAGAAATGATAAAAGTTTCAGACTAAAATCAATCAGGACAAGTATCTGTAGTCATAGTTAGGATGTATGTATTGTCATACGGTATATCTGAGACTCAGGGTATACATATAAGGATGTATGTATTGTCATACGGTATATCTGAGACTCAGGGTATACATATAAGGATGTATGTATTGTCATACGGTATATCTGAGACTCAGGGTATACATAGTTAGGATGTATGTATTGTCATACGGTATATCTGAGACTCAGGGTATACATAGTTAGGATGTATGTATTGTCATACCGTATATCTGAGACTCAGGGTATACATAGTTAGGATGTATGTATTGTCATACGGTATATCTGAGACTCAGGGTATACATAGTTAGGATGTATGTATTGTCATACGGTATATCTGAGACTCAGGGTATACATAGTTAGGATGTATGTATTGTCATACAGTATATCTGAGACTCAGGGTATACATAGTTAGGATGTATGTATTGTCATACGGTATATCTGAGACTCAGGGTATACATAGTTAGGATGTATGTATTGTCATACGGTATATCTGAGACTCAGGGTAGTCATAGTTAGGATGTATGTATTGTCATAGGGTATATCTGAGACTCAGGGTATACATAGTTAGGATGTATGTATTGTCATACGGTATATCTGAGACTCAGGGTATACATAGTTAGGATGTATGTATTGTCATAGGGTATATCTGAGACTCAGGGTATACATAGTTAGGATGTATGTATTGTCATACGGTATATCTGAGACTCAGGGTATACATAGTTAGGATGTATGTATTGTCATACGGTATATCTGAGACTCAGGGTATACATAGTTAGGATGTATGTATTGTCATACGGTATATCTGAGACTCAGGGTATACATATAAGGATGTTGACTTTATATAGATATTTAAATTATAACTATAATGCTTTAAGAAATGTAAATATACAAATGAATATAAGTATTTTATTGAAACCAAGGGATATTTTTAATTAAATGAATTGAAAGCAGTAATATTAACTTTGACAAAACTTTCAGATGAGACAAGGTGTTTTGACAAAAAAGCATAAGCAATAATTCATTATATAAAGTACATAGAATTTATAATTTATAATTTTCAGTTATATATTTGATCCTGACATATCAAAAACCTAAAAATGTGTATTAATTGATTATGTTTCTTAAGAAACATCTGTATAACATATGGAAATAGTTTAAAATAAGGAAGGAAATTCATATGTTTCCTTACTAGGATTTAGTTTAGTTTTTTCTATTTCCTTGATCTAGTCCTAGAGTAATGGATGTTGTAAGTCAGTGATATTTATTATAATATTTATGTATATTATAATATGGTATCTGTGTATAGAAAATCTAACATTGTCTATCCAGGTAAGCTATTTTATGTTTAATAGGACAAAACAGTAACAATGATTTTACAAGAAATATTAAAAACAGAAGAAAATTACAGTTATCTCCCTTATTCAGAAACTCAAAAGTGAACAAAGCATTGGAATGTTTTAATTTCGGCTACTTGTGTGCGTTCTTTTTCATTCTTTTCATGTTCTTTATTTAATTAAAAAAAAATAGAATGGGAGATAACTCCCAATAGCCTCAGTTATATCTATGTTAATAATTTTGCTATTCATAGTATTGGATTTTGGTATTTGATATTGTTATGTACATGCTGTTATTTAAGAGAGACCAATGTCTGGCCTAGTTTTGTTTCAATGAATTTACTAACATCCTTACTTACAAAAAAGGGGGGATGTAATGTAAACAACATCCCAAATATTGACATAACATGAGGGGATGTGGTAAAATAGCCAATAAGACAACTATCCACATGAGACCAAAAAAAATAGATGTTAGCAACTATATGTCACAGTAAACCTTACATTACAAATGGAGTATATTGCAATGCCTTTTCTTTAACCAAACAATAAAAGACTTTTTTATTTTTTCCAGCAATGGACAGAACTTGGATAGATGAGATAAGAGATTCTGAAGTTTTGTTGATCTTTGATGACAGTGATGACTTCTACATTAAAAAATGGATTATTCCAGAATTAAAAGCCAAAAATCTAAAATATGTGTTACCAGAAATTCATATACCTCCTGGCAGACAAAAACTTAGTTTGATGCCTGAAGCCATTGAAAATAGTAAAAAAGTATTAATCATATTGTCTGAGCACACAAAGAAAAGATTTAAATGTACTTTTGAAATTTTTCTTGCACTTGAGAAAAGTTTAAGTACAAACAAAATGTGTGTGACGATTGCATTGCTGGGATCATTAGATAGAAGAGATGTGCCAAAGATCCCTATGTTAGAGCACAGTATGATAGCCAAAGTTACAGAAAATGACCAACCTTACACTATTCAAAAAGTTATTGAAAATATCAAAGGTGGGTGAAAAGTTTATGTAATCAATGCACCATTACAATTCTAAATTCTTTAGCATTGAATATTGACGTTAATTTTATTCAGGAGCAACCCTCTTGTAAAATAGGTAGTCTTTATAAACATAAAATTTTATTGTGCACAACTAAATCTTGGGCTCCCTGTTGAAGACTGTACCTTGACCTATAATGGTTTACTTTTATAAATTGTGACTAGGATGGAGAGTTGTCTCACTGGCACTCATACCACATCTTCCTATATCTATTCATTGTGATCAATTAATAAATTTAAACATGTGATTAACTTTGTTACAATGTGTTTATAACTTGTTACATTGTGTTTAACTTGTTTCATCATGTTTAACTTGTTTCATCATGTTTAACTTGTAACATTGTGTTTAACTTGTTACATTGTGTTTAACTTGTTACATTGTGTTTAACTAATGTTTTCATTATGTTAAATTTGTAGATGATAGTGTAAGTCTTAGTGACAAAATGCCAGCTGGTAACTTAGCAACAGGACTAGCCTGGAGTCATTTTTTAGGATATCTCAGTATAATTCTTCCAGGTATATTTATAAATCAACTTAAGTCAAACATACCTCACACTTAAATTGGACAATGACTGAAATGTGTTATTTGTGCTTTGTCTATAAAACATATATTGTTTGTAATCTTCTGTAAAACAGACAAGAAAATTAGTAATTAAAAAAATGGTCAGATAATAAAATCAAGTAGGGGTGGGGAACAAATGTGATAAGTGAAAAAGATGGACATCATAATTGCTAAAAGGAATAATGATTAAAAATACCCCCAACATTCAAAAAAACAGTACAAAAAACACAAACATTGTATTGGAGAAATAAACTTAAAATATAGAGGTGAAAACAAGTGCGGTGGACAGAAGGGCAGACATATTTTACATAGAGATTTTTCAACCCAAAATAGATCAATACTAGTTATATGCTATAAGTGATAAATCTGGACTGCTTCTAAGCTACCTTATAATGAAAATTAGAAAGATACATAAATTACATTCAACAAATTATTTTGTTTCTTACATTTTGATGTTGGTCATTGGTATAGGTAGTATTCAAAGGATATAAGAAAACATTCGATCAACATTTAACATTCGTTTTTGGTTTTTACAGAACTCTCTTCAAATATTATTGAATGTGAATGGTTTCAAAGATTTCAAGGTAAAATGTCAACACGGTTCTTTATGCTATTACCAAAGTCAGGAACATGTAAGCCATTACAAGACCAAGACAGCAGAATTACTCATGTTGGTAACCTAAAAATAGAAGTGCACATTGCTGGAACTAAAAGGGTGTACACTCCAAATGTGTACTGCATACAAGATGAAGTGAAACAGGTATTATTTTCTTTTGATTGGCAGCTAAAAATTATTAAATTCTTTATAAATTTTTCATTTGAAAACAACAGGAAAGGAATATGTTAACAAGTGGTCAATAGATTAAATTTATCAAAAATCAGTCAAAATTAAAATTGAATTTGTAGCACCATTTTTATCATAATCTATATATCATATTAGGTTGATAAAACAAAATTATTGTTTAAATTGAGTTTTTAACTGATGTAATTTCAGGAACTTGTTCTTGGACTTAGATTTAGATTATGTCTGAAAAGTTAAAGATTTAATTAAGAAAAGTTGTGTCACAAATATATGTATCAATATGGATGTTCTGGATAATGTAACATAGTATGTTTAGAATCTTAAGATGGTATTTGTTTTTATCAGAACAAAAAAGAAAAACTGGTTTTAAAATATATCAATGGTAAATTGGCGTGGTAGATTTTTGCACCTGTCCCAAGTCAGGAGCCGCTCTGGCCTTTGTTAGTCTTGTATTATTTTAATTTTAGTTTCTTGTGTACAATTTGGAAATTAGTATGGCGTTCATTATCACTGAACTAGTATATATTTGTTTAGGGGCCAGCTGAAGGACGCCTCAGGGTGCGGGAATTTCTCGCTACATTGAAGACCTGTTGGTGACCTTCTGCTGTTGTTTTTTATTTGGTCGGGTTGTTGTCTCTTTGACACATTCCCCATTTCCATTCTCAATTTTATCTATTAGAAATATGTTCCCAAATCTTGAATATAATCCTGTTAAGTGACATTTTGTTTTAGGTATTAAAGAACTTATTTAATAAACATTTATACACTATACTATTAGTTTTGTTAATCATACCATATCTGAATATTTGGGTTCAAGAACCTTAGAGTAGGGTGCAATGTATGCTTTGAGCTTTGTCCTTTCTATTCATTATTTATGTATATTTTTGCTCAAAATTAATAGACAAAGTACATCAATGTTCAGATTTTGGTGATTAAAATATGGATTTTTTAAGGTTATTAGAAAAGAATCTAGTTAGATTACAATTAAATATTATTTTGGTAACAAAAATATTAATTTTTGTATATACACTGTTTTAGAAATTATTGCAAGGTTTTTACAAATGCAAATAATGCAACTAGGATAGTATCCCAATAATATGAACTCACATTCTGATATCTAATATACATATCTGTATGCAGCTTTTTCTGAATTTGCAAGAATTAATCTTGCATTTATGTTTATTCTTCAAAAATCAGAATTTACAGAGTTTACAGTATTTTGTGAAATTAACTTTCCTATACATTGATATTGAATAGGTTCTTTTTATATTCTATTTACCATATGATTATCCAATATGTCTCTATTTGATTATCTTTCTCATTGTTATCAAGGAACATTATTATTGCTGTGCAGAAATACCCAATGCCTTTGGTTGTATAGGGAAGATATTTCATGAGAAGTTAGGATTGTTAAATTCTCAACAGAGAAACCTTGAAGTGGAGAGATTTTACCATGTGTTGGACCAGATACTGAGCCATGAAAACAACAAACGATGTCACATGTTGTATGAACTTATAACTTATAATGGTATGTGATATATGTATAAGTTGTGAAATCATGAGACTTTAAATGCCTCTCAAGAAGTGGTGATTGTGGAGTTAATACTTTTGTTATAATCCATGAACATTCCTCAAAATTCGTGACATTTTTGTGTACACTTTGTCATGAACAAGCTGGTCAATAATATAAACATCAGTCTTTGAAAAGGTACCAACTTTGACCAAAAAGTGTTATTTATTCATGGTTAATATTGTGTTTTGTTAGGGTGCATGTTATCTTTTTCTTTTTATTCATCTAAATGTCATTCATGTTTTTTTACAGATGAAGATAAAACAGAAGACAGTTTACCAAGTACACATATACTTAAACATTTCCATAAAGAACGTACAGAAGACATAGATGAGGTATGATATGCTTTCAGAATTTTGGGTCCCTGATATTCTTCAACTTCTTACTAACTTGCCGTTTGAATCAAGTGTCAATGATGACTCTTTTGTGAAAAAAAATCCATAAGTTTCTGTAGTTTTTCATTGTGAATACATATTAGAGCTTAATTCTTAATAATTGACACCATTCTTAATATTAAATTGTTTTCAAGAGATTGTACCTTTAAAAGCTGACTATATTGTATTGGTTTTACTCATCGTAAAAGACCTTTATGATGACTTGTATTTGTTAACATCCTTGTCACTTGGTCATTGATAGATAGTTGTCTCTTTGGTAATCATACCACATCTTCTTTTTTTACATCTTTATCTTTGTAATTTTAGGAAACAAAGTCCCATAAAAAGTATAAATATGATGTCTGTCTTCTTTATGGTAAAGATGATGAAAACAAGGCACACGTCATTAGACAAACACTGATGTCAAAAAAAGATAAACCAAGAATTGCTGAGGCATGCCCAGATCAGGTGTCAATAGCTGAGGTCACAGAACAAGTCAAGGATTCTAAATGGGTTGTGTTACTTTTATCCAAGAACCAGAAATGGTTTGAGTTTTGGATTGTAGAACTTTTATGTAGTGGTGTTGAGACTGGTGAATTTGAATCACAGGACATATGTGTACTGCCATTGTTGTATAATGTAGACCCAGAATCCATCCCATCTTTTATAAGATGGCTGACATATATTGAAGCTAAACAAGGGGAGGACTTTGTGGAGAGAATATATGAAATCATAAAAGGTAAAATAACTTTTGAACTTTGTGCAGTTAATTGTTTTTATATATTTTAAAAAAGTAATATAATGATGTATAAGGTGAAGCTAAAGTAAATGGGTCATGTCACATAATTTATAAGATTTTATTTTCAACAAAGCAGCCAACAATGTGATGGTAGTATGAGGTAAGTACAACAGGAAAGTTCTTAAGTATGAACATAAAAATTCCTCTACATGTAGCTCCATGGTCTCCACAGAGTTACAATAAGCAACATATCATGTATGCCTCATCTCAGCTTAAGGCCTTCTCTGAACATTTGAATGTCCCAGCTGATTATGAAATGACTGGCTTTCCCTTATCATATCTGAAGTAATATATTCCTTTTTTAATGTTATATAAGAATGTTCTAATCCTTGTAGGACAAAGGGTAGCTTTAAGGACACAGAGTCCTGTAGGAAATGTACATGAAGGACTGGTATGGGGATTTGTTGTCAATTATTTACGTCATGTTTTACCAGGTAAGAATTCTACTCAAAGTCAAAACACTTTCAAAAATACAAATGAAAATATGGTGCAAGACAATATTGGTACACTACAAGATACACAAGATGCTTGATTTTCTGATTATAAAAATATTTGTATATATTGAAGGAATATATTAGGAGCTTTTAGGTCAAATGAAAATATGCTTGCATTATCCCTTACTTCAAGTTCAAGTTTAAACATTTTAAAAACAAGTTTGTTTAATTGTGAAACCTGTTTTGTTAAAACAATATTAAAATTATTGCAATCACCTATGAATTTATAGTGTATAACCCTACCCCCATTATTAAAACATTGATGATATTTCATTTTTAAAATTTTCATCAGATATAACAGAAAGAATAAAGGAAAAATTACAACAACTTGGAGTAAAAACAAGTGATCGACAGAACCATTATCATACGGGCTTGTTGGAGCTGGTTCCACAGAATTGTGAGGTACCAGCTAGGATGGATATAATAACAGATCAATATAAGATAGAGAATATGGGACGTATTGAAGCTACAAAGAAACAACAGCAGCAGAAAGTTGTCCGAGTATTTGCATGTAACTTTTACAAGTTGACAAAGGTATACATAATTGTAGGTCAAGGAAAAGATGCTCAAAAGATTAAGTAATGATGCATGGCAGTTCTTTTTAGTTTGGTCTCTACCTACATTTTTCCCAACTTATTTAAATTCAATGCAATTTAAATAATTGTGTAATTTGAACTTGCTGGGACTAACCAACAAAAACCAAAGGGACAAAGATATGAACAATAACAGGTCACTGTACTGTCTTAACAATGATTTGAACCCATACTGTATAGTCAAGTTATAGATGACAAAATGTGAAACAAATTCTAAAAGATAACTGATGGCCTGATTTTAATAAACTAGTGATACAGAGATATGATGCATGTCAGCAAAAAATTTAGAAAAAGACAATCTGATGGATTGCATCATTGCTAATTTATTCAAAGCCACTGGACCATGATCTATATAAAGGGCAAGGCCTCAAAAGTGTGATCAAACTTATATGTTCCTATAATAATGCAACTTTATAGACAACATCATTGATCTATCACAATTAGTTTCTATCAAACTGACTGAAGCAAACCTTAACATTATAAATATCTAAATTAATTCAAAGTCACTAGACCATCACCTATAGGGAAGGGCATCAAAATAGATGTCAACCTTGATATTTACTGATAATAAGGGAACTTAATAGTGACTATGACTTTTGTAGAAGGATGGTAACTGTTATTACTTTGCTGGTGAATTTGCTACACCAATCAGAACATTACATGGAATGGGTGCTTCTGTGATCTGTGGTCTTACAGCTGACAAAATGAAAAAAGAAGTCAAAAATTTTACTGACAAATTGGAAAGAATTATGAAGAAGGAACATGATGGTAAAAACTGTGCTATAATTCGGGTAAATGGTGGTAAGTCAAACATACTGCATTGAGTTCTCAAACTAATAAAGGTCAAAACTGTATCAGATGTCCATAGCATAAATTTAAGTGAACCCAAAATAACACCAGGTTCCTCCTCTCATTATATGACCTTGGAGCTCCTACTCAACACTCTGGATTTATTTGGAAACCTCTTTCTTACAAAAATGTTTGTCTTCTTTTTTGTTACTAAGACCTTGACCTTGGACATACGGTTATTATTACATGTGACATTCTATCCAAATAAGGTTGCAATCCTATTTATGGTTTTAGAGATATTATCTGGAAACCTCTTTCCTCAACTTATTTCAGTAATGTTTTAGTAACTGTTACTAAGTTTTATGACCTGAAAATCGAAGGAAATCCTGCTCTCATCAAATGTGACTATATAATTCAAGTACAGTTGTTTAGAAATGTCAAGTTTTTGATTTATCATCTAGAAAAAGTAAAAATCACAAAAATACCAAACTCTTAGGAAAATTCAAAAGAAAATTCAAAATAAAAAGCTTAAACATATCAAATGAATGGACAACAACTGTTGAGCAGACAACTAACCGCAGATAGGTCACAAAAGATTTAGCCACACTTTTCATGGTGGCACTTATATTAAGGATTTTATTTATCTCTCAAAACATTTAATTCACATCTAAAGAATAACAAAGAAGAGGATTTAGGTTAGATAGATAGTTTATTCTCATAAAACCATGCAAGTACAAAGGTTACAGAGAAGTTGAAAAATAATATACATAAAAAACAAAACATGCATTAAAAATGCATAAAATTCAAAAATTTCGGATGAGATAACATATTAAAGAATTTATATATAGACTTTTATAGTCAAGTGCAAATGTTAAAATTGTATAAAGAAATACTTCCTATAAGTATAAGTATGGTAAATAAATTATGGTTGTTAAGGTTCATGTGGACCCTATGGCTAAAATGGCTGTATTTTCACCTCAAAATTTACTCTGAGTACAGACAAACCTGCGCATCTGTAAAAAAATTCAGGCATAGCATGCCCTAGATAAATAAATTTTAAATATGTTTTATGTTTTAGAAAAATAAAAACTTACCAGGATTTTGCCGTTGCCTTTTTTTTCATTCCTCCAGAAGGTGCCAAAATAAACTAAGTTGGGAAACAGGTTTGAGAACTTCCCCACAGGTAAAAATTAAAGTGAGCATTTTTAATTGACATGGACATTAGATGGACAATAGATACCTGACAATAATTGGTTATTTTGTCACGGAATAGAAGTTCCTTCATAATATAAGTTCCAAAAGGAAAAACTATTCTGGAATATTATTTCCACAGGAATAAATATTACAGTAGATGTTCCTAACGGAATAAATAGTATAGAATATTTGTTCCGACAGGTACAGGTATTATGACATTGTTTATAATAAAGTTTCCACTGGAACTTCTGTAAGGTGGAACAAATATACGTTGACAATTTAAGATGTGTACCTGAGTGGACCATATCAAGGTAAACTCAACTGTTTGTTGATTTTATCATCTTCTGCAGAGACAAAAAAAAGTGTACGGCAAAATCCAGTTAAGTTATGAATTTTCTAAATCATACAATGCATTTGAATTCTATTTATCTAGGGCATGCTATGCCTTAAAACTTTTCCAGATGCACAGGTTTGCCTGTACTCAGAGAAAATTTTGAGGTGAAAATACGGCCATTTTAGCCATAGGGTCCACATGAACCTTATGAAGGAGTGAGCTTACTATTAATACATCTCATAAAATTGCAGAGGTTTCTAAGTGTCTTTGTTTTTTTTTAATTAAACAGTTTGTTGAATGCAATAATGTTATGTCTTGGTACTAGTTCATTTGGGATAAATCTTCTTCTTTCATCCTGTAAAGCAGGGCAAACAAAAATATAGTGGTATTCGTCTCCAATATCACTTTTCGTACATATTGGACATTTTCTATCGCTTCTGTCAATGTTATACCATCTCCCTTTTTCTATTGGCAGTGAATGATTCGATGTTTGGAATTTACAAAGTGTATATGTTAGCGGCAATAAGTGAAATTAGGCATTAAGCTTAAATCCTAGGCAATAAGCTAACGCCTAGGCAGTAAGTCTATTGCCTAAATGATGTTAGGCATTAGTCTTAAATCCTAGGATTTAAGCTTAAATCCTGAAAAATGTGTGCAGGCATTAAGCTTAATGCCTAAAATATAAATTCAAGTAAATAAACGACAGTTATTCAGTTAAATAAAATTATATTTGTTTCATAATAACATTATGAAAATTGGGGTCTGTTTATCAAAAGTGAGATCAGTCCTATAAGATATTCTTAGGACAGAAATTATGATAAAGATAGAACCGACTTTCGACATGTCTTAGCATGAACATCGAAGTATCTGAGGATTATCTTAGCTAGGATGACTTAACCGCTGTCCTAAGTATTGGCTTAAAAGAAAATAGCAAATGAAAAAAATGAAATATTGTTTCAAATCTAACCAAACAACTTTGATTTAAAAACCGATTAGTTATTAGAAAATAATTATTAGTTTTAAATTAAAGGCAATAAATAATTTTGATATTGTAATTACATGTACATAATATTTAAGTTCTTTGAAACAAAACATAGGTTAAAAAATATAACTGCGTTTTATATTAGAATTAAACAAACTTATTGTAAAAAGTTAAGTTAGATATGTTATCGGTAAAATCATTATTAAAGGAGCTGAATTAAAAGTGTCAAGGTTTCATACTTAAAAGTTCAAAGGCAAATCTCATGCATCTTTCATGTAAATACTGAGTACGTCAACTATTTTATTTTTTACTGCAATTAACATACGTTTGAATATGAGCAACAAAAAAAAATCGCATTTTACCGAGGCCCAGTTTTATCTAAATATAAAAAAAAGAAGATGTGGTATGATTGACAAGGAGCTGACTCTCCACAAGAGACCGGAAATAAAATCACTAATATTATTTGTATTAAAACGCCTCAAATAATAATTTAAAAACATAAAAACTTAATAGAAATTTGTGATTAAATCATTTTGTTATCATATTAAGCTGTGTGTGGAACTGTTAACAAAGAAAATTTACTTATCCATAAAAAAAATGGAAAATGGTGTGAGCAAAAAATCATATCTTAATTTTGTCTACTTTTGACCAGTTCAAACTTAGCTATCTATGTGAAGTGTACATATTTTCAAATGAGTATCATAATTATTCTATTGAATCTCTTCCCTTTTTAATTGGATACAATCACTTTAAAAAAAAAATCTTTTTAATATTTTGTAATACCACAAAAACATGATAAAAGTATGAGTTAATTCTGTTTTTTAACTGCTAGAATTACTAAATTACTAAATTACTAAATTAACTTACTAAATTTGAAGATCTGTCAAACGAATGTATATTTTTACATGTAATATTTGAAATATAATCAAGAAACGACTTTATATCAAGAATAAATCACCAAATATGCATCAATTCCAGATTTTACTTATGATCACTTATTGCCTAAAATTATGATCGGCAATAGGATGAATAATCATCATCAGATTTCAGGAAATAAGCTTAATGCTTGAAAATTTCAGGCAATAACTTAATGCCTAGGCGTTAGCTTATTGCCTAGGATTTAAGCTTAATGCCTAATTTCACTTATTGCCGCTAACATATATATATCTCGGTCATTTATGATGTTGAAATAATTCTCAAATTCAAAATGTTCCTTAAAGAGCCTATAGGTAATGCATTTTGATGTGCTCTGAATAGCTGAATTCCAACTTTGTTTAAACTGGTCAATTAATTTAAGTTTGATACTTTTTGGTAACCATTTGGTGAGGTCTGTATTTTGCACATAAAATAAATTTGAAAATCCGGCATTGTCCAAAATATTTTTAATGTTCTTTATCCATAAAATATCATCATTGTTTGTGTGATATCAGGAATATACAAATTTATATAAGAATGATGATAACTTATTTTCATCTATAAGCAGCCTGCACCCATATGTTATCATTTGACATTTAATGCTTATTTCCAATGGGTGTCGTCCAGTTTCACCGTACACATTCATGAGAAATGGTACAACTGTACACTCATAATTTCATAATACCTCAGTAATTTGCTTGACTAACATTGTCTTTCCCAAAAAAAGGTAAACATTTAATTACCAAAACCAGTGACATGAAAATATGCAAAATTGTAGTTTTCCATTAGAAATTTGTATCTGAAAATAAAATTACAATTGGTAATTTTAGAATGTTTTATTGTTTTATTTTGTAGAGAATCAAAATCTTGTAGATGAGGTGATCAAAGAAATCCATGAGAATGAGATTTGGCAGAAAAGTCAACAATAAAAAAGCTGATCGTGATGTCAACAACAATTCTTCAATATAACTTCAAAAAGTACAACTTCAAAGTACTACACACTGAGACAAAAGAAAGAAGATTTTATAAAAATAAACATGAAAACTATGAATAAATAGTAAAATACTAGACTTTTAGCTGCTACTCTCTTCTGTGCTAAGATTTTTTTTTTTATAGAGAATGTCTTTTAAATACATGGTTTATTAAATATATGTAGAGTATGAATGGACAAACCATATATGACATCATTACTTATTGATTAGATGGAAGATTTGCATCACTTCATGTATCTAAATCTAAAATACTGAGTAACATTTTTAAATATTGCTTCAAATATAAGAACATTTCTTATGATAAAAAAAATATTAAATAAATTAGAATTTGTCAAAGTATGGCAGATAACTCAATTCATTTTAATTTGTTATTTATAAAGATATATGAGTATATGACCCCTTTATTTTATGTTTCAGATAGCACATATTAAAAAGGGTAAATAACAAAATTATTTTCAGAATGGAGATTTTTCTTTATGTTGAAATTAGAAAGGACCTCATTATTGACTCATATTAGAACTAGCTATTGATCAGGGCTGGTTTAAAAAAAAAATGAAAATGATTTTAAAAAAGTTCATTTAACAGTTACTATTCATTCCAATAAATCATAAAAATATAGTACATTGTAATTAAAATTTACATTTCCTTTGAGTATATTCAATAGATCAAAATGAAATCAATAAAATTTTGAATCATGCATTTTATTTTTTACATTAAAAAAGTATAATTTAAAAACAATGGTATAATGTGTTACTGTGGAAAACAAGTTGCTATTGTCCATAATTTCATCTGTACACAATAAAGTTTCAATTCTCATTGTTTTATAATCTGAGATAATCATGTCTCATTGGCACTCACACCACATCTTCCTATATCTATATGTATAAATTCAGTCTGATGTTCTATTCGCTGCACTTTACAAACAGTTCACACCATGTTTTATTAATCAAGAGTGTTTAATTTAAGTTGTATCAGTTTATCATTATTTAAAGCAATGTTCTCCCTGTATTTTCACAGGTTTTGTATTGCTAAAATTGTAAATTAATTTGTTTTTCAAAATATGAAATGATAAAATACATTTGTACATGCAACATGTTTTTTTATTAAAAATATTATTTTTGTTAATCCTGATTTATTTGTATTTGGATAACATGGTAGATTTTATCAATCTGTCAAGCTATTTGACCTATGTATTATTGTCTGCAGTTTAAGTTGGTAATACTGTACATAAAGTGATTTTCAAGTGAAAAATTACATATGAAATAAATCTAATGATTTCAATCCTCCTAGGTAACACAACAATGTCAATGATGATGTTGCATCATAATTTATGCATTGAAAAAAATAAAGTTTCTTGCATTGTCTACTTTATGCACAAAACAGATAATGTAACACAAGAGTGCACAAGCTGAGTTGTCTTGCCTTCTTTACAAACAATTGATTGGATTTTGATAGACCTAAATATAAAGCTTTACTACAAGTTAAACAAAAACTTTTATTATGATCAAAGAAAATGACGTCAAGGACTCAAGGTCATATATACCTAACAAGAATTACATGTGCATCTTACAATTATTCAATACACCAAATATAGTCGACATATTGCTTATAGTTTCTAAGAAACAGGAAAACTAAACATTAAACAATGAACCATGAAAATGAGGTCAAAGTCAGATGATACCTGCCAGACAGGCACTTACACCTTAACATCCTTGCATACAACAAATATAGTTGACCTATTTCTCTATTTTTAGAAAAACAGACAAAAACCCCAAAACTTATAAAAACACTGAGCAATGTACCATGAAATTGAGGTCAAGGTAAAAAAAAAAAACAACAGCAAGACTGACATGTATATTATAAAATATTTCCATACAACAAATATTGTTGACCTATTGCATATACATTGTAGTATTGGAATAAAAGATCAAAACATAAAAACTAAACTTTGACTACTGAACCATGAAAATGAGGTCAAGGTCAAATGACACCTTCCAGTTGGACATGTGCACGTTACAACCATCCCATACTATAAGTTATATGGTTCGCTACTGACCCCCTACGGATCCATAGAGGGTTAGTAAAATCCATAGGGGGTGAGGCCGAAGGCCGAGTCCCCTATGGATTTTATTCACCCTCTATGGATCCGTA
Source organism: Mytilus trossulus (assembly GCF_036588685.1). Taxonomy (NCBI): domain Eukaryota; kingdom Metazoa; phylum Mollusca; class Bivalvia; order Mytilida; family Mytilidae; genus Mytilus; species Mytilus trossulus. The sequence continues at coordinate 83,395,938 of NC_086375.1, read as the reverse complement.
GGGGGTCAGTAGTTAACCGTATAACGAATTTATCGCACGCTAGACTTTTTCTGCTGCGTTTTGTTGTAAAATAAACGACAAAACAACAACAACATTAATCGATGACGTCACCATTACCGCGTCACGAACCCCCTATGAAACTTACTAACCCCCTACGGTCTCATAGGGGGTCACCACGTGACGGCGTTAAACCAATCACAACGTGATAATTTACCCGCGGTGCGATAAACCAAATTAAGTAGACCTAATGCTTATAGTATCTGATATATGGTCCTGACCATGAAAACTCAACCTTGTTCACTGATCCATGAAATGAGGTTGAGTTCAAATGAAAACTGAGTGACAGGCATGAGGATCCTGCAAGATATGCCCATACTAAATATAGTTATCCTCTCATAATTAGGAAGAAATTAACATTTTTTTTAAAATAGTCACTGAACCAGAAAAATGAGGTCAAGGACAATGGACATACTCCATAACATAAGGCATAACATAACATATAAAAAGTATGTAGCATCCAGGTCTTTCACCTTCTAAAAATTACTTTTAAGAAGTTAGCCAATGCAACCGCCGCCATATGTCAAGCTTTCTGCTACAGAAGTCACGGGCTTGACAAAAACAGAAAACTAATCATTTATTATTATCAAAGAAAATCAATGAAATTATGAAAGGAGAAATTTTAGTTTATAACAAAACATCAACAATATTCAAGTGAAGCATGGCATGGTTTTATTTAAGGAATGGCTAAAATTTGTTTCTGTCTATGAAGAAACAACATAGAATGGACAGAAAAATATTGCAGTAATTTCTTATAATTTAATTCTATTTTAAACCTGAGTAAACCATGAAAAAACGTTGATGAAGTTGTGGTCACATGACAAAATTACATGTGAGCTGATACACAAAACAATGTCAGCCAATCAGAAGATGCGTTACTTCTAAATTTAAATTATATACAGATATCACCAACAAGTTTTTTGTTAAACTGTTATTTGTTTTTCAATAATCAGGATTTAACATACATTTACCCAACACTACCACCTGGGTATCAAGGGGTTACATATAAAAAATAATTCAATATACAATATTTATCACTGACAAATTGATTTTTACAATTACAGTATTTAAGATTACATATACATTTCATTTGATTATATTCTCTCTCTCTCTCTGTGTGTGACCTTATCTCATTACAATACAAATACTCTTGACTCATTTGTTTTGCTACAATATGTATCTTGACTTATATTTTATTTTCACTTATATGAAACAATAATCAATTAAATATTTACATGTAAAGGAGACCAAAATCGTTCACACACAATTGGTATTTCTTTATTCTAATCTTTAACTCAACCATATTTGGTTTTCTTTCAATTTACATTTGTATATATAATTCTTCGTAATTAATACAAACAGATTCAGTATTAAACATTTATGTTTGCAACCAAGAAACACATTCTCTTTGTTAAGAAAAAAGTTTAAAAAAAAAAGTTTTTAAGTAACTACATTTGAAAAAAACTGCCACAATTGAAAAGTTATTGGGCATTAAAAAAAAAGGTGTTCAATGGTTTCTTCATCACATTTACAAAAGTACATATCTTGGTATCTTTTAATCTAATTTTGTATGAAAAGGTTTTAGTTACTATTTTGAACTTACTTTCAGTTACTCTGAACGTACAAGATCTGTGTGGTACACATATTATATAGTTTATTATAGTTTAGTTGATGTTCATCTACCTAAATCTTATTTTAGAATTATAATAAATATTTTTCCTAATTACTGATTTCAATGTTATGTTCTTCTAATATATAAACTAGAGGCTCTAAAGAGCCTGTGTCGCTCACCTTGGTTTATGAGAATATTAAACAAAGTAAGCAGATGGGATTCATGACAAAATTGTGTTTTGGTGATGATGATGTGTTTGTACATCTTACTTTACTGAACATTCTTGTTGCTTACAATAATCTCTATCTATAATGAACTTGGCCCAGTAGTTTCAGTGGAAAATGTTAGTAAAAATTTACAAATTTTATGATAAACAATTTAACTCAGTCAGATTTGCTCTAAATGCTTTGGTTTCTGAGTTATAAGCCAAAAACTGCATTTTACCCTAAAATTACCAATTCAGGGGCAGCAACCAAACGACAGGTTGTCCGATTCATCTGAAAATTTATGGGAAGATAGATCTTGCTTGACCTGATAAACAATTAAATCCCATGTCAGATTTGCTTTAAATGCTTTGGTTTTTGAATTATTCGCCAAAAACTGCATTTTAACCCTATGTTCTTTTTTTAGCCATGGCGGCCATTTTGGTTGGTTGACCAGGTCACCAGACACATTTTTTAAACTTAATACCCAAATGATGATTGTGGCCAAGTTTGGATTAATTTGGCCCAGTAGTTACAGAGGAGAAGATTTTTGTAAAAGATTACTAAGATTTACGAAAAATGGTTAAAAATTGACTATAAAGGGCAATAACTCCTAAAGGGGTCGACTGACCATTTCGGTCATGTTGACTTATTTGTAAATCTTACTTTGCTGAACATTATTGCTGTTTACAGTTTATCTCTATCTATAATAATATTCAAGATAATAAACCAAAACAGTAAAATTTCCATAAAATTACCAATTCAGGGGCAGCAACCCAACAACGGGTTGTCCCATTCATCTGAAAATTTCAGGGCAGATAGATCTTGACTTGATAAACAATTTAACCGCATGTCAGATTTGCTCTAAATGCTTTGGTTTTTGAGTTATGAGCCAAAAACCGCATTTTACCCCTTTGTTCTATTTTTATACGACCGCAAAATTTAAAAAAATTTAAAAACAATTTCGTCGTATATTGCTATCACGTTGAAGTCGTCGTCTGCGTCGTCCGAATACTTTTAGTTTTCGCACTCTAACTTAAAAGTGAATAGAAATTTTAACACAAGGTTTATGACCACAAAAGGAAGGCTGGGATTGATTTTGGGAGTTTTGATCCCTACATTTTAGGAATTAGGGGCCAAAAAGGGCCCAAATAAGCATTTTCTTGTTTTTCGCACTGTAACTTTAGTTTAAGTAAATAGAAATCTATGAAATTTTGACACAAGGTTAATGATTTCAAAAGGAAGGTTGGAATTGATTTTGGGAGTTTTGGTCCTAACAGTTTAGGAATTAGGGGCCAAAAAGGGGTTCAAATAAGCATTTTTCTTGGTTTTCGCACCATAACTTTAGTAAAAGTAAATAGAAATCTATGAAATTTAAACACAAGGTTTATGACCTCAAAAGGCAGGTTGGTATTGATTCTGGGAGGTTTGGTCCCAACAACAGTTTTGGAATAAGAGGCCCAAAGGGTCCAAAATTAAACTTTGTTTGATTTCATCAAAAATTGAATAAAAGGGGTTCTTTGATATGCCAAATCTATCTGTATGTAGATTCTTAATTTTTGGTCCTGTTTTCAAATTGGTCTACATTAAAGTCCAAAGGGTCCAAAATTAAACTTTGTTTGATTTTAACAAAAATTGAATTCTTGGGGTTCTTTGATATGCTGAATCCAAACATGTACTTAGATTTTTGATTATTGGCCCAGTCTTCAAGTTGGTCCAAATCAGGATCTAAAATTATTATATTAAGTATTGTGCAAAAAGTAAAATCACAAAAATACTTAACTCAGAGGAAAATCAATACGGAAAGTCCATAATCACATGGCAAAATCAAATAACAAAACGCATCAAAAACGAAGGGACAAGAACTGTCATATTCCTGACTTGGTACAGGCATTTTCAAATGTAGAAAATGGTGGATTATACCTGGTTCTATAGCGCTAACCCTCTCTCTTTAATAACAGTTTCATCAAATTCTGTTATATTTACATGATGCGATAGCAAGAAATTTTCAATTGCACAGTACTCAGCAATAACAAGAAATCTTCAATTGCACAGTATTGTACAATAGCAAGAGATTTTCAATTGCATAGTATTGCGCAATAGCAAGAAATTTTCAAGGACACAGTATTGTGCAATAGCAAGTATTTTCAAATGCACAGTATTGCACAATATCAAGAAATATCTAATTTCACAATATTGTGCAATAGCAAAATTTTCAATTGGAGTTATCTTTCTTTGTCCAGAATAGGTAGTTGAATAAACTTAAATCATTGTTTTATTCAATATACAATGTATATTCACTTTTACTACCAACTGATAAATTAAAACAATCATTACCGTTCAGTGATAACAAGTGTAACTGCGAGCTACTGCTCACTGATGATACCCCCGCCGCAAGTGGATAATTTAAATAATGTAAAAATATGCAAGTGTTGGTTAACAGGAAGTTGTCGAGTGATGAATCTGAAAACGCATCACACGGTATAGCTGACTTATATAAATCCTGAAACCAAATTTCAGAAATCCTTGTATTGTAGTTCCTGAGAAAAATGTGACGAAAATTTTCAACTTGGCTATCATGTGTAAAATCATACAAGTGTTCGGTAAACAGGAAGTTGTCGAGTGATTAATCTGAAAACACAGCACAAGGTAAACATGACTTATATAAATCCTGAAACCAAATTTCAGAAATCCTTGTATTGTAGTTCCTGAGAAAAATGTGACGAAAATTTTCAACTTGGCTATCATGTGTAAAATCATACAAGTGTTCGGTAAACAGGAAGTTGTCAAGTGATGAATCTGAAAACGCATCACACGGTATGGCTGACATATATAAATCCTGAAACCAAATTTCAGAAATCCTTGTATTGTAGTTCCTGAGAAAAATGTGACGAAAATTTTCAACTTGGCTATCATGTGTAAAATCATACAAGTGTTCGGTAAACAGGAAGTTGTCAAGTGATGAATCTGAAAACGCATCACACATTATGGCTGACATATATAAATGTTGATACCAAATTACAGAAAGGGTGGATGTGCAGTTCCTGAGAAAAATGTGACGAAAGTTTCATGGGACGGACTGACGGACTGACAGACAGAGGTAAAACAGTATACCCCCCTTTTTTAAAGCGGGGGTATAACAAGCACTTTTTAACATTTTAATATTTTATGATGTATTTAATTAATTAAATGAGTAATTATTGTTGCAAACTCAATTAGAAATTTGAATTGAGATTAGTTTTGGAATTAAGGATAGGGGGTGTGAAAAAAAAATTGGGGGAGGGGGGGGGGATGTGTTCAATTTTTCTCATTTGAAATTTCATAAACAAAAAGAAAATTTCTTCAAACATTTTTTTGAGAGGATTAATATTCAACAGCATAGTGAATTGCTCAAAAGCAAAACAAAAATTTTAAGTTCATTAGACCACATTCATTCTGTGTCAGAAACCTATGCTGTGCCAACTATTTAATCACAATCCAAATTTAGAGCTGAATCCAGCTTGAATGTTGTGTCCATACTTGCCCCAACCGTTCAGGGTTCAACCTCTGCGGTCGTATAAAGCTGCGCCCTGCAGAGCATCTGGTTAGCCATGGCGGCCATCTTGGTTGGTTGACCGGGTCACCGGACACATTTTTTAAACTAGATACCCCAATGATGATTGTGGCCAAGTGTGGTTAAATTTGGCCCAGTAGTTTCAAAGGAGAAGATTTTTGTAAAAGTTAACGCCTTTTAGGCCAGGTGAGCTAAAAAGAAGATGTGGAATGATTGCCAATGAGTATATTTTTGTTTGATTCAGTTAGATAAAAATCACACAAACGTACCATAAGCAAATGATCCATGAAAATGAGGTCAATGTTATATGAAGCTGTTCAGCCTATATCTATATAATCTTTTAAATAATTCTATACACCATATATCTAGTCAGCCTGTCACTTACAGTATCTGAGAAACAGACCTCAGAGACTTGGACCTCATCATAAAAGATTGCTGAGTCAAGGCTCCATATTGAAGACCATATCTTGACCTATAATGGTTTACTTTTATATATTGTGACTTGGATGGGAAGTTGTCTCATTGGCACTCATACCACATCTTTCTATATCTATGATTCAATAACTCCTCTCAGGTAATAGGATTTTTTTATTGTTTGAAGTACAAAAGTTCAACAGCTTCCTCCCTAGTAACAGGTGTGTTATCATTGACAACGGGTTGAAAGTTATGGTCCTGTTCTATCCTATACTGTAAGACATTTAGTAGTTTAACTTTGTCTCTCAATACATCCCGATACATGTCTGAGGCCTGCATTTGTTTCACTTTCTCCAGATATTCTTCTAATATCGTACAGGAGTGTCCTAAAATATATGGACATGTTCTCATTATCTCCGTTGTAAATCCATTTTCTATTAAAAGTTTGAAATTTCTTTCTACATCTACAGTAGAACAATTAAAGTACTTTATCTGAATCTTGTCCCATTTACCAATCATCCCTAGTTTATCTTTTATAAAGAATGCTGTTCCATTATTTTTATTCCCTATTTCTAAATTCCCAGCAGCATGCTCAGTGATTTGCATCAATGTTATTTTTTTGTCTCCGTCTTCTTTCAACTCTTTGACAACTTCTTTTAACCGTGACACAGCAATTCTTAGACAAAATATATCATTGGCAATACTGTCTTTAGTAATTCCAATTTCTTGTAGATAGTTCATTCGCGCTTTCAAGTCATCTAAATTGAAATGAAGAATAGGATCCAGTATCATGGTCTGAGATTGGTTTAAGTTCAATGATTGTCTAAGTTTCTCAGTTTTTGTTGTTGATTCTCCTAAAGACCTTCTGTATTTTTCTAAATCCTTTAGGTAACTTCTAAATCTGTAAGGATTAAGTGTCAATAGGCCAATGGATGGTTGTACTTCTAAAGTAACCTGGAAAAAATGTAAAAAACGTTAATATAAATTTTTTTAAATGTTGAAGGCTGTACAGTGTTTTAAATTTCTGTGTCATTTGGTCTCTTGTAGAACATTGACTCATTGGCAATTATACCACATCTTCTTTTTTATGTGTGAGATTGCTTACAATGCAATTGTCCATAAAATTTATATATCCAAGGGGCATACTGAAAATTCAGAAATTGTTCCAATGTTTTTATTATTAAGAAAAATGTGACAGGGTTATATTGGAAATAATTTAAACTTGCATGTTTAATGAATTAAACAAGATTTTTCTTAAAATCTCAAAAGTTAAAATTGCATTTTAGTTTCAAATAACGAAATCGCAATAAAAAATGCACACAATCATTTCTTAATTTGCAGTAACTCTAAAAAATTATTAATCCGCACTGATTTTCGAAACTTGTCATGGACATTGCAGTTGTAAACCTATATATTAGTTTAAGAAAAATCTGGCAAGAATTGCACACACAAAGGCACTAACAATTCTATTTTCCGTTTTGATACATCCAAGGGGCATAACTCTTTTAAAAAGTGTTGACCACTTTCGAGTTTGTCCATCACAGAAAACACTCGTCAATTATGCGCACCTTTATGACTTTATTTGCCAGAATGAGGGGATTGCCTGTATCCTTGCACTTTAAACGTCCATCAAGCGTTTAAGTGATCGTCATTGTGCAGAATAAACTAGAAATAATATTTGTACTTAATGACAATTCCCTAATGACAGCAGTGCTGAAAGACAATTATGAGAATTCAATTTGTTGAATAATTCATGCAATATAGCTTTATAATTTTCCAACCACACGTTCAACATTGGAATGGAAGTGAGGACACCCCTAAACGCACAAATGATGTTCACTAAAATGTTTTAAGGGAAATGCGAAAGTCAAAGACAATGCTAATAAAATAATTTAAGTTTTGTCAGAATCTGGCAGTGTGTTCAACTTGGTACCCGTTTATATCAAAAATTATAATTGATATTAGCCTACATCTTTGAATTAGAAATGAACCATACAAGTAATGACAAATATCTTAATATTACATGTTTATACCTGTCTGACTTTATCTAAACGTCCTCTAAGCATTGTCACACTTCGTTGTAAAATCTGTAGATTGCATTTAATATCTTTAACACTGTACCCTTCACTTATCAAAAACAGAATGATTTTAATACTGCTCTTCCACTTTGATTCAGGAACTATATTTTGTAACTCTTCAAAATCTGCCAGAGGCAGAACATCTTTTAACTCAGAAATTCCAGATTTGACTTTTGAAGAGTGTTTTAATTTGGGAACTGATGATAAACCATGCATGTCCGAGTCAACATCCTTCAAAGCAGGGGAATTCTGTATCTTCAAGTTCTGAGGAAGTAACACAGCTTCATGAATATAACTCGCTTTTGAATTGTTTACAGTTTTTTTTATATCTTTAAGTTGTGGGGTAACACATAATATATTTTCACCAATGTCTTCAATGGAAATTCCCAGTTGCAGAAAATAAGTCAATTTATTTTTCAGCGATTTAAGTCTTTTTCCCTTCAATACCAACTGGACATGTTCTTCTTTCATCTCAACATTGCCAATGTCTTGTATCTCCTCTTGAATATGTTGAACAGAGTTTTTACTTTGCTGTATAATTTGGGCTATTTGCTGAAGTTGATTTACAGCTTCCTGTTTTGTAAGACATCCTGACCAGACACAGGAATATCTATCCAGCTGCATCTTTACCTTTTCCATCTTTTTGTAATCATAATTCAGTAGGGCAAGTCGGGTTCTGTTATTTACAAAGGGGTAATTCTGTAAATGAAAAGAAAAAATCATTCTAATAACTTATAATAGACACAAGACTTGTTTAGATAGAACCTATTCTGAATGAAGTTATGAGCATTTAAACATGTTATATAATTAAACATATCAATAGGGGAGAAGACACTTAAAAGGCTATACAAAAACAATCAGCGAAAGAGAATGCCAAAGCCAAGAAACGACGTTAACAAGTCCACGCAGGAAATTCATGAAGAGCAATGCCATTGAGAAAACATCAACACACCCTAAAACATGTAAACTTGAATGAACTGCTCCAATTATATCCACAAATTTGTAAAAGTTTATATGTGCATATGTACACAAACATGAGAATTATAGGGAACTATATTTCAGAGTTTATACACTTTGTAGATTTAAAAGCTAACATGTACTTCTTCTTTTTTGAGAGGCCAGTGCCTTAAGAAAGATTTAGAACAAGTCCCAATCTTTCCAAAAATGGTACAGTTATCATTAACACTGTACCGTTCACTTATTAAAAACAGAACGATTTTAATACTGCTCTTCCACTTTGATTCAGGAACTATATTTTGTAACTCTTCCAAATCTGCCAGATTAAAGAAGTGGTAAGATTTTCCCTTTAATTCAGGGTTATGAATGCTTGTTTTTGTATCCCAGCTATTACAGTTGACAAAATATTAGTCCAGCCCTTACTGTGCAAACATAAGGCCATTGAATAATGATACTGAACTCAAATTTCATTCAAATTTCACAAATCTCCAAATGAACCTAAACCTAGCCTGGTTTTTTTTGCATGTTTTCGTGCAACCTTTTTTTGCATCTTATATAAGCTTGAATTATTTTACCCCATATAAAATCATTATTGTCAGACTAATCATGTGAGTTCTAACCTTTTTAATCCACTCAATTCTCTGCTGAATAGTACTAATCTGCTTTGATAAAACTTTTGGATGGCTTTTTATTTCTTTTGCACTCAATCCAAACTCCAATAGTAAGTCAACTTTAGCACAAGCTCGTGAAAAGAGTTCCAAGGTACCACCAAATGTATTTTTATAAGGGAAGTGCTTTTTAACTTCATGCCATTCTGTCTGAGTTGTACAGTTCAGTTTGCTCTTTAATATTTCGTCTCTTGTAGAAGATTTCTTTTCCAATACAAGCTTCGTAGTACCTGAAGCTAACTTAGATTCATCACTTGTTAAGAACAGATCAGGTGTTATTTTAGACATATTTGCAGCCTTAAGTCTTTCTCCATACTCTTGGATTTCAGTGCTAGATAAATCAAGGACATCAATATGGTTGTGTATAAGATGTATGTCACAGCCATACTGTACTAAAAGATCCAGTTTATTCCTCAACTCTGCATAGTTAGTTGGAGTCACTTCTTCACCTTCAATTTCAAGACTTTCAACTACCTACAAAAATAACATTCAAAGAACAAAGAGATAAAAATGATATATGCTAGTCCACAGTCAAAATGAAGTAAGTGGCTGTTGCTAGTTTGATTGTGGATCTTAGTGTTGTTGGTATATCTTTGGTGGTTTTTGGTTAATCAATTGACAACTTATCATGACTATAACAACTTATTATCGGTAATTCATTATTTTCCCTTTAATCTTACTGCCTATTTTAGATTATTAAATGATATGAGCAAATAAGCCCTAATACGGATAAATCAGCATGTGCAATACTAAAAACGTTCCACTGTCGATATAAATCAAGATTTAATATTGCTCTTCGAACAGAGCCAATACGGAAAAAAACAGGGCCAATACAGAAAAAAGCGGGAAGAAAGCCGTATTAGCCCTAGGGCTAATACAGGACGTTCACTTCTGGTTTTCAATTTTCTTACGCCATTACTTAACTTTGGAAGTATCGTTATGCATAAAAACATTTGTATAATATTTTTTAAATTAAAGTCATAAAATAAACAGGTTAAATGATGTGCAATGTTTTGTAACGGTTTTGAAACGGAAAAAACAGGGCCAATACAGAACAAGAGTGCACACACTGAAATGTCTCGCCTTCTTTATTAATCTTTGATACTATCTTGATAGACCTAAATATAAAGCTTTATTACAACTGTCACATAAACTCAACATTAACCAAGAAAAGGAAACATTGATCAATCAACCATGAAAATGAGGTCAAAGTCAGATGAACCATGCCAGGCAAACATGAACAGCTAACAATTCTTCAATACAACAAATAAAGCTGACTTATTGCTTATAAATAAAGAAAAACACACCAAAACACACGAACACTTAAAACTTAGCAATGGACTGTAAAAATGAGGTCAAAGTCAAATAAAACCAGCGTAACCAACATAAAGATCATAAAATATGTCCATACACCAAATATAGTTGACCTAATGCATAAAGTATTAGAAAAATAGACCAAAACTAAAAAACTTAACTTTGACCACTGAACCATAAAAAATTAGGTCAAGGTCAGATGACACCTGTCAGCTAGACATGTACACCTTGCAATCATTCCATACACCAATTATAGTAGACCTATTGCATATATTATAAGAAAAACAGACCAAAACACAAAAACTTAACTATAACCACTGAACCATGAAAATGAGGTCAAGGTCAGATGACACCTGTCAGCTAGACATGTACACCTTACAATCATTCCATACACCAATTATAGTAGACCTATTGCATATAGTATAAGAAAAACAGACCAAAACACAAAAACTTAACTATAACCACTGAACCATGAAAATGAGGTCAAGGTCAGATGACACCTGCCAGTTGGACATGTACACCTTACAGTCCTTCCATACACCAAATATACTAGACCTATTGCTTATAGTATCTGAAATATGGACTTGACCAAGAAAACTTAACCTTGTTCACTGGTCCATGAAATGAGGTGGAGGTCAAGTGAAAACTGTCTGACAGGCATGAGGACCTTGCAAGGTACGCACATACCAAATATAGTTATCCAATTACTTAAAATAAGAGAGAATTTAACATTACAAAAAATCTTAACTTTTTTTTCAAGTAGTCACTGAACCATGAAAATGAGGTCAAGGACATTGGACATGTGACTGACGGAAAGTTCATAACATGCGGCATCTATATACAAAGTATGAAGCATCCAGGTCTTCTACCTTCTAAAATATAAAGCTTTGAAGAAGTGAGCTAACACCGCCGCCGGATCACTATCCCTATGTCGAGCTTTCTGCAACAAAAGTTGCAGGCTCGACAAAAAAGCAGGAAAAAGGCTATATTGGCTCATGGGCTAATACGGGACGTTCACTTCCAGTTTTTATTTCTCTTATAATCATTTAATAAAAGTGTTATGAACTGGCTGTTTCTGTATTGGCACTGGTATAGATTCTCGGTCAGCTGTATTAGCCCTCGACCCTAGCCAATACAGCAAACCTTGAATCTATACCAGTGCCAATACAGAAACAGCCAGTTAATAATATTATAGTATCAACCCACTGACAATATTAGGCAATACATTGTGTGACATCATAATTACTGAGAAACAGAATAATAGTTGATTTCGTTTTTGATACTGACTATATCATGTGGAATATCTTAACTTGCCCTAACAGGCTCGTCTAGACATTCTACATGATATAGTCAGTATCAAAAAACGAATCTACCTATTATTCTATATGTACCAGAGAAAATTGCAAGCTTTCCAATTGAAGATATCAAAGATAATATAGTTTGATCACCTAGAAATAATTTAGAACTGTATTTTGACATTTTTACCTATTATGTCTGTTTACAAATTGTCAATACAACGGAATTTTATGAGCCTGTCATACAAGTGAGAGGTTTTGCTAGCTATTAAACTAGGTTTAATCCATGATTTTCTAAATTAGAAAATGCCTGAACCAAGTGAGGAAAATGACAGTTGTTATCTATTCTTTTGATGTGTTTAACCTTTGGATTTTGTCATTAGATAAGGGGCTTTCTGTTTTGAGCTTTTTAGAGTTGTTTTTTTTTGTGATTTTACTTTAAAAAACTTTAAATTAAATTTTACAATTGACATGAACAAAACAAACTTGGGTAAGATGAGCTAAACATGAAATAATTGTTAAAATAACTGTCTGTAACATTTAATTAAACATAATATATTTTATGTAAATATACCTTTTGGAGTACAGAATCTATTTTAGAATTCTGTGTACTAGTACTCATCTCTCTCATCTGACATTTGAACTCAGTTTTATAGACAGGTACATGTCTCCCTTTCAGTGAGGTCCAACCAAGGGGGTCAGTTCTATAGACAGGTACATGTCTCCCTTTCAGTGAGGTCCAACCAAGAGGGTTTCCCTGGGTAGTGCATAATCTCTGTGAGTTTAATCCTCTATTGTGTTTCTGTGTAAAGCATGCAGATGAAACACTCCTTATAATTGCTTCAAATCTTACATGGTTTCTATATCTGAATTCCATTAGAACAGTTAACATATTGTAATGTGTCCTCCACATTTTTTCACTTTTAATTAAATACAATGAATCAAAATGCTATATTTTACTTGTTTTTGTCTCCTGGAAATAAATCCTTCTGTCGGTTCTGAATTCAACTTCAATTACTTCACTACAAAATGTACCCATCTGTATTTCATTTATTCACACAGCTAAAAAATATACAGAAATAAATCAAACATTACTATGATTACAGTTCTGCTAATGATGTACTTTCATATGTTGATGAGTTAAAGTACATGAGTGGGGGAGTTTGTTTTTTTATGGAATATACCAGTACATTGAAAACCTTAATTCATGTGACTAGAAAGAAAACTAAACAATAAAATTTTTATATTTTTAAAACAAATATGTAAACAAAGCTCTTATATTTTTTCTTACTATTGCACTGTTTTTATACATGTCAGGTATAATTCATCCTTATGATTAAAGATATAAAACTAGGGAGTTGTAAATGGGAAACTCCAATTATAATTGATACATCTCAAAAACTGGAATAATCAAACTGTAAATCCAAGTTAATTATCCAGCATCCTCATCAACACACAAGTTGAATTATCTCCCCTTGTATTACTAAGTTGAAAAATTGAATCAAATGTGTTAGCCTGTAATTCAGTGGTTGTCGTTTGTTTATGTGTTACATATTTGTTTTTTGTTCATTTTTTTATATAATTAAGGCCATTAGTTTTCTCTTTTGAATTGTTTTACATTGTTTTATCGGGTACTTTTATAGCTGACTATGCGGTATGGGCTTTGCTCATTGTTGAAGGCCGTACAGTGACCTATAGTTGTTTTAATGTTTGTGTCATTTTGGTCTTTTGTGGATAGTTTTCTCATTGGCAATCATAATAACCACTTCTTCTTTTTTATATTGTAAAAGAAAGTGTAATAGTAAGACATAATTTTCTCCACTAAAATGAAAAGTCAAACAATTGAATTCCACTCCTCTCTCAAAAGTTGCATATTCCATAAAAGATCTACATCGTACTAGACTGATAACATGTATTTCCTGATATTTTACCTTCAAAGATGGAGAAAAACACACATTTTTGTGGAACACAAGATGTATTGCAACTGACTGCAAAATGCATAGAATAATATACAAAGAATGATGACCTCACAAATATTTTTCAATGATGTTTTATCGAGAAATAAATCTTATCAATTACCTGCATTATTTGTCTAAATATCATCATAGAAATTTGAACTTTAAATTTGTCTTATACATGAAAAATTGAACATAAAAACATGAAAAATGAGGCAAATCCCCATAAGATTTGTTATTTGTTGTTTAATGAACACAATTGCCAGGTTAAGAAAAATGTTGAGCTCTAATATATATGTTTAAACCCCAAAACAATATGAAAGTACCTATCACAATCCAGGAACCTGAAATCAGGGCTTGTTGTTAGTTGCTATCTACTATACCTGTTAATAGGTTATAGCACTGTCATTAATAGATTAAATGGATCTGAATCTTTGAACACTTTGCTTACACCCCATACTTCATTTCCATAAAGAGTGATTCAATGGGATCATTTTGTTTTAGAATAATATACAAAGATTGATGACCTCACAAATATTTTTTTCAATGATGTTTTATTTGTCTGAATATCATCATAGAAATTTGAACATAAAAACATGAAAAATGAGGCAAATCCCCATAAGACCCCAATAGATGTAGTTTGTTATTTGTTGTTAAATGAACACAATTGCCACAGGTTAAGGAAAAGTTTAAGCTCTAATATATATGTTTAAACCCCAAAACATTATGAAAGTGCCTATTACAATCCAGGTACCTGAAATCAGGGTTTGTTGTTAGCTCAAGGTTGTTAGTTGCTACATGTGTATCTACTATAACTGTTAATAGTTTATTGCACTGTCATTAATAGACAATAGACAATATCAATTAGCACAAACACATGGCATACAGTATTGAGACAGTAAACTGACAATAGTAAAATTAACTATATTTTTTTAGCATGTCAGTGGTATTCACAAGGGGGGGGGGGCAGACTATAAATGAGTGTATCGACACTAGTTATCACATTATTAATGTTCATGAACAAAAATACAAAAACAAAAATTGGGATACATATTAAAAAAATATAAGTTATACAGATTTTCTCAATAAACAATGATCCATGATGATACATTGTAAAAAACAATCATTAATATAATTTATGGTGATTTTTATAATGACTGGCAGACCGCTATTTAAAAGTGTGGTCAATTGCCTCAGTGTAATAGCTGACTACAATTTAATAAAATTGAAATTAAGATTTTTATTAATATTTTATATCTAGGTGAGTTCACAATGTGGTTTAGAAATTTTATAACTGAAAGCTGAATTTTAAGTACAAATGTGCTCTGTTTGTCTTAGTAAGACATGCTACATTTGTTGTTTTGCACTGTACCCCTAAAATTTCTTTAAAAATTTCATATGTAAATAATTAAATGGATCTGAATCTTTGAACACTTTGCTGTTACCTTACCTGTTACCTAGTCTTTATCTTCCTCCTCTAGCAGGAGCTTCGCTTCTATAGCTTACACCCCATACTTCACTTCCATAAAGAGTGATTCAATGGGATCATTTTGTTTTAATTGTTTAACATTTTGTCATGTTAGTGCAAAAATTATATTGGACTACACAGTATGAGTTTTCTTCATTGTTGAAGCCCATCCAACATGTCCAATGCCCTACAATTGCTTAAATCCAAGTTACTTGGGCACTGTTGGATATTTATATGACAATCATACCACATGTAACACCCCCCCCCCCCCCCCCCTTTTCTTAATTTGTTCAAAATATAATGATTTTTGCCCTTTTCTAGTTAAGATTGTCCAGTTTTCCTCTTTCTACAACAACAAATCGACTCCTTGTCAGAGGGACAGTCCCTCTAAGGGATATCCATCATTTATTTTATGCGTGGGTGGAGGGGTCCAATTTTATCAGTATTGGGTAGAGGAAGAATAATTTAAGTTATTATTACGTTATTGAATAAGAGCCAATGTGGTCTATTTCACTGGATGTAACATTATACTGAATTTCATCATACAGTCTTTGATTACAGGGTTATATTTTCTCTTCCAGATGGTACACATTTGTAAGAAGGAAAGTAACGAGTTTACCATGCTATTATTTTCAAGTTTCTTTAACTCTCCTTTATCATCGGAACACCTAAGCATGATATTTTAAACATATAAATGCGCCACTAAAACAAACTAAGTAGCCTTCAGAGACGTCAATAGAAATTATTTGGACTCGCCTATCTGCAAGAATGTACCTGTAGAAAACTTATTACAACGGAGAACCGATTGGAACACACTTATTTATCTTATTTATACACAGTAATGTTGTTTATCCAGTCTGTAAGTTTTGAAACTTAGGCAGCAACGATTTGATTTTTATGGGGGGGGGGGGGGGGGCTATGAATTTTTTTTGGGAAAAAAAGTTTGTTTCAAAATTTTTGGAGAAAAAAAATAGTTTGTTTTTTACCCTGAGAAAACTTGAAATAGACTTATTCTAAAAGGTTACCTATTAAACACGGTAATTAGATCTATGAATAAAGTGTCAAGTTAGTTTGTATTAATATTGAGTTATCAAAACAGCCGTTGGACGTCAGAGTAATCTCGGACTATCAATAGATTAAAACCCTACTTAACAAGAGTGCACACGGTGAAATCATCAAGTTCTCGCCTTCTTTACTAACTGTTGATATTAAAATAATACAAGACTAACAAAGGCCAGAGGCTCCTGACTTGGGACAGGCGAAAAAATGCGGCGGGGTTAAACATGTTTGTGAGATTTCAACCCTCCCCCTTTACCTCTGTAAAATGTCTAGTTTTCTTGGTTAAGTCTGTTTCTTAGAAGATATAAGCAATATGTCAACTATATTTAGTGTATTGAATGAAGTTGTTAATTGAAGCTGTATTACTCGTTTGGTTTATATGACCTTCGCCTCATTTTCTTCGATCGTGTTAAGTTACGCCTGTCCCAAGTCAGGAGCATCTGGCCTTTGTTAGTCTTGTATTATTTTAATTTTAGTTTCTTGTGTACAATTTGGAAATTAGTATGGCGTTCATTATCACTTAACTAGTATATATATTTGTTTAGGGGCCAGCTGAAGAACGCCCGGTCCGGGTGCGGGAATTTCTCGCTACATTAGGTCATAGTCTGAAAATAAGGTCATAGTCATAGAAGCCGAACAAGAACTGCATGCACAAATTCTTCCATACAATTAATAGTTGACATATTGCTTATAGTTAAGGAAAAACCTGGGAACAGTATATCTATCCGTATCGTGTCATTTATTGATTAACTACACGACAAGAAAATCGGCGATAATTAGGTAGTGTCAAGTCCCGTTAATATAATATATATGTTCCTGGAAAAACAGACCAACACACAAAAGCTTAACACTTAGCAATGAACTGTGAAAACGAGGTTATGGTCAAATAAAACGTGCGAGACTGACATGTACATTATAAAATATTTCCATACACCAAATATAGGTCAAACTATTGCATAAAATTATGTAGCTTTAGAAAAAAGGCCAAAACTAAAAAAACTTACTTTGACCATTGAAACATAAAAACATACATGAGAACCATAGGGAACTTTATTTTAGTGTGAATACATTTAGTAACAGTAGCTAACCTGTCCTGTTGTTAGGGAGGGTGGTGCCTAAGTAAAGATTTAGAACAAGTTCTAATCTTTCCAAAAAGTCACAAGGTCAGATTATACCTGACAGTTAGACATGTCACCTTACAATCATTCCATACACTTAGTGCAATAGACCTATTGCATACATTATAAGAAAAACAGACCATAACACAAAAACTTAACTTTAACCACTGAACCATGAACATGAGGTCAAGGACAGATGACACCCGCCACTGGTGCACATGTTCACCTTAAAATCATGCCATACACTAAGTACAATAGACCTATTCCATACACCATATAAACTAGACCTACTGCTTAAAGTATCTGAAATATGGACTTGACCACCCAAACTAAACCGTGTTCACTTATCCATGAAATGAGGTCGAGGTCAAGTAAAAACTGTCTGACGGGCATCAGGACCTTGCAAGGTACGCCGGGCATGTGACAGACGGAAACTTCGTAACATAATGGGCATTTATATACAAAGTATGAAACCTCTTGGTCTTCACCTTCTTGAATCGGATCTTACAGTGATTATTTATAACAACTTGTTCACTATGGGGAACGGTTTGGATCCCACTAATATGTTAAATCCCGTTAGATTCTGTGTATGCCTGGCCCAAGTCAGGAGCCTGTTATTCAGTGGTTGTCGTTTAAATTGTTGCAGTTACACATTTGGTTTTCATTTATTATTTTGTACATAAATTATGCCGCTATTTTTCTCGTTTTACATTTGTCATCTCGGTGCCTTTTATAGATGACTAAGCGATAAGAGCTTTGCACATTATTGGCCTATAGATGTTAATTTCTGTGTCAATTTGGTCACTTGTGAAGAGTTGTGTAATTGGCAATCATACCACATCTTCGTTTTTTTATATCTATAGTGGATCGTAAAACCAATAGGATTGAAAATTTGGCAAGCATAATTTCATGATTCTTGAGAAGCTTATGTATGAAGTCTCTCATGCAAATTTAAGGATTAACTTGGTAAGAATAGGAGCATTCCATGAAGCAGCCTGTCTAACCTTTGTCTGGTATAATTTGAAGCTATACATTATGATGGTCGTTTGAGACTCAAAACTTCAACAAACATGATGATTTCAGCTTTCCTGATGAAGTTGAAGTCGTATATATATCTTAGAAATTTCATCGGACGCCATCATGAGGTTGCCTTTTATAGCCTATCTGTGTCATAGATGACTACGAATGTTTCATTGTCTGCGATTACCTCGGTTAAAGTAGGGTTCGTGATACTTAGGTTTATTAGTTTCCGTGATGTGTTTTATGGACTTCAGTTTTAGTCGATTTACATTTTTGCTTTGGAACTGTCGTTTTTTTTTTATTCGGACTGTGATTTTTTAAATATCTCTTAATTGGAGTCTTTTGTCTCTTTTTGTCTTGATTTGGTGTTATCATTTCAAACATGACATGATCATGATGTGATTGACAATGGCATCATCTAGATAATTATTGTCGAATAACTGTTTCATTAAAATACAAAAAATCTCTCTTTAAACAAACAACTAGATGGGTTGACTGTTGTTGTCTAGCATTTTTCCAGTTCAAGCATTGCACTTTATAGGGTTGCTGTTCGCTAGGGGCATCAAAAATAAACTATAAAATCAAACTAAATGTAATAAATGTAGATTTCAATTCCTTTTTTACTGCAATTCTAATAAATATGCACATTTTATAGCCTTGAATATATCTTTGTTGCATCATGAATATATAGCCAGATTGTTCCCGATGGAATTTTCATTCTATAAACATGTATCCAATGGTGTATCAACATGTCTTTAGAAATATAAGTCTATATCATTGTTTTTTTTCAATTTGATCGAAAAGGCGTATGAAAATATAAAATGGACAAAGCAATAAAATATAGGGTATTAAGTCAACATATGTCGCTGAAAGAAAAACCAAGAAGACATCCCATCTGTGTCTAAAATGAAAGAGATTAGATATCGCATTTCACAACAAGACATCGTTTATAAAATCAATTTCAATTGTCTAAAAAACTTATAGAAATAAAAAAGCTGTATTGACTTTATTATTGCATCTACTAACCAGTTAATTCTTTAAATAATGTAAGTTTTTTTGCTCTAAATAATTATATTTTCCACTCTATGGATACCGTTTACATCTGAGGAATTTTACAAAATGGTCAAGTTTCATATCATCAGAATAGAAAACAATTCTAATCGTTATATAAATGAGAAACTATAAATTTCACTATTTATCAATTCTCGAACCGAAAAATAAAGGGTCATCGATATTGAATTTTAAATTGATATAAACTCTTAATATACCATCGTGATCATGATTCAAATGCTGAAGTGTCTAAAATCAGAAAACATGCAATATGTTGGAAAATACTATTTAATTGTGCTGATGTTTTCATTATTTGGGGGAATTAATTGTGAATGTCAGTGTTTGGCTAGCGAATGGACGATCTGGTCGTCTTGCTCAACTTCTTGCAACGCCACACTTGGAGTTCGTTCGAGAGAACGAATTATTCTTTCACCAGAGACGTGCAGAGATGATTGTAGTTTGAACACCACTGAAACCCAACCATGTAACCGAGATGTATGTTGTCCACAGGA
Organism: Mytilus trossulus; assembly: GCF_036588685.1. NCBI lineage: Eukaryota > Metazoa > Mollusca > Bivalvia > Mytilida > Mytilidae > Mytilus > Mytilus trossulus. The sequence goes on along the minus strand of NC_086375.1, from coordinate 83,375,605 downwards.
CTGCGTATATAGTACATGGACAAGCTGGAGATTCTGTTACTGTACAAACCAGACTTCAGCTTGCGATCTAAATGGAGAGGACGTGTGGGTCTGTTCTCGAAGTCGGATTAAGAGACAGAAAGAACAGTGTGGTGGCTATTGTGATAATTTATCAACCGTCACACAGTGCGGTAATCTGTGTTGTCAAAAGAACTGTATTGTTGGAGACTGGTCATGGTGGGGCATGTGCAACGGTCAATGTGAACAAACAGGAACACAATCAAGAAAACAACGAATTTTGCAACAGCCAGAATGCAATGGAACACCATGTGAAGATGTACAGAAAACTGAGAGTAGATCATGTGATGTCGGATGTTGCCCTGTTAATTGTGTTCTTGGTGAGTGGAGTGAGTGGAGTCTCTGTAATGCAACCTGTGGTAGCGGTCTACAGAAAAGAACCAGATTTGTTCAGAATGCAGAATGTGGAGGAGAAAGTTGCTCAGAAACCCCTGATGAATTCCAATACAAAGAGTGTACAAAATTCGTCAATGTTGATTGTGTGGTGAGATATTTGTACACGTGTATTAGTAAAGTCCCTTGAAAGGAAATTGCTCGCCCTGTATTTCTTACAGATGTATGTCATCATCGTATTATTTTTGTTCTCAAATATTGAAAATAGACTAGTACGAAGGCCCCTATTAATACCGTGTTTGTTAGTCTGGTATGGTTGCCAAACTTTTACTCTCACGTTATACTGATTATGTTTCATATATACATATGTAGGACTCTAAAGTGCGATGGTACTCTAAAGTGCGATGGTCACGCTAAAGTGCGATGGTCTACGCTAAAGTACGATGGTGTATCACGGTGTGACGCTAATGTGCGATGGTTGTTTTGTTTACTAACGTACGATTGTATATCACGCTAAAGTGCAATGAACCAATACAGTAAGATTCGAGGGATTAGAGCTAATTTCTTAATGCTTGAAGAGTAAGACTTTAGTTAGCTTGCTTGCATATATGCAATATTCGACAAGATTTCTTCTTCTTCTTAATGAGCACAAATAGATATAGGTAGATGTTGTATGAGTGCCAATGAGACAACTTTTCATTCATTTGTAGCATTTAAAATTTATAAAAGTAAACCATTATAAGTCAATATACGGCCTTCAACACAAAGGCATCACTATATGTTATATTTTCCTACACTGTACAAAATAATGTTTTAGCGGACAATTTATGATTAACGCGTGATAACATGTACCTTTCTTTTACCGACTTTAATTTTCAATAAAATCGACACATGCCAAGACATTGCCGCCGTTGAAATTCTGCAAACGCCCCATAGAACAAATTACATGGACGAGTACTATTGACCATTTGGTATATGGTTGTGTTCTAAGCGACACATACTTGAAGGTCATCAATTAATTTGTTAAATAAAATAAAATCTTTTTAAAATACTAATGGGTGTCGTAGGAGGTCAACCGGAATTTTTAGCGATGATTTCTTGGCATGATATTTTAACGTGGACCGTAAACTGCAACATGTACAATAATTTCAATTATCCGTTATAGCTTCTTATATAGAAACAAGATCAAGGATATTTTGTACCTGTACAGTAAAATGGTCGACTGCAGGACATAAGTCCTTCTTCCGCAACCCGGAAAAAAACATTTACTTCAGCCAACAAAGCACGGTTAGGTTTAAATTAAGTAAGTCATGGACATTTTGTTTAAAAATATTAATCAAATATTTTACACATTTATCTTTCGGCATGTTCATTTTTCGTTTGTATAAAGCTGGGGTCACACATTCACGATTTTTACTACCGTTCTTGACAGGACCATTCCCGATTAAAATTTATTAAAAGTCTGATCAAGATCCTGTGAATCGTGGATGGAAATTCAAACTTAAAATAAAATTTGCAAAAAAAATAATTTGATCACGACAACAATCAGATAGTGTTCAGGAAGCACCGATATTCAACCGTTTCTAAGCGAATAAGTCCCGATAATCCCGTTCTGAATCCGCTTCTAATCCGATTTGTATTTTTCGCCATGTAAAGTTCGACCGAGTCTGTCACGACTGCGTCCCGACTCTACCGAATGTTATCCGACTGAGATCAGACAGTGACCAGACAGTGATCCGACCGGCTGACGGAAGTTATTTGTTCGAAAACTGTCGGCATATTCGGGATGATCAGGTACTGTCGGAACGTAATTCTATCACGGTCTGCTCTATCGCATTGCAAACGGCTTTGTCTGGTCTCAGTCGTATTCTATTCTGTAGTTGTCGGGACTATGACGTGGGTATCATTGACGAATTTCGTATTAATAACGGGACTGTTTCGGAACGGTTTCGGCAAAAAGCGGTTCGCAATCGACAAGATCTGGATGCAATCTGGACTCAATCGGCAGAAAAACAGCTATGAAAAATTACTCCGGATCATTCCCGTTCCACAGGACACCGTCCAGAATACACAAGACATTGTTCGGAATTCGATCCGATACAGCAGAATCTGTCACGACATAGCCACGATTGTAATCCGATTAGATAAAATCGGCTGAGTTGCCCCGAATGTTACGGGACGCACCTAACTGTCGGGATGCTTTGCCGAACTATTCGGACCCTTCCCGATCCGTAGGAATCTGTTACGAACTAAAACGAATGCGTTCAGACAATGATAGGACATTCCAGATAATTGAGGATACCAATCCGACTTTTTCACTTTTCATATCGTATTGCTGTCTGATCTCAAACGGGAGCAATAATCGGCAAGGTGTGAACCCCGCATTAACGACTGTTCACGTAATAATTCATTGTAAGTTTATTACGTCTATACTTTCGCGGACAATCACACTTTAGCGTGTGAAGGCATCGCACTTTAGCGTAGACCATCGCACCTTAGCGTGGCCATCGTACTTTAGCGTCCCCATCGCACTTTAGAGTCCTACATATATATATGCGCCATGCATAATCAGTTTGAAAAGGAATGTCTAAATTGATTTGTCAAAACTTGTATATATCTTTATTCTCGTAAACCAAAGTACAATGGTACAGAAACATATTCAAATAAATTTACATAGTATAAATTTTGAATACAAATGTAAAGTAGAGCTGGTCCTTGATTGTTTCAACAACCACAGAACAAACAGACACACTCAGGAGCATGTACTATCAAAATATTTGTTTAACTGGCATATGTATTATATGAACTAGAGATTTTCTTAAAAGGGAGTGGTGTTTTATTAATCGCAGTAAATATAATATTGTTCATCCTCCTATCTACCAAACGTCTATAAATACTAGAAAGTGGAGATGCCCGTTTAATGTTACAGTAACACTAGTATAACAGAAATAAAAGATTGATACATGTAATAACTAATGATAACCAGGCCAAAAGGTGCATAATTTGTACACATGTGGAGCAGGATCTGCTTACCCTTTCGGTGCACTCGAGATCATCCCTAGTTTTTGGTGGAGTTCGTGTTGCTTTGTCTTTAGTTTTCCATGTTGTGCCTTGTGTATTTGTTTTGTCTGTTCATGTTGTTTTTTCTTTTTAACCATGGCACTGTCAGTTTATTTTTTCGATCTATGAGTTAAACTGTCCCTCTGGTATCTTTTGCCCCTTTTTTGTACAAGATTGACCATTTATATCTCACTCAAAATAATGGTGATCTTACGACCTCGTTACTTCGTTACTCAGCTATGGGAACTGAGTATATCTTATATCAATATATATTTTCCTGCTCAGCTTTATTGATCTTATAACCTCCTTTCTAAGATAAATTGAAACATTTTGACCTTGATCTCAGATTGAGGAATCTTATGGACTCGATATTCAGTCGATTGAGAATCTTATTGACTCGATACTTAGATGGGGGGCAAGGGGTTTAGCTGTTATGATGTTATGGGGCATTTTAATTCTTATCTGTTATTTTGAAAATATATTTGCTGTTAGCTGTTATTGTCTTATTCTTTGTTAGCTGTTATTGGGCTTTTAGTTTTTTGTTATCTGTTATTGTGATAATGTATTTGCTGTTAACTGTTATTGAAAATTGGAATGTTAGCATTTTTAGCCAAAATTTTCGGTAGAAATTGAAGATCATTTATTTGACATTGGGGTTTACCACTTCTAATATGTTGGTCTCGTATTCGGAGGAGGATTCCATTAACATAACCATCACAGAAGTGAGGTCGAGGACAATTCCAGTATAACTTATGATTATCCTTTGTAATACATTCCATTTTTTTTAACATTTATTTAGAAGTATCTTATTATTTTCTATGAGGATAATGTTTCTTGTTTCCTGTACGAACATATTAAATTAGAACAATTTTTAATATGACAAAAAAGGAAAACATATGGTTAGGAATATCTGCAAGGATCTCAATTAAGCACTAGGTCCTTACAACCAGTTAACCTTTTATATTTTATGGTTCATAGACTCAGCTCTTTTCAAAGCAGAACCAAATACATTGTACAATGAAAGTTCCCACCATGTACTGGGTTCCGAAGCTGCATATAAATCATTACAAACAAAAATTTATTTCGTCTTCACGCCATTGTCCTCCTACTAAACTTATATTCTACTTACTAGTAGACTTGGTACAAAAAAAATTGTTCACATAAGGCCTTTGAAAATAGTGGAATAAAGTACTTTTGGAAGGAAACAATTGGTTCGAGGTACTTGATAAATTGCATGCTTGACATGCTTATGTTTGGTGGTTTTGATTTTTCTACCCTATATACAACTTTGCCTTATAGTCTTATTCAGAAAAATTTACACACCTCATTAAATGGGCATTTAAAAAAGTCAGAATGCAAATATATATATTAAAATTCTTTTAGGTCATTTTTCAGTACCAACAAACACAAGAACTATGTCAATTGGACCTACTTTGATACAATAGCTGCCCTTGAATTTTTACTAGATATCATTTTTGTCTCTGACATATTCCTCATTTCCTTTCCATTACACACTATTTAAATTACCAGCATGTGTGAGTTTCTATAACTGTACAAAAATAAATGCTGAAAAAAGTATTATATAACAAAAAAAACAGCTACGCCATGAGCGCATGATACGCCCGTCGCCTTTTTGAAATATTAAATAACTTCTTAATGCCATATCAGATATTTACAAAAACTGAAAGGGAGCTTCAGTCAATATAAATTATGTATATAAACAGTACATCAAAGTATCATGAGAACTGCTGTAAACATTTTTGAGTTATTGTCCGAAAACTGGAAAATACCATCTTTTGTAATGAATAAACCCCAAACTGAATAACATAAAATCGAAAATTAATAAAAACCGAAAGGGTGCTTGCAATAATAGATATAAATAATTCAGCAAAGTTTCATGAGAACTGCTAAAAAGGTTTTTGTGTTTATGGGCGAAAACTAGAAAAATAACCCCTTTACTCAGAAATGTAAAATCTTAAATTTATAAATATTGAAAGGGAGCTCATGTCAATAGATATATACAGTTCACCAAAATTCCTTGCAAATTTGAGAAAGGATTTTTGAGATATTATCAGAAAACTGAAGGAAAAACACATTTTTTATTGAATAAAACCCCATTACTCAGAAACTTAAAATCTAAAATTAATAAAAAACGATAGGGAGCTCACGTCAATAGACATATCAATTTCCTAAAGTTTTATGTAAATTGGTTAAAGAGTGTTTGAGTTAATGTCCGACATCTTGACGACGAACGGACAAGACTATAACAAATACATATCTAGATTCATAATTTTAAAAACCTTGTTCATAGAAAATGGAATTCAGTACAAAGGATTATACCCGTAATAAGAAAAACTGAATTTGTCAAGTGCCCGACTTTTTTTAATACTTCATTTACAGTTAGCTGTTTTTGTCCATTTTAATTCCTTGTTATCTGTTATAAGCCAAATCAATTTGCTGTTTTGCTGTTATTGGGACCCCCCCCTTTTGCCCCCCCCCCCCACTTTAGATAGATTGGTATCCTACATCCTCACATTTTGGTTCTTTAATATAGATTTAATATACCCAGTGCACAGTTTTTACGCTCCATATCCACATCTTAATTTAGTTATATAACTCAAAATTAATGTTGGATGTAAACATACTGTCCCCCCCCCCCCCCCCCCCCCAAGAAAAACAAAAACAGATACGGAGGTAACTGAACAACGTGAGGAGTGGGACAAGTTTATATTTTAAACATATTTAATTGATATATTGCTCAGATGGGGGATGGAGAGGGAAGGGGCTGGCGTTTCCCTAAATTCGCCCCTGGTGTAATCTCCTAATTTAAAAATAACCGTAAACTGTACACGACATTACCATCATCGACTTCTGATTAACATTTTCGCGCCATATTTTAACCTTTGCCTCCAATTATAATTGACATTAGTTTTAAAAGCTTTTATATTTATGAACTGGGTCTATTGCAATCTTTTTGTGTTTTGTTGTATCAGGTGAGCATCTTAGGATATATACATAAAACAAATAGCAGTTGTCATTCTTCATGGAGAGATAAATGAGGATATGAAAAGGGGGGACTACACATTGTTCTTGTGTTTGAAAAAAGTGGCATAACTGGGCAACATTTGGGACTTAATAGTAAAAAGTTTATGTTTCAATCATATGTAGCTCCACCAGGAGGGCTGACCTATCATAAATCCTCCTCCTGTGTCAGTGGTGGATCCAGAAATATAAGCAGGGAGATTAACATGTAGATAAATTAAAATTTTCTTTATATGCATGAAAAAGAAGCATGGTTGTACATTAGACATTAGACATTAGACATTATTTTATTATACCAACTATAGGCCCTTATCGGGCAAGATACAAAAACTTCATAATACAATGATCACATAAACATGAGTGAAACATTGTGAAATACACGAATACGTAATACACAAATAATAAATTGATAATATGAGCAATGTAGGATATAATTATGGTAAGAGGCATTGAGTGTAATGAGGCTGAATTAATATTAAAAGAATATGATATAAAGTTTATTAATAGGGGAAAAAAAAAAAGTAAAGATAGAACCAGGAATATAGTATCTCATTCTGTAGTAGTTCTCCTCATGACCAGTGCACAGCAGTGAGGGACTTTTACATCACAAAAATGCAAAGGTCACATACCCGTAGCCAGGGGGGGTTCAGGGGGTTCGGACGAACCCCCCCTTGAAAACAAATAAGCACTGTTCTGTTCGAATTGTGACTGTTAAAGTCGAGTTTGTGAGTCAAACAAACCCCCCCTTGGAAATTCCTGGCTACGGGCCTGGGTCATCAAGGAGAGATCCTTCAGAACTAGATACAGATACATGAGATATGAGATTACTCCAAAAGTGATTCTCTTCATGATTAATGCACAGTAGCAAGGATTGACATTGCTACCCAGGGCAATATTCATCAAGGGATGGTGCTCTAGAACTCACTATAGAGAAGATATAAAGTTCAAATTACAAGTAGTAGAGGGAGATAAATCCCATTAAAACTTTTCATATTTCTTAATGAACATGCATAATTCTGATAATAAATTCTCATCTTCATTATTCATCAACCATATCAGTTTTGGGGTAGGGTCAAGTTTTTTAATTTCTTGCAGCAATTATTTATCATTGATATCATGTCTTTCCGATAAACTATCACAGTTGAAAAGAAAATGTGTTTCATCTTCTACCTCATTACTACAACATCTCTTACATATTCTATTGTGTTGGGGAGTATTACTATATCTACCTCTCTCTATAGTAAATGGTGAGCAGATATGCGAAATCTTGTTAGACTCCGTCTATCTTCAAATTTTTTAACAATATTAAGATATTTTTTACAACCAAAATTTGATATATAGGTAACATATGTGCATAGTTTTCCTTCTGAGTGAGTTCTGAGATTTTTTTCCCAATCTTTCAACATGGCATTTCTTAGTTTTCTGTTGTCAATTGGTTTAACAGTGTCTAAAGATATTTGATAATTATTAATCAATGAAAGAAGTTTTTCAGATGACATATACCACGATGGTTTCTTTGACTCGTACAATTTCTTGGATTCTATATTTACATATATTTACATATTCTAATGACTAAATCTAATTCATGGCTGTATAGTAGCATTTTTTTTAAAAAGTATTAAAATTTTAAAAATAAGCAATTGCCAACATTTTTTTATCTACCTTCTTTCATAAGTTGGGTGTAGATCCTTTTAAGTACTATACTTGTATTTGATAAATGAAGTCCTTTATTTTAGATTTCTCAGTGGTCTATCTGGACATCCTGTAAATTGGGTAATGGATATTGTGGTGATGGAATTAAAAATCGTACACGATCTGTTACTACGCCTGCTGAATGTCAAGGCCAGCCATGTCCAGAACTGTTCAACAGTGCAGCATGTTATGGACCCTGTTGTAAACAAGATTGTTTGGTGTCACAGTGGTCAGAATGGGGTCTGTGTTCATCTGATTGTGGTACTGGTATCAGGTAATACTTAAGAAACATTTAAACAATTAGACAAATAATCATATAAGTAAGTATACCCATATAACAGTACAGCAAAGTATGATAAAACAAAACACATATTAAGCATTTATAATGATTAAATTAATTACGTGCCTTCTCGGCCAGAAATAAAAACTTCCCTAAATTGTTAAGTTCCTTTACATTACGAACAGATAGCAGTTGTATGAGTTTAAAATTAGAAGGTTTTCTCCAATAATATGGTTTGATAAATTTCTTTCGAAGTTCAATTTACTTTCCACATACTAAAATAAAATGATATTTATCTTCAATTACTTGTTTATCACACATATTACAAAGTCTCAGATGTCTCTCAATATTATAAAATCGACCAGTCTCTATATTCAAACAGTGAGCAGATATGCGATATTTACAAATTAAATGGTTTATTGTCGAGCCTTCGACTTTATTCGAAAAAGCGAGACTAAGCTATCCTACATTCCGTCGTCCTCTATGTCGTCGTGGGCGGCGGCGTCCACAAATATTCACTCTGTGTTTATGTTTTTGAAATTTTAATAACTTTCTTACACTATTATACTGGATTTCTACCAAGCTTGGACACCCATCTTGTTTGTGATCTTAAGATAGTATCCAGAAGTAAAATTTGTAAAAATAAAATTCCATTTTTTCCGTATTTTACTTATAAATGGACTTAGTTTTTTCTGCGGGGAAACATTAAATTCACTCTGTGGTTAAAGTTTTTAAAATTTTAATAACTTTGTTAAACTATCCTGGGTTTGTACCAAACTTGGACAGAAGCTTATTTATGATCATAAGATAGTATCCAGAAGTAAATTTTGAAAAAGATAATTCCATTTTTTCTGTATTTTACTTTTAAATGGACTTAGATTTTCTTCCAGTTAAGGGGGCTCGCGGGTCTAAATCATTTTTTTAATTTAATTTAGGATTTCTCTATATTTTTCTATAAATTAACTTTATCTTTTACCTAATGGAAAAATGAAATAAAAAAATGGGGTCACCGTGCATTTACGCTCACAATCTGCCTTCGAAAAAAGCATACATTTTTGTAAATGTCCTTTTTTTCTGGTAATATCGAAATAAAAAAAGAACTAAATTACAGAAATTGGTTAAATTTTACAATTATTCAGTTTATGTACAGCCTATTCGAAAACAACAATAAAAAATATAGGTCACCGATGAGTTAAAAAAGATATTTCATTTTTAGAGACAAAAAATGGCATGTTTGCACCAAAGGGAGATAATTTGGAGCTTTTTCAATGATATCTAAATTTTAAAAGTAACCTGGGGCCAACATGTATTGATTTTTTTGAAAAAATTCTTGTACCATAAGATAAAGTAACAACTACTAAAGGTGATTAATAAAATTTGTAAAGAAAAATGGATGTTTGATTTTTTTCTGAAAATCTTATACCCGCGAGCCTCCTTAAGGTGGTATGGGTGTCTTCCTCCATCTTGGATTGTAAAAAACAGAGAACCAAAGGTCCAGATTTTCTATCAAGTTAGCAAAATTTGATGCAGGAATGCAGATATTTAATGTTAATTTTCATTTAAAAGAACCAATTTATAAGAATATGACTTATAGATATTAATATTTTTGCAAATGTTGGATTATTTTTTTTTTTTTTTTTTTTTTTTTAATTGGCATTTTAAAGGGAGGTAACTCTTAAACAGTGCATTTTCTGAAGGATTCTACATGGAATTTTCCTTTTTTTGTATTTAAGGCGGAAAAAACGTACGGTAACCCTATCTTTTCTTTTGATATTCTCAAAGAATTGTCTGAAAGCTATTTTTTCCTTAAGTATTTAACAATTCTATCATTTTGTTTAGTTTCTAATCACAAAATGGTGTTTTTTCCTGTATAATCCATACAAAATGTGTCATTTTGTCACGTCCTGTAGCTTGAGAAAATGCGCGGTGACCTATCATTTTTATTATATTTTTCAACAAATATCATTAGATACTACGTTTTGGCAAAGTATGAACAAATTCTATCATTTTTATTTTAGACTCCCATACCACCTTAACATTACATACATTCTGCAGTTTAAGTTTTCAAAACATTTATTAGATTTATTAACTATCCTTGATTTTTATCAAACTTGGACAGAAGGTTCTTAAAATCAAAAGATAGTATCAACATGATCAAGAGGAATATTTTGATTGTTTTTTTTTCTCATTTTTGTTGAGCCTGAGATTTAAAGCAAAAGTAGGCGAGGCACTGGGTTCCCCAGAACCCTTACAAATTTTAAATATAATTTACAGCATGATCTAAATAAAACTGTAACATGTAGTATGTTACTTGTAAATGATTGTGGTAATATTTTCATGGTTCTAACATTAAAATAGAAAAATTTATGAAAATTCATTAACTATAATAGTTTCAAACTGTTCATGAATTTTGACTTTTATTTTTACATTATACGCCATTGCACATGTACATTATATGTTGTTTGATATCTGCATTTATTTTGTGAAATTTTATGTTTCTAAATCTATTATTTTGGAAAAAAATATCACTGCAGATTAAAAATTCAATGATTTAAGTCGTTTAGTAATAATTACAAACATGAGTCTGTTGCAATTTACCTGAAATCTCATTTATGTGTACAATATCAGACCAATCGTGATGGAATTGATGCCCTGAAATTTCTGGCACTACCCAATTAAAATTAAATACCATTGTTCTATTTGAAAAATTGTTTACTGGTCTTTTATTTAAATAGTGCAAGAAAAAGAACAGTTGAAACACAAAATTCCTGTGGTGGAGAATCTTGTCCAGAACTCCTAGAAAACATGGTGTGTAATGTTACCACGGTGATAGACTGTCAGATGTCCCAGTGGGAATCCTGGTCAGACTGCAGTAACAACTGTGGAGTAGGAAGTGCTTTCAGATCTAGAAAACTACTGACCCCTGCATACTGTGGAGGTCAACAATGTCTAAATACGACCTTGAGAGATGTCAAATCCTGTGAGAGTTACAATTCAAGTGTAGATTGTGTGGTAGGTATTTGATAATAATGACAATAATAATAAGATTTAAATCTAAGTATTAAAAGTGATTAACAATTAATTAAGAAAAAATATCTACACTCATATATATCAAGCATAAAAATACAAAAGCAAAAGATACATATAAGGTGTAACTGCCGTATATGAGGTTTTACAGGCAAAGCTTATGTGTAGTTAAGGAATGCACTCTTTTGTAATTCTTGTATGTATTTTATGTTTAGTTCATTTAACGGTTCTGGAGTTTAGTGTAAGAATAAGTTTTACTTTTTCTTTATAACTGTGTAAATTTGTTCATGTATCATATTCTCAGATTTTTTTTTTTTTTAAGACAACATATGTGTACATTGTATTCAAAGGATTTCTATTGTAATCAGTTTTGTCTGGACAACAAACATGTTTATGCACAAGTTTAGGAAGATAAATTGGAATTTTGATTCTAATCTCCAGATGTTTTTTGTGTCACAATTGTTTGTATTGTGATGAAGATTTACAATTTGAAATAATGGTTTATAGGGGTTTGTTTATAGGAATATATGACATTTTATGTGTAAAATACTGACTGCATGATTTACTGTATTTTGATATAAAAATACACGTGAAAAACCTAGACATTTTAAAGTATTTATGTTAAATTTAATTCTGTTCTGTTTTTTAATTTCAAAAATTAGAAAGCAAGAGTTCAATGGTTATATAGAAAATCAGTGTGATATGATTAAATTTTTTGTAATAATATATAAAACTTTAAATGATTAAGCAACCGTACAGACAACTTTTTTTATCAAATTTGTTTTGGTTATTTATTCATTACTGATAATATATGAACAAGTATGACTGGGTCACTGGGGTATAGAAATTTTTTCAACTAATCTGATTGAGACGTGCTCTCCCCATTTTGGATGCATGGGTAGTTTTCATTCTTGGAAACCATCAAACCTACCTTTTTATGTCTAAGAGTTATTGCTTTTCTAATGGATCAGTACTTTCTTTCCGAGATCCTTTTCAGTAGGATTTAGGCTTTCCTCTACCATTGATACAGCAGGGCATTTGGAATTGGCAGTTTTGATATGTATTTCTAATCGATTCCTCATTATTAACTTACACTTATTTGGCTAAGGCAGTTCGATTTGTGGGGCATCCAGGGTGACCTTGTTCCATTTTATGTATGGTTTTGCACTTTTTTATACTTTGAGGACTAAGCGAATCAGGTGAGTGTGTGAGTTAGTATGTTTATTTTATTGCATTGTATTATGTTTTGGGACAGTTAACTTTCTGGTTTTAAGACCCGTCACAGCCTAGCTGGGGTATTGGGTAGGCAAATGCTCACATTAATTTGTACCGATACAGGCTCCAAATGTCCTCCTTTATATGCCATAACTCATGGTGGTGCTCCTTATACAGGAGGCTTATAAGGAGACAAGAATAAGTAGGTAATTAATCCTACATTTCATTGACGTAAACATTTCAGAGTCAAAAACATATATCTTGGGTATTTCAAAGCAATATTAAGACATTATTTTTTTATTTTGGGTTTCTTTAGAATATTTTGGAAACTTGAGGTTACATGGTTACTAAAGCTTGTATGCCTATTAAAAAAGAGGTGAACATTTTAAACTTCCAGCGATAGTTATTTTTTCAATGCAATAAAATGTTATGTGTGGTTTTTTTTTATTAGGATAAAACTTTACTCATGCCAATCAAAGATAAATTCTGCACATTTTTTTAAAAGTACAAATTTAACAAAGACTTATAGGGGAAATCAATGGTGGTATTACACCTATAGGATGTGTAAATATATATAGCCACATTTAGTTGAAATAGTGGCTTAAATAGTGGCTAAAATAGTGGCGATAATCTGATGTTTCATGAGAGGAGGATGTTGACTTTCTGCACTGAAGGACTGAACATATTCAGTAATATTCTCTTTTCAAGTGTGAGTCTAATTTTCCAACCCTTCTTCAGCTATAACTTGTTAGTATAATTTTGTTCTGAATAGCATGAAATATTTGTCACTGATCATTATTTAAAGTAAACAACTATCAAGTAGTCAATAAACTTATATACATCAAAGTTATGTGAAAAACAACAAGTTTATCTAAGAGCCATGATGATAGACTTATAAAGTGATTGTTTTAGATGATATTTGTTATGAACAGTTTAGTCATTGCCTTCAGTATAGAAACAGAACAAATAAATCTAACCCAGTTTTTTTGGAGCAACTGATATTAAGCCAACCAAATATCAAACCTAACATTAGTGATCCTCCTCATAGATATTTTTTTATTCAATTTGATTTTTTTTATCATTATTTAACAATCTTGAAATTGATTTTGTATCTAAAGGATGTATATTTGTTTATGATATATTTCTTATTTCAAAACTTGATGTTTGTGTTTATGGAAAAGTATAAATAAATCAAAGCTTTTATTGAATGACTTCTATCAATAGACATCGGATCAATTGCTGATATGTTTATGTGAACAAATTGTTAGAAAGCACTAAAACATGTACAACTTTTTATGATGATTTTGTCATAAAAACACAATGAAGAGATATGGAATTTATTCTAGCATTTAAAAGTAATGATATCTTTAGCTAATTATAGAATGTTGACTTTAAATGTTGGCTTCTTATGTAAACAAAAATATTTTTTTACTATTTAAGGAATATCTTTCTGTTTTTATATTAATAATTATGGTTAAAAAATTGTTGTTTCAAAAATTTAAATGTGAAATGTTGTTTTTCAAAGTGGAGCAAATATAAATTCTTCATTAAAGAAAAAAAAAACAAAAAAAATCATTACAATTGATTCCTTAGATTAAAATTTTTGAATATTCCAGTATTTAAATCTGTGTTGTTTTAATCTCTTTTACACACCTAATGTATTGGGTTTGATAAATCTAACATAGTAAGTTAGCAAACTCATAAATGCACATTTTAACATGCAAGTCTAATATGTTTTACTTATATGTATAGATGGATGAATGGCAGCCTTGGGAAGACTGTATCAGAGATTGCAGTAAAGGAATACAAATACGGAAACGGAACATCAAAGTCAATCCACAGTGTCATGGGGCCAAATGTAAATCATCAATTGTAAGTTTTACTGTTTATAATATCACTATACTGCATGAACCTTGTGAAAAAATTGCAACATACAAAACATCAATGTGTTTGTTTGTAAAGTAACACTGATTGTGGCATACAGCAGGGTGCATTAAGTTTTCAGGTCTGTGTTTTCTTGTCTATTTTACCCATTTTGTAACTGGTTTATAAAGTTTGGTTTAAAATTATAATGTTTAATCATTTTTGTCTCCCCTAGGACAAAAGTCTCAGAAATCATGACCTTTTTTTATGATTTTTTTTTTATGAAAATTCAGGTGTTGCTTTTCTGGTGGCAGTGACTTGGGATAGTCCAGTAACTGTCAATTAATTACCCATTTTAAATGTTAGGATTTAAGCTTAAGTTAACAAATTAGTTTGGTAGAAACTACATATGATGAATCAATGATATTTTCTTTAAAGTTGCATTACTAACAGTACATATCAGCATATTAAGACCCTTCATCCTAGGTCATGGTCAATAAATTTTCAGAATTTTCTGCTGACGGTCAATACATATCTCTGTCAATCATTTATAAAGATATATGCCAAGTTTGGGTAATAGCCAAGCCATATTCTGGATAAGAAGAAATTGTTGTTAATTAAGAATTGAAAGCTTCTTTTTGTAAATTAATTGGGGTGTAAAAGCGTTGACCGAAGTACATTTTGTATGAAGCGCGGAAGCGCTTCATAATAAAAATGTGCGCACGGTCAACGCTTTTACAACCCTATAAAGTTACAAAAAGAAACATTCAATACTTATAATTACATTTTTTAGCTATGATCATGAAAACACGAATTTTATAAATTTTGTATTTTATTTACCTGTGCACTTTATTGTGGGACCACCTGCTATCATGAATGAAAAGTTTTATTGAGTGATGCAATTGCTTACGGAATAACAATTGCTGTGCAGTTAGCCAATCAAAATAAAGTATTATGATGAAACATACATCTAATGTAATTATAAAACTATGAAATTAAGTTCACAATCTTATGTCTCTTTAGACTAAAAAAATAAATTATAGATACTTCCCTCCACATTTCTCTGCACATGCTCATATTAATTCAGATTAAGTTCACATAGTGATCTGCATACAAAGTAACCCCAATCATTTAACTTTGACACAATATGTTGCAATAACAAATAATTTTTTATGACATGAAACTATGTCATGGTTAGCATGAATTACCAATTTATTCCATTTGTACCCTTGAAAACATTACATTCTTATTGGTACTTCTTTTTAATTTCAAAGTGATTATTCTGATGGATAAAGGGTACCAGGGGTCCTAATTACTTATTTGGTAACATCTGGGGAATATGTCATCAAACAAAATATACATGCCTCAGACTTATATTAGATCAGAGACAGGCGTTTTACTGTTTACTAGACTGTGAAATTTATGAATGACTTCATTAAAAAAATAATTCACATACTTTTAAGAAATTGCATTTCACTTTATTTTTGTATTATTAAGATATGGCGAATTGGAACAAAATAGAGGCACATAATATGGATTTCTGTAGAAAAACGTAGAAAGTGTTATATATTGATATTTAATAAAAACACTTATAAATCCATCCTTGGACAATATATATACTCTTTAAAACAAATAATACATAAAAGGAGCTAGTTGAATATCAAATCTGAAAGAAAGATACACATTGTCATGATCAGGAGGATGAAAAAAATGATAATGATACCTAGACAAAACTGTACATGCTTTAAAAATACTGAATTGGTCAATGATTATTTGAACTGTTTAACTCCTTTGTCATTAGGTTTCTCAACATTGATAACATCTGTTTAGGTAACAGATGTAGTTTGTAGAAATTATATATTTTTTCTTTGTTTACTATCATTATTTTAAAATAAATACAATGTACAGACTTTTTAATGTATTTTAACATTTAAAGTTTAAAAACAAATATTAATAATAGAATAATTCATACTAAACAATTTCAGTTTGAATGGAAAAAATTTAAATTGTAGCAAAAAAATATTGTTTGCACATTCTATATAAGTGGTAAAGTTTTCATGGTTGCATTCCCATATATTTTAGGGTCACTCCCCAAGTTACTGCATAAAAGAGGGACGAAAGATACCAAAGGGACAGTCAAACTCATAAATCTAAAACAAACTGACAACGCCATGGCTAAAAATGAAAAAGACAAACAGAAAAACAATAGTATACATGACACAACATAGAAAACTAAAGAATAAACAACACAAACCCCACCAAAACCTAAGGGGTGATCTCAGGTGCTCCGGAAGGGTAAGCAGATCCTGCTCCACATGCGGCACCCGTCGTGTTGCCTATGTGATTACAAATCCGGTAAATAGTCCAATTCGGTAGGTCAAATTCATGAAAGGGAAGGGGATTGCAGTTACGACGCAAGGAACATATCCGATATCATTTGTGAAATGGTTATTTCATAACGGTCAACCAACTCGTGATGGCATCCGTAAAATTTACGAAGGGATGATTTCAACTTCACCATTTGGAACTCTTGATTTAATAGCTTCCTTGTGAGCAGTAACCCTCTTTCAAGAAAATCATGATAGGAAATGCAAGCACGGGAATATCGTATCAATTGAGAGATATATACACCCCGTATGCAGGTGCATTGTACATTGTATTTATTTTAAAATAATGATAGTAAACAAAGAAAAAATATATAATTTCTACAAACTACATCTGTTACCTTAACAGATTTTATCAATGTTGAGAAACCTAATGACAAAGGAGTTAAACTGTTCAAATAATCATTGACCAATTCAGTATTTTTAAAATGAACTCATTGGGACTCATACCACATCTTCTTATAACTTTGTGGTGAGACTTTAATAAAGTATTGAATCTGAACCTATGAATCAAGACAAAAATTCTTATGTATAATGGCACGTTAGTTTAGTACTATTTGAGCATGATGTGAAAGAACTTTTAGGATGAACTTTATTCATAAAAAAAAATTATTTGATTTCTGTATCATCAAATTTTTCATGTATAATAAAGAGTAGATAAAAGTTTTTTTTCTCTGTTTTATAGAAACTCTTTTATTGTATCATAGTTGATTTTTTCTATCAAAGTTTGATTTGACCTTACTAAGGATAGTTTGACTTGATACTATTTCGGTTATTTGCATGTCTTTGTTACTATTTATAGGATTGGCATCACTGTCATGAACCATGTAAATATCCTGATTACTGTAACCAAGGTGTATGTGGATGTCCAGAGGGTATGAACCTAGCTTCAGATGGTATCTCCTGTAACCCTATCTATTGTCCACCAATACCAGTCTTACAGTACTGTCCACCTACCAGATATTATCTGTCAAGCTGTAAATATCCAGTGTTTAATACCTGTTCCTACGTAAGTAAAGTAACTATACTTAAGACTGTTTGAAGGGAAATAATACTGTTTCAGAGGAGATGACTGTTAGTGAAATGATAAAACACTCAGTACACTTTATCGATCATTAACAGGCAAACATTATTGTCTCCCCTGCCTGTTGCTTTGCCTGGGACATAAAAATACAGGATGTTACTCCATCCAGCAATGTAAGGGCTCTCAGATGTATAATTCTTGCCAGATATCTATGAAATTTATATCAAAGCTTTTTATCAGCTATGTTGTTGACTATTATAAAAACAGTGCTAAGGCCACACCAATTTGATTCCTTGTTCGACGGACCTGCCCGCACCTATTTTTTTCAAAACAGATTTTTTTTATTTTTATTATATTCCCGCTTCCCGCATCCGGAAATGAACACATGTCCATTTCCCGCACCGTTTTTTGGTAAATATTATAAAAAGATCGCAATATTTCACGGTTTTTAAAATCACAGTCTTGCCTTTATATTGCGATTTTAAACCTATCAACACCCACAACACTGTAAATATCTGCGAGAATATTTGTTTCAGCATGAAACCAATTTATTCCAAGCGGGAGTGCTCCGATATAAATACATTATAGCGGAAATACCAGTACAGAACAAAACGTTGGTTTCTTTCCCCCTTAACTTATATTCCCTACAAAAAAAAATGTTCGTTGTTAAAATAAAGTACAAAGAACTTCTGAAGGATTTGCCTTTAACTGTAATTATAATGTATGGCGACGGTCATACACGCTGCAGGTTTGTGCACCTGTCCTGTTGATTCAGGGACCTGTCGTTCAGCAGTTATCATTTGTTGATGTAGTTCATTGGTATTTTCCCGTTTGGAAATATAAATTAGTTTGTTGGTTTTCCTGTTCGAATTTTGTACAATACTAAGTTGTGGTCCCTTATAGCTTGCTGGTTGGTCTTGATCAAAGCTCTGTGTAAAAGGCCATACTTTGACCTATGTTTGTTATTATCAGGTTGGGACCAACCCTCCCTCAGACAACTTGGCCTTGAAGGGGTCATTTTACCAGGTTTACTGTTGTAGAAAAGAAAATAGAAATACTTAAGATTTGAATAGTGCTACTATACAAAACCTTTGACAATTTAGAATGTTTTACTCAAAAAGAGGAGAAATACATTTTAAACAACTTTTCTAAAAGAGGGATGGGTCCACTTGTTTTGAATAATATTAAACTGTTAAAGTAAATGTGTTAACATGGTTAAAGTCCAGGAATATTACAAAATTCTTGGACATTTTTTGACCATTTAATGCCAAATATTATAGTTCTTTGAGAAAATACAAGCCCTTTTGTACTTAAAGTATTTTTACAAAAATAATATATTATAACTTATATTGACCCCTCATAAAAGGGATATTCATAACCTCATAAAATGGATATTCATAAGTTAATAATCATAACATTAAGGGGTTGTTCTGAACCTGATTATGACTTGGATGGAGAATTATCTCATTTTCAGTGACACATACATAGACCAGATTGAATTAATCAATTAGTTCTTGTTGAACAGGGAAAAAATACTTCATAAATTAAAGAAATGTCAAGGTACAAGTGATCAATGAAGTTTTGATATAGTCAAAACCTACTATTTTATGTTTACAAAAAAAAAATATAATCGCTCGCCTTTACTTTTTAAGCTTCGCCTCAAAAAATTTCAAATTAAATATTTTTTTATTAAAATTTTCAAATCGCTCGCTCGCCCCAATTTTTGGAGTCCAAAAATCCGTAGAACAAGAAATTAAATTGGTGTGGCCTAATCAACAATTTGTAATAATGATGATTATTTCCTGATTAACATGTATAATGATAGGACATAAAATGCATGGATCATTCTTTTGTTTTTAACAGTTAATTCGTTCTTTTTTATTTATTTGCAGAGTTACAATTCAACATGTACACCAGTTTGTAAAGGTGATTGGACTATAATTACTCAACCAGACAATATGAATTATGTCACCTGTCAAAAGGACTCAAAATGGTCCACACCTAAAATCTTCTGTAGTCCATTTAATAACCCACCAACTGATGTAAGTTAACTGAATATTATAAGGGGGTCAAATTTTGTTCTTAGACTATGTAGATGTTTAACCAATTAAAAGGTTGCATTGAAACAATAGATATTTCAATTGGACTTCATTTAAGGAATAACAGTTCTGTAGTTGGAAAGTTGCAACCGTCAATTGTCGATTTGACAGTCGCAAGTGCTGACAAACAACAGTACACAAAAAGAGAGGGTGTTAAAGTTTTGCATACCTGTATTTTACATGTTTTCTATGATAATTTTGTTTTAAATTTCTGCCGTTCCCTGGTTTATCAGCTATAAATTGAAGAAACTTGATTTTATGAATATTGTTAAAGTAATTCAATATTCTCCAGAAAATTCGAGATGTCTGTACAAACCAAACATTTACGAATTGGATTACAAAACAACAGATCATTTTCTTTGGACCAACTTTTACTATCATCTTGCATATTATTTCACCCTAAAAATAATATGTTGTACATTATATATTATTGAATTTCAGATTAACATTGACATTTCTAAGACTACGATTCCAGAGAATACAGAAGCAGGTTATTGTATTTACATGGGAACTGTTGATGATGTCTACGATAGCCATGTTTATACGATCGTTAGTGATGTCTCCAACAGATTCCAAGTATTACAACACAGACTTTGTCTGAAAGTAAAGGCTAACTTCGAAGACCAACCAAATAAGTAAGCTACTATTTGACAATATTCCACTTGATTTTCACTTATAATACATTTTTTTCTTGCTTTACATCAGTATAACATAACTATTCATTGATATTAATGGAACATTAGTTTTTACAGGTTTTTGTTTTGCCTGCAATGAAAGTTGTTGAAAGTGAGACATGGGTGTTGCTTTTCCAGTGGCATTGGGGGCAATGTCAACAATTGTTTAAGTTTTCTGATTAAGTCAGTTTGATAGGATTAATAGATTGCCTTTTGTTAGATTTTGTTGTTGACAGAAAAGACATATCTCTGTATCAACAGTTTATAAGCTTTAATCATGAAGTTTTAAAAATACTTGAGACAAAACAAAATACATTCTCCTTTTATTTTTTAAACTCAGACTTAAAAATTATTTTATGATTGATGAGTTATAGCATATATGGTACTGACAGAAATTTAACTTCATGAAGATACAGTGTATAATGTTTTCATGTTCTTCCTTATTTCTTTTAGGTGGAATATAACAATAAGAACCACAGATTTAGATAAAGCCTTCTTTGAGAAAATATTCCAGTTTGAAATTTTGAATGCTAATGATCCTCCAAAGGCTGCTTATGTATGTATACATTTAAATATATACCAACATAAACAGTTGATTAGAACTGTTATAAACTTTAGTTTAATTGGAATCAGTATCAGGATTTAAAAAAAAAGAATTAAATGTGTAAATGTGAAATAATGATCAGGCTTTTTTACTTGATGTTTTTTTATTATTAACTGAAATTTGTATATCATTACAAAATAAACCTACTTATTACAGATATAGTCTCTAATAAAATTAATGGTACCAATTTTCTTGCACCAGATGCGCATTTCGACAACACATGTCTCCTCAGTGATGGTCATGGCAAAAATATTTGAAATCCAAAGCTTATATAAAAGATGAAGAGCAATAATCCAAAAGGTCAAAAAAGTATAGCCAAATCCGTGAAGGGAATCAGAATTTTGCATGAGGGAGATGCATTCCTTAATTTATAATAATTTCTAATATTTTGTAACAGCAAATTTTAATAACACAAAAAATCGTTTTTTTCATGCCAGTACTGAAGTACACTGGCTACTGGGCTGGTGATACCCTCGGGACTAATAGACCACCAGCAGAGGCATCGACCAAGTGGTAATAATAAAATTAACCGTACCAATTTTCTTGCACCAGATGCGCATTTCGACAACACATGTCTCTTCAGTGATGCTTGTGGCCAAAATATTTGAAATCCAAAGCTTATATAAAAGATGAAGAGCTATAATCCAAAAGGTAAAAAAAGTATAGCCAAATCTGTGAAGGGAATCAGAGCTTATAATTTCTGTAAGTAAGCTAAGTTATTTCTGTGTAGGGATATTTAAGGATTCGATGAAATGACTATTTGTCAGTCAATATTTCTATACTTAATTTCAAGTCTTTATGAAGCAATATACTATTTAAGAAATATTTATTTCTCCATTTCAGCTGACTCCTGATACTATACCTGAGAATAGTATGATTAATACGACGGTTGGCTGTTTTTCTGGAGTGGATGATGACCCTAACCAAACTTTGTCCTTTCTCCTGGTTAACTCCAATTACAAGATGTTTGCAACATACATTGAAAATGGACAAACATGCTTAAAGGTAACACAATCATTCAGAAATTTAATACTCTACAGGTCAGAGAACATTGTAGTCTAAAAGTGAAATTCCTTGATGATATACAGAACAATTATCCAATAAAATTATAATTGAAAAAATAAGACCATCAAGAATACGTTACAAACTGCATTGAGAACAATTTTATTAAATTTAAGAAATGCTTCATGCAGATCATAGATTTGTTAGCAATATTTTTTTAAGGATGTTATATTTTGTTTTCTATTGAAAAAATGCATTGTTTGGTTAGACTTAATTTATCTATACCCTGCACAAATTCATTATCTAACTTTTTGTAGGTAGCCAAAGACTCTAATGAAAAGTGTCCATCAGAAGGTGGAACATATTGTTTGTTAAACAGAGAGAAGCGTAAGAAAAGGACAGTTACAGTTATGGCTAGAGATGATGGTAACCCTAGGATGAAGGCTTACTTTGACATAAATATACATCTGTCTGATGTGAATGATAAACCAACAGAAGTTATACTGGAGCCTTCCAATATCCCTGAGGGGGTTCAACCAGGTGTGTAGTCCATCTATTACTACATTGCATTTCATTGGTTTTCATTGATAAGGCATATTGATTTTGGCCCAGAAGACTTAGATTCTTGTGCCCAACCTCAACATATTTGAGATAACCATACATTTGTTCCTAGATATGCATGCGTTATCAACTAGCTGGTGAATTTGATTCTAAGATGGAATTAAGTTTTTTATTGATTCCAAATGTAAAGGATTGTTTTTTTAAAGCCTGTACCTAATTGTTAATGGTAAAACGAGAACATCTACAAAATTATTTTTTTTATTTTTTTAGAGAACTAAGTAAATATATGATATTATATTCTGAATTTGTCATTGAATTTGATGGTGTGTGTTTCAGGAAATGAACTTGTTGCTATTGTTACAAAAGACGAGGATATTGACCAATCACACACATACGAACTGATAAATGACCCCAGTGGTGTATTTACTATCAAAGATGGAAAGTTGATCGCATCTAGAAGTTTTGACTATGAAACAGAAAAGTTCACAGAATTTACAATTGATGTGAAATCCACAGATAATGGAGAAAAACCTTTGTCTGTAAGTAGGATATTTTAATCTATTCTGAAAACCCTCGTTCAGTAGGAGAGAATCTTCATAGAAAACCTCCTGTCTATTATTAGAAAAACTGTACTGAAAATTATGAGTTTCTATAAGAAAATCTGAATAGTGGTGGTTTATCTGAAAGAAATAAAGTTATTTGGATTCCAAGTCTTAAGTGATGTTCAAGGTCATATTAAACTTCTTACCACATACTCTTAGATCAAGGAAAACATTTTCTTATAAAAGGGCCTCTAATTTGAACAGGGACAGACAAAGATGATATTCTAAATATTCTTAGCACATCAGTTGCTTTAAGATATACAGGTGAATGTGGCACAATTTGATTCCATTTATCGGCGCAATTACCTTAATGCCATCAGGAAAATAGAGAGTGGTGCGATTGATACCATTTCATAACTGTAATTGGGGCAAGTTGATACACCCCATCAGACATACAGTAACAAGAGAAACCTGAACATTAATTTATACCTTTTAAGTCGGGTTCATCGTTATTGACATATAATGTTTAACTTGTTGTATTTAAGGTAACATCTACTATAAAGTTCAAGATCCAGGACATGGATGAGGTTCCATATGCACTTCAGGTTACTGCAGAAAATTCTCCTTTGTCATATGAAAATGATAAACCTAAAGTCAGAGAGAATGCAAATCGTAAGCAGTGTTTTACTACTAATGTCTAATTCATATTCAAATGTTCCTTTTACAATAACAATATCTCTGGATTATTTTGTTGGTCAAATCAACACCAAATCCAGCATATTTTCCCTATTTTATTGTTGTATGAATTCTTATTTTAGAAGTCTGTAAATTCATATTATGCATTCAAAGTTGAAAACATTTTATGCTGTAACTATTATGTAAACAGTATTTGTGCATGACATTGATAATTAAGTCTTAATGGTACATTTATTTTTGTTTTTGAGAAAGTGATATAATTTATTTTCATTACAGATGTAGTGATAGGTACCATTAATGTCAAAGATTATGATGAGGGTGATTGGATAACCTTAACCTTACTAGATAATGCAGACGGTAGATTGGAATTGAAGAATACAATATGTTCTAGTGTTGGAGTAAGTCATAAACTATTACTAAATTATTTTCTGTAATGGGGAGATTTTTTTATCTTTGAAAACTTCTCATATATGAATTTTCTTTTTTTGTTATACATGTGTAACTTTTGTGTTAATATGTACTATGTAGATAATGTCGGATAATATACATGACAATTAGATGTAAAAAATAATTAGTCTGGTAAAATTTCATTCGATCTGGTAAAGTCAGGGTCAGGTTGTTTACCAGACCTAATGTCATGTAAAAGTAAAATTCATACTTGTAGTCTGCTGTACAATAAGTTTGAGTAACATTTGAAATGCATTTAAAGAAAACCAAAGAATGAATACCATTGGTATGGGAAATGAATTTGTGAAATTGTTTTACAGGATGTGAATGTATACTGCAAAGGTTTACTGGCAACACACTCACCATTTAACTATGAGATCGAACCTTCTGTTACATTCTCTGTTCAGGCCACAGACAAAGCAGGCTTAACCAAGGTTATCAACTTGACCTTGGAAGTTGTAGATTTCAATGATGCAGCTTCTGTAAGTTTATTATTGAAAAAGTTTTCAGATAATTAAAGATGTTTTATTTTTCGTTAGTTAAGGCTGTCTGTATACACTATGAGATGCAAGAGGATTCGAGTCATGTCCGTTCTTAAAAGTTTAGAATTCATCCAGAAATCAGGAAAGCCTTGACAAGATATTCACATCTCACTTGAAACACTGTTCTTCGGTACCAATTTTCATGGATTTAAACATTTTCGAGGATATTTATTTCATGGCTTTGCCAAAGTCTGCATAAGAGCCAATGGAAAATTAGTGATTTGTTTAATATTTTAATTAATGGTTCACCTGTATATATGAAATCCACAAAAATTGGTATCCCTCATATAATAATGAATCCACAGTAATTCATGGATGCATTCAGTCTCCAGTGATGAGAATAAATTGTTTTTATAAGAGCTGCAACTGTCAATTTCAATATAATGAATTAATTGATTGAATTTGTAGAAATTTAATTATATGTGTTATATGATTTTAAATTTTAAGAACACCAAATTATAACCATATATATAAACCACTGAAAGATTTCGTTACATTCAGGACATACTGATTGATAGTGTATCAGTTGCTGAGGTCTCTATAGAAGAGAATAAATTGGACATTGTGATTGGTCAGTTATCCAGTGTGGATGAGGATAAAGATGACCAACATGAATATTCTATAACTGACCCGTCTGGATTGTTTATTGTAGAAGGCAATGTATTTAAGGTAGTTTTGTATTTGAAATTATTTATTTTGCCATTTGATTATGGACTCTCTGTCTCCATTTTGAGTTTTCTTTGGGGTTCAGTATTTTTGTTATTTGACTTTTTATGTATTTAAAGAAAAAGATTGAAATTTCTACAGGGTTTTTCATGAGACTTTGCACAGTTCATAAGATAAAGGTTATATTATGTTCAATTTTCCAGCTGAGAACTTTTATGTAAAATAGCCACAAAAGGTTTGTCTTGCCTATTTAATATTATGGTTGTGTTCACTTCTCCATATTAAGAATATGAAAGTGTATTGGAACATTTTTACTCAGCATCCTGTTTAAGTAAGATACTAATCATGTCAGTCATCCTCCAATGAAAAGGAAATTCCATCAATTACATAATACAGATACATTTTACTTTTTTTTCAGGCAGCCTCATCTGCGGTTATTGACTTTGAAAAAGGAAATAAATACACTGTTACCTTGACAACAACAGATAAAGGGATACCATCCATGTCACATGACAAAGAAATAGTTATAAATATAATAGATGTAAATGAAGCACCATTAGACATACAGTTATCTAATAGTCAGGTATGTAAATGCTGTTTAAGCTCGAACCTTTTCCCCTGCCTTTAGATGTTTTTATTCAGATTAAACAAGACACGAGGGAACGGTTGATCTGATCTTGCCCTCATTTGCATGGTTAATTGATGGTTTTCTTTATTAGGCTAGTTTCACACATACCAGAAGTAATTGGTCAGTTGAACACAACCTGTTGAATGATTTTAATGAGTGTATGTATGTCTTGATGATGGAAGTGTTTAACAACCTTGACTGGCTTTTACAGCCCTCGAATGGTTGGATGTCTGTCTTACAGGGGTCTGTTTAACCTATATATCATATTCATGGTTCATTGATCTCTGTTAAGTTATGGCGATAACATCCCATTTTTTATGCAAGTAGGGGATTGTTGCATTTCATGATTGTTGAAAACAAATTGTGCTTATCATAAGTGTTTTTCATTCAAATTTGCTTGAAAAATAATAAAAGATATTATGATACAATCATATATCATTCTGACTACCGGGTAAAATGCCATTCACATACATGGGTTTGGTGATATTCTCTTTTTTTTGCCAGGTTCAGACATATTATATACATTGACTCCTGTTTGCCATTCACATACATGGGTTTGGTGATATTCTCTTTATTTTGCCAGGTTCAGACATATTATATACATTGACTCCTGTTTATATTGAGACATGCTATGGAATATATTATGTATTGAATCAGTGGTATAATTGATAAATTGTATTTTAGGTTGCTGAGAACAGTGTTAATGGTGTAGTGGTTAGTAACTTGACCACTGTTGATCCTGATAATTCTGGACAGATCATTCAAACCTTTACTTATCATCTGATTGATGATGGACAAGGAAGGTTTGAAATCCATGGCAACACTTTACAGGTAAGCATCAAGGGGTTCTTAATGTTAAACTTATCTCCTCAAAATGTTAAGGAAGCCATTGTAATTTGGTTTATTTTATAAGTATTGCATATTTTAAAAAGTATATACATGATATAAATCTCTTAGACCAACTTCTGAATGAATTTGTCTGTTGCAGAGTTTTGATCTTTAAACAGACTTAATGTCCTTTCCCAATTTTATTAATGTGCCTTCCTAATATAGTTAGATTCCTACATCACTAAATGTTTCTCCACAAATGACCATACTACTTTCACATTTATAAGCTTTCAGAAACAATTTTTTGAAACATTATTAAAATCTGAAAATGTGTTTCTAATCTAATACATTTACTTTATACCTGTCTTTTTAGGTAAAAAAATCATCAGAAATGTGTGACAACAAACCATGTATTCTAGATTATGAACAAGACAAAGTTGTCAATATAAAGGTTAAGGTCACAGATGATGGTACACCTCCTTTGACCTTGGAAAAGGTCATGGCCATCTCAGTAACAGACATCAATGATCCACCTGTTGTTGACATTGTAGGAGATACAGTCCCAGAAAATTCCGATGCAGATTTTGAAATTGGTATAGTTATTTTAGAGATGTGTCAGTTGTGTATTCTGTTCACATCCGTTTTGGTCTTTCACAAGTCTTCAAGTCTTCAATTATTTTTAACATTCTTGGCTTTCAAATTGGTTGAATGCTCCTGATGTTGTGATGAATGTAAATCCAATAAATTATTTTTGATGCATTTCATTAATTAAGACATTTTTCAAAGATTTATGTACAGTAGACTCCGGCCAATCGGATACCCAAAATGTCAGCTAAAAATATCCGATTGTCCGATATATTCAATTAGCCGATGAACGTATATTCCTCCAAGTTTGTTTTTTTAAATTGACAGACACAACCCTAAGATACCAATAGCTATTATAGCTGCTTTATTAATGGAAATTTGTAACTAATCTCAATGTTTTTTTCAGGTACAAGTTCGGATAAATCGGTTGATTGAGTAATAGATCGATCAGTTGATTACAATGTATTTTGTTTAACTGTCAGTCTGTTGATTTTTTAATTATGTGTTGATTATCTGAATAAAATATGTACCTCTTAAATAATGAGACTTGTTGTTTTTGCGTGATTTGTTTCATTTGTGTGTTAAAACAGGTAAAAGCTAAAAATAACTATGAATTCTTGGAAGTAGGCCACAGGTAAATCTATTAATAGCTTAAGAAGGTGATCGAACTCGGATCTAATTTTCTACAGTTTTTTATTTTTGAAACACATTTCCATTTCAAGTAATACAACTACTTTTATGATTATAAAATTGGACATCAAGATGAGGAAAATTAATTTACTTTTCTATCTTATCTGCCGTGGTTCAAAATAAAAGGCTGAATATTATGTAAATTAGGAAAATGGCGTACATGTGTACAAGTTACATAATTCTATTTCACCTGGGATATGCTATTGACACACGATTCCTTATTTTTACACGAGACTTTTATATATATTTTAATAAATTGTTGAGAAAGAGGTACTTTTCATTCATATTTAATAATAACGATCACATTTTGATAAACACATAACAAACACATCTTAGGCAAAATATAATATCAGATTCATAAAATAAACAAGACAACAAGAAGAAACAT
Source organism: Mytilus trossulus (assembly GCF_036588685.1). NCBI lineage: Eukaryota > Metazoa > Mollusca > Bivalvia > Mytilida > Mytilidae > Mytilus > Mytilus trossulus. The sequence goes on along the minus strand of NC_086375.1, from coordinate 83,346,676 downwards.
GTTTTATTTGACTATAAAAGATTGTTTTATTAATAAAATGAAACATTTCTGTACTGAAATTTTCTTAAACTTCGTAATGGCGCATAACTTCCGGCTTCATTTCCTGTCAAGAAAAATATATAATTATTTCAAAATATTCGATTGTACATGGTTTCACACATTTTTCATGAATATTCCTATCCAATAAGCCGATATATTCTAATAACCGATATTCGATTATCCGATGTATTTTGACTGAAATGTATAGGGAATGGTTCGGTGTTTTGAAATAATATTACAATAGCCGATATATTCGTTTAGCCGATATCCGATTAGGTGGAGTCTACTGTAGTATGAAATATGTAACAATGCTCTCATCATAAATCATAAAAAAAGGAGATTTTTTGCAGCTTGTAATATCTAAGTGAACGAAATTATGTACGATGTAAATGTCTGCTTAAAATGTTTTATATTGCTATGATCTTTTCTGCACAGATCTTGATAATGTTAATTTTATGTAAAATCTGTAGCAAAACTTTTTATCATGTTTTTCACTGATTTCCAGGAATATTGAAAGCAACAGACCAGGATCCAGGACAAAATATAAGACTGGTACTTTTAAACAATACTGAGGTATTTGATTTGAAGGATGGTAAAACCTTAGTTACTAAGAAGTCACTGGACCATGAAAGTCAAGCCATGTACTATATATCTATTGAGGCTACAGATGATGGAACTCCATCAACAAGTGTAGGTTTTACAACATTGTTTATTTCTTGTTTGTTTACATTAAGTTGATAGACTGGTTAGAATATGTGTCATGATGAAGATTTCAAGAAAAAAGCATTACTGCAGACTAAAAGCATATAATGCAACACTATGACATTAACTTTGAATAGATAAGTTATGTCATTATTTAAGGATATCAGTTCTAGGATTGATGCCTGAACTTCTAAATTTAATATAAGAATAAGGAGATGAGGTATAATTGCCAATGAGACAACTATCCACCAATATTCAATTGAATTGTATTTAAGCAATATACATTTTCTTTTAGTTGCTTTATTTTATTACAAATTAAGATTTGAAAGTTGTAAACATCGAGCTTTGTTGATGAGTTGTCAGTTAATACAATTTGGGACCATCAAATTGCCAATCGATGCCCACAAAACACCAATTATGATATTAATATTTCCTAAATGTCAATGGTTTGCAAAATTGTTATTCCATTTTGTATTCCTTAAAGTCTTCATATTTGACAACATATTGCTAATGTATCAATCTAATTGAAATCTCTTTATAAAATGGAAGAAGATTCTAATGTTAATAAAACTATATTTCATAGAGAATGGTATATATAAAGTATTGAATATCTGTACATTACTGTAAAATTTCTATACATTGATCATTGCAAAACTCTATCATTCAGTTGTATTTATTTTTTTTAGACTAAAACCACAGTGACAATTGAGGTTCTGAATAGAAATGAAAATCCCTCATTTGAAGGGGAGACAACCCTGACTGTACCAGAATTATCACCAGAAGCAACAGTAGTTGGTCAAATCACAGCAACAGACCCGGACAACAATGATGTTTTAACCTTGAAAATAACCAGTATCAGTCAAGAGTTCTTACTATCAAATATCAGCTGTGGTAAACAAGTATGTTTAACAGACGTCAATAGTTTAGATTATCAAATGTCAACTGTTTAAAAATAAAATAGATGTACAAAAAGAAACAAGCAAAATAACCAAAAGGCATGGTCAATATTTTGTGACGTGGTACAGGCACAGGCTGGGTTTAGCCAGTTTTACATGCATGCAAAACCTAATTTGATTATTAAGACCACAGGATCAAATACTTGGAATTGCAGCTTGAAACTGGATGACTTTTAACTTGAACAAAGAAACAAAATGGCACATAATTTTGATAGCAGTGTCAAAATGTTACTTGTTTCTACAGGAATTTAGCTATAGAAGCCATGATTTATGATTGGTTTATTTTTACAATGGTACACCCAATAGTCATAAAGTGAGATTTTAGGTGTTTGTCAATGAGAAACCAACCCAACAAACAATTCAGCTTCAACGTATTGTTTTATATTTAGTAGTAATAATCTTTATAATTAATTTCTTAATGCCGTTAAAGTTTTTTTATTTGGTTCTTTTGTATATTTTTTGTTATAAGTATACAAAATTTTAGTAAAGGGGGTTGAACCAGTTATGAAAACAAATTATGTATTATAGAATAAAACCCAAGTAAGTTTTTATTGTTCAGCATATTGAATTTGAATGAAAACATACTGATAAAGCATCGTTTCAATATCATAATAATGTACTTTTATTTGTTTGACAAGCAGGCTGTGGGAGGGACTACATGTACAGCAGATCTGGTTACACAGGGATATTTGAAGTTTTTGGACAGATCTGTGTATACAGTGGCCATCAGTGTACATGATGAGCAAGGTTCTACAGTAGAAAAACAGTATACAATTAATGTACAGGATGTCAATGATCCTCCACAGGTAATACACAGCAGACTATTCTATTCATTAATTTTTGTTGTCCTGTTGGTTGTTTTCTTTCTCCTCTCTTGTTTAGTTTATATCAAACAAGCTTAAAGTGCTTTCATAGACACAAAGTGAACACAATTTTTGTTTTTTTTGGCAATAACACACTTTTGTAAGCTTGGACAATTATTTGAAGGACAGGTATGAAGGAGTGGAAAAGGTGACTGCTCAAATTGTAAATTTTATGTAATTGCCCAATAGGAATACAACATTTTCTTAAATAGCACTAAATGTAACATGTGACATGACAAACAATGATCTAACAACATATATTTAGAATTAAAAGAAATGTTCAAATAAACTTTTACTCCTTCAGGATATTTTGTTTGGGGGTTCAGAAGGTACCAGTCTAAGAATTGATGAGAATACAGCTGATGTTGATGTGACAGAGTTATCTGCACTTGATCCAGATGAAGGACAGACTCACACCTTTAGGTTGGTAGATGAAAGCAGTGTTTTTGAGCTTCAAGGAAACATGCTGAGGGTAAGTTAATATGTATATTTTGGTTAAAAGAGAAAAGAGAAATATATTTTCAAAAAAGAATACCGTAATATTTTTAGCCACCTGTATTGACGCCATACTCTATGCACATTTTGAACAATTGCAACAAGTCTTTGGCAGCTGTTGGTGAAAATTTTCGTTAATTTGCTGATGAAGCGCAGGCTCTCTGTTTAAAAAGAAACAATTGTAGCAATTAAATGTACTTTATTTTATTTTAGGTAAAAGCTGATGCAGTGATAGATTATGAAAGCCAGACTGAATATCACATCTCTGTGAAAGTAGAAGATTCTGGTGAACCCATGAAAGAGTTTGTAAAGAATGTTACTATTACAGTCAACAACATGAATGAAGAAATACTATCATTAACCCTGGATAACAATAAGGTATAGTGACCTGATTCTTCACATTGTTATAAACTGACCTATATTTTGTGGGGTCTTGGCACTCCAGCTTTCTCCAACAATAAAAATTGGCTGCCTCGAAATAGTGATGTTAAAACACAAATAATCTTAAGATTTAAATCTATATTTTATGGGTGTGACTCATTATTAAAGCAGTTCACCAGAGATTTGGTAATGATTCTGACAGGTGATGAAATTTCATCACCTGTGATTTCAGTATATGACCTGTTTTCAATTGTATTCTGGTTCCATTAGCCTTCTTAATTATTATTGTTTTGAATTTAGGTAGCAGAGAACAGTGACAGAGACACAGTCATTGGAAATCTATTGGTTCAAGACCCAGACAATAAAGTGGAGACAACTCAGACTTTTAAGTTAATAATGGTTGACAGTGCAGATGGCAGATTTAGAATAGAAAATGGTCAGATAAAGGTACTCATCAGATAATTCATACTAAACAAATGTTCAGCTTGACAAGGAGATAATTTGAAACTTGAATTTAATTAAAGAAATAATTTAATGATAAACTGCAGCTTCATATAAAACAAAAGCTGGATTTCTTAATCTTAGAAGCCAAACTTCTGTAGTTGACATACTCAATCATGTGCAAAAGCAAGATTCATTTGTCAAAGAAAATTTAAACTTATTTTTATTTGACCGAAATTATTGGCAAAAATTATGTAACATTTTTTTAAAGAATAATTATAAATAAAAGTTGATTTACACATGTAGTAATTGAGTAGAGAGTGGTACTGTATGTATCATAGATGACAATTTCTTTGACAGGTTGCCCAAAGTAATGCAAATTGTCTTTCCATGGGAGGAGATTTATGTAAATTAAATTATGAATCTACCAGTCAGTATAATGTGGATATCCTAGTAACAGATGCAGGATTGGTACCAGTCAAGAGCAAAACATTTTCATTGGCTATAGAACTGATAAACACAAATGATAGTCCAAGGAACTTGCAGTTGAGTGGTCTGTATGATTTTATTTTTATTAGTCTATGCATTCATTTGATTTGATTTGTTTTTTATATTTAATGTATTTTATTTACAATTTTCTACTAGATTCATAATTGATGTGGAATAAAAAAAAACCAGACAAGAATTTGCAGTTGAGAAAAAGCACAACATAGAGTTTTTGCTGTTTTCATGTTTGCCATTCTTATTTCCTGTAAAAAATTGATGTCACAGGAAAAAAATATTTGATGTCACAATAGAAACATGGTTTTTGTCTGATATCATTCATTCAACTGTTGCGAAATATCCAGTCAAGTGATGGGGATTCCCCAAAAAGTTTTTAGGTCTATTACTGTAAATTTAGATATACAGAAAGTAATATGGATAATTTGGTAACCTAATAAAATAATGATGGTATATGGTTACACTTAACAAACTTTTCATTTTAGCATATAAAGTAGAAGAGAGTGCCCCTGCTGGTACAGTGATTGGAGGTTTAACCTTCGAGGATGAGGACAAAGACCAGACACATGTCATTTCATTGGTTGATGACAATGGAGGACTTTTCTCTGTTAGTTCAACAGGGGTTGTCACCAAGGCAACAGATGAAGCATTGGATCCATCAAGAGTCTATGTTATAAAGGCTAAAGTTACTGATAATGGAAATCCAGAAAAATCTGTAAGAAAAATAAAGAAGTATTAACTTTTGAATACGAAAGCTTAAAAATCTTTTTCTATAGAAAAGTAATTTTGTTGATTGTTCAATACAATAAAACCATCTAGTATTAGACCCTCCCAAAAATTTTCTCTATTTAATTCAACTCTTTTTGGCAGTCACCTGTGTAACATGCTTAACAGACACCTAATTAAGGAACAAAACTAGTATATATCTGTTTAGGGGCCAGCTGAAGGACACCTCCAGGTGCGGGAATTTCTCTTTACATTGAAGACCTTTTGGTGACCTCCCGCTGTTGTTTTTTCTATGGTCGGGTTGTTGTCTCTTTGATACATTCCCCATTTCCATTCTCATTTTTATTTAAACAACAGTACTTTTAATTTATTTATCTACCAAAATTTTCATGATGAAAAATATTTGTGTTTAGTTACAAATTTAAAGTGAAAAATCAAATCTAATTGGAACTGTGATTGTGTAAAAGGAGTTGAATTTTATAAATTCTTCAGGTTCAATCTTTCTGGTCTACTTTGATTCCTCCAACTTGGGCTAGTAGAGTCTGTTGAGTTTACTTGACTGACAACCCAACACCCCGAGTTTGACCTTTTGAACCCACCCGAGCTAACTCTACATCAACCCTGGGGCAGGTTTATTTGAGTTTCAAGATGGCGTCAAATAAATGCAACAACAAAAAATGGTAAAAAATAACTGGTTTCTGACTAAATACAGCTGGAGAAAAGGGAACTTATGTTTGCCTGCATTATGGAATCAATAGATATAGTTAAAAAAAAAAAAGGAATAAAAGATACCAGAGGGACAGTCAAACTCATAAATAAAAATAAACTGACAACGCCATGGCTAAAAATGAAAAGAAAAAACAGACAAACAAAAGTATACATGACATAACATAGAAAACTAAAGAATAAACAACACGAACCCCACCAAAAACTAGGGGTGATCTCAGGTGCTCAAGTGTGTATCAAGTGTCGGTTATGTTTATAAATAAAACAAAATCATTATTTTTATCTCCAAACGATTTTTGTTCTCATTTTTTTCACTAACAAATGGTTTTTATCAGAAGCACACAGAATTAGGTTTTCTCTTTATACTGACACATTAATGCATTTTTTTTAAATTTTAATTCTTATCTTATATATATTTTTTTCTCACTTCCCTTTTGATAGTTAACTCTATGGAAGAGTTTTGACTTCGATTCGAAAAAGGTTGCACACATGCACATTAAGACTGATGTTTAAACTTGAGTCAACCTGAGTTGGATGAATCAAAGTAGGCCTCTGTGTCCCTTTAAAACAGTATAACCAACTTATTTCTGCATGACTATAAACCTATTTTGAATATTTTTATACGCCCGTCAAAAATTTTGACGGGACGTATTATGGTATACAAATGTCCAGTGTCCGTCCGTCCGTCTGTCTGTCCATCTGTCTGTCTGTCTGTCTGTCTGTCTGTCTGTCTGTCTGTCTGTCTGTCTGTCTGTTTGTCCGTCTGTCTGTCTGTCTGTCCGTCTGTCTGTCTGTCTGTCTGTCTGTCTGTCTGTCTGTCTGTCTGTCTGTCTGTCTGTCTGTCTGTCTGTCTGTCTGTCTGTCTGTCTGTCTGTCTGTCTGTCTGTCTGTCTGTCTGTCTGTCTGTCTGTCTGTCTGTCTGTCTGTCTGTCTGTCTGTCTGTCTGTCTGTCTGTCTGTCTGTCTGTCTGTCTGTCTGTCTGTCTGTCTGTCTGTCTGTCTGTCTGTGTCTGTCTGTCTGTCTGTCTGTCTGTCTGTTGTCCGTCTGTCTGTCCAGCGTAAACATGTCGCACCGTAACTTGAGAACGACTTATCCAAATTTCATGAAACTTAACATAGTTGTTTCTTATGATGGTCACATGATCTGTAAACTTTTTGGTGAAAATAAGATAAACACTTTTTGAGTTTGTAACTAAAACAGGGTTGTGTTTTTTTCACATGTCGCACTGTATCTCAAAAACGATTCTTGATTATGGCTTAAAACTTTAAACACTTCTTCGTTATACTAATCTAAATATCTGTATACTTTTTGGTGATGATTCAAACTTTTAGTTTTGAGTTATTGAGTATTTTGTAAAAAAGGGGGAGGTTTTGTTTTACATGTTGTGCCGTATCTCAAAAACAATTTATGATTATTGCTTAAAACTTAACACACTTCTTTGTTATATTAATCTTAAGATCTGTATACTTTTTGGTTTTGATTCAAAATTTTATTTTAGTGATATTTAGTTTTTTGTAAAAAAAAACATGGTTGGGGGTTTCACATGTCCCGCCGTGTCTCAAAAATAATATATAGTTATTGCTTTAAACTTTCTCAGAAACTATTTATGATTATTGCATAAAACTTCTAAACAAGACGTCAGGCGTATCATGCGCTCATGGCCCAGCTGTTTATTTTCAATATTAAAGTGCTGGAATCCACCATTATCTTTTATTGCAAGAACCACAACCCTTCTGATTGAAAACTTGAAAACAATTTACTGTTACCTTGGCCAATATCAATAGCAGAATCAGGTTTTTTTTAACCCATTTACAAGGTTATTTTTGATAATTTTCTAGATACACTGATTAACACTGGTTAAACAGTAATTCTAATAAAAAAAATTCTAAAGATTGTTGAATTTTTCATAGAAAAACAACAAAGACTTCATGTAGAAGTTTATTTAGTGAAACAATAATGGACTTACTACCTTTTTTTTAAGATGACAATTGCACTTTACCTTTATAAAGACAGGTCTTGCATGGTGAGGTTATGATTAATAAACATAATATTTATTTATTTTTTATAGACTGAAAGACTCTTCAGTATAACAGTTATTGGTGAGACAGTGATAACTCTAACCTTGACCTCTGTTGGTGGTGATGCTTCATTTGATGACAATAAGCCGTCTGTTACTGAGAACTCTCATATTGATACAGTGATAGGTACCATTAAAGGAGAACATCAAGATACAACACAGGATATGACATTCAGTGTAGAGGATACAGAAAACTCAGGAATTGTCAAAATTTCAAATGCTGCTTGTGTAACAAAGGTGAGATCTTGTTTGTAATTACACCTTAGTTAAGAATGCCAGATTTTGATTGCTTGGTAGTCAATAAAATTGAGAAAGGAAATGGTGAATATGTCAAAGCGACAACCACCCGACCATAGAGCAGACAACAGCCGAAGGCAACCAATGGGTCTTCAATGTAGCGAGAATTCCCGCACCCGTAGGTGTCCTTCAGCTGGCCCCTAAAAATATGCATAACAGTACAGTGATAATGGACGTCATACTAGATGTGTTTTTTGCATATTCTAACCTTTTTTCCTCCTTTCAAACGATTTTGTCTTTTTTTCATCATAGCTGGTTAATATGCCACAAATTACCCTCTATGCCGTGGTACTTGCAATTTTGGATTATTTTTTTTTACCCTCATTAGACTCTTTCCGCAAAAATATTCAAATATGAAGTTACATAAAGTCAGTGATAACCACATATATGTACATGTATAATTCCAGAGGAATTAATAGTCTTAACTTAGGTATGAGTGCCAATGCAATGAGACAACTTTCCATCCAAGTTACAATTTGTAAAAGTAAACCATCATAAGTCAAAGTACGGTCTTCAACACAGGGCCTAGGCTTACACCGGACAGGAAGCTCAACATGTTTATGGATTACAGCATAATAGTAAAATAATTTCTCTTCACCTTTAAGATGTACAGGGAGCTTCATACAAAAATGATTCAGTGTTATTTAACATATATAAAAGATTATGTAGGGGTATTTGCCAAAAATACCAGTCCTGGATCAAATTTTCTTCATTTCAGTTGTCTCATTAGAATTAAAGGTAATTTGCCAATATAAAGGTTTTATTAAAAAAAAAGGTATCCTAACTTTATGAAGTTGCTTATGAACAGGAAATAATCATATAAGCCTTACCAAATGTCAACTTGTCTTGTATTTTTGTTTTTACAAGGATGAGAAACGAGTATGTACAACTGAAGTATTGGTTGGAGCAACATTAGACTATGAACTACTGTCTCAGTACACTCTGATCTGTCAGGTGACCAATACAGCGGGAAAGAATACCGTGGAAATGTTCCCTTTATCTCTCATAGATGTCAATGAAGCACCAACGGTTAGTTAATACATATAACAAGATGGTTATCTTACTTGGATAAATCCATCGCTAGTGGAAGAAGGGAAAACAAAAAGAAATGTACAAGTCTAAGAGTCAAACATATAAACAAAATGTCTTTTTTGCAAATAGATAGATAAGGAGATTACATCTATGTTAAATTTAGGTTTTCTGTTGTTTAAATCCATATGATTATAACGAATGCAAACTCAGAATATTGAAAATAAATGACAAGTTGGCTTGTAATTATAAGAAACAGCGAAACAAGTAAAGATACCACAAAATTAATATTTATATGTGACAGTCCTTTTCAAATGCCTGTAAAAGTATGATAGAACAATATTTGTTTTAAAAGATTTAAATCATGAGCAGGTTTTTCATACACAGTTGTCACATACAGTATAGGTCATCAATAGACATTATCTCATTAAACAGACAATAGGTTATAGTGAGGACCAAGTATCTGTGAGTGAGAATATCAATGGTATAACACTGGGTGTGTTCAGTGTCGTAGATCCTGATAATACAGATACTCATACATACACACTGGCTAATGATGGGGGAGGAAGGTTCACAATGACCCAGACAGGACAATTATCTGTAACAGATGGTATTATAGTAGCTTCATCTATTCTTGGTTGTGGATATTAGTAGCTTCATCTATTCTTGGTTGTGGATATTAGTAGCTTCATCTATTCTTGGTTGTGGATATTAGTAGCTTGATCTATTCTTGGTTGTGGATATTAGTAGCTTCATCTATTCCTGGTTGTGGATATTAGTAGCTTGATCTATTCTTGGTTGTGGATATTAGTAGCTTGATCTATTCTTGGTTGTGGATATTAGTAGCTTGATCTATTCTTGGTTGTGGATATTAGTAGCTTGATCTATTCTTGGTTGTGGATATTAGTAGCTTGATCTATTCTTGGTTGTTGATATTAGTAACTTCATCTATTCTTGGTTGTGGATATTAGTAGCTTGATCCATTTTGTGATTATGTATATTAGTAGAAACATTTTTTTTTTAATTAAAAAAGCAGTTTTTGTCTAGCCTTGACGGAGTCAAAAAGCAAGACATAGGTATGCTGTTTCCCAGAGTGTGGCAACGGCGGCGTCAACAATGTATTATTTTGTGAACCACAAGTGGTAGGTCATTCATATTTAGTATGCAGTTGTATAAATATTGGCACATCTCAGTTCCATGGAGATTATTTGGCCCTGCCCCCTCAGTCATGGTCTATTGACTTTGAAACTTTTGCTTATTTTATATGTATTAGTTTGTCATTAGGTCAGTTTATGGGGAACCACAAGTGGTTGGTCAATGATATTTGGTATGCAGTTGTATAAGCATTGGCATATCTCATTTTCATGGAGACAATTTGGCTCCACCCCCTTAGTCATGGTTTTTTGACTTTGAAAATTTTTCTTAGTTATTATGTATTAGTTTGTGATTAGGTCAGTTCAAGGGGAACCATTAGTGGTAGGCTAATGTTAATTGGTATTCAGTTGTATAAGCATTGGCACATCTCATTTCCATTGAGAATATTTGGACTCGCCCCTCACAGTCTAATGACTTTGAAACTTATCTTAGTTTACATGTATTAGTTTATGATTAGATCAGTTTAAGATGAACTGCTATTGTTAAGTCAATGATAATTGGTATGCAAATTTATTGGCATTTGCAAGTATTGTTTCCATGGAGATTACCTCTTCATGGTTCATTGACTTTGAAACTTTTACATAGTTTACAAGTTAATGTTTGTATTTAGGTTAGGGAAAGACTTATAATAAGTCAATGGTATTTGGTATGCAGTTGTATTACAAAAAAAATAAAATGTAGCATTGGCACATTTCATTTACATGGAGATTGTTTAGCTATTTAACTCAGTCATGGTTCAATGACTGAATTAATATTTGCATAAATTGTGTAAGATGTTAAAGTATTGCTATTTTCATTTCAACATTTGCATAGTCAAAATTACAAAAAAGGCTAGACATATCTCTGTGATAACAGTTTATATGATTAATAATCCCTTTTTAGCTCACCTGGCCTGAAGGGCCAAGTGAGCTGTCGTCCGTCATCGTCGTCTGTCATTGTCGTCGTTAACATTTTACATTTTGAACTTCTTCTAGAAAACCACTGAATGGAATGAAACCAAACATGGCATGAATGTTGCTGACCAAGTGTTGTTCCTTTGTAGCAGATCCATCATCCAAGATGGCTGCCACCAGGGGACTTAGTTTAGCATAGGACCCTATGGGAAATGTGTACAAATGACTTCTTCTAGAGAACCACTGAATGGAATGAAACCAAACATGGCATGAATGTTCCTGATGAGGTGCTGACCAAGATTGTTACTTTGTAGCAGATCCATCATCCAAGATGGCCGCCAGCATGGACTTAGTTTAACATAGGACCCTATGGGAAATGCATACAAATGACTTCTTTTAGAGAACCACTGAATGGAATGAAACCAAACATGGCATGAATGTTCCTTATGAGGTGCTGACCAAGTGTTGTTACTTTGTAGCCGATCCATCATCCAACATGGCTGCCACCAGGGGACTTAGTTTAACATAGGACCCTATGGGAAATGCATACAAATGACTTCTTCTAGAGAACCACTGAATGGAATGAAACCAAACATGGCATAAATGTTCCTTATGAGGTGCTGACCAAGTGTTGTTACTTTGTAGCCGATCCATTATCCAAGATGGCCGCCAGCAGGGGAACTTAGTTTAACATAGCATGTACCTATGGGAAATGCATGCAAATGACATCTTTTAGAGAACCACTGAATGGAATGAAACCAAACATAGCATGAATGTTCTTTATGAGATGCTGACCAAGTGTTGTTACTTTGTAGCAGATCCATCATCCAAGATGGCCGCCAGTGGGGGACTTAGTATAACATAGGACCCTATGGAAAATGCATACAAATGACTTCTATAAGAGAACCACTGAATGGAATGAAACCAAACATGGCATGGATGTTCCTTATGAAGTGCTGACCAAGTGTTGTTACTTTGTAGCAGATCCATCATCCAAGATGGTCGCCAGCGGGGGACTTAGTATAACATAGGACCCTATGGAAAATGCATACAAATGACTTCTATAAGAGAACCACTGAATGGAATGAAACCAAACATGGCATGGATGTTCCTTATGAAGTGCTGACCAAGTGTTGTTACTTTGTAGCAGATCCATCATCCAAGATGGTCGCCAGCGGGGGGGCTTAGTTTAACATAGGACCCTTTGGGAAATGCATACAAATGATTTCTTTTAAAGAACCACAGAATGGAATGAAACCAAACATGGCATGAATGTTCCTTATGAGATGCTGACCAAGTGTTGTTACTTTGTCTCCGATCCATCATTCAAGATGGCTGCAAGTGGGGGCTTAGTTTAACATAGGACCCTATGGGAAATGCATACAAAAGACTTCTTTTAGAGAACCATGGAATTGAATGAAATCAAACATAGCATGAATAGTTCTTTCCTTATGAGGTGCTGGCCAAGTGTTGTTACTTTGTAGCCAAATTTTATCTGTTTTTATATGATTATATAAGTAGAGTCAGGTGAGCGATACAGGCTCTTGAGAGCCTCTAGTTTCTGTGTACCCTTTTCATCAAAATAGGTGTTCATGTTTATGGATGTGGTCTTTTTTTCCCTTTTTATAAAATGGTTTCATAAGTTCTTCCTTGATAGATAAACCAGATAGCCACAGTGTAGCCAGTAGAGCTGAAAATGGCATTAAATACCAATATCCAATCAATCAATCAAAATTCTGAACGGTGAACGAAAGCTATGGAAACATATATTTCATCTGTGGTGTAGTGGTACAGTGGTAGCAAAAAATACCAAAAAGCAATGATCAGATTTTATTGCTTTATGCATTCTTCTGTCTTTGAAATTGTAATGAAGGTTTAGTATAGCAATATGTCTACCCATAATCATGTTACTGTGATTTTTTTAACACATCCTAATTGTCTCCTTCATTGCTAATTTAATTCAATTTAGTGTTATGTATACTTTTTCATTAATTATGACTTTTTTGCATGACAGGTGCTAATTTGGATTTTGAAACCCAGCCTTCTGTAGACATTGAGGTCAAGGTTACTGACAGTGGACATTTAAGTTTGAGCCAAAGATTTACAGTACTTGTGACAGATGTCAATGAAATTCCAACAAAAGTAGATCTGACAAACAACAAGGTAGAGTTTACATTTGATATATTTTGTAAGCTATTATATATATGTGGTGCCAGGTATTAGAAGGTATAATTTTATGTATGCTATGTACATGATGTATAAGAAAATATAGTTTAGGTATTAGAAGGTATAATTTTATGTATGCTATGTACAACAAGGTACAATGTATGTATGTTTGATATGTATTAGGAGGTATCTTTTATGTATGCTAGGTGTATGCATATATATACTGCAGCTGTGCTATTTGAGCAGTCAAATTACATTGACCGTATATTCATATGTGATATACAGTCACTAACCGTATATCACCTTGTTTATGATTGTGACAATGCGTTTCCGTACAGTTTTATTTATAACGTCAATAAAACATACAGGTTCGTGGAAATTTTACGTCATCCACTTCAAATTAAAAAATGATTGTTTTTACCCTAAATATTTTATTTAGAACACTTATAAGAGTTGAAGTATATAAAGAATAACCATACATTGTCTCGAAATATCAATTGGTTATTTGTACTCGGCTGGAAACTGGTAGAAAAGTTCGACACAGCCTCGCTCTCTACCTGTTTCTAAGCCTCGTACAAATAACATTGATATTTGGAGACAATGTATAGTTATTCTATATATGTTGAACTAGTATATATTTGTTTAGGGGCCAGCTGAAGGACGCCTACAGGTGCGAAATTTCTCGCTACATTGAAGACCTGTTGGTGACCTTCTGCTGTTGTTTTTTTCTACGGTCTGGTTGTTGTCTCTTTTACACATTCCCCATTTCCATTCTCAATTTTATGGCTATTCTATATGTATAAGAAGGTATGATGTATGTATGCTAGGCATTAGAAGGTATATTTTGTGTATGCTAGTTATTAGAAGGTATAATTTGTGTATGCTAGTTATTAGAAGGTATATTTTGTGTATGCTAGTTATTAGAAGGTATAATTTGTGTATGCTAGTTATTAGAAGGTATATTTTGTGTATGCTAGTTATTAGAAGGTATAATTTGTGACATTTAATACAGTATATTGCATATAAATGAATGTGGGTAGGTTAAACATTAAGTTAAGGAAAGTCATGTTGTTATACCTGACAAATTTATTAACCTTATCTCTGACTTTGTGAGGTACATTATATCTGGTTCCCATTTTACAGGTTTTAGAGATGAGTGCAGTAGGAACAGTAGTGGGAAGTCTAGTAACAGAAGATCCTGATAAAAATCAGACTTTTATATATGAACTGACTGACAATGCTGATGGAAGATTTCTAGTGGAAGGAAATGTTCTCAAGGTATATGTAGTATGAACGTCTCAATATATCATTTTCAGTACAATATTTCAATATTTTAGTTTTACCTTATTTGTTCAATATTTATTCATTTATAATAAATATTTGTAAAACAAGCAGTATGATGCAGTTGTAAACATTTAGATATAAAGCTCAACAATATAATTAATATAGGTTAATTCCATGGGAGAAGATTGTGAAACCAAAGGAAATGAGAAATGTCTACTTGACTATGAATCTGCTACCAGCCATAGTATTGGTGTCATGGTAACAGACAGTGGAAACCCACCAATGAGTAAAGAGTTTATTTTGACTGTGGATGTGGAGGATGATAATGATTCACCTTATAACCTTGCTATGAAAGCTGAAAATCTGCCAGAAAATTTACCAACAGGAACTAAAGTGGCTACACTAACGGTAGGAAAGCGGCTGCACTAACAGGAAGAATAGTTGCCACACTCATTAAGAAATAGATATTATCAATATTGTCTAATAATTAGATATAGGAAGATGTGGTGTGAGTGCCAATGAGACAACTCTCCATCCAAATAACAATTTTAAAAAAGTAAACCATTATAGGTCAATGTAAGGCCGTCAACACGGAGCTTTGGCAAGACTAGATATTTGATATAGTTTACATTTTACCATCTCAATGGTGTTATTTGTTTGTTAAGAGGTGTTACACAACAGAAAAACAGAATTATAGAACAGATAAAGGAAAAATGATTACAAATAAATTTTAAGTTTTTTAAAAGCTTTTTTCTTGAAAATAATATAACATTATGAAATGTGAAATTTAGGGAAATTGAAATGTTAGAAACTTTAAGAGATAGTTCCAGTATTAACTATTTTATATTAATTAATTGATAGGTAGAAGATCAGGATATAGATGACACATATACATACAGTTTGACTGCTGATGCTGAGGATACATTCATTATTGTAGATAATACTATCAAACTCAATAAAGAACTCAATTATGAGACAAAGTCAAGTTATACCATAACAGTACAGACAACTGATAGTAGGGCAGATCCAAAACAGGTAAATTTAAATACAATGAATTTTGAAATAATTATGAAAATAATGTAAGATTAATTAATTTGATGACTGAAATTGTTATTTTATTAGTAAAATGCTGCTAACAAAAAGATCAATGTTAGCATTTTTAAAACATTCTAACTTTTATGTAAAAATTGCTTCAAGGTTATATTTTTTTTTAATTATATAATTTTTTTTGCAGTTGTTTTTAACTGATTAAACCAAAAATCTATGGTATCTATAAAACAAATGCATATGTCGTGTTATTTTACTTTCATACAAATATTTTATTTAACACCAAATATCTTCTACTTCATAAAATTTGTCCTATTTTAATCTTTTTTAAAAGTAACAATTTGTAATTCACATTATACATCTTTTTTCAGTTTTCTAGAGATTTTGTATTGGCAGTGATGAATGTAAATGAAGCACCTTTTGGCCTTGCTTTAGAATCTGTCTCTGGGCAGACACCATCATTCCAAACAAACAGGCCAATCATTGATGAGAACAAACCAACAGAGACTTTGATTGGTCAATTAATTGTATTAGATCCTGATGTAACAGACTCAGTTACCTTTGGTTCAACCTCTACAAAGGTCAAATTATACAACCAAAAATGCATTCCCTTAACTCAGGTAATCAAAGATACATTGCATGAATTGATGACCAAATACAGTCAAAAATTATTGAACATTTGATATTCATTTAGCATTTTTTTATTCTGCTCCAGTTCATTTCACTGAATAAACTTTATTGTTAAAAGGCCAGCTTAAGTCCTACTCTGGGTGTGAAATTGGTGGCCTTAAACTGTTTTCTGCATTCTTAGTCAGGTTGTTGTCTCTTTTGGCACATTTCCTGTTTCCATACTCTCTTCGTTTTCTTCAAACTGTCTACCCCAAACTAGAAATTAGCAGACATGATCAACAGACAAGACCTACAAATAAGTCAACATTGCTGAAATTGACAATTGATTGTTACATGAATAATTGCCTTTGAATTACGATATTTACCATTTGTTTGCATTTTTGACTATTAATATGAAAAACATAATAGTCAAAAGTTAATCAGTAAGAATAGTTTTGGCAATATGTTTAAGGAGCAAAATTGATATTAAAATAATCCTATGTTAACATGCTACTGTGGATTCATTTATTTTCGTTGGTACCAATTTTCGTGGATTAAGGAAAACTTGCATATTCATGGATATTTGATTTCATGGTTTTGCTGAAGTCTGCATACAAGCCCTGAGAAAATTTGTCATTCGTTGAACATTTAATTTTGTGGTTCAACTGTTCCAACGAAATCCACGAAAATTGGTATCCAACGAATAAAAATGAATCCACAGTATATTGAATTGTTTGTATTCCTTAAGATCTGATATTTCTGCTGACACTCAATAAGATACTTTTACTCTTGTTTTCATGTATGTATGAAGATAACAAAATCAATATATAAATGTATTTTACACAGGGTATAAGATGTACAGCAGATGTGAGGAGTTCTGAAACATTTGATTTTGAGACTGAAACATCAGTGAGCCTCTTGTTTTATGCAGTTGACAATGAGGGGTCTAAGATCAGTCAACAAAGTACACTAACTATCAGTGATGCTAATGATGCACCTAGTGTAAGTTTTATTTTGTACAAGAAAATAAATCTTTTATTTCAAATTTATCTGTGTTAGATTATTTTCTAAATAATTTTCAGCTGTTAGACTTTGTCAAAATTTGTTTTTAGGTTTAGAAAAACATATCATCCCTTATAAAAGCCTTTTTATATTAATATTTCATAAATTACAGTGATTAAAGAAATGTATATTTGATAAATCAGCTTGTTATTTTATATACCCAATAACATTAAGTAAGATTTTCGATGAAAGAAAAAAAAAAAAATCTGATAATTTCAGGACATTATAGTGGATGGCACCTTAGATATCCCAGAAAACTCTGTTGATGTTGTTATGGCAACCTTATCAGCGACTGACCCAGACACAACACAAACACATAGTTTTACCATTCAATCAGGATCCAAGTTTTTCTACATAGCACATAATAAACTGAAGGTAAGTTATAAATAACTTTGCTTTATTCTGACGGGTTGGTATTTATAATTCTCCATAATATGTTAATAGTTGCTGACGGGAGCAGATATTCCATTATAACATTAAAAGAAGTGTGATAGTAATTAATGCTACTAAGAATGTCAAAATTTGCCTGGCCTATCTTACACTGTCTTAGATAATTGAAACATGTCCATTGGCTATTAGTAAGGTCAATGATGACTTTCAAAGGTCTCAACAAAATATTTATTTTACATTGGCAATATAATAGAGATTTGTGATTTCTTCAATTATATGCTAATCACTCACATGTTTATAAACCAGATAATATTTATTTTGTAAAGGCCTTATGCAAGCCTCTCAAAAATATGTCAATCTATTGGTAAATGAACAGATTAAATGTACCGGTAATCTAAACAGTTAAACATTTGCAAATGATTTCTGTGACGTTTTTTGTGGAGAAAAAAAAACCAAAAATATACTATACATCAGAAAAGCACTTTCCCAGTTGTCAGGTTTTGTATTCTGAAATAAAAGAAAAATTGGTGATGGAGTTTGTTTGTTTGAAGGTGACATCAGCAGCCGAGTTGGACTATGAGACACAGATAAAACATGAGATCACCATCAGGGTAACAGATAGTGGGGAACCTAATCCATTATACTATGACAAAGTTTTCATCGTGATTGTAACTGATGTGAACGAGCCAGTTTCATCTGTTAGACTGTCCAATAATAAAGTAAGTATATATAGAGCCACCATTCAGACTGTCCAAATAATATGAAAATACAGTCCTAAGGACCTACTCTTCATGTTTGGAAAAAAACATAAACAATTTAACTTGTAATTCCATTTAGCATAATAATTCTAAGCAAGTTTCTATCATTTTGGATGTTTATTAATTATAATTAATACCTGTTGCAAATTTTATTTCAAAAACATTTGAGTCTCATTATTGCATGTATTGTGTATTCTATTGTTGAGATTTGTTATAACACACTCTAAAATGCAGTTAATTATAATTTGATTCTCTTCATCAAATGATTTAACTGCTATCATAAATTCTAGATTGTTCTCTATAAATGCATGTTGTCATAAAAAATCTATTTGATAGTACATATTGTTCTTTTATTGCTCTTGGCTTAATGTAGATATCTGAGAGCAGTAAATCTGGAGATGAAGTTGGACATTTGATAGCAATAGATCCTGATAATGAAGGGGGAGAGAAACAAACATTTACATATTCTATGACAGACAATGCTGACGGAAGATTCACAATACAGGATGGACATGTTGTTGTAAGTATAAATTGATACTTAGAAAATTATATTGTTGAGTTATTGCCCTTGTACAGATAAAATATGTGTAATGTGGGGGGCATTGGAAAGCTGTTCTTTTTATTGTACTTAAAAGATGTATTCTGTAAGTGAATATGATTGAAAAAATGGATGCAGACTGAGTGATTTTGTTGTGCTCAGTTGAAAATGCAGACTTATGAGTGATATTTCTTAATTGATGAGGTTGATGATACAAATTTTATGAGATTTTTTATGTATTTAAGGTTGATAATGCTGATTTTAACTTTGAGAAAGAGAGGACATATTCTATCTCTATAACAGTACAGGACAGTGGCACACCACCACTGACAAAGGATGCCACCTTCATTATAGAGATAACTGATGACAACGACTCTCCTACTGGTTTGACATTGTCAGGTATACACATGGATCTCTTTTATGGTAGATTGGAGGATCTTGCACCATCTTGGATTGAAATATAGCAGAAAATATAATATCTTTAATGAAATATGAATATTTTGAGATACAAATGTAAAAAGATATCATTTGAAAGACTTATCATCTTATTGAAATAAAATATGGGATTGTTCTTTTAATAATTACTCTTTTCAAATATAGAAGATTTTTTGTATATTTCAATTTTTAAAATTTTTCCTTAAGTAGGGGAGATATAGTTATATTTTTGGTCTATAATAGGAAATCAATTATGATGTTCCAAATTTTTATTTTCATTAACCACATTATAAAGTTTCTTATTTTAGAATTCTATATAATTTGAATGCCATTCATCTTGCTTGCATTTTTCTCAAAATTTATCCCATAAACGTATTTGCATTTGGTGTTATAAGCTAAATCTAGAAAATTATAATCTATTTTAGCTGAGAGCCTAGCAGAGAATTCCCCCTTAGGTACAGTAGTTGGTACCTTATCAGCAGAGGATGAAGATAATGGTCAGACATTGTCCTATTTGATGTGTAAGGGAGACTTCTTCTCTGTAACTGGTAACACAGTAGTTGTTAGTGGAGCAGTTGATTATGAATCCACACCAAGCGTAACATTTCAAGTCCAAGTGTCAGATGATGGGTTTCCTGTAAAGTCAGTAAGTTATTAAAGTTATTATATATACTTGCTAAAAGGTGCACTTGAGTGATTAAGCATTAATTTAAAAAAGGGTCAGTCTGAACTACAGTAAAATCTGTATTAAGCAGTAGCTCATGTAGAGTATGGAAAATGGAAATGGGGAATGTGTCAAAGAGACAACAACTCGACCAAATAAAAAAACAACAGCAGAAGGTCACCAACAGGTCTTCAATGTAGCGAGAAATTCCTGCACCCGGAGGCGTCCTTTAGCTGGCCCCTAAACAAATATATACTATCTGATGTACAGTAGTTGTTGTTTGTTTATGTAATATATACGTGTTTCTCGTTTCTCGTTTTGTTTATATAGATTAGACCGTTGTTTTTCCCGTTTGAATGGTTTTACACTAGTAATTTTGGGGCCCTTTATTGCTTGTTGTTCGGTGTGAGCCAAGGCTCTGTGTTGAAGGCCGTACTTTAACCTATAATGGTTTACTTTTTAAATTGTTATTTGGATGGAGAGTTGTCTAATTGGCACTCACACCACATCTTCCTATATCTAGTTAGCATATCGTGATTCATTAAAACTAATTCTGAAATATTTTTTCAGATTGCAAAGAATTTCACCTTAGCAGTCAATAACAGAAATGAGAAACCAGAAACAGTTAAAATGTTGGAAACTGAAAAAGTGAAAAATATGGAAATTCCAGAATGCACACTAATCAATGATGTTGTAGGCACTTTAATGGCATCTGATCCTGACCAGTCAGATAAACTGACCTTCACCTTAATAGAAACAGGAAGTGGCATTTTCAAACTGTCGTCTGCATCACCAGATTGCAAGCAGGTTAAGCATTTAGATTAATTATGTGCCATGTATAAAGATATTACCACCACTTGATCTGTATCAATGCTCATGGACTATATTAAAGTCCCAGAGAATACCATCCAACAAGTTTTCAGGGCTTGTGTTTCAAATGCAAATGCCTTTTCCAGCGCTTTTGCACTTCGATTGATATTCAAATTTAGTTTGGTATGTTCTAATTTTATATATTAGTCTCAGTTTTACAATTTTTGTACTTGTTACCTTTAGTGTACTTTTAAATAAAGCAGTTCCATCAAAATTTAGAGGGAATTGGCAAATTCGAAAAAACATTCATTCTGAAAAGCTTTATAACTCCTCTAATACCTTCATTCCTTAAGATTTAATAACATTTAAATGAAGCTATAAATGAACAATATTACAATCCTCTTTGGAAACCAACAGGAATAGAAATTTTATAGGAACTTTGTCCATTGAAATAAGAACTAGGTAAGCCTTCTTACAGTTTGAATTTGCAAACATTTATGTTGTTCAAGAAATTTTTTAGTTGATTTTTATATGTATACCGGTATATTTTTTTACATGATTTAATTATTAGCACTTGTTGAAGTCTGAATGTATGCAAATAATTAATGATAACAATTGGTATCCTACAACCATTTATGTGTCCAACAAGCAAAGATAATGTGGACTATACATAACAGATAGTATGTTGTTTTGTTTACAGTCAACAGAAGCTCCTTATATCACACAGTGTAGTACTGATGTTTTATTGAACAAGATTGTCAATTATGAAGATCCAGAGCTTAGAGCTCATAGACTTGTTGTCATGGTGAAAGATCATCTTGGCCTGCAGATTCAGCAGGAATTTGTGTTTAATATAGTCAACTGTAATGAGCCTCCATATGTAAGTTTATATATAGATGGGAGGCCTTAATATGGGCAGATCAGACCATTATCTTGTTAGCTGGGTGGTATGAATCATGTTGAAATAACATCAAAGATCAAGTTATGAAATATGTACAAGGTATGATCCTAAGTGGTTATATAGGCATTCCAATTGATGAGGATGCGCATCTATTAATTTCTAAGCAACTACCAGTCATTGTTCTATCATCTTTCTAGCACATTTATTGACCTTTTTTACAAAGTCAAATTCCTTTTAATAATATCAAGCTACGCCAGAAGTCACACACTTACATACAGCATTCTAACCAATTTTTCAAAGTTCAAAACAGAATATCTAAGTGTAGTTTATAAAATGCTATCTTCATAAAAAATTGAAAGCCTTTAAAAATTGTATGTTTAATCAAGATTTCTCTGCATCATTTGCTTTATACATTTGATTGCAAAAATTGATCAAAAACTGAATTAATAATGACTTTTCAAAATATATATAAAAAAAGAGCAGTGATCTTGCAAAATTATCATTTACTTTAGGACATTGAACTTGATGGAGAGGTCACCAGCATACCAGAAAATTCACCATACTTTGAGATTGGTCAACTTGAATCACTTGATGATGACGAGGATGACCAACACATCTACCAAGTTATCACATTTTGGGAAATCTTCACAGTGAAGGAGGGAATGTTGATTGCTCAGTTTCCCGTTGACTATGAAAAGAAACAAAGTTATGATGTCACCATTAAATCTAAGGACAATGGAGTTCCATCTCAGTATTTCATCAAAACTTTCAACTTTAATGTGATAAATGTGAACGAGGCACCTTCAGCTATTGAGTTGTCATCATATGATGTATGTAATTAATTACTTACTATATAAGTTATTCTTTATCATTAATAATCAACCTTATGTTTCCAGATAAGATTCAGTTTCTTAGAAACAATACTTAAATGATAGATTAGCTATAACTATGTCTTCTTTCGAATGATATGCCTGAGTTTGACCTCATTTCCATGGTTCAATGGATTTGTTTTTGGAGATTAGGTCACCTATATCTGTTTTTTGTAAAGATTACTCACTGTCTGATAGGAGTCCTATGACCTTGACCTCATTTGTACAGACTATTAATGATGATGGGTTTTAGTGATACCAACAGTATGCAGCCAACTTATTTTTTTTAGTGTTCATTTCTTCTAAAGTTTTCTGATTAGTTAATCTTTAGTAAAACTCAATTAATAATTATAACCAGGCTTTTGTCCATGCAATGGCAGTTCATTAAATAAGTGTTGATTTTTCTGCAGATCACAAATAAATATTTCAGAAGTAGTTTTGTTTTTTGAATGACATATAATGAAAAGTAATGTTATATTTTTTAAAGGTGAGCAACGATGCAGCTATAAGTGATGCTGTTGGCATTGTAACAGTCACTGACCCAGACAACAGTGGAATGACCCATGGACAGACCCATAACTGTACTGTAGGGGAGGAAGGTGTTGGAGTATTTGTTGTCAACAACTTGTTACTGAAGGTACAATTGAAGTTTGGATTTTATCTTTTTTTTTATAATACTATTCAAATATGCAAATGCATTCAAAGTAATATTTTTCAAAAGTTTAAACCAAAATGTGTGATTGTAAACATATAATAAACAATTGATATGCAACTAATGATTGGATGTTATACTCATTTTAGGAATAAATCATAACAATATTAACAGTGAATGTGAGATGTGAATTTTCTATTTTTATTAAACAGATCTTGGAGTAAGTGATATGAACACATATTTGATAAAATAATTATAATTTGAGTGATGCAAAGTAACAATTGACTTATTTGATTTTATATTTCAGTCTGAATTTGATAATTATATCGACATATCTGGTGGAGAACTGGCAATCATACCACGTCTTCTTATTTTTATAAAAAATGAATTAGATATACTCATTTACAACCCATCTGTGTATGACTAGGAAAAGTTTTATAAACACTATTAATTAATCAGTTAATACAAAATAATTTCAGGTCAATGGATCTATACCACTTGATAAGAACAAAAATATATAATGATAAATGATTTCACAATTCAAAGCATGGTATACTATATACCTTCAGGTCAATGGATCTATACCACTAGATAAGAACCAGATGAACATCAGTATAACATGTCAGGATTCTGGGAAGCCACCATTATCAAAAACTGTTCCTGTAAACATTCAAATCAAAGAAACCATTGAAGTGCCAAAGATTATTGTTCTACAAGATCAGAAAACTGTTCCTGAAAATGAGGAGACTTTTACAATTGGCCAAGTACTAATTGTCCATCAACTGACAATGGACGCTTTAACCGGGGTAAATATTTTGGTATAGTAGATGAAGATAGATGGCTGCTTAATTTTTTGGTAAATTAAAAGGAGAATTGGTTCTCTTTTTGACGTAATTTGTTTTGGTCGACTTAGTGAACATAGATAAACATTGAATTAATGAATGATACTGTTAACAATTAAAGGGGTTTACAAAATACAAATATAAGCTATGGTCTGATGTTGCAGTTTAACTAGTCATCAAATTAACTCCATTTCTTGTCTTGCCTGCTAGGAAACAGAATTATGCAGATAGAAGTATTGCTAATTAGACAGCAACAGTGTTATCATTTAGCATTACTTTTATATGGCCTTGTCATTGATTTCTTGCTTTGATATTCTGCCTTAAGTTAAGATAAGGTATAGCCATCAGTTACTCCTTCCTAGAAAAGTGTGATCATCAAGAACACCATAAATTCATTTCTAGTAGCTATATTTTAACCTAATTGACAGTTTAAAGTTATAAATTATGTATTTCTTTTTCCAGCCATTTGCATATCAGTTGTCAGACCAAGATATGCCATTCAAACTTGATGGGGATTTACTGAAGATAAAAGAACCTTTAAACTATGAGGAACAATCAGAGTGGGAGGTTACTGTAACAGCATCTGGCACTTACAATGACAAACCTTTTAATCTTACAGAATCATTCAAGGTATGAAAAGTTCAGATTTATTTCCCAATTGAAAAGTTTAATTCAGGACATGAAAAAGTTATATGTATAAAGAATTTATTATATGTAATATAAATTGATTATTTTACCCAAACTTCTAATTCACCTTATTTATCTGTTTGTCCTTTCACATATTTGTCCATTTGAGGGTAACAAATATTTCTGTCAGATTTTCTAAACAGCACAATCGACTTATCAGCAGGCGTACAGTGATGAGGTATTACTTGTGAGTAATTTTAGAATCTGTCAGACAGCTTATACCATTTGCTAATACTTTGAGGTTGAAACTTCTTAATTTTAATTTTGAAAACTTATCATAACAAAGAGAGGGGTGCTGAAAGATAATGTTGAGAAATTATTGCATCCCCCAATTAATGCCCCAAAACATTAAGAAAATACCTTAATTAATATGACATTTCTTATTTGTTGTATTTTATATACCAACATACATTTGGCTTATAGATCCAAGTTTCTGATGTAAATGAGGCACCAATCAAAATCAGGGTATATGGAGGAGGGTACTTACAGGAAAACAGTGAGACTGGGACTGTGATAGGGGACCTTAATACTGAAGACCATGAAAAGGACCAAACTTATAGTTACTCGTTGTTAGCAGTAGCTAAAGGGTAAGCACTGATTAATGACCTTAATTTACAAAAAAAAATAGAAAAGGATAATAATTAATCAAAGTAAACACTTTCATACTAAAATATATTAAATTATTAATAAAAAAAAATCATCATATTAAGAAAAAGAGTTATATGATAATTTCATTCCTTATTTGACAAACTAAATTAGAGACAGTGAGTCATAAGTTGATAACAGTAAAAATCAAATGAAGAGAATATGATATGTAAAGAATATGAACATAAATCAAATGATGCTGAAAATTCAAAGGACCTAGGGGTCAACATTTAGTCTTCAGCAATAGATAAATGTTTTTTATGATATATTCAGCTCTTAATCATCCTGATACAAGGAAAGTGTTATATTCATAACATGTGCAGATTAACTATAATAATTTCTAATGGAAACACATTACCAGCCAGACATACCAGCATTGTTTTTATTTCTATTTTGTAGTTTAGATATTTCCAAATCAGACCCATATATAGAAGATGCTTTTGTATTAGATGGCAGAACATTAAAGATAGGAAGTAGAGCAGAACTTATAAACTTTGAAGAAAGCAGTGTGTTTACGATACAAGTGAAATCAACAGATTCTGGTGTACCCAGTCTCTCCATCACAGACACCATTAATATTGTTATAAAGGATGTCAATGATCCACCTACTGATATACATTTGGACAGTTCAGTGGTAAGTTTGAGATTATCTCTTACTCTAAAATTCAACAGTTTACAGTTGCTTGATATCTAGTATTTATTTTACAATGATCAACTCTTAACTTGTAAAATAGATTATCGCATGAAGTTAATTGTTCTCACTAACATTCAGAAGGATATTTTAAAGTCTGGTCTTGAGAGTCCGTCTGTCTATCTGTCAAATGAAATGAAGGATATACATGATTCTCTGTATCAGTGTTTCAATACTAGAACAGGTACAATTAAAGTTCTCTCCTTGATCTATGTGTTTTGGACGTATCGATATTAGTAAACACAACAGCGTCTTCAATGTTCGTAAGCTTTACAAGTCTATGATATACAAGAGAGACGTCGGCAAGTGACGACGTTGCAGGCCTATTGTTACGTAAATGGCGGTAAAACATTAAACAAATAAAAGAGTATAAAGTAACTATAACTAATTCACAACATTCTGGGGGCCGCAAAATGCAATTACTGTTCATGTATTGTTCATAAAAAAGGGTATTGAAAAAACACTTTTAACAATTAAAGTTCATATTTCCAGTGGCACCAGTTTCACAATTGGTCTCGTGGTAATCAGTCCATTTGGTGTACGTAGTTTGACTGCTCTTACGACTCCATCCTTCCCGGTGATCAAATCTTCTATAACTGCTAGTTTCCACATCATTCTCTGTGAATTGTCCATGATTTGTACGACGGAACCGATTTTCACATGTGCACTTTTTTCAATGTTGTTCTCGTAATTCCAAATAGTCTCTCCCACAATCCACCATACCACGGTGCTGCTTTCGGGATAAATTTGCAATTAATTTGAATGTTCATTTCCTTCGGAATGTCATGTGAGGCGGAAAAAAAGGTTGGTGCATTATCGGAATACACAGTACTTGGAATTCCTCTCCTACTTACGAATCATCTAAACGCTAATTTGAATGACTCGATTGTCATATCCGTAACTAATTCTAGGTGTACAGCATGAATACACGCACATGTGAATAGGCAAATATACGATTTTGTAACAAGTCCATTATCGTTAACAAATAGTGGTCCAGCGAAATCAACACCAGTTGTCGTAAACGGTATCATATCGGTGACTCTCTCCTTTGGTAGTGGAGGCAAAATTTGCTCTGGAAATGCTATTCCGGTCACTTTTCGGCACTTTACACATTTCTGGATGATGTGGTTAACGCATTGTCAAATGGAAGGTATCCAATATGATTGGCGGATTTGCGTAATTGTCTGTCCAGCACCAGAATGCAACATCTGCAGGTGCGCATTCAATATAACTAAGTCCGTAAATAGATTTTTTTTCGGTAGTAACACTGGAAACTTCGCGGAGTCGTCTAACTGTGAATTGTGTATACGCCCAGCGCATCGAATGACACCTTCTGTATCTATGAACAAGCGCAGTTGTCTTACTAACGGTAGATTCTTGTCATGTGACGGGTTTGTGAGTTGCTGCTTTTCATTACTGAATTTTTCATTTTGAATATCTGTAATCCATGTACGAGTTGCGCGGTCGATTTCATCTTTTGTAATATCTTTTCCGTGTCTAGCATATTTCCTCAAGTTATACAGTCGCTTACTTTTACATATATTCACAAATTTAAACACGTAGCATGTAACTTGTAGTAACTTCTTTAATGACGAGGATCTCGATAGATAAATTATTTTCGAAATTCCACTTAATTTACACGGTTTTGTCTTTTCGCTGTCATCTGTTGTCGTTAACAAAAGAGTCTCTTGTTTAACTTGTGGGGTCCATGTAGGCCAACTGTTCTCATCCGATATCCACGATGGTCCTTGCATCCACAAAGTTGATTCTTTGAATTGCTTTGATAATATTCCTCTAGTTTGAAGCTCGGCTGGATTTGAGTCTGTTGGTACGTATTTCCAGTCGTAATTTTGTGTCGATTCTTTAATTGCTATCACACGATTCTGAACAAATCTTCCAAATGATTTTAAAGAAGAAATCCAGTGCAGAACGATCTGACTGTCACTCCATAGTACTCCAAGTAGGCACTGGCTCCATAAGCGCGTTGGCTGGATTTTCTCGTTGCTTTCGTTCTCATTTTGATCGTTGAAATAATGTCGTGCGATTTTCGTATTAACTGTTACATCTCGGATGTCATCTAAAATTTCTAACCATGATTTAACTATGTTGCTAGGCAACACCTGGTCCCAATCGTATCCTTCTTTCCAGTGTGGTCTCAGGTTCAATAAATCGGCCATTTCTTGAGTGATAAAGCTTCGCTGGGCTCCTTCGTCGAATAGTATATTGGCAGTGTTAAAATGTGTCTTGTCATACGTGCTATCGCTGTTTTCAACAATACCTGCGATCTAACTGATGATGTGGATGAATGCATGCTTGCGACTGCGGCATCAGTATCTGGTTTTGGTGTACTGCTATCTTTAGACTTGGTATACAGGTGTGATTCATTCTTTGAACAAATCCTAGTATGGTGTCGTTTATTACAGTTTTTACACGTTTTATCGGATTTGCAATCGGCAACTCTGTGATTTCCTAAGCAATTGAAACATGCCTGTTTCTCCTTAACAATGCGTTTTCGAGCTTCAATTTCTGTAACAGTTTTACAAGCTAATGGGGCGTGAACTCCTTGACAATAGATGCACAGCTTCTTGGTTATGTCTCTTTTCCCTTTCTGATTTACAAAGTTGCGATTTGTACCCATAAAGAATGCTGATGTGGGTGTGTTATTTGGCTCTATATCATCTACGTTTACCGACTGACCCGCTTCCTTAATCGTTATCTCATGTTGAATAACTTGCCGTCGTTATAACTTGCCGTAACGACGGCAATTTCCAGTGGACGCCTCCGTGGGCATGTACCATATTTTCCCGTATATTCCCAGGTAGTTTATTTAAAATTATGGGAACTAAAAGGCTTCCGAACGACTCGTGAGACTCCCCTATACTTTCAAGGCCAAGGATGTAGTTTTCCATGCTGTCGTAGAATTTTTTCAAATGTGTAATATTTGAAGTTGGACTAGGAAGGCTGATTAAACTCTGCATGTATGTTTGAACTATCTTATGCGGTTGACCGAATCTTTGTTTCAGTACATGTAATGCTTGTCTGTAATTTGTGTTAGTTATTTGTAGACCTGCTATGCATTTGGTGGCTTCTCCGAACAGTTGAGATTTCAAGTAATTAAATGTCTGTACATCGTTTAAAGACAGGTTATCGTGTACGGCAGCACTAAACGAATCCCAAAAGGGTTGCCATTCTAACATATTCCCACTGAACGTTGGTAAATTTAATTTGGGAGCCATTCTAACATATTCCCACTGAACGTTGGTAAATTTAATTTGGGAAGTTTGTGGTACATGCTGGAGTTTGAAAAAACGGAAGCTGATGTATTTGCGTGCATGAAACTAGGCGGTGGCTGACTTTCTTGATGATTTGTGTAATCAATAAACTCGTGTGCATTTGGGTTAAGCAATAACTTACTAGACTGTTTGACTGTGATTTCCGATTCCTTCATGATTTTTGAAAGTTTAGTTACACTCATTTCTATGTCATATGTGTATCTGTCGGCTTCCTCTATTTCTTCGCTCACTTCCTCTTCCAATAGTTCCTCCACAATCTTCTCGTTCGGTTGATTGATCGTTTCCTGCTTCTTCACAATAAGTCCTCAAATGGTTGAAAGTTCACTAACGTCATATTCCTGCAAAAGTTCCTCGGAGCTCAGTTCCACTTTCTTCAGTAACTTTGTAAGAACTCCCTAATGTCCAGCTCGTCTGGTCTTCATCTTCGCGGTACTCATCTTTCGTATTCTTCTGTTTTTGTCACTTGTGAATTATCAATATCTATAGGATCTTCATTTAATTTCGCAAATGTCAATATGTCTGACTTCGCATCCCAACGCATCCCAAGAATTTTTGTCTCGCTATCCGTATCAAGTACATTTGCCTTTGTAGCTTCGTTGCTAAGTTGATTGCTATTTGACTTCCATGTTCTCAAATTAAATCCTGCATTTGTCATTAGTTCTCTAGATTTTTCAAAGAAATTTAAGGCGGCTTCTTCCGTATTAACACTTGTAAGTAAGTTGTCTACATACAAATCTCGTTTGAGTATCTCAGCTGTAGCACTTGTAACCGTTGATAAATGTTTCAATAATGTAGCGTTTAGAATAAATGGCAAACATGTCGCTCCGAATAAAATTACCTTGAATCTGTAAGTCTCAAGTTCACTCTTGGGGTTGCTTGGATCATTAAGCCAGAAAAATAGGGTGGAATCGCGGTCTTCTTCTTCTAGTCCAATCTGGAGGAATGATTTCTCAATATCAGTTGTTAAGTCGTATTTCCCGTAGTGGAATCTTGTAAGTATATCTGTTAGCTTATTAAGCTGCGGCGGTGTAGAAGAAAGGCAATCATTTAAGCTGGGTGACTCTGAATCTTGACGACAACTGCAATCATAAACTATACGTATCGGTGTAGTTGATGAATCTTTTTTCACTGGGTGGTGTGGAATATAATGCACTCGATTAGTAGTCTCATCCAGGGTCTCAACCTTCTCTATAAAACCTTGATTTTCTTGGTCCTTGATTATGTTACCGTATATCTTAAGCATCTCTGGTTCTTTAGTAAGTCGGTTTATTACGTTGTATGCTCTCTTTCTGGCGATCATCTCGTTGCTAGGCGACTCCGGATGTTCTGGTTTCCATGGAAACTTGGCGATGTACCTATTGTCTTTCAAATGAATGTTATTCTCTTGGTAAGTGGTCATTTCTTGTAAGTCTGTTTTCGCTTTCACTTCGCTGTCTGTTTCTGTTCCTATGGATTCGATTTCCCATTCTTCTAGTCTGTGTGGGGTCAAAATGTTCATAATCGATGACGTTGATTGATTATTACTGTTAGTGTTCAATTGTATAGGTCCTGATGGACTATGTAAACTCTTACAGATAGCTGAAAACAGTCCAATAGATACAGTAGTTGGTAATATTATTGTACAAGATGAAGACAAGAACCAGAAACACAACTGTGATGTACAGAACTCTGTTGTTGTACCATTTGATGTAATTTATTTAAAGTATCTGTAATCTTTTTATAGTATCTTTGACTTATTTATAGTATCTTTAATCTATTTATAGTATCAATAATGAATTTAGAGGATGTAATCTATGTACAGCATCTGTATCAGTTATTCATTTCTATCAAAAATGTATATACTGTGGATTCATCATTATTCGTTGGATTCTAATTTTTGTGGGTTTCATGGGTAACGGTGAATCACATATTCAAATGTTTAAGAAATAAAACATTTTCAATAGGCTTTGTATACAGGAATTGGCAAAACCAAGAAACCAAATATCCACGAATATGCCATTTTTTTGCAATCCACGAAAATTGTTACCCACGAAAATAAATGAATCCACAGTATGTAATGTAATTTAAAGATTTTGTAATTATAATGGTAAACATAACAGAAAATCTAAAAAAGTGTTATTAGACTTTCAACTTAACATTGATGCATTACAATAATTCCTTGTATATTTAACTCACATAAAGCAGCTACACATAAGTTATTTCAGAAGTTAAATTCCAATGGTCATAAACAAATATTATTGACATCCCATTACTGTAGAGTAGTAGCTTTTCTTCCTTATCTTTGATATTTAATTCATCAATAGTGCTCCTTTGACAGTTGTAAATGAAGAAGCATTGTTACAATTGCTCAATCGTTTACAATAACAATGTGTTTTAAATTATAATAGGTCATTAATAGATGGTTATTGTAAGAGTAGCATTTTGAAGCTTTTTGACTTTTGTTTTATAGATAACAGAGGAACTCAAACTAATTGTTAAAAGAGAGAAGTTGGATTATGAGGAAACAAACACCTATGTTATAGATGTAAGTAAACTAACACATATGTTATAGATGTAAGTAAACTAACACATATGTTATAGATGTAAGTAAACTAACACATATGTTATAGATGTAAGTAAACTAACACATATGTTATAGATGTAAGTAAACTAAGATATGAAGAAACCTGGTTTGGGTTTTACTTAATTCTTGAAGGTAGTACAGTGACCTATAGTTGTTCATTTCTGTGTCATTTTGGTCTCTTGTAGTGAGTAGTCTCATTGGCAATCATACCACATCTTATAGTATGAAAAGTTAAAACAATTAAGTTTCATTTTTAACTTCACTTATATAAAATTGCTTGGCATGTTTTATAACCATTGGTTTATATTTCTTTCATATTCAGGATTAAACTTTAAGCTTGATTTCTAAACAAGAAGCCTTATTCAAATATTAAAAAAAAAAGACATATAATGAGTAGGAGTCAATTTTGCATGATGAAAAATGAAATTTGATTGTACATTGTTAAATATTCAGTATATCAGATTAATTCTAATTTATTTTGAATTTCCAGTAGGTATTTCTAGGTCTACAGCTTAACAGTTCCAGCACCCTGCACTAAATAGTGTTTGATTTATTTATTTTCTTTGTTTCAGTTAATTTGCAGAGATGTTGGTTTGGACGGATCACACTTGTCATACCAGAAAGCACTTATTGTAAACATAACAGATATCAATGAGCCACCAACTGATATAAAAATAACAAATGTTGATGTATCAGAATCACAGCTGCCTGGTGAAGTAGTGGCCAAAGTCAGTGCTATGGACCCTGAATCACAACAGGTAGTCGAATTTAAGAAACCTTTCAGTTTCATGATCCAGTCTTGTCTAAACTAAATCCATGTGTGACAAAAAATATACAGCATTAGCAAGTTTTCCTATTTAAATGATACATTTAAAATCATCACTTTTATACAAAAATAATATTGAAATCCTTTTTTAATTTTTTGTTATTTACAAAACACCAAACAAACAGGGAAGTAAAAAGAAGGATTCTGAATAAATGTGTAAATTATATCTCATTGTTACTCAGTCAAGTAGACCTCATATTTCATTGTTTATAAAATAGAAATAAAACCAAACTTATTTTTTAGCTAACATTTAGTGTGGAAGGGTCAGCTGTGTTTAAAATTGAGGGAGAAAATACAGTAGTGACCAGTGGTCAGTTAGATTTTGAGGAAACATCTGAATACACCATCACAATTAAAGTCACTGATGAGGAAGGACTGTTTTCATCGAAAGAATTTGTTTTAAAGGTTTGAAATTTGGATGTTCATTACATTACAATTTTGAATTAATACCAACATCAAAAACTTGTTATTGAAATTTTCATTAAATTATACCTGCCCTGTAAATTAGACAAATAAGAACCAATATTGTGTTTACATCAATTGTAAAAGAGGAAATCTCCATCAAACTGAAAAGAAACTGACAAAAATTTCTTTTCTTCTACTACAAATCCATCAAGATTGCTACATGCCAGTAATACACCCATGGTGCTTCTGTAATTTTTTGATGAAAAACATATAACATTTAAATTTTCTTTCTTTCAATACCTGAACATTTTAAGTTCAACCATTTAAATTTTTATGTGCATGTCATTTATCATAAGTTATCCTCTGAAAACAATCACAGGTCAAAGATGAAAACGAGGCTCCAACAGGAATAAAGTTAGACAACAACCAAGTAGAAGAGAACATTGAAGGTGGAACAGTGATTGGTACATTTAGTACAGATGACCCTGACAGAGGACAGACATTTACATATACACTGCTGCCTGGATATAGTGAGGGTACTAACAAATATTAACATCATACTTGTCATTTTCCCTAAGAAATTGAATGACTTTTTATAGATATAGGAAGATGTGGTATGAGTGCCAATGAGACAAGTCTCCATCCAAGTCACAAGTTATAAAAGTAAGGTATGATCATTAACAGGTAGCCTCTGTTCACAAAGAACAGCAAGCTATAAAGGGCCCAAAAATATTACTAGTGAAAAACCATTCAAACAGGAAAACCAACTGTCTAACCTATTTAAAAAAACGAGAAAGGAGAAACATATAACCCCACCAACAAACGACAACTACTGAACATCAGACTTTATAGGTTAGTTTATATTTAATACTAATTTGTGCACAGTTAATCATTTTATAACCTTATAAAACAGATGAGTGTTATGCAGTAAAAGGTGTTATTAATTTCCTCAAGTTTTAAAAAAAATCAGTCAAATGAATAGAATCTGATTAATTAGATAGATGAAACTAGCTTAACAATACAGATAGGAATGAAAATGATTTTCAGTTCCTTCTGACTTTTTTCCAGGATATTTTGCCATTTTTGGAAACAAGCTAGTAGCTGGACAGTTAACATTAGATTATGAAACAAATAATGAATATAAGATGTTAGTAGTGAGCAAGGATGATGGGACACCTTCTAAATCTGTTCAGGTATATATAGCTTCGTGGATATAAACAAATAATGAATATAAGATGTTAGTAGAGAGCAGGGATGATAGAATACCTTCGAAATCTGTGCAGGTATATATAGCCATAGTGGATATAAACAAATAACAATCCAAAGGTTAATCACAAATTACAGTTTTGGTATGTAAGAGATGGCAGGATAAATAAAGGCAACAGTAGCATACCGCTGTTCGAAATTCATAAATTGCTTGAGAAAAAAACAAATTTGCATTACAAACTAAAACTGAGGGAAACACATCAAATATAAGAGACTACAACACAACAGAAACACAACCTTAAAATTTGACACACACTTTGATTATCATTTGTCTATTGTTGCTTAGATAATTATAATGAAATGAAAACAAACATTAAGTTATTTGACAAAAAAACATGTCAGACATAAGTTCATAACAAATAAATCAGTAGGATCATCAAGGCATTTAATAGATCATAATACAAACACAGGAATAATAGATGTTATTAAAACACTCAACTTTTACTCTTTACTTAGATTTCATGTTCTGTGTAAACCAGAAATGTACACATTCAGCTTCACAAATAAATCTAACATGCAATGGGAAAAGTACTACATATGTCTTGTTAAAAGCTGAATGCATTAAAGAGCTTTAACACAAGTAATCAAAAGTAATGACATGTGTGTTTTTATTTATAGAAAGAAATCACTATATTTGTCAGAGATTTGAATGACCCTCCTGAGTCTATTATTTTTGGCAATGTTTCTCCTCTTGATGAAGACACACCTCTAAAGACTATCATCACAGCCATACAGGTTGATGATCCTGATGCTGGCCAATCACATTCATGTAATCTTCAAACTAAATCTACACCATTTGCCATTTTCACCAACGATATTACAGAAAAGTCCTTGGTGTTGACCAATGTTTTAGATTTTGAGACAACAAAGATTTATAACTTAGTGGTGCAGTGCTCTGATGGAGAGTTTTCTATACAGAAGGTAATATCATAAGGAAAAATAAATTTTATGGAAAGAAAAGTTTTGATGTATGTAGGATGCATTAATGTATTGGCTTTTCATTAATAGTTTGTGTAAAACTGGAGTTATCTCCCTTGTTACAATTTGTTTTACGAAGTTACACAAGCTGCAAAATACTATAACAATACTATGTTTTATAACTTTCTATATGGGATGCATTTTGGTTTAGGCTTCTAATTCATAGTGGGCCTTCATGGCTGAGTGGTCTAAACAGTTACTACTGTAATCACTAGCCAGTTAACACTGAGGTTGTGTTTTTGAACTCCGCTCTTGCTGGTGCACTCAACTCCAATCTTATTTGATTAGAATTGTCAGTTTTCCTAATGAAGGTCGGTAGTTTTCTTCTGGCTCTGCAGCTTCCTCCACCAATAAAAACTGGCTGCCACAAATAGTCTAAATGCAGTGCTTAAAAGTGGCATTAAAACACCAAAAAGCAAATCAAATCTAATTTATAGTTTGTGGAGTAATCTCCCTTGTCACAACTTGTTCTGCAAAGGTACACAAGTTGTATAATACTGTATCAATATTATGTTTTATAAATATTTATATAGGCACAATTGGTAATGTTTTCAATATAGGTAGCTGGATGCAGGTGAACTAATCATACAGTGAAACTTCTCAAAACCGGCCGCCCGTCGGACCACGGGATTCGGCCGGTTTTCAGGGGTGGCCGGTTTATTGAATTTGAAATAAGCAAGAGTTACTTTCCTTCAATATAATAGTTACTTCCCTTCAATATGTGTGGATTTGTATTTTTTTACCATGTATTGTACCTCAATCTTTAAGTGTGTTTTGTTGTGTAAATTTAGCTTTGTATTCCATATTGATTATGAAATAAATATTAAAACATCATTTGTATCTTTATTATTTTTTATTTTGCAGGAATAACAAATAAAATGCAACTATATAACAAAACAGTTTTAATATCTATATATAATGTTATTGAAAAAAGCAACAACGATTTGTAGGCCAGTGAAGATCTTAAACACTTCCATTCACACTTCCATATAATTAAAGATAAAATAAAAAACACTTCCATATAATCATCTAAAAATTGTCATCGGTACCATACGATGTTATTAATGATATTAAAATCATTTCCGCAAAAGCAATACACAAACACGCAAGCACTGTAATAAAAGCGTGTCATCAGTTTAAAGAAAACATCAATATTAATTTCTGTAAATGCCTAAAACATATTTTTTTAAATGATCAAATAAAGCTGGAGCCCAGCTAAAACATTTGATGAAAATGAATTATCATCTTTGATTAGCGTGGGTGAAGATCATAATCTCTCAACCGATAATTTATTCGGGTATTGATTTGACATTGACAGGTTAACACTACTCAGTGACCATGCAGGTGTCTAATTGACCGGATTAACTTGTTTGTTTATATAACAGTATTGTGTATGGACTAATGATTACAAATGAGAAGGCCGGTTTTATGAGGTGATATTTTATTGATTTTGATTGCACAAATACACAAAGAACGGCCGGTATCCGGTTTAAAGGGGTGGCCGGTTTTATAAGGTTACCTGATTACCTTATTTACATACACGCCGGCCGGGACTTGTTGATTTGGCCGATATGAAGGGAGAACCGGTATTAAGAGGGACCGGTTTAGAGAAGTTTCACTGTACTTTCAAAGGGAAAATTTTCTCTTGATAAAGGTGGAAGTCTATGAATCCAAAAGACTGGCATTTATTCCAATTTGGTTCTTTCTCATTAGCTCACCATTCGATGTTTATTATCCTCATAATAAGATTGGAATTTTTATTCAATGGGATATTTCATCTTTTTTTTTTATTGCTTTGTCCTCACCAAACCTATGATACTGAATCCATCATTACACAGGTGTTTCTATGTTTCAGAACTTACAGATTGAAGTTAATGATAAGAATGAAGCTCCAACTTCCATTGTTCTATCAGGGTCACAAACAATACTGGCAGACGCAAAAGTTGGAGACTTGATAGGACAGTTTTCAACCAAAGATCCTGATCAGAATCAAGTTCACAGCTTTGTTTTAAAGGGACCCAATTCTGATCTTTTCCAGGTAAGTGGAGAATTAAAATATAAAACTGATAATAGCACTATGTTTTTCAAGTATTCAATTATGCCTTAGCAATGTGTTTAAGCATTTCTTTTGAAAAGATTTATAAATTTACAAACATCTGAGCTATACTCTTCAATATCCAAATGACATCTAAAGATCTTTATACAGTCTTAAACAATAGACAGGTGTTCACACTGTTCGTCAGAAACTAAATAATGGCAGGTTATAAAATGTTGTAAGTAAATAAAAAAACATATTACCAGAGATCTGCCATGATCACCAAATTCTCCAAACAAAAAAAACATTTGAGACTCAAAACAAGTACAATGTACCATACAATGTTTCTAACTTGGAAGAGGCACATGAAATCGTGGATGGTTATTTTCATATTAAAACAGAACTTTCTAATCAGTGATGATACAAATAAACTATATATTTTTAGATTGATGGGAGTAAGTTACTAGTGAATTCAGCCATTCCTACAGCTGTTTTGACAAGTGCCAATCCAGTGATTACAATTACAGTACGGGTATCAGACAATGGGGATCCTATTCAATATCTACAACAAAACATCACACTGCTGGTCACAAACATACAAGTACTTGCTGCAGAACTGCCGTCTGTTGCCCTAGACAACTTAGATGTGGCAGAAGATTCAGATGTAGGAACAATTATAGGAACATTATATAATGTTAACCAATCAGTGGAAGACAATATTATATTTGAATTTGAAAAAAATCCTGGTGGTTTCTTCTCTATAAAAGAAAATAAACATTTGGTTCTGGAAAAGAGCTTAGCCAACTATACTGGTACCTCAGTTACAGTTGTAATCAGAGTAAGAAATGTAGAAACATTTGAGCAGTCATCACAGGAAGTCACTATTCTAATCAAACAGGTTGATAGATGTTTTAACGATGGTAAAACCTGTGATGAGAATGCTAGATGTGTAAAATTAAATGCCACCTACCATATGTGTAACTGTGAACATGGTTTTACAGGGGATGGCTACTCCTGTTTAAACATTGATGATTGTACAGGAGAGGACACCTGTCAGAATGGGGCTACATGTGTGGATGGCATTGACACATTTTCATGCATCTGTCCAAAAGATTTCAATGGACTTATATGTGAAAAATCATTACAGCCTGAAAATCCATGCACTAAAAATCCATGCAAGAATAATGCTGCCTGTTTATCTGAGGATGGTAAATCTTATGTATGTAACTGTGCTCCAGGGTGGACGGGAGGAACTTGCTCAGATAGCATAGACGATTGTCAAAACTCAGCCTGTTTATCAGGAGGACAGTGTGTAGACAAACATAGAACCTACATATGTAACTGTCCTCAGGACAGGACAGGACCTAGGTGTCAGTATTTTACTAGCTCATGTAATGCTAACGCTTGTGAAAACAATAAAACTAACATATGTATTCCACTGTATGACAAAGACAATTATGCATGTGGGAAATCTGTAAAACTCACTATAGATGTGCCCAAAAATGCTGACCTTGATGAACCCGAGTATAAAGCTAGAATGAATGACATCATCCTGGAATTACTAGACAGGAAAGGAATATCCACAACATCCAGAAGACGTAAGCGTAGAAGTGCTGACACAGCAGAGGTTCAAGTTTATGTTGAAAGTATCACTGATAATGGAGACGGGACAGTGACCGTCAGCTTTGTTGTATTAAATACAAATGACATGGCTTTCACAGAGGAGGAAGTCAATGACATGCTGTATAAAAGTTGTACAGATTTAGGTAAACTAACAAAATTGTAAATTATTTGAAGATGATGTGTGGGTATATACCTCAATAAAACAGCAACCCAACCATTATAGTTCTAGATGGCAGCATGCAGTCATCAACATTAGACATGTGTCTATATAATATGCAAGCTCTAAATTGTTAAAAAAAAAATGAGGTGAATTTTGTTATTAAAAGCTAACAAAGACTGACGACCTTCACCAAATTCTCATTCTACTAGAAATTAGGATGTGGCAACCACTAATGAAATACACATGTCATTTATACATATACAAACACCTATCACAACATTTTGAATGAGAGAAAAGAGTTTTCTTGATATTTCATGAACTTTCATATTATACCCATAGGATTATGTTGTAAAGACTGATCAAAGGATAATGGCATTGATTTCATGATCTCTACCTATCTTGATTTTATTGCAGATAGATCGAAAGCAAAAAAGATATTATTCTATATATAGTGTATAAGAGAATACTGAGAGTTACTGAATCTGAAAATAGTTTAACAAAAATCTTCTCTGAAACTACAGATGTGTCTTGTGACTACTAAACTGTGTCTTGGGACCTCTAGTTTTATTTTTTTCTGGAAATTTTGAATTCTGATTTAATGTTTGATACATTGTTTGATCTGCCTAAACAAATTTTAGATTTTTTTCCCAATAGAAAGAGAAAATCTATTTGAGACTGAGGTTTGCCCTGCAGTCATAGGGCTACATGAACAACAGACAATTGTTCCAGAAGAGAAGGAAGAGGGAGGTTTATCAGGGGCAGTTATAGGAGGGGGTATAGGTAAGTTATAGTTATATTTGTGTCAAGTTTTACATCAACATGGTAAAACAAGGGGTACAATCAAAATCATGTGATGGATATACACACACCGGAAGTTACAGTAGAACTCGCCGCTTGAAAGGTTAGTAGTTGCATTTTCTTGTTTATATCAATTAAATTTTGATTAATAAGTTGGCACACCGAATGTCGGATAGTATGTAGCTTTAAAATACACAATTGTTTTTGCTAGAAAGCGTGCAGTTATTGCAAACACTTCGACACAGTTCAAAATTTTCGACGGATCACACACACACTCAATATTTTTTCAACGGATAAGCACACACTTTGAATATTTTTATTCAAAATTTCATAAAATTGTTTTCTTTATGATTTGTTCGGCAAAATAAATGCATGACTCAATTCAACACCGCTACTATTGATTTATACAATAATTTATTTTACGATAAACGCTTGGTTTATTGTCGAAACTCCAATTTTCAAAAATGATACCACACACACCGAAAAAAACAACGGATAACACACACACATTATTATGCTCCTGGAGATAGCGTTTTTGTGTGAAGGTCTTGTTACAAATATCACTCATTCATAACTAAGACCTTCAGCAACTTCGTGGGTTTTGCTTTGCCTCGAAAGACTGCTTCTGAAGCGGTATGCTTTGCCGCATATCTTGCAAATGTTGGATTTTATCCCTGTGTGCATATCCATGTGGTCTTTCTGATGGGATGCACGACTTAATGTAGCTTCACATTGGGTACATTTGTGATCGCCTCCCTTGTCCTCATACAGGCAGTGGTTCTTCAGATAGGCATCTGTTGCAAATGACTTGCCAAACGTTTTACATATGAATGGCTTATGGTTTTGGTGTTTTTTGTTTGCCAAATGGGAAGTAAAGTTTGACTTGTTGAAAAAACAAGCTTGCATTCAGGAATATGGCCCCTGTTCATCATGCCTCATCTCGTGTTGTCGTAAACCACTTCGACCTTTAAATTTCTTTCCACAGTGCTTGCACAAATGTGACATATTCTATAAATAAATAGAAAGAATTGATTTTTTTTAAATGAATATAAGAAAAATATAAATAATCTAACACTAGATATAATCTATTTAAACATTTATTTCTCATCGCTTCTGTTTTAAGATATGTTCGAGGTTTGGCATGCCATAAAACCAGGTTCAACCCACCACTTTTATTCCCCTTTAAAAAAAAAAAGTGTCCTGTACCAAGTCAGGAATATGGTCATTGTTATATTATTGTTCGTTTCTCTGTGTGTTGCATTTTAACGTTGAGTCGGTTGTGTTTCCTCTTATTTTTGAGATAAGACGTGGCACGGTACTTGTCTATCCCAAATTCATGTATTTGGTTTTCATGTTATATTTGTTATTCTCGTGGTCTTTTGTCTGATGCTTGGTCCATTTCTGTGTGTTTTGCGTTTCGGTGTTGTGTCGTTGTTCTCTTATATTTAATGCGTTTCGCTCGGTTTTGGTTTGTTACCCCGATTTTGTTTTTTGTCCATGGATGTATGAGTTTTGAACAGCGGTATACAACTGTTGCCTTTATTGGTGTCATGCGTGAGTTACTACTACGGGAGAGGTTAACGACTATAACTGGCTTTAAAGCCCTTTTACGGTAGGAAAACTGAAATTTATGTATTTATCTTGATATGCAAATGAGATGATTTCGGTTCTGTATGTTAATCAACCTGTTCGCCCTTCGTTATACAAATGCGTTAAGTCCCTTCGATTAACATTCGATAAACAATCAAGGTCGTGAAACCTGCAAAATGATTTGTCGAACAGAACACCATTCCGAGAATACTTGTATAAATTTTTAAGACCTCTAACCAGCTGGTTTTGTAAGATACACCACGCGACATATAAGAAAATTAAAGCGATGAGAGATTGCTTTTCAATTAAAATGTTATATAGGTTAAGCTTATATTAAATTGTTCTTATGTTTTTAGTATAATGTAGTAAAATACATCATTTGACTTTGCCTGAAACTTTGTACATACCTTCAGTTTCGGTTTGTGTGTGTGTGTGTTATCATTTGAATTAATGGGGTGTGTGTGGTATCATTTGTGAAAAATCAGCTATTCTCCTGTCAAACGACCATTTATCGTAATTATTTGATTGATTAAATCAAAATTAAATATGATGAATTAAAAAATGCATTCTTTTTCCACTGAAAACTCCCATAACATTGACTTTCAGAAATTTTGTTATAAAAACATATGAGGTGTGTGTGTTATCTGGCGAAATTTTGGAACTGTGTCGAAGTGTTAGCATTAACTGCACGCTTTCCAGCAAGGATAATTGTGTATTTCAAAACTAGATAGTATCCGACATTCGGTGCACTACCTTATTTATTAAATTTTATTGATATAAACAAGTAAATACGACTACTTACCTTTCAAGCGGTCTGCTCGACTGTTCCTTCCGGTGTGTGTATATCCATCATGTGATTTTGATTGTACCCCTTGGTAAAAGGGTTTTACTTGTCAGATAGGTTGCCAGAAATGTTGAAAAAGTCCAATTATTAATATTTGTGTATTGTGTTATATATTTCATTTCTTAAGTAGTTTTCACGTGACATGACGTAACATAGATTAGAGGTTTGATAGAGCCTTGCATCAGTGGTGCATTATTGACAGATCCAGGGGTTGGACCCCCCCTTTTTTTTGGCTGATCAATGCATTTGAATAGGGACATATAGTTGGAATCCCCCCCCCCCCCCTCATTTGTCCTGGGTTGCGAACCCCACCTTTTTAAAATGGCTAGATCTGCCCCTGGTGATGGATAGTTTCACAGCTTAATAATTTAAAGCCTTTGCAATAATCACTGATATAGATATCATCACAGTTATACAGCCTCATAACCATTAATGGTATTACACATGCCAAGGAAAGAAAATTAGAGAAAACAATTTTTTATTCAACTCTGACAAACAATACTATAATAATAGAGATAGTTATAAGGTTCATCACATGACCTATGTTTAATGGGGGTCTCATTTGGGGGTTCTGATCCCGGATCCCTCTTACTGTTTTGTCAGATTCCAGTATCCCGCTTACACTATGTAAGAAAGCAATTCTCATTTCTTTTGCAACTTCCAGTGTAATTTGACTTTCACGTGTCACGCTTACAAAAAATCGTCAATCCCCTGTCACACTTAGACCCCAATGAGACCCAATTTGTGGTAGGTTGTGCTATAGTGTTGATAATCTTTATAGGTATTATAATAGTGAAAGTTCAGTTTGTCACATGACCTCTGTTTCATTTGTTGTAGGTGCAGTTTTAAGGATTATTATTTTTATCGGTATTATA
Source organism: Mytilus trossulus (assembly GCF_036588685.1). Classification (NCBI taxonomy): domain Eukaryota; kingdom Metazoa; phylum Mollusca; class Bivalvia; order Mytilida; family Mytilidae; genus Mytilus; species Mytilus trossulus. The sequence goes on along the minus strand of NC_086375.1, from coordinate 83,303,089 downwards.
ATAGTGATAATATCGTTCTTCACATGACCCATGTTTAATATATTGCAGGTGGAGCTGTAGTGTTGATAATCATTATAGGTATAATAATAGTGATAGTTTAGTTAGTCACATGACCCATGTTTAATTCATTGCAGGTGGAGCTGTAGTGTTGATAATCACTATAGGTATAATAATAGTGATAGTTTAGTTAGTCACATGACCCATGTTTAATTCATTGCAGGTGGAGCTGTAGTGTTGATAATCATTATAGGTATAATAATAGTGATAGTTTAGTTAGTCACATGACTTATGTTTAATTCATTGCAGGTGGAGCTGTAGTGTTGATAATCACTATAGGTATAATAATAGTGATAGTTTAGTTAGTCACATGACTTATGTTTAATTCATTGCAGGTGGAGCTGTAGTGTTGATAATCATTATAGGTATAATAATAGTGATAGTTTAGTTAGTCACATGACTTATGTTTAATTCATTGCAGGTGGAGCTGTAGTGTTGATAATCACTATAGGTATAATAATAGTGATAGTTTAGTTAGTCACATGACTTATGTTTGATTTATTGCAGGTGGAGCTGTAGTGTTGATAATCACTATAGGTATAATAATAGTGATAGTTTAGTTAGTCACATGACTTATGTTTGATTTATTGCAGGTGGAGCTGTAGTGTTGATAATCACTATAGGTATAATAATAGTGATAGTTTAGTTAGTCACATGACTTATGTTTAATTCATTGCAGGTGGAGCTGTAGTGTTGATAATCATTATAGGTATAATAATAGTGATAGTTTAGTTAGTCACATGACCCATGTTTAATTCATTGCAGGTGGAGCTGTAGTGTTGATAATCATTATAGGTATAATAATAGTGATAGTTTAGTTAGTCACATGACTTATGTTTAATATATTGCAGGTGGAGCTGTAGTGTTGATAATCACTATAGGTATAATAATAGTGATAGTTTAGTTAGTCACATGACTTATGTTTAATTCATTGCAGGTGGAGCTGTAGTGTTGATAATCATTATAGGTATAATAATAGTGATAGTTTAGTTAGTCACATGACTTATGTTTAATTCATTGCAGGTGGAGCTGTAGTGTTGATAATCATTATAGGTATAATAATAGTGATAGTTTAGTTAGTCACATGACTTATGTTTGATTCATTGCAGGTGGAGCTGTAGTGTTGATAATCATTATAGGTATAATAATAGTGATAGTTTAGTTAGTCACATGACTTATGTTTAATTCATTGCAGGTGGAGCTGTAGTGTTGATAATCACTATAGGTATAATAATAGTGATAGTTTAGTTAGTCACATGACTTATGTTTGATTCATTGCAGGTGGAGCTGTAGTGTTGATAATCACTATAGGTATAATAATAGTGATAGTTTAGTTAGTCACATGACTTATGTTTAATTCATTGCAGGTGGAGCTGTAGTGTTGATAATCATTATAGGTATAATAATAGTGATAGTTTAGTTAGTCACATGACCCATGTTTAATTCATTGCAGGTGGAGCTGTAGTGTTGATAATCACTATAGGTATAATAATAGTGATAGTTTAGTTAGTCACATGACTTATGTTTAATTCATTGCAGGTGGAGCTGTAGTGTTGATAATCACTATAGGTATAATAATAGTGATAGTTTAGTTAGTCACATGACTTATGTTTGATTCATTGCAGGTGGAGCTGTAGTGTTGATAATCACTATAGGTATAATAATAGTGATAGTTTAGTTAGTCACATGACCCATGTTTAATTCATTGCAGGTGGAGCTGTAGTGTTGATAATCACTATAGGTATAATAATAGTGATAGTTTAGTTAGTCACATGACCCATGTTTAATTCATTGCAGGTGGAGCTGTAGTGTTGATAATCACTATAGGTATAATAATAGTGATAGTTTAGTTAGTCACATGACTTATGTTTAATTCATTGCAGGTGGAGCTGTAGTGTTGATAATCATTATAGGTATAATAATAGTGATAGTTTAGTTAGTCACATGACTTATGTTTAATTCATTGCAGGTGGAGCTGTAGTGTTGATAATCACTATAGGTATAATAATAGTGATAGTTTAGTTAGTCACATGACTTATGTTTAATTCATTGCAGGTGGAGCTGTAGTGTTGATAATCATTATAGGTATAATAATAGTGATAGTTTAGTTAGTCACATGACTTATGTTTAATTCATTGCAGGTGGAGCTGTAGTGTTGATAATCACTATAGGTATAATAATAGTGATAGTTTAGTTAGTCACATGACTTATGTTTAATTCATTGCAGGTGGAGCTGTAGTGTTGATAATCACTATAGGTATAATAATAGTGATAGTTTAGTTAGTCACATGACCCATGTTTAATTCATTGCAGGTGGAGCTGTAGTGTTGATAATCACTATAGGTATAATAATAGTGATAGTTTAGTTAGTCACATGACTTATGTTTAATTCATTGCAGGTGGAGCTGTAGTGTTGATAATCACTATAGGTATAATAATAGTGATAGTTTAGTTAGTCACATGACTTATGTTTGATTCATTGCAGGTGGAGCTGTAGTGTTGATAATCACTATAGGTATAATAATAGTGATAGTTTAGTTAGTCACATGACTTATGTTTAATTCATTGCAGGTGGAGCTGTAGTGTTGATAATCACTATAGGTATAATAATAGTGATAGTTTAGTTAGTCACATGACTTATGTTTAATTCATTGCAGGTGGAGCTGTAGTGTTGATAATCACTATAGGTATAATAATAGTGATAGTTTAGTTAGTCACATGACTTATGTTTAATTCATTGCAGGTGGAGCTGTAGTGTTGATAATCACTATAGGTATAATAATAGTGATAGTTTAGTTAGTCACATGACTTATGTTAAATTCATTGCAGGTGGAGCTGTAGTGTTGATAATCACTATAGGTATAATAATAGTGATAGTTTAGTTAGTCACATGACTTATGTTTGATTTATTGCAGGTGGAGCTGTAGTGTTGATAATCATTATAGGTATAATAATAGTGATAGTTTAGTTAGTCACATGACCCATGTTTAATTCATTGCAGGTGGAGCTGTAGTGTTGATAATCATTATAGGTATAATAATAGTGATAGTTTAGTTAGTCACATGACCCATGTTTAATTCATTGCAGGTGGAGCTGTAGTGTTGATAATCATTATAGGTATAATAATAGTGATAGTTTAGTTAGTCACATGACTTATGTTTAATTCATTGCAGGTGGAGCTGTAGTGTTGATAATCACTATAGGTATAATAATAGTGATAGTTTAGTTAGTCACATGACTTATGTTTAATTCATTGCAGGTGGAGCTGTAGTGTTGATAATCACTATAGGTATAATAATAGTGATAGTTTAGTTAGTCACATGACTTATGTTTAATTCATTGCAGGTGGAGCTGTAGTGTTGATAATCATTATAGGTATAATAATAGTGATAGTTTAGTTAGTCACATGACTTATGTTTGATTTATTGCAGGTGGAGCTGTAGTGTTGATAATCATTATAGGTATAATAATAGTGATAGTTTAGTTAGTCACATGACTTATGTTTGATTCATTGCAGGTGGAGCTGTAGTGTTGATAATCACTATAGGTATAATAATAGTGATAGTTTAGTTAGTCACATGACTTATGTTTAATTCATTGCAGGTGGAGCTGTAGTGTTGATAATCACTATAGGTATAATAATAGTGATAGTTTAGTTAGTCACATGACTTATGTTTAATTCATTGCAGGTGGAGCTGTAGTGTTGATAATCATTATAGGTATAATAATAGTGATAGTTTAGTTAGTCACATGACTTATGTTTAATTCATTGCAGGTGGAGCTGTAGTGTTGATAATCACTATAGGTATAATAATAGTGATAGTTTAGTTAGTCACATGACTTATGTTTAATTCATTGCAGGTGGAGCTGTAGTGTTGATAATCACTATAGGTATAATAATAGTGATAGTTTAGTTAGTCACATGACTTATGTTTAATTCATTGCAGGTGGAGCTGTAGTGTTGATAATCACTATAGGTATAATAATAGTGATAGTTTAGTTAGTCACATGACTTATGTTTAATTCATTGCAGGTGGAGCTGTAGTGTTGATAATCACTATAGGTATAATAATAGTGATAGTTTAGTTAGTCACATGACTTATGTTTAATTCATTGCAGGTGGAGCTGTAGTGTTGATAATCATTATAGGTATAATAATAGTGATAGTTTAGTTAGTCACATGACTTATGTTTAATTCATTGCAGGTGGAGCTGTAGTGTTGATAATCATTATAGGTATAATAATAGTGATAGTTTAGTTAGTCACATGACCCATGTTTAATTCATTGCAGGTGGAGCTGTAGTGTTGATAATCATTATAGGTATAATAATAGTGATAGTTTAGTTAGTCACATGACTTATGTTTGATTTATTGCAGGTGGAGCTGTAGTGTTGATAATCATTATAGGTATAATAATAGTGATAGTTTAGTTAGTCACATGACCCATGTTTAATTCATTGCAGGTGGAGCTGTAGTGTTGATAATCACTATAGGTATAATAATAGTGATAGTTTAGTTAGTCACATGACTTATGTTTAATTCATTGCAGGTGGAGCTGTAGTGTTGATAATCACTATAGGTATAATAATAGTTATAGTTTAGTTAGTCACATGACTTATGTTTAATTCATTGCAGGTGGAGCTGTAGTGTTGATAATCACTATAGGTATAATAATAGTGATAGTTTAGTTAGTCACATGACTTATGTTTAATTCATTGCAGGTGGAGCTGTAGTGTTGATAATCACTATAGGTATAATAATAGTGATAGTTTAGTTAGTCACATGACTAATGTTTGATTCATTGCAGGTGGAGCTGTAGTGTTGATAATCATTATAGGTATAATAATAGTGATAGTTTAGTTAGTCACATGACTTATGTTTAATTCATTGCAGGTGGAGCTGTAGTGTTGATAATCATTATAGGTATAATAATAGTGATAGTTTAGTTAGTCACATGACTTATGTTTGATTTATTGCAGGTGGAGCTGTAGTGTTGATAATCATTATAGGTATAATAATAGTGATAGTTTAGTTAGTCACATGACTTATGTTTAATTCATTGCAGGTGGAGCTGTAGTGTTGATAATCATTATAGGTATAATAATAGTGATAGTTTAGTTAGTCACATGACTTATGTTAAATTCATTGCAGGTGGAGCTGTAGTGTTGATAATCACTATAGGTATAATAATAGTGATAGTTTAGTTAGTCACATGACTTATGTTTAATTCATTGCAGGTGGAGCTGTAGTGTTGATAATCATTATAGGTATAATAATAGTGATAGTTTAGTTAGTCACATGACCCATGTTTAATTCATTGCAGGTGGAGCTGTAGTGTTGATAATCATTATAGGTATAATAATAGTGATAGTTTAGTTAGTCACATGACTTATGTTTAATTCATTGCAGGTGGAGCTGTAGTGTTGATAATCACTATAGGTATAATAATAGTGATAGTTTAGTTAGTCACATGACTTATGTTTAATTCATTGCAGGTGGAGCTGTAGTGTTGATAATCACTATAGGTATAATAATAGTGATAGTTTAGTTAGTCACATGACTTATGTTTAATTCATTGCAGGTGGAGCTGTAGTGTTGATAATCACTATAGGTATAATAATAGTGATAGTTTAGTTAGTCACATGACTTATGTTTAATTCATTGCAGGTGGAGCTGTAGTGTTGATAATCATTATAGGTATAATAATAGTGATAGTTTAGTTAGTCACATGACCAATGTTTAATTCATTGCAGGTGGAGCTGTAGTGTTGATAATCATTATAGGTATAATAATAGTGATAGTTTAGTTAGTCACATGACTTATGTTTAATTCATTGCAGGTGGAGCTGTAGTGTTGATAATCACTATAGGTATAATAATAGTGATAGTTTAGTTAGTCACATGACTTATGTTTAATTCATTGCAGGTGGAGCTGTAGTGTTGATAATCATTATAGGTATAATAATAGTGATAGTTTAGTTAGTCACATGACTTATGTTTAATTCATTGCAGGTGGAGCTGTAGTGTTGATAATCACTATAGGTATAATAATAGTGATAGTTTAGTTAGTCACATGACTTATGTTTAATTCATTGCAGGTGGAGCTGTAGTGTTGATAATCACTATAGGTATAATAATAGTGATAGTTTAGTTAGTCACATGACTTATGTTTGATTCATTGCAGGTGGAGCTGTAGTGTTGATAATCATTATAGGTATAATAATAGTGATAGTTTAGTTAGTCACATGACTTATGTTTAATTCATTGCAGGTGGAGCTGTAGTGTTGATAATCACTATAGGTATAATAATAGTGATAGTTTAGTTAGTCACATGACTTATGTTTAATTCATTGCAGGTGGAGCTGTAGTGTTGATAATCACTATAGGTATAATAATAGTGATAGTTTAGTTAGTCACATGACTTATGTTTAATTCATTGCAGGTGGAGCTGTAGTGTTGATAATCATTATAGGTATAATAATAGTGATAGTTTAGTTAGTCACATGACCCATGTTTAATTCATTGCAGGTGGAGCTGTAGTGTTGATAATCATTATAGGTATAATAATAGTGATAGTTTAGTTAGTCACATGACTTATGTTTAATTCATTGCAGGTGGAGCTGTAGTGTTGATAATCATTATAGGTATAATAATAGTGATAGTTTAGTTAGTCACATGACTTATGTTTAATTCATTGCAGGTGGAGCTGTAGTGTTGATAATCACTATAGGTATAATAATAGTGATAGTTTAGTTAGTCACATGACTTATGTTTAATTCATTGCAGGTGGAGCTGTAGTGTTGATAATCACTATAGGTATAATAATAGTGATAGTTTAGTTAGTCACATGACTTATGTTTAATTCATTGCAGGTGGAGCTGTAGTGTTGATAATCACTATAGGTATAATAATAGTGATAGTTTAGTTAGTCACATGACTTATGTTTAATTTATTGCAGGTGGAGCTGTAGTGTTGATAATCACTATAGGTATAATAATAGTGATAGTTTAGTTAGTCACATGACTTATGTTTAATTCATTGCAGGTGGAGCTGTAGTGTTGATAATCATTATAGGTATAATAATAGTGATAGTTTAGTTAGTCACATGACTTATGTTTAATTCATTGCAGGTGGAGCTGTAGTGTTGATAATCACTATAGGTATAATAATAGTGATAGTTTAGTTAGTCACATGACTTATGTTTAATTCATTGCAGGTGGAGCTGTAGTGTTGATAATCACTATAGGTATAATAATAGTGATAGTTTAGTTAGTCACATGACTTGTTTAATTCATTGCAGGTGGAGCTGTAGTGTTGATAATCACTATAGGTATAATAATAGTGATAGTTTAGTTAGTCACATGACTTATGTTTAATTCATTGCAGGTGGAGCTGTAGTGTTGATAATCATTATAGGTATAATAATAGTGATAGTTTAGTTAGTCACATGACTTATGTTTAATTCATTGCAGGTGGAGCTGTAGTGTTGATAATCACTATAGGTATAATAATAGTGATAGTTTAGTTAGTCACATGACTTATGTTTAATTCATTGCAGGTGGAGCTGTAGTGTTGATAATCACTATAGGTATAATAATAGTGATAGTTTAGTTAGTCACATGACTTATGTTTAATTCATTGCAGGTGGAGCTGTAGTGTTGATAATCATTATAGGTATAATAATAGTGATAGTTTAGTTAGTCACATGACTTATGTTTAATTCATTGCAGGTGGAGCTGTAGTGTTGATAATCACTATAGGTATAATAATAGTGATAGTTTAGTTAGTCACATGACTTATGTTTAATTCATTGCAGGTGGAGCTGTAGTGTTGATAATCACTATAGGTATAATAATAGTGATAGTTTAGTTAGTCACATGACCAATGTTTAATTCATTGCAGGTGGAGCTGTAGTGTTGATAATCATTATAGGTATAATAATAGTGATAGTTTAGTTAGTCACATGACTTATGTTTAATTCATTGCAGGTGGAGCTGTAGTGTTGATAATCACTATAGGTATAATAATAGTGATAGTTTAGTTAGTCACATGACTTATGTTTAATTCATTGCAGGTGGAGCTGTAGTGTTGATAATCACTATAGGTATAATAATAGTGATAGTTTAGTTAGTCACATGACTTATGTTTGATTTATTGCAGGTGGAGCTGTAGTGTTGATAATCATTATAGGTATAATAATAGTGATAGTTTAGTTAGTCACATGACTTATGTTTAATTCATTGCAGGTGGAGCTGTAGTGTTGATAATCATTATAGGTATAATAATAGTGATAGTTTAGTTAGTCACATGACTTATGTTTAATTCATTGCAGGTGGAGCTGTAGTGTTGATAATCACTATAGGTATAATAATAGTGATAGTTTAGTTAGTCACATGACTTATGTTTAATTCATTGCAGGTGGAGCTGTAGTGTTGATAATCACTATAGGTATAATAATAGTGATAGTTTAGTTAGTCACATGACCCATGTTTAATTCATTGCAGGTGGAGCTGTAGTGTTGATAATCACTATAGGTATAATAATAGTGATAGTTTAGTTAGTCACATGACTTATGTTTAATTCATTGCAGGTGGAGCTGTAGTGTTGATAATCACTATAGGTATAATAATAGTGATAGTTTAGTTAGTCACATGACTTATGTTTAATTCATTGCAGGTGGAGCTGTAGTGTTGATAATCACTATAGGTATAATAATAGTGATAGTTTAGTTAGTCACATGACTTATGTTAAATTCATTGCAGGTGGAGCTGTAGTGTTGATAATCACTATAGGTATAATAATAGTGATAGTTTATTAGTCACATGACTTATGTTTAATTCATTGCAGGTGGAGCTGTAGTGTTGATAATCACTATAGGTATAATAATAGTGATAGTTTAGTTAGTCACATGACTTATGTTTAATTCATTGCAGGTGGAGCTGTAGTGTTGATAATCACTATAGGTATAATAATAGTGATAGTTTAGTTAGTCACATGACTTATGTTAAATTCATTGCAGGTGGAGCTGTAGTGTTGATAATCACTATAGGTATAATAATAGTGATAGTTTAGTTAGTCACATGACTTATGTTTAATTCATTGCAGGTGGAGCTGTAGTGTTGATAATCACTATAGGTATAATAATAGTGATAGTTTAGTTAGTCACATGACTTATGTTTAATTCATTGCAGGTGGAGCTGTAGTGTTGATAATCATTATAGGTATAATAATAGTGATAGTTTAGTTAGTCACATGACCAATGTTTAATTCATTGCAGGTGGAGCTGTAGTGTTGATAATCACTATAGGTATAATAATAGTGATAGTTTAGTTAGTCACATGACTTATGTTTAATTCATTGCAGGTGGAGCTGTAGTGTTGATAATCATTATAGGTATAATAATAGTGATAGTTTAGTTAGTCACATGACCCATGTTTAATTCATTGCAGGTGGAGCTGTAGTGTTGATAATCATTATAGGTATAATAATAGTGATAGTTTAGTTAGTCACATGACTTATGTTTAATTCATTGCAGGTGGAGCTGTAGTGTTGATAATCACTATAGGTATAATAATAGTGATAGTTTAGTTAGTCACATGACTTATGTTTAATATATTGCAGGTGGAGCTGTAGTGTTGATAATCACTATAGGTATAATAATAGTGATAGTTTAGTTAGTCACATGACTTATGTTTAAT